>NC_134915.1:5093070-5718070 GCF_051014615.1 Bombus vancouverensis nearcticus
TTCGACGTTTAAGCGCTCGTTGAACTCCATTTCACAGTGCTAATGCAATGCACAACCATTTAAGCGTCGAAACAAGCAAAATATCTCGCAAATCGCGAAAATTTCGATTTTTTGGACGATAAATGGCCGTAACTTCCTTCCCGTTGGAGATATTTCGACGTTTAAGCGCTCGTTGAACTCCATTTCACAGTGCTAATGCAATGCACAACCATTTAAGCGTCGAAACAAGCAAAATATCTCACAAATCGCGAAAATTTCGATTTTTTGGACGATAAATGGCCGTAACTTCCTTCCCGTTGGAGATATTTCGACGTTTAAGCGCTCGTTGAACTCCATTTCACAGTGCTAATGCAATGCACAACCATTTAAGCGTCGAAACACGCAAGATATCTCGCAAATCGCGAAAATTTCGATTTTTTGGACGATAAATGGCCGTAACTTCCTTCCCGTTGGAGATATTTCGACGTTTAAGCGCTCGTTGAACTCCATTTCACAGTGCTAATGCAATGCACAACAATTTAAGCGTCGAAACAAGCAAAATATCTCGCAAATCGCGAAAATTTCGATTTTTTGGACGATAAATGGCAGTAACTTCCTTCCCGTTGGAGATATTTCGACGTTTAAGCGCTCGTTGAACTCCATTTCACAGTGCTAATGCAATGCACAACCATTTAAGCGTCGAAACAAGCAAAATATCTCGCAAATCGTGAAAATTTCGATTTTTTGGACGATAAATGGCCGTAACTTCCTTTCCGTTGGAGATATTTCGACGTTTAAGCCCTCGTTGAACTCCATTTCACAGTGCTAATGCAGTGCACAACCATTTAAGCGTCGAAACAAGCAAGATATCTCGCAGATCGCGAAAATTTCGATTTTTTGGACGATAAATGGCCGTAACTTCCTTCCCGTTGGAGATATTTCGACGTTTAAGCGCTCGTTGAACTCCATTTCACAGTGCTAATGCAATGCACAACCATTTAAGCGTCGAAACAAGCAAAATATCTCGCAAATCGCGAAAATTTCGATTTTTTGGACGATAAATGGCCGTAACTTCCTTCCCGTTGGAGATATTTCGACGTTTAAGCGCTCGTTGAACTCCATTTCACAGTGCTAATGCAGTGCACAACCATTTAAGCGTCGAAACAAGCAAAATATCTCGCAAATCGCGAAAATTTCGATTTTTTGGACGATAAATGGCCGTAACTTCCTTCCCGTTGGAGATATTTCGACGTTTAAGCGCTCGTTGAACTCCATTTCACAGTGCTAATGCAATGCACAACCATTTAAGCGTCGAAACAAGCAAAATATCTCGCAAATCGCGAAAATTTCGATTTTTTTTACGATAAATGGCCGTAACTTCCTTCCCGTTGGAGGTATTTCGACCTTTAAGCGCTCGCTGAACTCCATTTCACAGTGCTAATGCAATGCACAACCATTTAAGCGTCGAAACAAGCAAAATATCTCGCAAATCGCGAAAATTTCGATTTTTTGGACGATAAATGGCCGTAACTTCCTTCCCGTTGGAGATATTTCGACATTTAAGCGCTCGTTGAACTCCATTTCACAGTGCTAATGCAATGCACAACCATTTAAGCGTCGAAACAAGCAAAATATCTCGCAAATCGCGAAAATTTCGATTTTTTGGACGATAAATGGCCGTAACTTCCTTCCCGTTGGAGATATTTCGACGTTTAAGCGCTCGTTGAACTCCATTTCACAGTGCTAATGCAATGCACAACCATTTAAGCGTCGAAACAAGCAAGATATCTCGCAAATCGCGAAAATTTCGATTTTTTGGACGATAAATGGCCGTAACTTCCTTCCCGTTGGAGATATTTCGACGTTTAAGCGCTCGTTGAACTCCATTTCACAGTGCTAATGCAATGCACAACCATTTAAGTGTCGAAACACGCAAGATATCTCGCAAATCGCGAAAATTTCGATTTTTTGGACGATAAATGGCCGTAACTTCCTTCCCGTTGGAGATATTTCGACGTTTAAGCGCTCGTTGAACTCCATTTCACAGTGCTAATGCAATGCACAACCATTTAAGCGTCGAAACAAGCAAAATATCTCGCAAATCGCGAAAATTTCGATTTTTTGGACGATAAATGGCCGTAACTTCCTTCCCGTTGGAGATATTTCGACGTTTAAGCGCTCGTTGAACTCCATTTCACAGTGCTAATGCAATGCACAACCATTTAAGCGTCGAAACAAGCAAAATATCTCACAAATCGCGAAAATTTCGATTTTTTGGACGATAAATGGCCGTAACTTCCTTCCCGTTGGAGATATTTCGACGTTTAAGCGCTCGTTGAACTCCATTTCACAGTGCTAATGCAATGCACAACCATTTAAGCGTCGAAACACGCAAGATATCTCGCAAATCGCGAAAATTTCGATTTTTTGGACGATAAATGGCCGTAACTTCCTTCCCGTTGGAGATATTTCGACGTTTAAGCGCTCGTTGAACTCCATTTCACAGTGCTAATGCAATGCACAACCATTTAAGCGTCGAAACAAGCAAAATATCTCGCAAATCGCGAAAATTTCGATTTTTTGGACGATAAATGGCCGTAACTTCCTTCCCGTTGGAGATATTTCGACGTTTAAGCGCTCGTTGAACTCCATTTCACAGTGCTAATGCAGTGCACAACCATTTAAGCGTCGAAACAAGCAAGATATCTCGCAGATCGCGAAAATTTCGATTTTTTGGACGATAAATGGCCGTAACTTCCTTCCCGTTGGAGATATTTCGACGTTTAAGCGCTCGTTGAACTCCATTTCACAGTGCTAATGCAATGCACAACCATTTAAGCGTCGAAACAAGCAAAATATCTCGCAAATCGCGAAAATTTCGATTTTTTGGACGATAAATGGCCGTAACTTCCTTCCCGTTGGAGATATTTCGACGTTTAAGCGCTCGTTGAACTCCATTTCACAGTGCTAATGCAGTGCACAACCATTTAAGCGTCGAAACAAGCAAAATATCTCGCAAATCGCGAAAATTTCGATTTTTTGGACGATAAATGGCCGTAACTTCCTTCCCGTTGGAGATATTTCGACGTTTAAGCGCTCGTTGAACTCCATTTCACAGTGCTAATGCAATGCACAACCATTTAAGCGTCGAAACAAGCAAAATATCTCGCAAATCGCGAAAATTTCGATTTTTTTTACGATAAATGGCCGTAACTTCCTTCCCGTTGGAGGTATTTCGACCTTTAAGCGCTCGCTGAACTCCATTTCACAGTGCTAATGCAATGCACAACCATTTAAGCGTCGAAACAAGCAAAATATCTCGCAAATCGCGAAAATTTCGATTTTTTGGACGATAAATGGCCGTAACTTCCTTCCCGTTGGAGATATTTCGACATTTAAGCGCTCGTTGAACTCCATTTCACAGTGCTAATGCAATGCACAACCATTTAAGCGTCGAAACAAGCAAAATATCTCGCAAATCGCGAAAATTTCGATTTTTTGGACGATAAATGGCCGTAACTTCCTTCCCGTTGGAGATATTTCGACGTTTAAGCGCTCGTTGAACTCCATTTCACAGTGCTAATGCAATGCACAACCATTTAAGCGTCGAAACAAGCAAGATATCTCGCAAATCGCGAAAATTTCGATTTTTTGGACGATAAATGGCCGTAACTTCCTTCCCGTTGGAGATATTTCGACGTTTAAGCGCTCGTTGAACTCCATTTCACAGTGCTAATGCAATGCACAACCATTTAAGTGTCGAAACACGCAAGATATCTCGCAAATCGCGAAAATTTCGATTTTTTGGACGATAAATGGCCGTAACTTCCTTCCCGTTGGAGATATTTCGACGTTTAAGCGCTCGTTGAACTCCATTTCACAGTGCTAATGCAATGCACAACCATTTAAGCGTCGAAACAAGCAAAATATCTCGCAAATCGCGAAAATTTCGATTTTTTGGACGATAAATGGCCGTAACTTCCTTCCCGTTGGAGATATTTCGACGTTTAAGCGCTCGTTGAACTCCATTTCACAGTGCTAATGCAATGCACAACCATTTAAGCGTCGAAACAAGCAAAATATCTCACAAATCGCGAAAATTTCGATTTTTTGGACGATAAATGGCCGTAACTTCCTTCCCGTTGGAGATATTTCGACGTTTAAGCGCTCGTTGAACTCCATTTCACAGTGCTAATGCAATGCACAACCATTTAAGCGTCGAAACACGCAAGATATCTCGCAAATCGCGAAAATTTCGATTTTTTGGACGATAAATGGCCGTAACTTCCTTCCCGTTGGAGATATTTCGACGTTTAAGCGCTCGTTGAACTCCATTTCACAGTGCTAATGCAATGCACAACCATTTAAGCGTCGAAACAAGCAAAATATCTCGCAAATCGCGAAAATTTCGATTTTTTGGACGATAAATGGCCGTAACTTCCTTCCCGTTGGAGATATTTCGACGTTTAAGCGCTCGTTGAACTCCATTTCACAGTGCTAATGCAATGCACAACCATTTAAGCGTCGAAACAAGCAAGATATCTCGCAAATCGCGAAAATTTCGATTTTTTGGACGATAAATGGCCGTAACTTCCTTCCCGTTGGAGATATTTCGACGTTTAAGCGCTCGTTGAACTCCATTTCACAGTGCTAATGCAATGCACAACCATTTAAGCGTCGAAACAAGCAAAATATCTCGCAAATCGCGAAAATTTCGATTTTTTGGACGATAAATGGCCGTAACTTCCTTCCCGTTGGAGATATTTCGACGTTTAAGCGCTCGTTGAACTCCATTTCACAGTGCTAATGCAGTGCACAACCATTTAAGCGTCGAAACAAGCAAGATATCTCGCAAATCGCGAAAATTTCGATTTTTTGGACGATAAATGGCCGTAACTTCCTTCCCGTTGGAGATATTTCGACGTTTAAGCGCTCGTTGAACTCCATTTCACAGTGCTAATGCAATGCACAACCATTTAAGCGTCGAAACACGCAAGATATCTCGCAAATCGCGAAAATTTCGATTTTTTGGACGATAAATGGCCGTAACTTCCTTCCCGTTGGAGATATTTCGACGTTTAAGCGCTCGTTGAACTCCATTTCACAGTGCTAATGCAATGCACAACAATTTAAGCGTCGAAACAAGCAAAATATCTCGCAAATCGCGAAAATTTCGATTTTTTGGACGATAAATGGCCGTAACTTCCTTCCCGTTGGAGATATTTCGACGTTTAAGCGCTCGTTGAACTCCATTTCACAGTGCTAATGCAATGCACAACCATTTAAGCGTCGAAACAAGCAAAATATCTCGCAAATCGCGAAAATTTCGATTTTTTGGACGATAAATGGCCGTAACTTCCTTCCCGTTGGAGATATTTCGACGTTTAAGCGCTCGTTGAACTCCATTTCACAGTGCTAATGCAATGCACAACCATTTAAGCGTCGAAACAAGCAAGATATCTCGCAAATCGCGAAAATTTCGATTTTTTGGACGATAAATGGCCGTAACTTCCTTCCCGTTGGAGATATTTCGACGTTTAAGCGCTCGTTGAACTCCATTTCACAGTGCTAATGCAATGCACAACCATTTAAGTGTCGAAACACGCAAGATATCTCGCAAATCGCGAAAATTTCGATTTTTTGGACGATAAATGGCCGTAACTTCCTTCCCGTTGGAGATATTTCGACGTTTAAGCGCTCGTTGAACTCCATTTCACAGTGCTAATGCAATGCACAACCATTTAAGCGTCGAAACAAGCAAAATATCTCGCAAATCGCGAAAATTTCGATTTTTTGGACGATAAATGGCCGTAACTTCCTTCCCGTTGGAGATATTTCGACGTTTAAGCGCTCGTTGAACTCCATTTCACAGTGCTAATGCAGTGCACAACCATTTAAGCGTCGAAACAAGCAAGATATCTCGCAAATCGCGAAAATTTCGATTTTTTGGACGATAAATGGCCGTAACTTCCTTCCCGTTGGAGATATTTCGACGTTTAAGCGCTCGTTGAACTCCATTTCACAGTGCTAATGCAATGCACAACCATTTAAGCGTCGAAACACGCAAGATATCTCGCAAATCGCGAAAATTTCGATTTTTTGGACGATAAATGGCCGTAACTTCCTTCCCGTTGGAGATATTTCGACGTTTAAGCGCTCGTTGAACTCCATTTCACAGTGCTAATGCAATGCACAACAATTTAAGCGTCGAAACAAGCAAAATATCTCGCAAATCGCGAAAATTTCGATTTTTTGGACGATAAATGGCCGTAACTTCCTTCCCGTTGGAGATATTTCGACGTTTAAGCGCTCGTTGAACTCCATTTCACAGTGCTAATGCAATGCACAACCATTTAAGCGTCGAAACAAGCAAAATATCTCGCAAATCGTGAAAATTTCGATTTTTTGGACGATAAATGGCCGTAACTTCCTTCCCGTTGGAGATATTTCGACGTTTAAGCCCTCGTTGAACTCCATTTCACAGTGCTAATGCAGTGCACAACCATTTAAGCGTCGAAACAAGCAAGATATCTCGCAGATCGCGAAAATTTCGATTTTTTGGACGATAAATGGCCGTAACTTCCTTCCCGTTGGAGATATTTCGACGTTTAAGCGCTCGTTGAACTCCATTTCACAGTGCTAATGCAATGCACAACCATTTAAGCGTCGAAACAAGCAAAATATCTCGCAAATCGCGAAAATTTCGATTTTTTGGACGATAAATGGCCGTAACTTCCTTCCCGTTGGAGATATTTCGACGTTTAAGCGCTCGTTGAACTCCATTTCACAGTGCTAATGCAGTGCACAACCATTTAAGCGTCGAAACAAGCAAAATATCTCGCAAATCGCGAAAATTTCGATTTTTTGGACGATAAATGGCCGTAACTTCCTTCCCGTTGGAGATATTTCGACGTTTAAGCGCTCGTTGAACTCCATTTCACAGTGCTAATGCAATGCACAACCATTTAAGCGTCGAAACACGCAAGATATCTCGCAAATCGCGAAAATTTCGATTTTTTGGACGATAAATGGCCGTAACTTCCTTCCCGTTGGAGATATTTCGACGTTTAAGCGCTCGTTGAACTCCATTTCACAGTGCTAATGCAATGCACAACAATTTAAGCGTCGAAACAAGCAAAATATCTCGCAAATCGCGAAAATTTCGATTTTTTGGACGATAAATGGCCGTAACTTCCTTCCCGTTGGAGATATTTCGACGTTTAAGCGCTCGTTGAACTCCATTTCACAGTGCTAATGCAATGCACAACCATTTAAGCGTCGAAACAAGCAAAATATCTCGCAAATCGCGAAAATTTCGATTTTTTGGACGATAAATGGCCGTAACTTCCTTCCCGTTGGAGATATTTCGACGTTTAAGCGCTCGTTGAACTCCATTTCACAGTGCTAATGCAATGCACAACCATTTAAGCGTCGAAACAAGCAAGATATCTCGCAAATCGCGAAAATTTCGATTTTTTGGACGATAAATGGCCGTAACTTCCTTCCCGTTGGAGATATTTCGACGTTTAAGCGCTCGTTGAACTCCATTTCACAGTGCTAATGCAATGCACAACCATTTAAGTGTCGAAACACGCAAGATATCTCGCAAATCGCGAAAATTTCGATTTTTTGGACGATAAATGGCCGTAACTTCCTTCCCGTTGGAGATATTTCGACGTTTAAGCGCTCGTTGAACTCCATTTCACAGTGCTAATGCAATGCACAACCATTTAAGCGTCGAAACAAGCAAAATATCTCGCAAATCGCGAAAATTTCGATTTTTTGGACGATAAATGGCCGTAACTTCCTTCCCGTTGGAGATATTTCGACGTTTAAGCGCTCGTTGAACTCCATTTCACAGTGCTAATGCAATGCACAACCATTTAAGCGTCGAAACAAGCAAAATATCTCACAAATCGCGAAAATTTCGATTTTTTGGACGATAAATGGCCGTAACTTCCTTCCCGTTGGAGATATTTCGACGTTTAAGCGCTCGTTGAACTCCATTTCACAGTGCTAATGCAATGCACAACCATTTAAGCGTCGAAACACGCAAGATATCTCGCAAATCGCGAAAATTTCGATTTTTTGGACGATAAATGGCCGTAACTTCCTTCCCGTTGGAGATATTTCGACGTTTAAGCGCTCGTTGAACTCCATTTCACAGTGCTAATGCAATGCACAACAATTTAAGCGTCGAAACAAGCAAAATATCTCGCAAATCGCGAAAATTTCGATTTTTTGGACGATAAATGGCAGTAACTTCCTTCCCGTTGGAGATATTTCGACGTTTAAGCGCTCGTTGAACTCCATTTCACAGTGCTAATGCAATGCACAACCATTTAAGCGTCGAAACAAGCAAAATATCTCGCAAATCGTGAAAATTTCGATTTTTTGGACGATAAATGGCCGTAACTTCCTTTCCGTTGGAGATATTTCGACGTTTAAGCCCTCGTTGAACTCCATTTCACAGTGCTAATGCAGTGCACAACCATTTAAGCGTCGAAACAAGCAAGATATCTCGCAGATCGCGAAAATTTCGATTTTTTGGACGATAAATGGCCGTAACTTCCTTCCCGTTGGAGATATTTCGACGTTTTGAGCGCTCGTTGAACTCCATTTCACAGTGCTAATGCAATGCACAACCATTTAAGCGTCGAAACAAGCAAAATATCTCGCAAATCGCGAAAATTTCGATTTTTTGGACGATAAATGGCCGTAACTTCCTTCCCGTTGGAGATATTTCGACGTTTAAGCGCTCGTTGAACTCCATTTCACAGTGCTAATGCAGTGCACAACCATTTAAGCGTCGAAACAAGCAAAATATCTCGCAAATCGCGAAAATTTCGATTTTTTGGACGATAAATGGCCGTAACTTCCTTCCCGTTGGAGATATTTCGACGTTTAAGCGCTCGTTGAACTCCATTTCACAGTGCTAATGCAATGCACAACCATTTAAGCGTCGAAACAAGCAAAATATCTCGCAAATCGCGAAAATTTCGATTTTTTGGACGATAAATGGCCGTAACTTCCTTCCCGTTGGAGGTATTTCGACCTTTAAGCGCTCGCTGAACTCCATTTCACAGTGCTAATGCAATGCACAACCATTTAAGCGTCGAAACAAGCAAAATATCTCGCAAATCGCGAAAATTTCGATTTTTTGGACGATAAATGGCCGTAACTTCCTTCCCGTTGGAGATATTTCGACATTTAAGCGCTCGTTGAACTCCATTTCACAGTGCTAATGCAATGCACAACCATTTAAGCGTCGAAACAAGCAAAATATCTCGCAAATCGCGAAAATTTCGATTTTTTGGACGATAAATGGCCGTAACTTCCTTCCCGTTGGAGATATTTCGACGTTTAAGCGCTCGTTGAACTCCATTTCACAGTGCTAATGCAATGCACAACCATTTAAGCGTCGAAACAAGCAAGATATCTCGCAAATCGCGAAAATTTCGATTTTTTGGACGATAAATGGCCGTAACTTCCTTCCCGTTGGAGATATTTCGACGTTTAAGCGCTCGTTGAACTCCATTTCACAGTGCTAATGCAATGCACAACCATTTAAGTGTCGAAACACGCAAGATATCTCGCAAATCGCGAAAATTTCGATTTTTTGGACGATAAATGGCCGTAACTTCCTTCCCGTTGGAGATATTTCGACGTTTAAGCGCTCGTTGAACTCCATTTCACAGTGCTAATGCAATGCACAACCATTTAAGCGTCGAAACAAGCAAAATATCTCGCAAATCGCGAAAATTTCGATTTTTTGGACGATAAATGGCCGTAACTTCCTTCCCGTTGGAGATATTTCGACGTTTAAGCGCTCGTTGAACTCCATTTCACAGTGCTAATGCAATGCACAACCATTTAAGCGTCGAAACAAGCAAAATATCTCGCAAATCGTGAAAATTTCGATTTTTTGGACGATAAATGGCCGTAACTTCCTTCCCGTTGGAGATATTTCGACGTTTAAGCGCTCGTTGAACTCCATTTCACAGTGCTAATGCAGTGCACAACCATTTAAGCGTCGAAACAAGCAAGATATCTCGCAGATCGCGAAAATTTCGATTTTTTGGACGATAAATGGCCGTAACTTCCTTCCCGTTGGAGATATTTCGACGTTTAAGCGCTCGTTGAACTCCATTTCACAGTGCTAATGCAATGCACAACCATTTAAGCGTCGAAACAAGCAAAATATCTCGCAAATCGCGAAAATTTCGATTTTTTGGACGATAAATGGCCGTAACTTCCTTCCCGTTGGAGATATTTCGACGTTTAAGCGCTCGTTGAACTCCATTTCACAGTGCTAATGCAATGCACAACCATTTAAGCGTCGAAAAACGCAAGATATCTCGCAAATCGCGAAAATTTCGATTTTTTGGACGATAAATGGCCGTAACTACCTTCCCGTTGGAGATATTTCGACGTTTAAGCGCTCGTTGAACTCCATTTCACAGTGCTAATGCAATGCACAAACATTTAATCGTCGAAACAAGCAAAATATCTCGCAAATCGCGAAAATTTCGATTTTTTGGACGATAAATGGCCGTAACTTCCTTCCCGTTGGAGATATTTCGACGTTTAAGCGCTCGTTGAACTCCATTTCACAGTGCTAATGCAATGCACAACCATTTATGCGTCGAAACAAGCAAAATATCTCGCAAATCGCGAAAATTTCGATTTTTTGGACGATAAATGGCCGTAACTTCCTTCCCGTTGGAGATATTTCGACGTTTAAGCGCTCGTTGAACTCCATTTCACAGTGCTAATGCAGTGCACAACCATTTAAGCGTCGAAACAAGCAAAATATCTCGCAAATCACGAAAATTTCGATTTTTTGGACGATAAATGGCCGTAACTTCCTTCCCGTTGGAGATATTTCGACGTTTAAGCGCTCGTTGAACTCCATTTCACAGTGCTAATGCAATGCACAACCATTTAAGCGTCGAAACAAGCAAAATATCTCCCAAATCGCGAAAATTTCGATTTTTTGGACGATAAATGGCCGTAACTTCCTTCCCGTTGGAGATATTTCGACGTTTAAGCGCTCGTTGAACTCCATTTCACAGTGCTAATGCAATGCACAACCATTTAAGCGTCGAAACAAGCAAAATATCTCGCAAATCGCGAAAATTTCGATTTTTTGACGATAAATGGCCGTAACTTCCTTCCCGTTGGAGATATTTCGACGTTTAAGCGCTCGTTGAACTCCATTTCACAGTGCTAATGCAGTGCACAACCATTTAAGCGTCGAAACAAGCAAAATATCTCGCAAATCGCGAAAATTTCGATTTTTTGGACGATAAATGGCCGTAACTTCCTTCCCGTTGGAGATATTTCGACGTTTAAGCGCTCGTTGAACTCCATTTCACAGTGCTAATGCAATGCACAACCATTTAAGCTTCGAAACAAGCAAAATATCTCGCAAATCGCGAAAATTTCGATTTTTTGGACGATAAATGGCCGTAACTTCCTTCCCGTTGGAGATATTTCGACGCTTAAGCGCTCGTTGAACTCCATTTCACAGTGCTAATGCAATGCACAACCATTTAAGCGTCGAAACAAGCAAAGTATCTCGCAAATCGCGAAAATTTCGATTTTTTGGACGATAAATGGCCGTAACTTCCTTCCCGTTGGAGATATTTCGACGTTTAAGCGCTCGTTGAACTCCATTTGACAGTGCTAATGCAATGCACAACCATTTAAGCGTCGAAACAAGCAAAATATCTCGCAAATCGCGAAAATTTCGATTTTTTGGACGATAAATGGCCGTAACTTCCTTCCCGTTGGAGGTATTTCGACCTTTAGGCGCTCGTTGAACTCTATTTCACAGTGCTAATGCAATGCACAACCATTTAAGCGTCGAAACAAGCAAAATATCTCGCAAATCGCGAAAATTTCGATTTTTTGGACGATAAATGGCCGTAACTTCCTTCCCGTTGGAGATATTTCGACGTTTAAGCGCTCGTTGAACTCCATTTCACAGTGCTAATGCAATGCACAACCATTTAAGCGTCGAAACAAGCAAAATATCTCGCAAATCGCGAAAATTTCGATTTTTTGGACGATAAATGGCCGTAACTTCCTTCCCGTTGGAGATATTTCGACGTTTAAGCGCTCGTTGAACTCCATTTCACAGTGCTAATGCAGTGCACAACCATTTAAGCGTCGAAACAAGCAAAATATCTCGCAAATCGCGAAAATTTCGATTTTTTGGACGATAAATGGCCGTAACTTCCTTCCCGTTGGAGATATTTCGACGTTTAAGCGCTCGTTGAACTCCATTTCACAGTGCTAATGCAATGCACAACCATTTAAGCGTCGAAACAAGCAAAATATCTCGCAAATCGCGAAAATTTCGATTTTTTGGACGATAAATGGCCGTAACTTCCTTCCCGTTGGAGATATTTCGACGTTTAAGCGCTCGTTGAACTCCATTTCACAGTGCTAATGCAATGCACAACCATTTAAGCGTCGAAACAAGCAAAATATCTCGCAAATCGCGAAAATTTCGTTTTTTTGGACGATAAATGGCCGTAACTTCCTTCCCGTTGGAGGTATTTCGACGTTTAAGCGCTCGTTGAACTCCATTTCACAGTGCTAATGCAATGCACAACCATTTAAGCGTCGAAACACGCAAGATATCTCGCAAATCGCGAAAATTTCGATTTTTTGGACGATAAATGGCCGTAACTTCCTTCCCGTTGGAGATATTTCGACGTTTAAGCGCTCGTTGAACTCCATTTCACAGTGCTAATGCAATGCACAACCATTTAAGCGTCGAAACAAGCAAAATATCTCGCAAATCGCGAAAATTTCGATTTTTTGGACGATAAATGGCCGTAACTTCCTTCCCGTTGGAGATATTTCGACGTTTAAGCGCTCGTTGAACTCCATTTCACAGTGCTAATGCAATGCACAACCATTTAAGCGTCGAAACAAGCAAAGTATCTCGCAAATCGCGAAAATTTCGATTTTTTGGACGATAAATGGCCGTAACTTCCTTCCCGTTGGAGATATTTCGACGTTTAAGCGCTCGTTGAACTCCATTTGACAGTGCTAATGCAATGCACAACCATTTAAGCGTCGAAACAAGCAAAATATCTCGCAAATCGCGAAAATTTCGATTTTTTGGACGATAAATGGCCGTAACTTCCTTCCCGTTGGAGGTATTTCGACCTTTAGGCGCTCGTTGAACTCCATTTCACAGTGCTAATGCAATGCACAACCATTTAAGCGTCGAAACAAGCAAAATATCTCGCAAATCGCGAAAATTTCGATTTTTTGGACGATAAATGGCCGTAACTTCCTTCCCGTTGGAGATATTTCGACGTTTAAGCGCTCGTTGAACTCCATTTCACAGTGCTAATGCAATGCACAACCATTTAAGCGTCGAAACATGCAAAATATCTCGCAAATCGCGAAAATTTCGATTTTTTGGACGATAAATGGCCGTAACTTCCTTCCCGTTGGAGATATTTCGACGTTTAAGCGCTCGTTGAACTCCATTTCACAGTGCTAATGCAATGCACAACCATTTAAGCGTCGAAACAAGCAAAATATCTCGCAAATCGCGAAAATTTCGATTTTTTGGACGATAAATGGCCGTAACTTCCTTCCCGTTGGAGATATTTCGACGTTTAAGCGCTCGTTGAACTCCATTTCACAGTGCTAATGCAATGCACAACCATTTAAGCGTCGAAACAAGCAAAATATCTCGCAAATCGCGAAAATTTCGATTTTTTGGACGATAAATGGCCGTAACTTCCTTCCCGTTGGAGATATTTCGACGTTTAAGCGCTCGTTGAACTCCATTTCACAGTGCTAATGCAATGCACAACCATTTAAGCGTCGAAACAAGCAAAATATCTCGCAAATCGCGAAAATTTCGATTTTTTGGACGATAAATGGCCGTAACTTCCTTCCCGTTGGAGATATTTCGACGTTTAAGCGCTCGTTGAACTCCATTTCACAGTGCTAATGCAATGCACAACCATTTAAGCGTCGAAACAAGCAAAATATCTCGCAAATCGCGAAAATTTCGATTTTTTGGACGATAAATGGCCGTAACTTCCTTCCCGTTGGAGATATTTCGACGTTTAAGCGCTCGTTGAACTCCATTTCACAGTGCTAATGCAATGCACAACCATTTAAGCGTCGAAACAAGCAAGATATCTCGCAAATCGCGAAAATTTCGATTTTTTGGACGATAAATGGCCGTAACTTCCTTCCCGTTGGAGATATTTCGACGTTTAAGCGCTCGTTGAACTCCATTTCACAGTGCTAATGCAATGCACAACCATTTAAGCGTCGAAACAAGCAAAATATCTCGCAAATCGCGAAAATTTCGATTTTTTGGACGATAAATGGCCGTACTTCCTTCCCGTTGGAGATATTTCGACGTTTAAGCGCTCGTTGAACTCCATTTCACAGTGCTAATGCAATGCACAACCATTTAAGCGTCGAAACAAGCAAAATATCTCGCAAATCGCGAAAATTTCGATTTTTTGGACGATAAATGGCCGTAACTTCCTTCCCGTTGGAGATATTTCGACGTTTAAGCGCTCGTTGAACTCCATTTCACAGTGCTAATGCAGTGCACAACCATTTAAGCGTCGAAACAAGCAAAATATCTCGCAAATCGCGAAAATTTCGATTTTTTGGACGATAAATGGCCGTAACTTCCTTCCCGTTGGAGATATTTCGACGTTTAAGCGCTCGTTGAACTCCATTTCACAGTGCTAATGCAATGCACAACCATTTAAGCGTCGAAACAAGCAAAATATCTCGCAAATCGCGAAAATTTCGATTTTTTGGACGATAAATGGCCGTAACTTCCTTCCCGTTGGAGATATTTCGACGTTTAAGCGCTCGTTGAACTCCATTTCACAGTGCTAATGCAATGCACAACCATTTAAGCGTCGAAACAAGCAAAATATCTCGCAAATCGTGAAAATTTCGATTTTTTGGACGATAAATGGCCGTAACTTCCTTCCCGTTGGAGATATTTCGACGTTTAAGCGCTCGTTGAACTCCATTTCACAGTGCTAATGCAGTGCACAACCATTTAAGCGTCGAAACAAGCAAGATATCTCGCAGATCGCGAAAATTTCGATTTTTTGGACGATAAATGGCCGTAACTTCCTTCCCGTTGGAGATATTTCGACGTTTAAGCGCTCGTTGAACTCCATTTCACAGTGCTAATGCAATGCACAACCATTTAAGCGTCGAAACAAGCAAAATATCTCGCAAATCGCGAAAATTTCGATTTTTTGGACGATAAATGGCCGTAACTTCCTTCCCGTTGGAGATATTTCGACGTTTAAGCGCTCGTTGAACTCCATTTCACAGTGCTAATGCAATGCACAACCATTTAAGCGTCGAAAAACGCAAGATATCTCGCAAATCACGAAAATTTCGATTTTTTGGACGATAAATGGCCGTAACTTCCTTCCCGTTGGAGATATTTCGACGTTTAAGCGCTCGTTGAACTCCATTTCACAGTGCTAATGCAATGCACAACCATTTAAGCGTCGAAACAAGCAAAATATCTCGCAAATCGCGAAAATTTCGATTTTTTGAACGATAAATGGCCGTAACTTCCTTCCCGTTGGAGATATTTCGACGTTTAAGCGCTCGTTGAACTCCATTTCACAGTGCTAATGCAATGCACAACCATTTAAGCTTCGAAACAAGCAAAATATCTCGCAAATCGCGAAAATTTCGATTTTTTGGACGATAAATGGCCGTAACTTCCTTCCCGTTGGAGATATTTCGACGCTTAAGCGCTCGTTGAACTCCATTTCACAGTGCTAATGCAATGCACAACCATTTAAGCGTCGAAACAAGCAAAGTATCTCGCAAATCGCGAAAATTTCGATTTTTTGGACGATAAATGGCCGTAACTTCCTTCCCGTTGGAGATATTTCGACGTTTAAGCGCTCGTTGAACTCCATTTGACAGTGCTAATGCAATGCACAACCATTTAAGCGTCGAAACAAGCAAAATATCTCGCAAATCGCGAAAATTTCGATTTTTTGGACGATAAATGGCCGTAACTTCCTTCCCGTTGGAGATATTTCGACGTTTAAGCGCTCGTTGAACTCCATTTCACAGTGCTAATGCAATGCACAACCATTTATGCGTCGAAACAAGCAAAATATCTCGCAAATCGCGAAAATTTCGATTTTTTGGACGATAAATGGCCGTAACTTCCTTCCCGTTGGAGATATTTCGACGTTTAAGCGCTCGTTGAACTCCATTTCACAGTGCTAATGCAGTGCACAACCATTTAAGCGTCGAAACAAGCAAAATATCTCGCAAATCGCGAAAATTTCGATTTTTTGGACGATAAATGGCCGTAACTTCCTTCCCGTTGGAGATATTTCGACGTTTAAGCGCTCGTTGAACTCCATTTCACAGTGCTAATGCAATGCACAACCATTTAAGCGTCGAAACAAGCAAAATATCTCGCAAATCGCGAAAATTTCGATTTTTTGGACGATAAATGGCCGTAACTTCCTTCCCGTTGGAGATATTTCGACGTTTAAGCGCTCGTTGAACTCCATTTCACAGTGCTAATGCAGTGCACAACCATTTAAGCGTCGAAACAAGCAAAATATCTCGCAAATCGCGAAAATTTCGATTTTTTGGACGATAAATGGCCGTAACTTCCTTCCCGTTGGAGATATTTCGACGTTTAAGCGCTCGTTGAACTCCATTTCACAGTGCTAATGCAATGCACAACCATTTAAGCTTCGAAACAAGCAAAATATCTCGCAAATCGCGAAAATTTCGATTTTTTGGACGATAAATGGCCGTAACTTCCTTCCCGTTGGAGATATTTCGACGTTTAAGCGCTCGTTGAACTCCATTTCACAGTGCTAATGCAATGCACAACCATTTAAGCGTCGAAACAAGCAAAGTATCTCGCAAATCGCGAAAATTTCGATTTTTTGGACGATAAATGGCCGTAACTTCTTTCCCGTTGGAGATATTTCGACGTTTAAGCGCTCGTTGAACTCCATTTCACAGTGCTAATGCAATGCACAACCATTTAAGCGTCGAAACAAGCAAAGTATCTCGCAAATCGCGAAAATTTCGATTTTTTGGACGATAAATGGCCGTAACTTCCTTCCCGTTGGAGATATTTCGACGTTTAAGCGCTCGTTGAACTCCATTTGACAGTGCTAATGCAATGCACAACCATTTAAGCGTCGAAACAAGCAAAATATTTCGCAAATCGCGAAAATTTCGATTTTTTGGACGATAAATGGCCGTAACTTCCTTCCCGTTGGAGGTATTTCGACCTTTAGGCGCTCGTTGAACTCCATTTCACAGTGCTAATGCAATGCACAACCATTTAAGCGTCGAAACAAGCAAAATATCTCGCAAATCGCGAAAATTTCGATTTTTTGGACGATAAATGGCCGTAACTTCCTTCCCGTTGGAGATATTTCGACGTTTAAGCGCTCGTTGAACTCCATTTCACAGTGCTAATGCAATGCACAACCATTTAAGCGTCGAAACAAGCAAAATATCTCGCAAATCGCGAAAATTTCGATTTTTTGGACGATAAATGGCCGTAACTTCCTTCCCGTTGGAGATATTTCGACGTTTAAGCGCTCGTTGAACTCCATTTCACAGTGCTAATGCAATGCACAACCATTTAAGCGTCGAAACAAGCAAAATATCTCGCAAATCGCGAAAATTTCGATTTTTTGGACGATAAATGGCCGTAACTTCCTTCCCGTTGGAGATATTTCGACGTTTAAGCGCTCGTTGAACTCCATTTCACAGTGCTAATGCAGTGCACAACCATTTAAGCGTCGAAACAAGCAAGATATCTCGCAAATCGCGAAAATTTCGATTTTTTGGACGATAAATGGACGTAACTTCCTTCCCGTTGGAGATATTTCGACGTTTAAGCGCTCGTTGAACTCCATTTCACAGTGCTAATGCAATGCACAACCATTTAAGCGTCGAAACAAGCAGAATATCTCGCAAATCGCGAAAATTTCGATTTTTTGGACGATAAATGGCCGTAACTTCCTTCCCGTTGGAGATATTTCGACGTTTAAGCGCTCGTTGAACTCCATTTCACAGTGCTAATGCAATGCACAACCATTTAAGCTTCGAAACAAGCAAAATATCTCGCAAATCGCGAAAATTTCGATTTTTTGGACGATAAATGGCCGTAACTTCCTTCCCGTTGGAGATATTTCGACGCTTAAGCGCTCGTTGAACTCCATTTCACAGTGCTAATGCAATGCACAACCATTTAAGCGTCGAAACAAGCAAAGTATCTCGCAAATCGCGAAAATTTCGATTTTTTGGACGATAAATGGCCGTAACTTCCTTCCCGTTGGAGATATTTCGACGTTTAAGCGCTCGTTGAACTCCATTTGACAGTGCTAATGCAATGCACAACCATTTAAGCGTCGAAACAAGCAAAATATCTCGCAAATCGCGAAAATTTCGATTTTTTGGACGATAAATGGCCGTAACTTCCTTCCCGTTGGAGGTATTTCGACCTTTAGGCGCTCGTTGAACTCTATTTCACAGTGCTAATGCAATGCACAACCATTTAAGCGTCGAAACAAGCAAAATATCTCGCAAATCGCGAAAATTTCGATTTTTTGGACGATAAATGGCCGTAACTTCCTTCCCGTTGGAGATATTTCGACGTTTAAGCGCTCGTTGAACTCCATTTCACAGTGCTAATGCAATGCACAACCATTTAAGCGTCGAAACAAGCAAAATATCTCGCAAATCGCGAAAATTTCGATTTTTTGGACGATAAATGGCCGTAACTTCCTTCCCGTTGGAGATATTTCGACGTTTAAGCGCTCGTTGAACTCCATTTCACAGTGCTAATGCAATGCACAACCATTTAAGCGTCGAAAAACGCAAGATATCTCGCAAATCGCGAAAATTTCGATTTTTTGGACGATAAATGGCCGTAACTTCCTTCCCGTTGGAGATATTTCGACGTTTAAGCGCTCGTTGAACTCCATTTCACAGTGCTAATGCAATGCACAAACATTTAAGCGTCGAAACAAGCAAAATATCTCGCAAATCGCGAAAATTTCGATTTTTTGGACGATAAATGGCCGTAACTTCCTTCCCGTTGGAGATATTTCGACGTTTAAGCGCTCGTTGAACTCCATTTCACAGTGCTAATGCAATGCACAACCATTTATGCGTCGAAACAAGCAAAATATCTCGCAAATCGCGAAAATTTCGATTTTTTGGACGATAAATGGCCGTAACTTCCTTCCCGTTGGAGATATTTCGACGTTTAAGCGCTCGTTGAACTCCATTTCACAGTGCTAATGCAGTGCACAACCATTTAAGCGTCGAAACAAGCAAAATATCTCGCAAATCACGAAAATTTCGATTTTTTGGACGATAAATGGCCGTAACTTCCTTCCCGTTGGAGATATTTCGACGTTTAAGCGCTCGTTGAACTCCATTTCACAGTGCTAATGCAATGCACAACCATTTAAGCGTCGAAACAAGCAAAATATCTCACAAATCGCGAAAATTTCGATTTTTTGGACGATAAATGGCCGTAACTTCCTTCCCGTTGGAGATATTTCGACGTTTAAGCGCTCGTTGAACTCCATTTCACAGTGCTAATGCAGTGCACAACCATTTAAGCGTCGAAACAAGCAAAATATCTCGCAAATCACGAAAATTTCGATTTTTTGGACGATAAATGGCCGTAACTTCCTTCCCGTTGGAGATATTTCGACGTTTAAGCGCTCGTTGAACTCCATTTCACAGTGCTAATGCAATGCACAACCATTTAAGCGTCGAAACAAGCAAAATATCTCACAAATCGCGAAAATTTCGATTTTTTGGACGATAAATGGCCGTAACTTCCTTCCCGTTGGAGATATTTCGACGTTTAAGCGCTCGTTGAACTCCATTTCACAGTGCTAATGCAATGCACAACCATTTAAGCGTCGAAACAAGCAAAATATCTCGCAAATCGCGAAAATTTCGATTTTTTGACGATAAATGGCCGTAACTTCCTTCCCGTTGGAGATATTTCGACGTTTAAGCGCTCGTTGAACTCCATTTCACAGTGCTAATGCAGTGCACAACCATTTAAGCGTCGAAACAAGCAAAATATCTCGCAAATCGCGAAAATTTCGATTTTTTGGACGATAAATGGCCGTAACTTCCTTCCCGTTGGAGATATTTCGACGTTTAAGCGCTCGTTGAACTCCATTTCACAGTGCTAATGCAATGCACAACCATTTAAGCTTCGAAACAAGCAAAATATCTCGCAAATCGCGAAAATTTCGATTTTTTGGACGATAAATGGCCGTAACTTCTTTCCCGTTGGAGATATTTCGACGTTTAAGCGCTCGTTGAACTCCATTTCACAGTGCTAATGCAATGCACAACCATTTAAGCGTCGAAACAAGCAAAGTATCTCGCAAATCGCGAAAATTTCGATTTTTTGGACGATAAATGGCCGTAACTTCCTTCCCGTTGGAGATATTTCGACGTTTAAGCGCTCGTTGAACTCCATTTGACAGTGCTAATGCAATGCACAACCATTTAAGCGTCGAAACAAGCAAAATATTTCGCAAATCGCGAAAATTTCGATTTTTTGGACGATAAATGGCCGTAACTTCCTTCCCGTTGGAGGTATTTCGACCTTTAGGCGCTCGTTGAACTCCATTTCACAGTGCTAATGCAATGCACAACCATTTAAGCGTCGAAACAAGCAAAATATCTCGCAAATCGCGAAAATTTCGATTTTTTGGACGATAAATGGCCGTAACTTCCTTCCCGTTGGAGATATTTCGACGTTTAAGCGCTCGTTGAACTCCATTTCACAGTGCTAATGCAATGCACAACCATTTAAGCGTCGAAACAAGCAAAATATCTCGCAAATCGCGAAAATTTCGATTTTTTGGACGATAAATGGCCGTAACTTCCTTCCCGTTGGAGATATTTCGACGTTTAAGCGCTCGTTGAACTCCATTTCACAGTGCTAATGCAATGCACAACCATTTAAGCGTCGAAAAACGCAAGATATCTCGCAAATCGCGAAAATTTCGATTTTTTGGACGATAAATGGCCGTAACTTCCTTCCCGTTGGAGATATTTCGACGTTTAAGCGCTCGTTGAACTCCATTTCACAGTGCTAATGCAATGCACAAACATTTAAGCGTCGAAACAAGCAAAATATCTCGCAAATCGCGAAAATTTCGATTTTTTGGACGATAAATGGCCGTAACTTCCTTCCCGTTGGAGATATTTCGACGTTTAAGCACTCGTTGAACTCCATTTCACAGTGCTAATGCAATGCACAACCATTTATGCGTCGAAACAAGCAAAATATCTCGCAAATCGCGAAAATTTCGATTTTTTGGACGATAAATGGCCGTAACTTCCTTCCCGTTGGAGATATTTCGACGTTTAAGCGCTCGTTGAACTCCATTTCACAGTGCTAATGCAGTGCACAACCATTTAAGCGTCGAAACAAGCAAAATATCTCGCAAATCGCGAAAATTTCGATTTTTTGGACGATAAATGGCCGTAACTTCCTTCCCGTTGGAGGTATTTCGACCTTTAGGCGCTCGTTGAACTCCATTTCACAGTGCTAATGCAATGCACAACCATTTAAGCGTCGAAACAAGCAAAATATCTCGCAAATCGCGAAAATTTCGATTTTTTGGACGATAAATGGCCGTAACTTCCTTCCCGTTGGAGATATTTCGACGTTTAAGCGCTCGTTGAACTCCATTTCACAGTGCTAATGCAATGCACAACCATTTAAGCGTCGAAACAAGCAAAATATCTCGCAAATCGCGAAAATTTCGATTTTTTGGACGATAAATGGCCGTAACTTCCTTCCCGTTGGAGATATTTCGACGTTTAAGCGCTCGTTGAACTCCATTTCACAGTGCTAATGCAATGCACAACCATTTAAGCGTCGAAACAAGCAAAATATCTCACAAATCGCGAAAATTTCGATTTTTTGGACGATAAATGGCCGTAACTTCCTTCCCGTTGGAGATATTTCGACGTTTAAGCGCTCGTTGAACTCCATTTCACAGTGCTAATGCAGTGCACAACCATTTAAGCGTCGAAACAAGCAAGATATCTCGCAAATCGCGAAAATTTCGATTTTTTGGACGATAAATGGCCGTAACTTCCTTCCCGTTGGAGATATTTCGACGTTTAAGCGCTCGTTGAACTCCATTTCACAGTGCTAATGCAATGCACAACCATTTAAGCGTCGAAACAAGCAAAATATCTCGCAAATCGCGAAAATTTCGATTTTTTGGACGATAAATGGCCGTAACTTCCTTCCCGTTGGAGATATTTCGACGTTTAAGCGCTCGTTGAACTCCATTTCACAGTGCTAATGCAATGCACAACCATTTAAGCGTCGAAACAAGCAAGATATCTCGCAAATCGCGAAAATTTCGATTTTTTGGACGATAAATGGCCGTAACTTCCTTCCCGTTGGAGATATTTCGACGTTTAAGCGCTCGTTGAACTCCATTTCACAGTGCTAATGCAATGCACAACCACTTAAGCGTCGAAACAAGCAAAATATCTCGCAAATCGCGAAAATTTCGATTTTTTGGACGATAAATGGCCGTAACTTCCTTCCCGTTGGAGATATTTCGACGTTTAAGCGCTCGTTGAACTCCATTTCACAGTGCTAATGCAATGCACAACATTTAAGCGTCGAAACAAGCAAAATATATCGCAAATCGCGAAAATTTCGATTTTTTGGACGATAAATGGCCGTAACTTCCTTCCCGTTGGAGATATTTCGACGTTTAAGCGCTCGTTGAACTCCATTTCACAGTGCTAATGCAATGCACAACCATTTAAGCTTCGAAACAAGCAAAATATCTCGCAAATCGCGAAAATTTCGATTTTTTGGACGATAAATGGCCGTAACTTCCTTCCCGTTGGAGGTATTTCGACCTTTAGGCGCTCGTTGAACTCCATTTCACAGTGCTAATGCAATGCACAACCATTTAAGCGTCGAAACAAGCAAAATATCTCGCAAATCGCGAAAATTTCGATTTTTTGGACGATAAATGGCCGTAACTTCCTTCCCGTTGGAGATATTTCGACGTTTAAGCGCTCGTTGAACTCCATTTCACAGTGCTAATGCAATGCACAACCATTTAAGCGTCGAAACAAGCAAAATATATCGCAAATCGCGAAAATTTCGATTTTTTGGACGATAAATGGCCGTAACTTCCTTCCCGTTGGAGATATTTCGACGTTTAAGCGCTCGTTGAACTCCATTTCACAGTGCTAATGCAATGCACAACCATTTAAGCGTCGAAAAACGCAAGATATCTCGCAAATCGCGAAAATTTCGATTTTTTGGACGATAAATGGCCGTAACTTCCTTCCCGTTGGAGATATTTCGACGTTTAAGCGCTCGTTGAACTCCATTTCACAGTGCTAATGCAATGCACAACCATTTAAGCGTCGAAACAAGCAAAGTATCTCGCAAATCGCGAAAATTTCGATTTTTTGGACGATAAATGGCCGTAACTTCCTTCCCGTTGGAGATATTTCGACGTTTAAGCGCTCGTTGAACTCCATTTGACAGTGCTAATGCAATGCACAACCATTTAAGCGTCGAAACAAGCAAAATATCTCGCAAATCGCGAAAATTTCGATTTTTTGGACGATAAATGGCCGTAACTTCCTTCCCGTTGGAGGTATTTCGACCTTTAGGCGCTCGTTGAACTCCATTTCACAGTGCTAATGCAATGCACAACCACTTAAGCGTCGAAACAAGCAAAATATCTCGCAAATCGCGAAAATTTCGATTTTTTGGACGATAAATGGCCGTAACTTCCTTCCCGTTGGAGATATTTCGACGTTTAAGCGCTCGTTGAACTCCATTTCACAGTGCTAATGCAATGCACAACCATTTAAGCGTCGAAACAAGCAAAATATCTCGCAAATCGCGAAAATTTCGATTTTTTGGACGATAAATGGCCGTAACTTCCTTCCCGTTGGAGATATTTCGACGTTTAAGCGCTCGTTGAACTCCATTTCACAGTGCTAATGCAATGCACAACCATTTAAGCTTCGAAACAAGCAAAATATCTCGCAAATCGCGAAAATTTCGATTTTTTGGACGATAAATGGCCGTAACTTCTTTCCCGTTGGAGATATTTCGACGTTTAAGCGCTCGTTGAACTCCATTTCACAGTGCTAATGCAATGCACAACCATTTAAGCGTCGAAACAAGCAAAGTATCTCGCAAATCGCGAAAATTTCGATTTTTTGGACGATAAATGGCCGTAACTTCCTTCCCGTTGGAGATATTTCGACGTTTAAGCGCTCGTTGAACTCCATTTGACAGTGCTAATGCAATGCACAACCATTTAAGCGTCGAAACAAGCAAAATATTTCGCAAATCGCGAAAATTTCGATTCTTTGGACGATAAATGGCCGTAACTTCCTTCCCGTTGGAGGTATTTCGACCTTTAGGCGCTCGTTGAACTCCATTTCACAGTGCTAATGCAATGCACAACCATTTAAGCGTCGAAACAAGCAAAATATCTCGCAAATCGCGAAAATTTCGATTTTTTGGACGATAAATGGCCGTAACTTCCTTCCCGTTGGAGATATTTCGACGTTTAAGCGCTCGTTGAACTCCATTTCACAGTGCTAATGCAATGCACAACCATTTAAGCGTCGAAACAAGCAAAATATCTCGCAAATCGCGAAAATTTCGATTTTTTGGACGATAAATGGCCGTAACTTCCTTCCCGTTGGAGATATTTCGACGTTTAAGCGCTCGTTGAACTCCATTTCACAGTGCTAATGCAATGCACAACCATTTAAGCGTCGAAAAACGCAAGATATCTCGCAAATCGCGAAAATTTCGATTTTTTGGACGATAAATGGCCGTAACTTCCTTCCCGTTGGAGATATTTCGACGTTTAAGCGCTCGTTGAACTCCATTTCACAGTGCTAATGCAATGCACAACCATTTATGCGTCGAAACAAGCAAAATATCTCGCAAATCGCGAAAATTTCGATTTTTTGGACGATAAATGGCCGTAACTTCCTTCCCGTTGGAGATATTTCGACGTTTAAGCGCTCGTTGAACTCCATTTCACAGTGCTAATGCAATGCACAACCATTTAAGCGTCGAAACAAGCAAAATATCTCACAAATCGCGAAAATTTCGATTTTTTGGACGATAAATGGCCGTAACTTCCTTCCCGTTGGAGATATTTCGACGTTTAAGCGCTCGTTGAACTCCATTTCACAGTGCTAATGCAGTGCACAACCATTTAAGCGTCGAAACAAGCAAGATATCTCGCAAATCGCGAAAATTTCGATTTTTTGGACGATAAATGGCCGTAACTTCCTTCCCGTTGGAGATATTTCGACGTTTAAGCGCTCGTTGAACTCCATTTCACAGTGCTAATGCAATGCACAACCATTTAAGCGTCGAAACAAGCAAAATATCTCGCAAATCGCGAAAATTTCGATTTTTTGGACGATAAATGGCCGTAACTTCCTTCCCGTTGGAGATATTTCGACGTTTAAGCGCTCGTTGAACTCCATTTCACAGTGCTAATGCAGTGCACAACCATTTAAGCGTCGAAACAAGCAAGATATCTCGCAAATCGCGAAAATTTCGATTTTTTGGACGATAAATGGCCGTAACTTCCTTCCCGTTGGAGATATTTCGACGTTTAAGCGCTCGTTGAACTCCATTTCACAGTGCTAATGCAATGCACAACCACTTAAGCGTCGAAACAAGCAGAATATCTCGCAAATCGCGAAAATTTCGATTTTTTGACGATAAATGGCCGTAACTTCCTTCCCGTTGGAGATATTTCGACGTTTAAGCGCTCGTTGAACTCCATTTCACAGTGCTAATGCAGTGCACAACCATTTAAGCGTCGAAACAAGCAAAATATCTCGCAAATCGCGAAAATTTCGATTTTTTGGACGATAAATGGCCGTAACTTCCTTCCCGTTGGAGATATTTCGACGTTTAAGCGCTCGTTGAACTCCATTTCACAGTGCTAATGCAACGCACAACCATTTAAGCTTCGAAACAAGCAAAATATCTCGCAAATCGCGAAAATTTCGATTTTTTGGACGATAAATGGCCGTAACTTCCTTCCCGTTGGAGGTATTTCGACCTTTAGGCGCTCGTTGAACTCCATTTCACAGTGCTAACGCAATGCACAACCATTTAAGCGTCGAAACAAGCAAAATATCTCGCAAATCGCGAAAATTTCGATTTTTTGGACGATAAATGGCCGTAACTTCCTTCCCGTTGGAGATATTTCGACGTTTAAGCGCTCGTTGAACTCCATTTCACAGTGCTAATGCAATGCACAACCATTTAAGCGTCGAAACAAGCAAAATATCTCGCAAATCGCGAAAATTTCGATTTTTTGGACGATAAATGGCCGTAACTTCCTTCCCGTTGGAGATATTTCGACGTTTAAGCGCTCGTTGAACTCCATTTCACAGTGCTAATGCAATGCACAACCATTTAAGCGTCGAAAAACGCAAGATATCTCGCAAATCGCGAAAATTTCGATTTTTTGGACGATAAATGGCCGTAACTTCCTTCCCGTTGGAGATATTTCGACGTTTAAGCGCTCGTTGAACTCCATTTCACAGTGCTAATGCAATGCACAAACATTTAAGCGTCGAAACAAGCAAAATATCTCGCAAATCGCGAAAATTTCGATTTTTTGGACGATAAATGGCCGTAACTTCCTTCCCGTTGGAGATATTTCGACGTTTAAGCGCTCGTTGAACTCCATTTCACAGTGCTAATGCAATGCACAACCATTTATGCGTCGAAACAAGCAAAATATCTCGCAAATCGCGAAAATTTCGATTTTTTGGACGATAAATGGCCGTAACTTCCTTCCCGTTGGAGATATTTCGACGTTTAAGCGCTCGTTGAACTCCATTTCACAGTGCTAATGCAGTGCACAACCATTTAAGCGTCGAAACAAGCAAAATATCTCGCAAATCACGAAAATTTCGATTTTTTGGACGATAAATGGCCGTAACTTCCTTCCCGTTGGAGATATTTCGACGTTTAAGCGCTCGTTGAACTCCATTTCACAGTGCTAATGCAATGCACAACCATTTAAGCTTCGAAACAAGCAAAATATCTCGCAAATCGCGAAAATTTCGATTTTTTGGACGATAAATGGCCGTAACTTCCTTCCCGTTGGAGATATTTCGACGTTTAAGCGCTCGTTGAACTCCATTTCACAGTGCTAATGCAATGCACAACCATTTAAGCGTCGAAACAAGCAAAGTATCTCGCAAATCGCGAAAATTTCGATTTTTTGGACGATAAATGGCCGTAACTTCCTTCCCGTTGGAGATATTTCGACGTTTAAGCGCTCGTTGAACTCCATTTGACAGTGCTAATGCAATGCACAACCATTTAAGCGTCGAAACAAGCAAAATATCTCGCAAATCGCGAAAATTTCGATTTTTTGGACGATAAATGGCCGTAACTTCCTTCCCGTTGGAGGTATTTCGACCTTTAGGCGCTCGTTGAACTCCATTTCACAGTGCTAATGCAATGCACAACCACTTAAGCGTCGAAACAAGCAAAATATCTCGCAAATCGCGAAAATTTCGATTTTTTGGACGATAAATGGCCGTAACTTCCTTCCCGTTGGAGATATTTCGACGTTTAAGCGCTCGTTGAACTCCATTTCACAGTGCTAATGCAATGCACAACCATTTAAGCGTCGAAACAAGCAAAATATCTCGCAAATCGCGAAAATTTCGATTTTTTGGACGATAAATGGCCGTAACTTCCTTCCCGTTGGAGATATTTCGACGTTTAAGCGCTCGTTGAACTCCATTTCACAGTGCTAATGCAATGCACAACCATTTAAGCGTCGAAACAAGCAAGATATCTCGCAAATCGCGAAAATTTCGATTTTTTGGACGATAAATGGCCGTAACTTCCTTCCCGTTGGAGATATTTCGACGTTTAAGCGCTCGTTGAACTCCATTTCACAGTGCTAATGCAATGCACAACCATTTAAGCGTCGAAACACGCAAGATATCTCGCAAATCGCGAAAATTTCGATTTTTTGGACGATAAATGGCCGTAACTTCCTTCCCGTTGGAGATATTTCGACGTTTAAGCGCTCGTTGAACTCCATTTCACAGTGCTAATGCAATGCACAACCATTTATGCGTCGAAACAAGCAAAATATCTCGCAAATCGCGAAAATTTCGATTTTTTGGACGATAAATGGCCGTAACTTCCTTCCCGTTGGAGATATTTCGACGTTTAAGCGCTCGTTGAACTCCATTTCACAGTGCTAATGCAGTGCACAACCATTTAAGCGTCGAAACAAGCAAAATATCTCGCAAATCACGAAAATTTCGATTTTTTGGACGATAAATGGCCGTAACTTCCTTCCCGTTGGAGATATTTCGACGTTTAAGCGCTTGTTGAACTCCATTTCACAGTGCTAATGCAATGCACAACCATTTAAGCGTCGAAACAAGCAAAATATCTCACAAATCGCGAAAATTTCGATTTTTTGGACGATAAATGGCCGTAACTTCCTTCCCGTTGGAGATATTTCGACGTTTAAGCGCTCGTTGAACTCCATTTCACAGTGCTAATGCAATGCACAACCATTTAAGCGTCGAAACAAGCAAAATATCTCGCAAATCGCGAAAATTTCGATTTTTTGACGATAAATGGCCGTAACTTCCTTCCCGTTGGAGATATTTCGACGTTTAAGCGCTCGTTGAACTCCATTTCACAGTGCTAATGCAGTGCACAACCATTTAAGCGTCGAAACAAGCAAGATATCTCGCAAATCGCGAAAATTTCGATTTTTTGGACGATAAATGGCCGTAACTTCCTTCCCGTTGGAGATATTTCGACGTTTAAGCGCTCGTTGAACTCCATTTCACAGTGCTAATGCAATGCACAACCATTTAAGCGTCGAAACACGCAAGATATCTCGCAAATCGCGAAAATTTCGATTTTTTGGACGATAAATGGCCGTAACTTCCTTCCCGTTGGAGATATTTCGACGTTTAAGCGCTCGTTGAACTCCATTTCACAGTGCTAATGCAATGCACAACCATTTATGAGTCGAAACAAGCAAAATATCTCGCAAATCGCGAAAATTTCGATTTTTTGGACGATAAATGGCCGTAACTTCCTTCCCGTTGGAGATATTTCGACGTTTAAGCGCTCGTTGAACTCCATTTCACAGTGCTAATGCAGTGCACAACCATTTAAGCGTCGAAACAAGCAAAATATCTCGCAAATCACGAAAATTTCGATTTTTTGGACGATAAATGGCCGTAACTTCCTTCCCGTTGGAGATATTTCGACGTTTAAGCGCTCGTTGAACTCCATTTCACAGTGCTAATGCAATGCACAACCATTTAAGCGTCGAAACAAGCAAAATATCTCACAAATCGCGAAAATTTCGATTTTTTGGACGATAAATGGCCGTAACTTCCTTCCCGTTGGAGATATTTCGACGTTTAAGCGCTCGTTGAACTCCATTTCACAGTGCTAATGCAATGCACAACCATTTATGCGTCGAAACAAGCAAAATATCTCGCAAATCGCGAAAATTTCGATTTTTTGGACGATAAATGGCCGTAACTTCCTTCCCGTTGGAGATATTTCGACGTTTAAGCGCTCGTTGAACTCCATTTCACAGTGCTAATGCAGTGCACAACCATTTAAGCGTCGAAACAAGCAAAATATCTCGCAAATCACGAAAATTTCGATTTTTTGGACGATAAATGGCCGTAACTTCCTTCCCGTTGGAGATATTTCGACGTTTAAGCGCTCGTTGAACTCCATTTCACAGTGCTAATGCAATGCACAACCATTTAAGCGTCGAAACAAGCAAAATATCTCACAAATCGCGAAAATTTCGATTTTTTGGACGATAAATGGCCGTAACTTCCTTCCCGTTGGAGATATTTCGACGTTTAAGCGCTCGTTGAACTCCATTTCTCAGTGCTAATGCAATGCACAACCATTTAAGCGTCGAAACAAGCAAAATATCTCGCAAATCGCGAAAATTTCGATTTTTTGACGATAAATGGCCGTAACTTCCTTCCCGTTGGAGATATTTCGACGTTTAAGCGCTCGTTGAACTCCATTTCACAGTGCTAATGCAGTGCACAACCATTTAAGCGTCGAAACAAGCAAGATATCTCGCAAATCGCGAAAATTTCGATTTTTTGGACGATAAATGGCCGTAACTTCCTTCCCGTTGGAGATATTTCGACGTTTAAGCGCTCGTTGAACTCCATTTCACAGTGCTAATGCAATGCACAACCATTTAAGCGTCGAAACACGCAAGATATCTCGCAAATCGCGAAAATTTCGATTTTTTGGACGATAAATGGCCGTAACTTCCTTCCCGTTGGAGATATTTCGACGTTTAAGCGCTCGTTGAACTCCATTTCACAGTGCTAATGCAATGCACAACCATTTATGCGTCGAAACAAGCAAAATATCTCGCAAATCGCGAAAGTTTCGATTTTTTGGACGATAAATGGCCGTAACTTCCTTCCCGTTGGAGATATTTCGACGTTTAAGCGCTCGTTGAACTCCATTTCACAGTGCTAATGCAGTGCACAACCATTTAAGCGTCGAAACAAGCAAAATATCTCGCAAATCACGAAAATTTCGATTTTTTGGACGATAAATGGCCGTAACTTCCTTCCCGTTGGAGATATTTCGACGTTTAAGCGCTCGTTGAACTCCATTTCACAGTGCTAATGCAATGCACAACCATTTAAGCGTCGAAACAAGCAAAATATCTCACAAATCGCGAAAATTTCGATTTTTTGGACGATAAATGGCCGTAACTTCCTTCCCGTTGGAGATATTTCGACGTTTAAGCGCTCGTTGAACTCCATTTCACAGTGCTAATGCAATGCACAACCATTTAAGCGTCGAAACAAGCAAAATATCTCGCAAATCGCGAAAATTTCGATTTTTTGACGATAAATGGCCGTAACTTCCTTCCCGTTGGAGATATTTCGACGTTTAAGCGCTCCTTGAACTCCATTTCACAGTGCTAATGCAGTGCACAACCATTTAAGCGTCGAAACAAGCAAAATATCTCGCAAATCGCGAAAATTTCGATTTTTTGGACGATAAATGGCCGTAACTTCCTTCCCGTTGGAGATATTTCGACGTTTAAGCGCTCGTTGAACTCCATTTCACAGTGCTAATGCAATGCACTACCATTTAAGCTTCGAAACAAGCAAAATATCTCGCAAATCGCGAAAATTTCGATTTTTTGGACGATAAATGGCCGTAACTTCCTTCTCGTTGGAGATATTTCGACGTTTAAGCGCTCGTTGAACTCCATTTCACAGTGCTAATGCAATGCACAACCATTTAAGCGTCGAAACAAGCAAAGTATCTCGCAAATCGCGAAAATTTCGATTTTTTGGACGATAAATGGCCGTAACTTCCTTCCCGTTGGAGATATTTCGACGTTTAAGCGCTCGTTGAACTCCATTTGACAGTGCTAATGCAATGCACAACCATTTAAGCGTCGAAACAAGCAAAATATCTCGCAAATCGCGAAAATTTCGATTTTTTGGACGATAAATGGCCGTAACTTCCTTCCCGTTGGAGGTATTTCGACCTTTAGGCGCTCGTTGAACTCCATTTCACAGTGCTAATGCAATGCACAACCATTTAAGCGTCGAAACAAGCAAAATATCTCGCAAATCGCGAAAATTTCGATTTTTTGGACGATAAATGGCCGTAACTTCCTTCCCGTTGGAGATATTTCGACGTTTAAGCGCTCGTTGAACTCCATTTCACAGTGCTAATGCAATGCACAACCATTTAAGCGTCGAAACAAGCAAAATATCTCGCAAATCGCGAAAATTTCGATTTTTTGGACGATAAATGGCCGTAACTTCCTTCCCGTTGGAGATATTTCGACGTTTAAGCGCTCGTTGAACTCCATTTCACAGTGCTAATGCAATGCACAACCATTTAAGCGTCGAAAAACGCAAGATATCTCGCAAATCGCGAAAATTTCGATTTTTTGGACGATAAATGGCCGTAACTTCCTTCCCGTTGGAGATATTTCGACGTTTAAGCGCTCGTTGAACTCCATTTCACAGTGCTAATGCAATGCACAACCATTTAAGCGTCAAAACAAGCAAAATATCTCGCAAATCGCGAAAATTTCGATTTTTTGGACGATAAATTGCCGTAACTTCCTTCCCGTTGGAGATATTTCGACGTTTAAGCGCTCGTTGAACTCCATTTCACAGTGCTAATGCAATGCACAACCATTTAAGCGTCGAAACAAGCAAAATATCTCGCAAATCGCGAAAATTTCGATTTTTTGGACGATGAATGGCCGTAACATCCTTCCCGTTGGAGATATTTCGACGTTTAAGCGCTCGTTGAACTCCATTTCACAGTGCTAATGCAATGCACAACCATTTAAGCGTCGAAAAACGCAAGATATCTCGCAAATCGCGAAAATTTCGATTTTTTGGACGATAAATGGCCGTAACTTCCTTCCCGTTGGAGATATTTCGACGTTTAAGCGCTCGTTGAACTCCATTTCACAGTGCTAATGCAATGCACAACCATTTAAGCGTCGAAACAAGCAAAATATCTCGCAAATCGCGAAAATTTCGATTTTTTGGACGATGAATGGCCGTAACATCCTTCCCGTTGGAGATATTTCGACGTTTCAGCGCTCGTTGAACTCCATTTCACAGTGCTAATGCAATGCACAACCATTTAAGCGTCAAAACAAGCAAAATATCTCGCAAATCGCGAAAATTTCGATTTTTTGGACGATAAATTGCCGTAACTTCCTTCCCGTTGGAGATATTTCGACGTTTAAGCGCTCGTTGAACTCCATTTCACAGTGCTAATGCAGTGCACAACCATTTAAGCGTCGAAACAAGCAAAATATCTCGCAAATCACGAAAATTTCGATTTTTTGGACGATAAATGGCCGTAACTTCCTTCCCGTTGGAGATATTTCGACGTTTAAGCGCTCGTTGAACTCCATTTCACAGTGCGAATGCAATGCACAACCGTTTAAGAGTCGAAACATGCAAAATAGCTCGCAAATCGCGAAGATTTCGATTTTTTGGACGATAAATGGCCGTAACTTCCTTCCCGTTGGAGATATTTCGACGTTTAAGCGCTCGTTGAACTCCATTTCACAGTGCTAATGCAATGCACAACCATTTAAGCGTCGAAACAAGCAAAATATCTCGCAAATCGCGAAAATTTCGATTTTTTGGACGATAAATGGCCGTAACTTCCTTCCCGTTGGAGGTATTTCGACGTTTAAGCGCTCGTTGAACTCCATTTCACAGTGCTAATGCAATGCACAACCATTTAAGCGTCGAAACAAGCAAAATATCTCGCAAATCGCGAAAATTTCGATTTTTTGGACGATAAATATCCGTAACTTCCTTCCCGTTGGAGATATATCGTAGTTTAAGCGCTCGTTGAACTCCATTTCACAGTGCTAATGCAATGCACAACCATTTAAGCGTCGAAACAAGCAAAATATCTCGCAAATCGCGAAAATTTCGATTTTTTGGACGATAAATGGCCGTAACTTCCTTCCCGTTGGAGATATTTCGACGTTTAAGCGCTCGTTGAACTCCATTTCACAGTGCTAATGCAATGCACAACCATATAAGCGTCGAAACAAGCAAAATATCTCGAAAATCGCGAAAATTTCGATTTTTTGGACGATAAATGGCCGTAACTTCCTTCCCGTTGGAGATATTTCGACGTTTAAGCGCTCGTTGAACTCCATTTCACAGTGCTAATGCAGTGCACAACCATTTAAGCGTCGAAACAAGCAAAATATCTCGCAAATCGCGAAAATTTCGATTTTTTGGACGATAAATTGCCGTAACTTCCTTCCCGTTGGAGATATTTCGACGTTTAAGCGCTCGTTGAACTCCATTTCACAGTGCTAATGCAATGCACAACCATTTAAGCGTCGAAACAAGCAAAATATCTCGCAAATCGCGAAAATTTCGATTTTTTGGACGATGAATGGCCGTAACATCCTTCCCGTTGGAGATATTTCGACGTTTAAGCGCTCGTTGAACTCCATTTCACAGTGCTAATGCAATGCACAACCATTTAAGCGTCGAAACAAGCAAAATATCTCGCAAATCGCGAAAATTTCGATTTTTTGGACGATAAATGGCCGTAACTTCCTTCCCGTTGGAGATATTTCGACGTTTAAGCGCTCGTTGAACTCCATTTCACAGTGCTAATGCAATGCACAACCATTTAAGCGTCGAAACAAGCAAAATATCTCGCAAATCGCGAAAATTTCGATTTTTTGGACGATAAATGGCCGTAACTTCCTTCCCGTTGGAGGTATTTCGACGTTTAAGCGCTCGTTGAACTCCATTTCACAGTGCTAATGCAATGCACAACCATTTAAGCGTCGAAACAAGCAAAATATCTCGCAAATCGCGAAAATTTCGATTTTTTGGACGATAAATGGCCGTAACTTCCTTCCCGTTGGAGATATTTCGAAGTTTAAGCGCTCGTTGAACTCCATTTCACAGTGCTAATGCAATGCACAACCATTTAAGCGTCGAAACAAGCAAAATATCTCGCAAATCGCGAAAATTTCGATTTTTTGGACGATAAATGGCCGTAACTTCCTTCCCGTTGGAGATTTTTCGACGTTTAAGCGCTCGTTGAACTCCATTTCACAGTGCTAATGCAATGCACAACCATTTAAGCATCGAAACAAGCAAAATATCTCGCAAATCGCGAAAATTTCGATTTTTTGGACGATAAATGGCCGTAACTTCCTTCCCGTTGGAGATATTTCGACGTTTAAGCGCTCGTTGAACTCCATTTGACAGTGCTAATGCAATGCACAACCATTTAAGCGTCGAAACAAGCAAAATATCTCGCAAATCGCGAAAATTTCGATTTTTTGGACGATAAATGGCCGTAACTTCCTTCCCGTTGGAGGTATTTCGACCTTTAGGCGCTCGTTGAACTCCATTTCACAGTGCTAATGCAATGCACAACCACTTAAGCGTCGAAACAAGCAAAATATCTCGCAAATCGCGAAAATTTCGATTTTTTGGACGATAAATGGCCGTAACTTCCTTCCCGTTGGAGATATTTCGACGTTTAAGCGCTCGTTGAACTCCATTTCACAGTGCTAATGCAATGCACAACCATTTAAGCGTCGAAACAAGCAAAATATCTCGCAAATCGCGAAAATTTCGATTTTTTGGACGATAAATGGCCGTAACTTCCTTCCCGTTGGAGATATTTCGACGTTTAAGCGCTCGTTGAACTCCATTTCACAGTGCTAATGCAATGCACAACCATTTAAGCGTCGAAACAAGCAAAATATCTCGCAAATCGCGAAAATTTCGATTTTTTGGACGATAAATGGCCGTAACTTCCTTCCCGTTGGAGGTATTTCGACCTTTAGGCGCTCGTTGAACTCCATTTCACAGTGCTAATGCAATGCACAACCATTTAAGCGTCGAAACAAGCAAAATATCTCGCAAATCGCGAAAATTTCGATTTTTTGGACGATAAATGGCCGTAACTTCCTTCCCGTTGGAGATATTTCGACGTTTAAGCGCTCGTTGAACTCCATTTCACAGTGCTAATGCAATGCACAACCATTTAAGCGTCGAAACAAGCAAAATATCTCGCAAATCGCGAAAATTTCGATTTTTTGGACGATAAATGGCCGTAACTTCCTTCCCGTTGGAGATATTTCGACGTTTAAGCGCTCGTTGAACTCCATTTCACAGTGCTAATGCAATGCACAACCATTTAAGCGTCGAAAAACGCAAGATATCTCGCAAATCGCGAAAATTTCGATTTTTTGGACGATAAATGGCCGTAACTTCCTTCCCGTTGGAGGTATTTCGACCTTTAGGCGCTCGTTGAACTCCATTTCACAGTGCTAATGCAATGCACAACCATTTAAGCGTCGAAACAAGCAAAATATCTCGCAAATCGCGAAAATTTCGATTTTTTGGACGATAAATGGCCGTAACTTCCTTCCCGTTGGAGATATTTCGACGTTTAAGCGCTCGTTGAACTCCATTTCACAGTGCTAATGCAATGCACAACCATTTAAGCGTCGAAACAAGCAAAATATCTCGCAAATCGCGAAAATTTCGATTTTTTGGACGATAAATGGCCGTAACTTCCTTCCCGTTGGAGATATTTCGACGTTTAAGCGCTCGTTGAACTCCATTTCACAGTGCTAATGCAATGCACAACCATTTAAGCGTCGAAAAACGCAAGATATCTCGCAAATCGCGAAAATTTCGATTTTTTGGACGATAAATGGCCGTAACTTCCTTCCCGTTGGAGATATTTCGACGTTTAAGCGCTCGTTGAACTCCATTTCACAGTGCTAATGCAATGCACAACCATTTAAGCGTCAAAACAAGCAAAATATCTCGCAAATCGCGAAAATTTCGATTTTTGGACGATAAATTGCCGTAACTTCCTTCCCGTTGGAGATATTTCGACGTTTAAGCGCTCGTTGAACTCCATTTCACAGTGCTAATGCAATGCACAACCATTTAAGCGTCGAAACAAGCAAAATATCTCGCAAATCGCGAAAATTTCGATTTTTTGGACGATGAATGGCCGTAACATCCTTCCCGTTGGAGATATTTCGACGTTTAAGCGCTCGTTGAACTCCATTTCACAGTGCTAATGCAATGCACAACCATTTAAGCGTCGAAAAACGCAAGATATCTCGCAAATCGCGAAAATTTCGATTTTTTGGACGATAAATGGCCGTAACTTCCTTCCCGTTGGAGATATTTCGACGTTTCAGCGCTCGTTGAACTCCATTTCACAGTGCTAATGCAATGCACAACCATTTAAGCGTCAAAACAAGCAAAATATCTCGCAAATCGCGAAAATTTCGATTTTTTGGACGATAAATTGCCGTAACTTCCTTCCCGTTGGAGATATTTCGACGTTTAAGCGCTCGTTGAACTCCATTTCACAGTGCTAATGCAGTGCACAACCATTTAAGCGTCGAAACAAGCAAAATATCTCGCAAATCACGAAAATTTCGATTTTTTGGACGATAAATGGCCGTAACTTCCTTCCCGTTGGAGATATTTCGACGTTTAAGCGCTCGTTGAACTCCATTTCACAGTGCGAATGCAATGCACAACCGTTTAAGAGTCGAAACATGCAAAATAGCTCGCAAATCGCGAAGATTTCGATTTTTTGGACGATAAATGGCCGTAACTTCCTTCCCGTTGGAGATATTTCGACGTTTAAGCGCTCGTTGAACTCCATTTCACAGTGCTAATGCAATGCACAACCATTTAAGCGTCGAAACAAGCAAAATATCTCGCAAATCGCGAAAATTTCGATTTTTTGGACGATAAATGGCCGTAACTTCCTTCCCGTTGGAGGTATTTCGACGTTTAAGCGCTCGTTGAACTCCATTTCACAGTGCTAATGCAATGCACAACCATTTAAGCGTCGAAACAAGCAAAATATCTCGCAAATCGCGAAAATTTCGATTTTTTGGACGATAAATATCCGTAACTTCCTTCCCGTTGGAGATATATCGTAGTTTAAGCGCTCGTTGAACTCCATTTCACAGTGCTAATGCAATGCACAACCATTTAAGCGTCGAAACAAGCAAAATATCTCGCAAATCGCGAAAATTTCGATTTTTTGGACGATAAATGGCCGTAACTTCCTTCCCGTTGGAGATATTTCGACGTTTAAGCGCTCGTTGAACTCCATTTCACAGTGCTAATGCAATGCACAACCATATAAGCGTCGAAACAAGCAAAATATCTCGAAAATCGCGAAAATTTCGATTTTTTGGACGATAAATGGCCGTAACTTCCTTCCCGTTGGAGATATTTCGACGTTTAAGCGCTCGTTGAACTCCATTTCACAGTGCTAATGCAGTGCACAACCATTTAAGCGTCGAAACAAGCAAAATATCTCGCAAATCGCGAAAATTTCGATTTTTTGGACGATAAATTGCCGTAACTTCCTTCCCGTTGGAGATATTTCGACGTTTAAGCGCTCGTTGAACTCCATTTCACAGTGCTAATGCAATGCACAACCATTTAAGCGTCGAAACAAGCAAAATATCTCGCAAATCGCGAAAATTTCGATTTTTTGGACGATGAATGGCCGTAACATCCTTCCCGTTGGAGATATTTCGACGTTTAAGCGCTCGTTGAACTCCATTTCACAGTGCTAATGCAATGCACAACCATTTAAGCGTCGAAACAAGCAAAATATCTCGCAAATCGCGAAAATTTCGATTTTTTGGACGATAAATGGCCGTAACTTCCTTCCCGTTGGAGGTATTTCGACCTTTAGGCGCTCGTTGAACTCCATTTCACAGTGCTAATGCAATGCACAACCACTTAAGCGTCGAAACAAGCAAAATATCTCGCAAATCGCGAAAATTTCGATTTTTTGGACGATAAATGGCCGTAACTTCCTTCCCGTTGGAGATATTTCGACGTTTAAGCGCTCGTTGAACTCCATTTCACAGTGCTAATGCAATGCACAACCATTTAAGCGTCGAAACAAGCAAAATATCTCGCAAATCGCGAAAATTTCGATTTTTTGGACGATAAATGGCCGTAACTTCCTTCCCGTTGGAGATATTTCGACGTTTAAGCGCTCGTTGAACTCCATTTCACAGTGCTAATGCAATGCACAACCATTTAAGCGTCGAAACAAGCAAGATATCTCGCAAATCGCGAAAATTTCGATTTTTTGGACGATAAATGGCCGTAACTTCCTTCCCGTTGGAGATATTTCGACGTTTAAGCGCTCGTTGAACTCCATTTCACAGTGCTAATGCAATGCACAACCATTTAAGCGTCGAAACACGCAAGATATCTCGCAAATCGCGAAAATTTCGATTTTTTGGACGATAAATGGCCGTAACTTCCTTCCCGTTGGAGATATTTCGACGTTTAAGCGCTCGTTGAACTCCATTTCACAGTGCTAATGCAATGCACAACCATTTATGCGTCGAAACAAGCAAAATATCTCGCAAATCGCGAAAATTTCGATTTTTTGGACGATAAATGGCCGTAACTTCCTTCCCGTTGGAGATATTTCGACGTTTAAGCGCTCGTTGAACTCCATTTCACAGTGCTAATGCAGTGCACAACCATTTAAGCGTCGAAACAAGCAAAATATCTCGCAAATCACGAAAATTTCGATTTTTTGGACGATAAATGGCCGTAACTTCCTTCCCGTTGGAGATATTTCGACGTTTAAGCGCTCGTTGAACTCCATTTCACAGTGCTAATGCAATGCACAACCATTTAAGCGTCGAAACAAGCAAAATATCTCACAAATCGCGAAAATTTCGATTTTTTGGACGATAAATGGCCGTAACTTCCTTCCCGTTGGAGATATTTCGACGTTTAAGCGCTCGTTGAACTCCATTTCACAGTGCTAATGCAATGCACAACCATTTAAGCGTCGAAACAAGCAAAATATCTCGCAAATCGCGAAAATTTCGATTTTTTGACGATAAATGGCCGTAACTTCCTTCCCGTTGGAGATATTTCGACGTTTAAGCGCTCGTTGAACTCCATTTCACAGTGCTAATGCAGTGCACAACCATTTAAGCGTCGAAACAAGCAAGATATCTCGCAAATCGCGAAAATTTCGATTTTTTGGACGATAAATGGCCGTAACTTCCTTCCCGTTGGAGATATTTCGACGTTTAAGCGCTCGTTGAACTCCATTTCACAGTGCTAATGCAATGCACAACCATTTAAGCGTCGAAACACGCAAGATATCTCGCAAATCGCGAAAATTTCGATTTTTTGGACGATAAATGGCCGTAACTTCCTTCCCGTTGGAGATATTTCGACGTTTAAGCGCTCGTTGAACTCCATTTCACAGTGCTAATGCAATGCACAACCATTTATGCGTCGAAACAAGCAAAATATCTCGCAAATCGCGAAAATTTCGATTTTTTGGACGATAAATGGCCGTAACTTCCTTCCCGTTGGAGATATTTCGACGTTTAAGCGCTCGTTGAACTCCATTTCACAGTGCTAATGCAGTGCACAACCATTTAAGCGTCGAAACAAGCAAAATATCTCGCAAATCACGAAAATTTCGATTTTTTGGACGATAAATGGCCGTAACTTCCTTCCCGTTGGAGATATTTCGACGTTTAAGCGCTCGTTGAACTCCATTTCACAGTGCTAATGCAATGCACAACCATTTAAGCGTCGAAACAAGCAAAATATCTCACAAATCGCGAAAATTTCGATTTTTTGGACGATAAATGGCCGTAACTTCCTTCCCGTTGGAGATATTTCGACGTTTAAGCGCTCGTTGAACTCCATTTCACAGTGCTAATGCAATGCACAACCATTTAAGCGTCGAAACACGCAAGATATCTCGCAAATCGCGAAAATTTCGATTTTTTGGACGATAAATGGCCGTAACTTCCTTCCCGTTGGAGATATTTCGACGTTTAAGCGCTCGTTGAACTCCATTTCACAGTGCTAATGCAATGCACAACCATTTATGCGTCGAAACAAGCAAAATATCTCGCAAATCGCGAAAATTTCGATTTTTTGGACGATAAATGGCCGTAACTTCCTTCCCGTTGGAGATATTTCGACGTTTAAGCGCTCGTTGAACTCCATTTCACAGTGCTAATGCAGTGCACAACCATTTAAGCGTCGAAACAAGCAAAATATCTCGCAAATCACGAAAATTTCGATTTTTTGGACGATAAATGGCCGTAACTTCCTTCCCGTTGGAGATATTTCGACGTTTAAGCGCTCGTTGAACTCCATTTCACAGTGCTAATGCAATGCACAACCATTTAAGCGTCGAAACAAGCAAAATATCTCACAAATCGCGAAAATTTCGATTTTTTGGACGATAAATGGCCGTAACTTCCTTCCCGTTGGAGATATTTCGACGTTTAAGCGCTCGTTGAACTCCATTTCACAGTGCTAATGCAATGCACAACCATTTAAGCGTCGAAACAAGCAAAATATCTCGCAAATCGCGAAAATTTCGATTTTTTGACGATAAATGGCCGTAACTTCCTTCCCGTTGGAGATATTTCGACGTTTAAGCGCTCGTTGAACTCCATTTCACAGTGCTAATGCAGTGCACAACCATTTAAGCGTCGAAACAAGCAAAATATCTCGCAAATCGCGAAAATTTCGATTTTTTGGACGATAAATGGCCGTAACTTCCTTCCCGTTGGAGATATTTCGACGTTTAAGCGCTCGTTGAACTCCATTTCACAGTGCTAATGCAATGCACAACCATTTAAGCTTCGAAACAAGCAAAATATCTCGCAAATCGCGAAAATTTCGATTTTTTGGACGATAAATGGCCGTAACTTCCTTCCCGTTGGAGATATTTCGACGTTTAAGCACTCGTTGAACTCCATTTCACAGTGCTAATGCAATGCACAACCATTTAAGCGTCGAAACAAGCAAAGTATCTCGCAAATCGCGAAAATTTCGATTTTTTGGACGATAAATGGCCGTAACTTCCTTCCCGTTGGAGATATTTCGACGTTTAAGCGCTCGTTGAACTCCATTTGACAGTGCTAATGCAATGCACAACCATTTAAGCGTCGAAACAAGCAAAATATCTCGCAAATCGCGAAAATTTCGATTTTTTGGACGATAAATGGCCGTAACTTCCTTCCCGTTGGAGGTATTTCGACCTTTAGGCGCTCGTTGAACTCCATTTCACAGTGCTAATGCAATGCACAACCATTTAAGCGTCGAAACAAGCAAAATATCTCGCAAATCGCGAAAATTTCGATTTTTTGGACGATAAATGGCCGTAACTTCCTTCCCGTTGGAGATATTTCGACGTTTAAGCGCTCGTTGAACTCCATTTCACAGTGCTAATGCAATGCACAACCATTTAAGCGTCGAAACAAGCAAAATATCTCGCAAATCGCGAAAATTTCGATTTTTTGGACGATAAATGGCCGTAACTTCCTTCCCGTTGGAGATATTTCGACGTTTAAGCGCTCGTTGAACTCCATTTCACAGTGCTAATGCAATGCACAACCATTTAAGCGTCGAAAAACGCAAGATATCTCGCAAATCGCGAAAATTTCGATTTTTTGGACGATAAATGGCCGTAACTTCCTTCCCGTTGGAGATATTTCGACGTTTAAGCGCTCGTTGAACTCCATTTCACAGTGCTAATGCAATGCACAACCATTTAAGCGTCAAAACAAGCAAAATATCTCGCAAATCGCGAAAATTTCGATTTTTTGGACGATAAATTGCCGTAACTTCCTTCCCGTTGGAGATATTTCGACGTTTAAGCGCTCGTTGAACTCCATTTCACAGTGCTAATGCAGTGCACAACCATTTAAGCGTCGAAACAAGCAAAATATCTCGCAAATCACGAAAATTTCGATTTTTTGGACGATAAATGGCCGTAACTTCCTTCCCGTTGGAGATATTTCGACGTTTAAGCGCTCGTTGAACTCCATTTCACAGTGCGAATGCAATGCACAACCGTTTAAGAGTCGAAACATGCAAAATAGCTCGCAAATCGCGAAGATTTCGATTTTTTGGACGATAAATGGCCGTAACTTCCTTCCCGTTGGAGATATTTCGACGTTTAAGCGCTCGTTGAACTCCATTTCACAGTGCTAATGCAATGCACAACCATTTAAGCGTCGAAACAAGCAAAATATCTCGCAAATCGCGAAAATTTCGATTTTTTGGACGATAAATGGCCGTAACTTCCTTCCCGTTGGAGGTATTTCGACGTTTAAGCGCTCGTTGAACTCCATTTCACAGTGCTAATGCAATGCACAACCATTTAAGCGTCGAAACAAGCAAAATATCTCGCAAATCGCGAAAATTTCGATTTTTTGGACGATAAATGGCCGTAACTTCCTTCCCGTTGGAGATATATCGTAGTTTAAGCGCTCGTTGAACTCCATTTCACAGTGCTAATGCAATGCACAACCATTTAAGCGTCGAAACAAGCAAAATATCTCGCAAATCGCGAAAATTTCGATTTTTTGGACGATAAATGGCCGTAACTTCCTGCCCGTTGGAGATATTTCGACGTTTAAGCGCTCGTTGAACTCCATTTCACAGTGCTAATGCAATGCACAACCATATAAGCGTCGAAACAAGCAAAATATCTCGCAAATCGCGAAAATTTCGATTTTTTGGACGATAAATGGCCGTAACTTCCTTCCCGTTGGAGATATTTCGACGTTTAAGCGCTCGTTGAACTCCATTTCACAGTGCTAATGCAGTGCACAACCATTTAAGCGTCGAAACAAGCAAAATATCTCGCAAATCGCGAAAATTTCGATTTTTTGGACGATAAATTGCCGTAACTTCCTTCCCGTTGGAGATATTTCGACGTTTAAGCGCTCGTTGAACTCCATTTCACAGTGCTAATGCAATGCACAACCATTTAAGCGTCGAAACAAGCAAAATATCTCGCAAATCGCGAAAATTTCGATTTTTTGGACGATGAATGGCCGTAACATCCTTCCCGTTGGAGATATTTCGACGTTTAAGCGCTCGTTGAACTCCATTTCACAGTGCTAATGCAATGCACAACCATTTAAGCGTCGAAACAAGCAAAATATCTCGCAAATCGCGAAAATTTCGATTTTTTGGACGATAAATGGCCGTAACTTCCTTCCCGTTGGAGATATTTCGACGTTTAAGCGCTCGTTGAACTCCATTTCACAGTGCTAATGCAATGCACAACCATTTAAGCGTCGAAACAAGCAAAATATCTCGCAAATCGCGAAAATTTCGATTTTTTGGACGATAAATGGCCGTAACTTCCTTCCCGTTGGAGGTATTTCGACGTTTAAGCGCTCGTTGAACTCCATTTCACAGTGCTAATGCAATGCACAACCATTTAAGCGTCGAAACAAGCAAAATATCTCGCAAATCGCGAAAATTTCGATTTTTTGGAAGATAAATGGCCGTAACTTCCTTCCCGTTGGAGATATTTCGAAGTTTAAGCGCTCGTTGAACTCCATTTCACAGTGCTAATGCAATGCACAACCATTTAAGCGTCGAAACAAGCAAAATATCTCGCAAATCGCGAAAATTTCGATTTTTTGGACGATAAATGGCCGTAACTACCTTCCCGTTGGAGATATTTCGACGTATAAGCGCTCGTTGAACTCCATTTCACAGTGCTAATGCAATGCACAACCATCTAAGCGTCGAAACAAGCAAAATATCTCGCAAATCGCGAAAATTTCGATTTTTTGGACGATAAATGGCCGTAACTTCCTTCCCGTTGGAGATTTTTCGACGTTTAAGCGCTCGTTGAACTCCATTTCACAGTGCTAATGCAATGCACAACCATTTAAGCATCGAAACAAGCAAAATATCTCGCAAATCGCGAAAATTTCGATTTTTTGGACGATAAATGGCCGTAACTTCCTTCCCGTTGGAGATATTTCGACGTTTAAGCGCTCGTTGAACTCCATTTCACAGTGCTAATGCAATGCACAACCATTTAAGCGTCGAAACAAGTAAAATATCTCGCAAATCGCGAAAATTTCGTTTTTTTGGACGATAAATGGCCGTAACTTCCTTCCCGTTGGAGGTATTTCGACGTTTAAGCGCTCGTTGAACTCCATTTCACAGTGCTAATGCAATGCACAACCATTTAAGCGTCGAAACAAGTAAAATATCTCGCAAATCGCGAAAATTTCGTTTTTTTGGACGATAAATGGCCGTAACTTCCTTCCCGTTGGAGATATTTCGACGTTTAAGCGCTCGTTGAACTCCATTTCACAGTGCTAATGCAATGCACAACCATTTAAGCGTCGAAACAAGCAAAATATCTCGCAAATCGCGAAAATTTCGATTTTTTGGACGATAAATGGCCGTAACTTCCTTCCCGTTGGAGATATTTCGACGTTTAAGCGCTCGTTGAACTCCATTTCACAGTGCTAATGCAATGCACAACCATTTAAGCGTCGAAACAAGCATAATATCTCGCAAATCGCGAAAATTTCGTTTTTTTGGACGATAAATGGCCGTAACTTCCTTCCCGTTGGAGGTATTTCGACGTTTAAGCGCTCGGTGAACTCCATTTCACAGTGCTAATGCAATGCACAACCATTTAAGCGTCGAAACAAGCAAAATATCTCGCAAATCGCGAAAATTTCGATTTTTTGGACGATAAATGGCCGTAACTTCCTTCCCGTTGGAGATATTTCGACGTTTAAGCGCTCGTTGAACTCCATTTCACAGTGCTAATGCAATGCACAACCATTTAAGCGTCGAAACAAGCAAAATATCTCGCAAATCGCGAAAATTTCGATTTTTTGGACGATAAATGACCGTAACTTCCTTCCCGTTGGAGATATTTCGACGTTTAAGCGCTCGTTGAACTCCATTTCACAGTGCTAATGCAATGCACAACCATTTAAGCGTCGAAACACGCAAGATATCTCGCAAATCGCGAAAATTTCGATTTTTTGGACGATAAATGGCCGTAACTTCCTTCCCGTTGGAGATATTTCGACGTTTAAGCGCTCGTTGAACTCCATTTCACAGTGCTAATGCAATGCACAACCATTTAAGCGTCGAAACAAGCAAAATATCTCGCAAATCGCGAAAATTTCGATTTTTTGGACGATAAATGGCCGTAACTTCCTTCCCGTTGGAGATATTTCGACGTTTAAGCGCTCGTTGAACTCCATTTCACAGTGCTAATGCAATGCACAACCATTTAAGAGTCGAAACAAGCAAAATATCTCGCAAATCGCGAAAATTTCGATTTTTTGGACGATAAATGGCCGTAACTTCCTTCCCGTTGGAGATATTTCGACGTTTAAGCGCTCGTTGAACTCCATTTCACAGTGCTAATGCAATGCACAACCATTTAATCGTCGAAACAAGCAAAATATCTCGCAAATCGCGAAAATTTCGTTTTTTTGGACGATAAATGGCCGTAACTTCCTTCCCGTTGGAGGTATTTCGACGTTTAAGCGCTCGTTGAACTCCATTTCACAGTGCTAATGCAATGCACAACCATTTAAGCGTCGAAACACGCAAGATATCTCGCAAATCGCGAAAATTTCGATTTTTTGGGCGATAAATGGCCGTAACTTCCTTCCCGTTGGAGATATTTCGACGTTTAAGCGCTCGTTGAACTCCATTTCACAGTGCTAATGCAATGCACAACCACTTAAGCGTCGAAACAAGCAAAATATCTCGCAAATCGCGAAAATTTCGATTTTTTGGACGATAAATGGCCGTAACTTCCTTCCCGTTGGAGATATTTCGACGTTTAAGCGCTCGTTGAACTCCATTTCACAGTGCTAATGCAATGCACAACCATTTAAGCGTCGAAACAAGCAAAATATCTCGCAAATCGCGAAAATTTCGATTTTTTGGACGATAAATGGCCGTAACTTCCTTCCCGTTGGAGATATTTCGACGTTTAAGCGCTCGTTGAACTCCATTTCACAGTGCTAATGCAATGCACAACCATTTAAGCGTCGAAACAAGCAAAATATCTCGCAAATCGCGAAAATTTCGATTTTTTGGACGATAAATGGCCGTAACTTCCTTCCCGTTGGAGATATTTCGACGTTTAAGCGCTCGTTGAACTCCATTTCACAGTGCTAATGCAATGCACAACCATTTAAGCGTCGAAACAAGCAAAATATCTCACAAATCGCGAAAATTTCGATTTTTTGGACGATAAATGGCCGTAACTTCCTTCCCGTTGGAGATATTTCGACGTTTAAGCGCTCGTTGAACTCCATTTCACAGTGCTAATGCAATGCACAACCATTTAAGCGTCGAAACAAGCAAAATATCTCGCAAATCGCGAAAATTTCGATTTTTTGACGATAAATGGCCGTAACTTCCTTCCCGTTGGAGATATTTCGACGTTTAAGCGCTCGTTGAACTCCATTTCACAGTGCTAATGCAATGCACAACCATTTAAGCGTCGAAACAAGCAAAATATCTCGCAAATCGCGAAAATTTCGATTTTTTGGACGATAAATTGCCGTAACTTCCTTCCCGTTGGAGATATTTCGACGTTTAAGCGCTCGTTGAACTCCATTTCACAGTGCTAATGCAATGCACAACCATTTAAGCGTCGAAACAAGCAAAATATCTCGCAAATCGCGAAAATTTCGATTTTTTGGACGATGAATGGCCGTAACTTCCTTCCCGTTGGAGATATTTCGACGTTTAAGCGCTCGTTGAACTCCATTTCACAGTGCTAATGCAATGCACAACCATTTAAGCGTCGAAACAAGCAAAATATCTCGCAAATCGCGAAAATTTCGATTTTTTGGACGATAAATGGCCGTAACTTCCTTCCCGTTGGAGATATTTCGACGTTTAAGCACTCGTTGAACTCCATTTCACAGTGCTAATGCAATGCACAACCATTTAAGCGTCGAAACAAGCAAAATATCTCGCAAATCGCGAAAATTTCGATTTTTTGGACGATAAATGGCCGTAACTTCCTTCCCGTTGGAGGTATTTCGACGTTTAAGCGCTCGTTGAACTCCATTTCACAGTGCTAATGCAATGCACAACCATTTAAGCGTCGAAACAAGCAAAATATCTCGCAAATCGCGAAAATTTCGATTTTTTGGACGATAAATGGCCGTAACTTCCTTCCCGTTGGAGATATTTCGAAGTTTAAGCGCTCGTTGAACTCCATTTCACAGTGCTAATGCAATGCACAACCATTTAAGCGTCGAAACAAGCAAAATATCTCGCAAATCGCGAAAATTTCGATTTTTTGGACGATAAATGGCCGTAACTTCCTTCCCGTTGGAGATATTTCGACGTTTAAGCGCTCGTTGAACTCCATTTCACAGTGCTAATGCAATGCACAACCATATAAGCGTCGAAACAAGCAAAATATCTCGCAAATCGCGAAAATTTCGATTTTTTGGACGATAAATGGCCGTAACTTCCTTCCCGTTGGAGATATTTCGACGTTTAAGCGCTCGTTGAACTCCATTTCACAGTGCTAATGCAGTGCACAACCATTTAAGCGTCGAAACAAGCAAAATATCTCGCAAATCGCGAAAATTTCGATTTTTTGGACGATAAATTGCCGTAACTTCCTTCGCGTTGGAGATATTTCGACGTTTAAGCGCTCGTTGAACTCCATTTCACAGTGCTAATGCAATGCACAACCATTTAAGCGTCGAAACAAGCAAAATATCTCGCAAATCGCGAAAATTTCGATTTTTTGGACGATGAATGGCCGTAACTTCCTTCCCGTTGGAGATATTTCGACGTTTAAGCGCTCGTTGAACTCCATTTCACAGTGCTAATGCAATGCACAACCATTTAAGCGTCGAAACAAGCAAAATATCTCGCAAATCGCGAAAATTTCGATTTTTTGGACGATAAATGGCCGTAACTTCCTTCCCGTTGGAGATATTTCGACGTTTAAGCGCTCGTTGAACTCCATTTCACAGTGCTAATGCAGTGCACAACCATTTAAGCGTCGAAACAAGCAAAATATCTCGCAAATTACGAAAATTTCGATTTTTTGGACGATAAATGGCCGTAACTTCCTTCCCGTTGGAGATATTTCGACGTTTAAGCGCTCGTTGAACTCCATTTCACAGTGCTAATGCAATGCACAACCATTTAAGCGTCGAAACAAGCAAAATATCTCACAAATCGCGAAAATTTCGATTTTTTGGACGATAAATGGCCGTAACTTCCTTCCCGTTGGAGATATTTCGACGTTTAAGCGCTCGTTGAACTCCATTTCACAGTGCTAATGCAATGCACAACCATTTAAGCGTCGAAACAAGCAAAATATCTCGCAAATCGCGAAAATTTCGATTTTTTGACGATAAATGGCCGTAACTTCCTTCCCGTTGGAGATATTTCGACGTTTAAGCGCTCGTTGAACTCCATTTCACAGTGCTAATGCAATGCACAACCATTTAAGCGTCGAAACAAGCAAAATATCTCGCAAATCGCGAAAATTTCGATTTTTTGGACGATAAATTGCCGTAACTTCCTTCCCGTTGGAGATATTTCGACGTTTAAGCGCTCGTTGAACTCCATTTCACAGTGCTAATGCAATGCACAACCATTTAAGCGTCGAAACAAGCAAAATATCTCGCAAATCGCGAAAATTTCGATTTTTTGGACGATGAATGGCCGTAACTTCCTTCCCGTTGGAGATATTTCGACGTTTAAGCGCTCGTTGAACTCCATTTCACAGTGCTAATGCAATGCACAACCATTTAAGCGTCGAAACAAGCAAAATATCTCGCAAATCGCGAAAATTTCGATTTTTTGGACGATAAATGGCCGTAACTTCCTTCCCGTTGGAGATATTTCGACGTTTAAGCGCTCGTTGAACTCCATTTCACAGTGCTAATGCAATGCACAACCATTTAAGCGTCGAAACAAGCAAAATATCTCGCAAATCGCGAAAATTTCGATTTTTTGGACGATAAATGGCCGTAACTTCCTTCCCGTTGGAGATATTTCGACGTTTAAGCGCTCGTTGAACTCCATTTCACAGTGCTAATGCAACGCACAACCATTTGTGCGTCGAAACAAGCAAAATATCTCGCAAATCGCGAAAATTTCGATTTTTTGGACGATAAATGGCCGTAACTTCCTTCCCGTTGGAGATATTTCGACGTTTAAGCGCTCGTTGAACTCCATTTCACAGTGCTAATGCAGTGCACAACCATTTAAGCGTCGAAACAAGCAAAATATCTCGCAAATTACGAAAATTTCGATTTTTTGGACGATAAATGGCCGTAACTTCCTTCCCGTTGGAGATATTTCGACGTTTAAGCGCTCGTTGAACTCCATTTCACAGTGCTAATGCAATGCACAACCATTTAAGCGTCGAAACAAGCAAAATATCTCACAAATCGCGAAAATTTCGATTTTTTGGACGATAAATGGCCGTAACTTCCTTCCCGTTGGAGATATTTCGACGTTTAAGCGCTCGTTGAACTCCATTTCACAGTGCTAATGCAATGCACAACCATTTAAGCGTCGAAACAAGCAAAATATCTCGCAAATCGCGAAAATTTCGATTTTTTGACGATAAATGGCCGTAACTTCCTTCCCGTTGGAGATATTTCGACGTTTAAGCGCTCGTTGAACTCCATTTCACAGTGCTAATGCAATGCACAACCATTTAAGCGTCGAAACAAGCAAAATATCTCGCAAATCGCGAAAATTTCGATTTTTTGGACGATAAATTGCCGTAACTTCCTTCCCGTTGGAGATATTTCGACGTTTAAGCGCTCGTTGAACTCCATTTCACAGTGCTAATGCAATGCACAACCATTTAAGCGTCGAAACAAGCAAAATATCTCGCAAATCGCGAAAATTTCGATTTTTTGGACGATGAATGGCCGTAACTTCCTTCCCGTTGGAGATATTTCGACGTTTAAGCGCTCGTTGAACTCCATTTCACAGTGCTAATGCAATGCACAACCATTTAAGCGTCGAAACAAGCAAAATATCTCGCAAATCGCGAAAATTTCGATTTTTTGGACGATAAATGGCCGTAACTTCCTTCCCGTTGGAGATATTTCGACGTTTAAGCGCTCGTTGAACTCCATTTCACAGTGCTAATGCAATGCACAACCATTTAAGCGTCGAAACAAGCAAAATATCTCGCAAATCGCGAAAATTTCGATTTTTTGGACGATAAATGGCCGTAACTTCCTTCCCGTTGGAGGTATTTCGACGTTTAAGCGCTCGTTGAACTCCATTTCACAGTGCTAATGCAATGCACAACCATTTAAGCGTCGAAACAAGCAAAATATCTCGCAAATCGCGAAAATTTCGATTTTTTGGACGATAAATGGCCGTAACTTCCTTCCCGTTGGAGATATTTCGAAGTTTAAGCGCTCGTTGAACTCCATTTCACAGTGCTAATGCAATGCACAACCATTTAAGCGTCGAAACAAGCAAAATATCTCGCAAATCGCGAAAATTTCGATTTTTTGGACGATAAATGGCCGTAACTTCCTTCCCGTTGGAGATATTTCGACGTTTAAGCGCTCGTTGAACTCCATTTCACAGTGCTAATGCAATGCACAACCATATAAGCGTCGAAACAAGCAAAATATCTCGCAAATCGCGAAAATTTCGATTTTTTGGACGATAAATGGCCGTAACTTCCTTCCCGTTGGAGATATTTCGACGTTTAAGCGCTCGTTGAACTCCATTTCACAGTGCTAATGCAGTGCACAACCATTTAAGCGTCGAAACAAGCAAAATATCTCGCAAATCGCGAAAATTTCGATTTTTTGGACGATAAATTGCCGTAACTTCCTTCGCGTTGGAGATATTTCGACGTTTAAGCGCTCGTTGAACTCCATTTCACAGTGCTAATGCAATGCACAACCATTTAAGCGTCGAAACAAGCAAAATATCTCGCAAATCGCGAAAATTTCGATTTTTTGGACGATGAATGGCCGTAACTTCCTTCCCGTTGGAGATATTTCGACGTTTAAGCGCTCGTTGAACTCCATTTCACAGTGCTAATGCAATGCACAACCATTTAAGCGTCGAAACAAGCAAAATATCTCGCAAATCGCGAAAATTTCGATTTTTTGGACGATAAATGGCCGTAACTTCCTTCCCGTTGGAGATATTTCGACGTTTAAGCGCTCGTTGAACTCCATTTCACAGTGCTAATGCAATGCACAACCATTTAAGCGTCGAAACAAGCAAAATATCTCGCAAATCGCGAAAATTTCGATTTTTTGGACGATAAATGGCCGTAACTTCCTTCCCGTTGGAGGTATTTCGACGTTTAAGCGCTCGTTGAACTCCATTTCACAGTGCTAATGCAATGCACAACCATTTAAGCGTCGAAACAAGCAAAATATCTCGCAAATCGCGAAAATTTCGATTTTTTGGACGATAAATGGCCGTAACTTCCTTCCCGTTGGAGATATTTCGAAGTTTAAGCGCTCGTTGAACTCCATTTCACAGTGCTAATGCAATGCACAACCATTTAAGCGTCGAAACAAGCAAAATATCTCGCAAATCGCGAAAATTTCGATTTTTTGGACGATAAATGGCCGTAACTACCTTCCCGTTGGAGATATTTCGACGTATAAGCGCTCGTTGAACTCCATTTCACAGTGCTAATGCAATGCACAACCATCTAAGCGTCGAAACAAGCAAAATATCTCGCAAATCGCGAAAATTTCGATTTTTTGGACGATAAATGGCCGTAACTTCCTTCCCGTTGGAGATTTTTCGACGTTTAAGCGCTCGTTGAACTCCATTTCACAGTGCTAATGCAATGCACAACCATTTAAGCATCGAAACAAGCAAAATATCTCGCAAATCGCGAAAATTTCGATTTTTTGGACGATAAATGGCCGTAACTTCCTTCCCGTTGGAGATATTTCGACGTTTAAGCGCTCGTTGAACTCCATTTCACAGTGCTAATGCAATGCACAACCATTTAAGCGTCGAAACAAGTAAAATATCTCGCAAATCGCGAAAATTTCGTTTTTTTGGACGATAAATGGCCGTAACTTCCTTCCCGTTGGAGGTATTTCGACGTTTAAGCGCTCGTTGAACTCCATTTCACAGTGCTAATGCAATGCACAACCATTTAAGCGTCGAAACAAGTAAAATATCTCGCAAATCGCGAAAATTTCGTTTTTTTGGACGATAAATGGCCGTAACTTCCTTCCCGTTGGAGATATTTCGACGTTTAAGCGCTCGTTGAACTCCATTTCACAGTGCTAATGCAATGCACAACCATTTAAGCGTCGAAACAAGCAAAATATCTCGCAAATCGCGAAAATTTCGATTTTTTGGACGATAAATGGCCGTAACTTCCTTCCCGTTGGAGATATTTCGACGTTTAAGCGCTCGTTGAACTCCATTTCACAGTGCTAATGCAATGCACAACCATTTAAGCGTCGAAACAAGCATAATATCTCGCAAATCGCGAAAATTTCGTTTTTTTGGACGATAAATGGCCGTAACTTCCTTCCCGTTGGAGGTATTTCGACGTTTAAGCGCTCGGTGAACTCCATTTCACAGTGCTAATGCAATGCACAACCATTTAAGCGTCGAAACAAGCAAAATATCTCGCAAATCGCGAAAATTTCGATTTTTTGGACGATAAATGGCCGTAACTTCCTTCCCGTTGGAGATATTTCGACGTTTAAGCGCTCGTTGAACTCCATTTCACAGTGCTAATGCAATGCACAACCATTTAAGCGTCGAAACAAGCAAAATATCTCGCAAATCGCGAAAATTTCGATTTTTTGGACGATAAATGACCGTAACTTCCTTCCCGTTGGAGATATTTCGACGTTTAAGCGCTCGTTGAACTCCATTTCACAGTGCTAATGCAATGCACAACCATTTAAGCGTCGAAACACGCAAGATATCTCGCAAATCGCGAAAATTTCGATTTTTTGGACGATAAATGGCCGTAACTTCCTTCCCGTTGGAGATATTTCGACGTTTAAGCGCTCGTTGAACTCCATTTCACAGTGCTAATGCAATGCACAACCATTTAAGCGTCGAAACAAGCAAAATATCTCGCAAATCGCGAAAATTTCGATTTTTTGGACGATAAATGGCCGTAACTTCCTTCCCGTTGGAGATATTTCGACGTTTAAGCGCTCGTTGAACTCCATTTCACAGTGCTAATGCAATGCACAACCATTTAAGCGTCGAAACAAGCAAAATATCTCGCAAATCGCGAAAATTTCGTTTTTTTGGACGATAAATGGCCGTAACTTCCTTCCCGTTGGAGGTATTTCGACGTTTAAGCGCTCGTTGAACTCCATTTCACAGTGCTAATGCAATGCACAACCATTTAAGCGTCGAAACACGCAAGATATCTCGCAAATCGCGAAAATTTCGATTTTTTGGGCGATAAATGGCCGTAACTTCCTTCCCGTTGGAGATATTTCGACGTTTAAGCGCTCGTTGAACTCCATTTCACAGTGCTAATGCAATGCACAACCACTTAAGCGTCGAAACAAGCAAAATATCTCGCAAATCGCGAAAATTTCGATTTTTTGGACGATAAATGGCCGTAACTTCCTTCCCGTTGGAGATATTTCGACGTTTAAGCGCTCGTTGAACTCCATTTCACAGTGCTAATGCAATGCACAACCATTTAAGCGTCGAAACAAGCAAAATATCTCGCAAATCGCGAAAATTTCGTTTTTTTGGACGATAAATGGCCGTAACTTCCTTCCCGTTGGAGGTATTTCGACGTTTAAGCTCTCGTTGAACTCCATTTCACAGTGCTAATGCAATGCACAACCATTTAAGCGTCGAAACAAGCAAAATATCTCGCAAATAGCGAAAATTTCGATTTTTTGGACGATAAATGGCCGTAACTTCCTTCCCGTTGGAGGTATTTCGACGTTTAAGCGCTCGTTGAACTCCATTTCACAGTGCTAATGCAATGCACAACCATTTAAGCGTCGAAACAAGCAAAATATCTCGCAAATCGCGAAAATTTCGATTTTTTGGACGATAAATGGCCGTAACTTCCTTCCCGTTGGAGATATTTCGACGTTTAAGCGCTCGTTGAACTCCATTTCACAGTGCTAATGCAATGCACAACCATTTAAGCGTCGAAACAAGCAAAATATCTCGCAAATCGCGAAAATTTCGATTTTTTGGACGATAAATGGCCGTAACTTCCTTCCCGTTGGAGATATTTCGACGTTTAAGCGCTCGTTGAACTCCATTTCACAGTGCTAATGCAATGCACAACCATTTAAGCGTCGAAACATGCAAAATATCTCGCAAATCGCGAAAATTTCGATTTTTTGGACGATAAATGGCCGTAACTTCCTTCCCGTTGGAGATATTTCGACGTTTAAGCGCTCGTTGAACTCCATTTCACAGTGCTAATGCAATGCACAACCATTTAAGCGTCGAAACAAGCAAAATATCTCGCAAATCGCGAAAATTTCGTTTTTTTGGACGATAAATGGCCGTAACTTCCTTCCCGTTGGAGATATTTCGACGTTTAAGCGCTCGTTGAACTCCATTTCACAGTGCTAATGCAATGCACAACCATTTAATCGTCGAAACAAGCAAAATATCTCGCAAATCGCGAAAATTTCGTTTTTTTGGACGATAAATGGCCGTAACTTCCTTCCCGTTGGAGGTATTTCGACGTTTAAGCGCTCGTTGAACTCCATTTCACAGTGCTAATGCAATGCACAACCATTTAAGCGTCGAAACACGCAAGATATCTCGCAAATCGCGAATATTTCGATTTTTTGGGCGATAAATGGCCGTAACTTCCTTCCCGTTGGAGATATTTCGACGTTTAAGCGCTCGTTGAACTCCATTTCACAGTGCTAATGCAATGCACAACCACTTAAGCGTCGAAACAAGCAAAATATCTCGCAAATCGCGAAAATTTCGATTTTTTGGACGATAAATGGCCGTAACTTCCTTCCCGTTGGAGATATTTCGACGTTTAAGCGCTCGTTGAACTCCATTTCACAGTGCTAATGCAATGCACAACCATTTAAGCGTCGAAACAAGCAAAATATCTCGCAAATCGCGAAAATTTCGTTTTTTTGGACGATAAATGGCCGTAACTTCCTTCCCGTTGGAGGTATTTCGACGTTTAAGCTCTCGTTGAACTCCATTTCACAGTGCTAATGCAATGCACAACCATTTAAGCGTCGAAACAAGCAAAATATCTCGCAAATAGCGAAAATTTCGATTTTTTGGACGATAAATGGCCGTAACTTCCTTCCCGTTGGAGGTATTTCGACGTTTAAGCGCTCGTTGAACTCCATTTCACAGTGCTAATGCAATGCACAACCATTTAAGCGTCGAAACAAGCAAAATATCTCGCAAATCGCGAAAATTTCGATTTTTTGGACGATAAATGGCCGTAACTTCCTTCCCGTTGGAGATATTTCGACGTTTAAGCGCTCGTTGAACTCCATTTCACAGTGCTAATGCAATGCACAACCATTTAAGCGTCGAAACAAGCAAAATATCTCGCAAATCGCGAAAATTTCGATTTTTTGGACGATAAATGGCCGTAACTTCCTTCCCGTTGGAGATATTTCGACGTTTAAGCGCTCGTTGAACTCCATTTCACAGTGCTAATGCAATGCACAACCATTTAAGCGTCGAAACATGCAAAATATCTCGCAAATCGCGAAAATTTCGATTTTTTGGACGATAAATGGCCGTAACTTCCTTCCCGTTGGAGATATTTCGACGTTTAAGCGCTCGTTGAACTCCATTTCACAGTGCTAATGCAATGCACAACCATTTAAGCGTCGAAACAAGCAAAATATCTCGCAAATCGCGAAAATTTCGTTTTTTTGGACGATAAATGGCCGTAACTTCCTTCCCGTTGGAGATATTTCGACGTTTAAGCGCTCGTTGAACTCCATTTCACAGTTCTAATGCAATGCACAACCATTTAAGCGTCGAAACAAGCAAAATATCTCGCAAATCGCGAAAATTTCGATTTTTTGGACGATAAATGGCCGTAACTTCCTTCCCGTTGGAGATATTTCGACGTTTAAGCGCTCGTTGAACTCCATTTCACAGTGCTAATGCAATGCACAACCATTTAAGCGTCGAAACAAGCAAAATATCTCGCAAATCGCGAAAATTTCGATTTTTTGGACGATAAATGGCCGTAACTTCCTTCCCGTTGGAGATATTTCGACGTTTAAGCGCTCGTTGAACTCCATTTCACAGTGCTAATGCAATGCACAACCATTTAAGCGTCGAAACAAGCAAAATATCTCGCAAATCGCGAAAATTTCGTTTTTTTGGACGATAAATGGCCGTAACTTCCTTCCCGTTGGAGGTATTTCGACGTTTAAGCGCTCGTTGAACTCCATTTCACAGTGCTAATGCTATGCACAACCATTTAAGCGTCGAAACACGCAAGATATCTCGCAAATCGCGAAAATTTCGATTTTTTGGACGATAAATGGCCGTAACTTCCTTCCCGTTGGAGATATTTCGACGTTTAAGCGCTCGTTGAACTCCATTTCACAGTGCTAATGCAATGCACAACCATTTAAGCGTCGAAACAAGCAAAATATCTCGCAAATCGCGAAAATTTCGATTTTTTGGACGATAAATGGCCGTAACTTCCTTCCCGTTGGAGATATTTCGACGTTTAAGCGCTCGTTGAACTCCATTTCACAGTGCTAATGCAATGCACAACCATTTAAGCGTCGAAACAAGCAAAGTATCTCGCAAATCGCGAAAATTTCGATTTTTTGGACGATAAATGGCCGTAACTTCCTTCCCGTTGGAGATATTTCGACGTTTAAGCGCTCGTTGAACTCCATTTGACAGTGCTAATGCAATGCACAACCATTTAAGCGTCGAAACAAGCAAAATATCTCGCAAATCGCGAAAATTTCGATTTTTTGGACGATAAATGGCCGTAACTTCCTTCCCGTTGGAGGTATTTCGACCTTTAGGCGCTCGTTGAACTCCATTTCACAGTGCTAATGCAATGCACAACCATTTAAGCGTCGAAACAAGCAAAATATCTCGCAAATCGCGAAAATTTCGATTTTTTGGACGATAAATGGCCGTAACTTCCTTCCCGTTGGAGATATTTCGACGTTTAAGCGCTCGTTGAACTCCATTTCACAGTGCTAATGCAATGCACAACCATTTAAGCGTCGAAACATGCAAAATATCTCGCAAATCGCGAAAATTTCGATTTTTTGGACGATAAATGGCCGTAACTTCCTTCCCGTTGGAGATATTTCGACGTTTAAGCGCTCGTTGAACTCCATTTCACAGTGCTAATGCAATGCACAACCATTTAAGCGTCGAAACAAGCAAAATATCTCGCAAATCGCGAAAATTTCGTTTTTTTGGACGATAAATGGCCGTAACTTCCTTCCCGTTGGAGATATTTCGACGTTTAAGCGCTCGTTGAACTCCATTTCACAGTTCTAATGCAATGCACAACCATTTAAGCGTCGAAACAAGCAAAATATCTCGCAAATCGCGAAAATTTCGATTTTTTGGACGATAAATGGCCGTAACTTCCTTCCCGTTGGAGATATTTCGACGTTTAAGCGCTCGTTGAACTCCATTTCACAGTGCTAATGCAATGCACAACCATTTAAGCGTCGAAACAAGCAAAATATCTCGCAAATCGCGAAAATTTCGATTTTTTGGACGATAAATGGCCGTAACTTCCTTCCCGTTGGAGATATTTCGACGTTTAAGCGCTCGTTGAACTCCATTTCACAGTGCTAATGCAATGCACAACCATTTAAGCGTCGAAACAAGCAAAATATCTCGCAAATCGCGAAAATTTCGTTTTTTTGGACGATAAATGGCCGTAACTTCCTTCCCGTTGGAGGTATTTCGACGTTTAAGCGCTCGTTGAACTCCATTTCACAGTGCTAATGCAATGCACAACCATTTAAGCGTCGAAACACGCAAGATATCTCGCAAATCGCGAAAATTTCGATTTTTTGGACGATAAATGGCCGTAACTTCCTTCCCGTTGGAGATATTTCGACGTTTAAGCGCTCGTTGAACTCCATTTCACAGTGCTAATGCAATGCACAACCATTTAAGCGTCGAAACAAGCAAAATATCTCGCAAATCGCGAAAATTTCGATTTTTTGGACGATAAATGGCCGTAACTTCCTTCCCGTTGGAGATATTTCGACGTTTAAGCGCTCGTTGAACTCCATTTCACAGTGCTAATGCAATGCACAACCATTTAAGCGTCGAAACAAGCAAAGTATCTCGCAAATCGCGAAAATTTCGATTTTTTGGACGATAAATGGCCGTAACTTCCTTCCCGTTGGAGATATTTCGACGTTTAAGCGCTCGTTGAACTCCATTTGACAGTGCTAATGCAATGCACAACCATTTAAGCGTCGAAACAAGCAAAATATCTCGCAAATCGCGAAAATTTCGATTTTTTGGACGATAAATGGCCGTAACTTCCTTCCCGTTGGAGGTATTTCGACCTTTAGGCGCTCGTTGAACTCCATTTCACAGTGCTAATGCAATGCACAACCATTTAAGCGTCGAAACAAGCAAAATATCTCGCAAATCGCGAAAATTTCGATTTTTTGGACGATAAATGGCCGTAACTTCCTTCCCGTTGGAGATATTTCGACGTTTAAGCGCTCGTTGAACTCCATTTCACAGTGCTAATGCAATGCACAACCATTTAAGCGTCGAAACATGCAAAATATCTCGCAAATCGCGAAAATTTCGATTTTTTGGACGATAAATGGCCGTAACTTCCTTCCCGTTGGAGATATTTCGACGTTTAAGCGCTCGTTGAACTCCATTTCACAGTGCTAATGCAATGCACAACCATTTAAGCGTCGAAACAAGCAAAATATCTCGCAAATCGCGAAAATTTCGATTTTTTGGACGATAAATGGCCGTAACTTCCTTCCCGTTGGAGATATTTCGACGTTTAAGCGCTCGTTGAACTCCATTTCACAGTGCTAATGCAATGCACAACCATTTAAGCGTCGAAACAAGCAAAATATCTCGCAAATCGCGAAAATTTCGATTTTTTGGACGATAAATGGCCGTAACTTCCTTCCCGTTGGAGATATTTCGACGTTTAAGCGCTCGTTGAACTCCATTTCACAGTGCTAATGCAATGCACAACCATTTAAGCGTCGAAACAAGCAAAATATCTCGCAAATCGCGAAAATTTCGATTTTTTGGACGATAAATGGCCGTAACTTCCTTCCCGTTGGAGATATTTCGACGTTTAAGCGCTCGTTGAACTCCATTTCACAGTGCTAATGCAATGCACAACCATTTAAGCGTCGAAACAAGCAAAATATCTCGCAAATCGCGAAAATTTCGATTTTTTGGACGATAAATGGCCGTAACTTCCTTCCCGTTGGAGGTATTTCGACGTTTAAGCGCTCGTTGAACTCCATTTCACAGTGCTAATGCAATGCACAACCATTTAAGCGTCGAAACAAGCAAGATATCTCGCAAATCGCGAAAATTTCGATTTTTTGGACGATAAATGGCCGTAACTTCCTTCCCGTTGGAGATATTTCGACGTTTAAGCGCTCGTTGAACTCCATTTCACAGTGCTAATGCAATGCACAACCATTTAAGCGTCGAAACAAGCAAAATATCTCGCAAATCGCGAAAATTTCGATTTTTTGGACGATAAATGGCCGTAACTTCCTTCCCGTTGGAGATATTTCGACGTTTAAGCGCTCGTTGAACTCCATTTCACAGTGCTAATGCAATGCACAACCATTTAAGCGTCGAAACAAGCAAAGTATCTCGCAAATCGCGAAAATTTCGATTTTTTGGACGATAAATGGCCGTAACTTCCTTCCCGTTGGAGATATTTCGACGTTTAAGCGCTCGTTGAACTCCATTTGACAGTGCTAATGCAATGCACAACCATTTAAGCGTCGAAACAAGCAAAATATCTCGCAAATCGCGAAAATTTCGATTTTTTGGACGATAAATGGCCGTAACTTCCTTCCCGTTGGAGGTATTTCGACCTTTAGGCGCTCGTTGAACTCCATTTCACAGTGCTAATGCAATGCACAACCATTTAAGCGTCGAAACAAGCAAAATATCTCGCAAATCGCGAAAATTTCGATTTTTTGGACGATAAATGGCCGTAACTTCCTTCCCGTTGGAGATATTTCGACGTTTAAGCGCTCGTTGAACTCCATTTCACAGTGCTAATGCAATGCACAACCATTTAAGCGTCGAAACATGCAAAATATCTCGCAAATCGCGAAAATTTCGATTTTTTGGACGATAAATGGCCGTAACTTCCTTCCCGTTGGAGATATTTCGACGTTTAAGCGCTCGTTGAACTCCATTTCACAGTGCTAATGCAATGCACAACCATTTAAGCGTCGAAACAAGCAAAATATCTCGCAAATCGCGAAAATTTCGTTTTTTTGGACGATAAATGGCCGTAACTTCCTTCCCGTTGGAGATATTTCGACGTTTAAGCGCTCGTTGAACTCCATTTCACAGTTCTAATGCAATGCACAACCATTTAAGCGTCGAAACAAGCAAAATATCTCGCAAATCGCGAAAATTTCGATTTTTTGGACGATAAATGGCCGTAACTTCCTTCCCGTTGGAGATATTTCGACGTTTAAGCGCTCGTTGAACTCCATTTCACAGTGCTAATGCAATGCACAACCATTTAAGCGTCGAAACAAGCAAAATATCTCGCAAATCGCGAAAATTTCGATTTTTTGGACGATAAATGGCCGTAACTTCCTTCCCGTTGGAGATATTTCGACGTTTAAGCGCTCGTTGAACTCCATTTCACAGTGCTAATGCAATGCACAACCATTTAAGCGTCGAAACAAGCAAAATATCTCGCAAATCGCGAAAATTTCGTTTTTTTGGACGATAAATGGCCGTAACTTCCTTCCCGTTGGAGGTATTTCGACGTTTAAGCGCTCGTTGAACTCCATTTCACAGTGCTAATGCAATGCACAACCATTTAAGCGTCGAAACACGCAAGATATCTCGCAAATCGCGAAAATTTCGATTTTTTGGACGATAAATGGCCGTAACTTCCTTCCCGTTGGAGATATTTCGACGTTTAAGCGCTCGTTGAACTCCATTTCACAGTGCTAATGCAATGCACAACCATTTAAGCGTCGAAACAAGCAAAATATCTCGCAAATCGCGAAAATTTCGATTTTTTGGACGATAAATGGCCGTAACTTCCTTCCCGTTGGAGATATTTCGACGTTTAAGCGCTCGTTGAACTCCATTTCACAGTGCTAATGCAATGCACAACCATTTAAGCGTCGAAACAAGCAAAGTATCTCGCAAATCGCGAAAATTTCGATTTTTTGGACGATAAATGGCCGTAACTTCCTTCCCGTTGGAGATATTTCGACGTTTAAGCGCTCGTTGAACTCCATTTGACAGTGCTAATGCAATGCACAACCATTTAAGCGTCGAAACAAGCAAAATATCTCGCAAATCGCGAAAATTTCGATTTTTTGGACGATAAATGGCCGTAACTTCCTTCCCGTTGGAGGTATTTCGACCTTTAGGCGCTCGTTGAACTCCATTTCACAGTGCTAATGCAATGCACAACCATTTAAGCGTCGAAACAAGCAAAATATCTCGCAAATCGCGAAAATTTCGTTTTTTTGGACGATAAATGGCCGTAACTTCCTTCCCGTTGGAGATATTTCGACGTTTAAGCGCTCGTTGAACTCCATTTCACAGTTCTAATGCAATGCACAACCATTTAAGCGTCGAAACAAGCAAAATATCTCGCAAATCGCGAAAATTTCGATTTTTTGGACGATAAATGGCCGTAACTTCCTTCCCGTTGGAGATATTTCGACGTTTAAGCGCTCGTTGAACTCCATTTCACAGTGCTAATGCAATGCACAACCATTTAAGCGTCGAAACAAGCAAAATATCTCGCAAATCGCGAAAATTTCGATTTTTTGGACGATAAATGGCCGTAACTTCCTTCCCGTTGGAGATATTTCGACGTTTAAGCGCTCGTTGAACTCCATTTCACAGTGCTAATGCAATGCACAACCATTTAAGCGTCGAAACAAGCAAAATATCTCGCAAATCGCGAAAATTTCGTTTTTTTGGACGATAAATGGCCGTAACTTCCTTCCCGTTGGAGGTATTTCGACGTTTAAGCGCTCGTTGAACTCCATTTCACAGTGCTAATGCAATGCACAACCATTTAAGCGTCGAAACACGCAAGATATCTCGCAAATCGCGAAAATTTCGATTTTTTGGACGATAAATGGCCGTAACTTCCTTCCCGTTGGAGATATTTCGACGTTTAAGCGCTCGTTGAACTCCATTTCACAGTGCTAATGCAATGCACAACCATTTAAGCGTCGAAACAAGCAAAATATCTCGCAAATCGCGAAAATTTCGATTTTTTGGACGATAAATGGCCGTAACTTCCTTCCCGTTGGAGATATTTCGACGTTTAAGCGCTCGTTGAACTCCATTTCACAGTGCTAATGCAATGCACAACCATTTAAGCGTCGAAACAAGCAAAGTATCTCGCAAATCGCGAAAATTTCGATTTTTTGGACGATAAATGGCCGTAACTTCCTTCCCGTTGGAGATATTTCGACGTTTAAGCGCTCGTTGAACTCCATTTGACAGTGCTAATGCAATGCACAACCATTTAAGCGTCGAAACAAGCAAAATATCTCGCAAATCGCGAAAATTTCGATTTTTTGGACGATAAATGGCCGTAACTTCCTTCCCGTTGGAGGTATTTCGACCTTTAGGCGCTCGTTGAACTCCATTTCACAGTGCTAATGCAATGCACAACCATTTAAGCGTCGAAACAAGCAAAATATCTCGCAAATCGCGAAAATTTCGATTTTTTGGACGATAAATGGCCGTAACTTCCTTCCCGTTGGAGATATTTCGACGTTTAAGCGCTCGTTGAACTCCATTTCACAGTGCTAATGCAATGCACAACCATTTAAGCGTCGAAACATGCAAAATATCTCGCAAATCGCGAAAATTTCGATTTTTTGGACGATAAATGGCCGTAACTTCCTTCCCGTTGGAGATATTTCGACGTTTAAGCGCTCGTTGAACTCCATTTCACAGTGCTAATGCAATGCACAACCATTTAAGCGTCGAAACAAGCAAAATATCTCGCAAATCGCGAAAATTTCGTTTTTTTGGACGATAAATGGCCGTAACTTCCTTCCCGTTGGAGATATTTCGACGTTTAAGCGCTCGTTGAACTCCATTTCACAGTTCTAATGCAATGCACAACCATTTAAGCGTCGAAACAAGCAAAATATCTCGCAAATCGCGAAAATTTCGATTTTTTGGACGATAAATGGCCGTAACTTCCTTCCCGTTGGAGATATTTCGACGTTTAAGCGCTCGTTGAACTCCATTTCACAGTGCTAATGCAATGCACAACCATTTAAGCGTCGAAACAAGCAAAATATCTCGCAAATCGCGAAAATTTCGATTTTTTGGACGATAAATGGCCGTAACTTCCTTCCCGTTGGAGATATTTCGACGTTTAAGCGCTCGTTGAACTCCATTTCACAGTGCTAATGCAATGCACAACCATTTAAGCGTCGAAACAAGCAAAATATCTCGCAAATCGCGAAAATTTCGTTTTTTTGGACGATAAATGGCCGTAACTTCCTTCCCGTTGGAGGTATTTCGACGTTTAAGCGCTCGTTGAACTCCATTTCACAGTGCTAATGCAATGCACAACCATTTAAGCGTCGAAACACGCAAGATATCTCGCAAATCGCGAAAATTTCGATTTTTTGGACGATAAATGGCCGTAACTTCCTTCCCGTTGGAGATATTTCGACGTTTAAGCGCTCGTTGAACTCCATTTCACAGTGCTAATGCAATGCACAACCATTTAAGCGTCGAAACAAGCAAAATATCTCGCAAATCGCGAAAATTTCGATTTTTTGGACGATAAATGGCCGTAACTTCCTTCCCGTTGGAGATATTTCGACGTTTAAGCGCTCGTTGAACTCCATTTCACAGTGCTAATGCAATGCACAACCATTTAAGCGTCGAAACACGCAAGATATCTCGCAAATCGCGAAAATTTCGATTTTTTGGACGATAAATGGCCGTAACTTCCTTCCCGTTGGAGATATTTCGACGTTTAAGCGCTCGTTGAACTCCATTTCACAGTGCTAATGCAATGCACAACCATTTAAGCGTCGAAACAAGCAAAATATCTCGCAAATCGCGAAAATTTCGATTTTTTGGACGATAAATGGCCGTAACTTCCTTCCCGTTGGAGATATTTCGACGTTTAAGCGCTCGTTGAACTCCATTTCACAGTGCTAATGCAATGCACAACCATTTAAGCGTCGAAACAAGCAAAATATCTCGCAAATCGCGAAAATTTCGATTTTTTGGACGATAAATGGCCGTAACTTCCTTCCCGTTGGAGATATTTCGACGTTTAAGCGCTCGTTGAACTCCATTTCACAGTGCTAATGCAATGCACAACCATTTAAGCGTCGAAACATGCAAAATATCTCGCAAATCGCGAAAATTTCGATTTTTTGGACGATAAATGGCCGTAACTTCCTTCCCGTTGGAGATATTTCGACGTTTAAGCGCTCGTTGAACTCCATTTCACAGTGCTAATGCAATGCACAACCATTTAAGCGTCGAAACAAGCAAAATATCTCGCAAATCGCGAAAATTTCGTTTTTTTGGACGATAAATGGCCGTAACTTCCTTCCCGTTGGAGATATTTCGACGTTTAAGCGCTCGTTGAACTCCATTTCACAGTTCTAATGCAATGCACAACCATTTAAGCGTCGAAACAAGCAAAATATCTCGCAAATCGCGAAAATTTCGATTTTTTGGACGATAAATGGCCGTAACTTCCTTCCCGTTGGAGATATTTCGACGTTTAAGCGCTCGTTGAACTCCATTTCACAGTGCTAATGCAATGCACAACCATTTAAGCGTCGAAACAAGCAAAATATCTCGCAAATCGCGAAAATTTCGATTTTTTGGACGATAAATGGCCGTAACTTCCTTCCCGTTGGAGATATTTCGACGTTTAAGCGCTCGTTGAACTCCATTTCACAGTGCTAATGCAATGCACAACCATTTAAGCGTCGAAACAAGCAAAATATCTCGCAAATCGCGAAAATTTCGTTTTTTTGGACGATAAATGGCCGTAACTTCCTTCCCGTTGGAGGTATTTCGACGTTTAAGCGCTCGTTGAACTCCATTTCACAGTGCTAATGCAATGCACAACCATTTAAGCGTCGAAACACGCAAGATATCTCGCAAATCGCGAAAATTTCGATTTTTTGGACGATAAATGGCCGTAACTTCCTTCCCGTTGGAGATATTTCGACGTTTAAGCGCTCGTTGAACTCCATTTCACAGTGCTAATGCAATGCACAACCATTTAAGCGTCGAAACAAGCAAAATATCTCGCAAATCGCGAAAATTTCGATTTTTTGGACGATAAATGGCCGTAACTTCCTTCCCGTTGGAGATATTTCGACGTTTAAGCGCTCGTTGAACTCCATTTCACAGTGCTAATGCAATGCACAACCATTTAAGCGTCGAAACAAGCAAAGTATCTCGCAAATCGCGAAAATTTCGATTTTTTGGACGATAAATGGCCGTAACTTCCTTCCCGTTGGAGATATTTCGACGTTTAAGCGCTCGTTGAACTCCATTTGACAGTGCTAATGCAATGCACAACCATTTAAGCGTCGAAACAAGCAAAATATCTCGCAAATCGCGAAAATTTCGATTTTTTGGACGATAAATGGCCGTAACTTCCTTCCCGTTGGAGGTATTTCGACCTTTAGGCGCTCGTTGAACTCCATTTCACAGTGCTAATGCAATGCACAACCATTTAAGCGTCGAAACAAGCAAAATATCTCGCAAATCGCGAAAATTTCGATTTTTTGGACGATAAATGGCCGTAACTTCCTTCCCGTTGGAGATATTTCGACGTTTAAGCGCTCGTTGAACTCCATTTCACAGTGCTAATGCAATGCACAACCATTTAAGCGTCGAAACATGCAAAATATCTCGCAAATCGCGAAAATTTCGATTTTTTGGACGATAAATGGCCGTAACTTCCTTCCCGTTGGAGATATTTCGACGTTTAAGCGCTCGTTGAACTCCATTTCACAGTGCTAATGCAATGCACAACCATTTAAGCGTCGAAACAAGCAAAATATCTCGCAAATCGCGAAAATTTCGTTTTTTTGGACGATAAATGGCCGTAACTTCCTTCCCGTTGGAGATATTTCGACGTTTAAGCGCTCGTTGAACTCCATTTCACAGTTCTAATGCAATGCACAACCATTTAAGCGTCGAAACAAGCAAAATATCTCGCAAATCGCGAAAATTTCGATTTTTTGGACGATAAATGGCCGTAACTTCCTTCCCGTTGGAGATATTTCGACGTTTAAGCGCTCGTTGAACTCCATTTCACAGTGCTAATGCAATGCACAACCATTTAAGCGTCGAAACAAGCAAAATATCTCGCAAATCGCGAAAATTTCGATTTTTTGGACGATAAATGGCCGTAACTTCCTTCCCGTTGGAGATATTTCGACGTTTAAGCGCTCGTTGAACTCCATTTCACAGTGCTAATGCAATGCACAACCATTTAAGCGTCGAAACAAGCAAAATATCTCGCAAATCGCGAAAATTTCGTTTTTTGGACGATAAATGGCCGTAACTTCCTTCCCGTTGGAGGTATTTCGACGTTTAAGCGCTCGTTGAACTCCATTTCACAGTGCTAATGCAATGCACAACCATTTAAGCGTCGAAACACGCAAGATATCTCGCAAATCGCGAAAATTTCGATTTTTTGGACGATAAATGGCCGTAACTTCCTTCCCGTTGGAGATATTTCGACGTTTAAGCGCTCGTTGAACTCCATTTCACAGTGCTAATGCAATGCACAACCATTTAAGCGTCGAAACAAGCAAAATATCTCGCAAATCGCGAAAATTTCGATTTTTTGGACGATAAATGGCCGTAACTTCCTTCCCGTTGGAGATATTTCGACGTTTAAGCGCTCGTTGAACTCCATTTCACAGTGCTAATGCAATGCACAACCATTTAAGCGTCGAAACACGCAAGATATCTCGCAAATCGCGAAAATTTCGATTTTTTGGACGATAAATGGCCGTAACTTCCTTCCCGTTGGAGATATTTCGACGTTTAAGCGCTCGTTGAACTCCATTTCACAGTGCTAATGCAATGCACAACCATTTAAGCGTCGAAACAAGCAAAATATCTCGCAAATCGCGAAAATTTCGATTTTTTGGACGATAAATGGCCGTAACTTCCTTCCCGTTGGAGATATTTCGACGTTTAAGCGCTCGTTGAACTCCATTTCACAGTGCTAATGCAATGCACAACCATTTAAGCGTCGAAACAAGCAAAATATCTCGCAAATCGCGAAAATTTCGATTTTTTGGACGATAAATGGCCGTAACTTCCTTCCCGTTGGAGATATTTCGACGTTTAAGCGCTCGTTGAACTCCATTTCACAGTGCTAATGCAATGCACAACCATTTAAGCGTCGAAACAAGCAAAATATCTGGCAAATCGCGAAAATTTCGATTTTTTGGACGATAAATGGCCGTAACTTCCTTCCCGTTGGAGATATTTCGACGTTTAAGCGCTCGTTGAACTCCATTTCACAGTGCTAATGCAATGCACAACCATTTAAGCGTCGAAACAAGCAAAATATCTCGCAAATCGCGAAAATTTCGTTTTTTTGGACGATAAATGGCCGTAACTTCCTTCCCGTTGGAGGTATTTCGACGTTTAAGCGCTCGTTGAACTCCATTTCACAGTGCTAATGCAATGCACAACCATTTAAGCGTCGAAACACGCAAGATATCTCGCAAATCGCGAAAATTTCGATTTTTTGGACGATAAATGGCCGTAACTTCCTTCCCGTTGGAGATATTTCGACGTTTAAGCGCTCGTTGAACTCCATTTCACAGTGCTAATGCAATGCACAACCATTTAAGCGTCGAAACAAGCAAAATATCTCGCAAATCGCGAAAATTTCGATTTTTTGGACGATAAATGGCCGTAACTTCCTTCCCGTTGGAGATATTTCGACGTTTAAGCGCTCGTTGAACTCCATTTCACAGTGCTAATGCAATGCACAACCATTTAAGCGTCGAAACAAGCAAAATATCTCGCAAATCGCGAAAATTTCGATTTTTTGGACGATAAATGGCCGTAACTTCCTTCCCGTTGGAGATATTTCGACGTTTAAGCGCTCGTTGAACTCCATTTCACAGTGCTAATGCAATGCACAACCATTTAAGCGTCGAAACAAGCAAAATATCTCGCAAATCGCGAAAATTTCGATTTTTTGGACGATAAATGGCCGTAACTTCCTTCCCGTTGGAGATATTTCGACGTTTAAGCGCTCGTTGAACTCCATTTCACTGTGCTAATGCAATGCACTACCATTTAAGCGTCGAAACAAGCAAAATATCTCGCAAATCGCGAAAATTTCGATTTTTTGGACGATAAATGGCCGTAACTTCCTTCCCGTTGGAGATATTTCGACGTTTAAGCGCTCGTTGAACTCCATTTCACAGTGCTAATGCAATGCACAACCATTTAAGCGTCGAAACAAGCAAAATATGTCGCAAATCGCGAAAATTTCGATTTTTTGGACGATAAATGGCCGTAACTTCCTTCCCGTTGGAGATATTTCGACGTTTAAGCGCTCGTTGAACTCCATTTCACAGTGCTAATGCAGTGCACAACCATTTAAGCGTCGAAACAAGCAAAATATCTCGCAAACCGCGAAAATTTCGATTTTTTGGACGATAAATGGCCGTAACTTCCTTCCCGTTGGAGGTATTTCGACGTTTAAGCGCTCGTTGAACTCCATTTCACAGTGCTAATGCAATGCACAACCATTTAAGCGTCGAAACACGCAAGATATCTCGCAAATCGCGAAAATTTCGATTTTTTGGACGATAAATGGCCGTAACTTCCTTCCCGTTGGAGATATTTCGACGTTTAAGCGCTCGTTGAACTCCATTTCACAGTGCTAATGCAATGCACAACCATTTAAGCGTCGAAACAAGCAAAATATCTCGCAAATCGCGAAAATTTCGATTTTTTGGACGATAAATGGCCGTAACTTCCTTCCCGTTGGAGATATTTCGACGTTTAAGCGCTCGTTGAACTCCATTTCACAGTGCTAATGCAATGCACAACCATTTAAGCGTCGAAACAAGCAAAATATCTCGCAAATCGCGAAAATTTCGATTTTTTGGACGATAAATGGCCGTAACTTCCTTCCCGTTGGAGATATTTCGACGTTTAAGCGCTCGTTGAACTCCATTTCACAGTGCTAATGCAATGCACAACCATTTAAGCGTCGAAACAAGCAAAATATCTCGCAAATCGCGAAAATTTCGATTTTTTGGACGATAAATGGCCGTAACTTCCTTCCCGTTGGAGATATTTCGACGTTTAAGCGCTCGTTGAACTCCATTTCACAGTGCTAATGCAATGCACTACCATTTAAGCGTCGAAACAAGCAAAATATCTCGCAAATCGCGAAAATTTCGATTTTTTGGACGATAAATGGCCGTAACTTCCTTCCCGTTGGAGATATTTCGACGTTTAAGCGCTCGTTGAACTCCATTTCACAGTGCTAATGCAATGCACAACCATTTAAGCGTCGAAACAAGCAAAATATGTCGCAAATCGCGAAAATTTCGATTTTTTGGACGATAAATGGCCGTAACTTCCTTCCCGTTGGAGATATTTCGACGTTTAAGCGCTCGTTGAACTCCATTTCACAGTGCTAATGCAGTGCACAACCATTTAAGCGTCGAAACAAGCAAAATATCTCGCAAACCGCGAAAATTTCGATTTTTTGGACGATAAATGGCCGTAACTTCCTTCCCGTTGGAGATATTTCGACGTTTAAGCGCTCGTTGAACTCCATTTCACAGTGCTAATGCAATGCACAACCATTTAAGCATCGAAACAAGCAAAATATCTCGCAAATCGCGAAAATTTCGATTTTTTGGACGATAAATGGCCGTAACTTCCTTCCCGTTGGAGATATTTCGACGTTTAAGCGCTCGTTGAACTCCATTTCACAGTGCTAATGCAATGCACAACCATTTAAGCGTCGAAACAAGCAAAATATCTCGCAAATCGCGAAAATTTCGATTTTTTGGACGATAAATGGCCGTAACTTCCTTCCCGTTGGAGATATTTCGACGTTTAAGCGCTCGTTGAACTCCATTTCACAGTGCTAATGCAATGCACAACCATTTAAGCGTCGAAACAAGCAAAATATCTCGCAAATCGCGAAAATTTCGATTTTTTGGACGATAAATGGCCGTAACTTCCTTCCCGTTGGAGATATTTCGACGTTTAAGCGCTCGTTGAACTCCATTTCACAGTGCTAATACAATGCACTACCATTTAAGCGTCGAAACAAGCAAAATATCTCGCAAATCGCGAAAATTTCGATTTTTTGGACGATAAATGGCCGTAACTTCCTTCCCGTTGGAGATATTTCGACGTTTAAGCGCTCGTTGGACTCCATTTCACAGTGCTAATGCAATGCACTACCATTTAAGCGTCGAAACAAGCAAAATATCTCGCAAATCGCGAAAATTTCGATTTTTTGGACGATAAATGGCCGTAACTTCCTTCCCGTTGGAGATATTTCGACGTTTAAGCGCTCGTTGAACTCCATTTCACAGTGCTAATGCAATGCACAACCATTTAAGCGTCGAAACAAGCAAAATATGTCGCAAATCGCGAAAATTTCGATTTTTTGGACGATAAATGGCCGTAACTTCCTTCCCGTTGGAGATATTTCGACGTTTAAGCGCTCGTTGAACTCCATTTCACAGTGCTAATGCAATGCACAACCATTTAAGCGTCGAAACAAGCAAAATATCTCGCAAATCGCGAAAATTTCGTTTTTTTGGACGATAAATGGCCGTAACTTCCTTCCCGTTGGAGGTATTTCGACGTTTAAGCGCTCGTTGAACTCCATTTCACAGTGCTAATGCAATGCACAACCATTTAAGCGTCGAAACACGCAAGATATCTCGCAAATCGCGAAAATTTCGATTTTTTGGACGATAAATGGCCGTAACTTCCTTCCCGTTGGAGATATTTCGACGTTTAAGCGCTCGTTGAACTCCATTTCACAGTGCTAATGCAATGCACAACCATTTAAGCGTCGAAACAAGCAAAATATCTCGCAAATCGCGAAAATTTCGATTTTTTGGACGATAAATGGCCGTAACTTCCTTCCCGTTGGAGATATTTCGACGTTTAAGCGCTCGTTGAACTCCATTTCACAGTGCTAATGCAATGCACAACCATTTAAGCGTCGAAACAAGCAAAATATCTCGCAAATCGCGAAAATTTCGTTTTTTTGGACGATAAATGGGCGTAACTTCCTTCCCGTTGGAGGTATTTCGACGTTTAAGCGCTCGTTGAACTCCATTTCATAGTGCTAATGCAATGCACAACCATTTAAGCGTCGCAACAAGCAAAATATCTCGCAAATCGCGAAAATTTCGATTTTTTGGGCGATAAATGGCCGTAACTTCCTTCCCGTTGGAGATATTTCGACGTTTAAGCGCTCGTTGAACTCCATTTCACAGTGCTAATGCAATGCACAACCATTTAAGCGTTGAAACAAGCAAAATATCTCGCAAATCGCGAAAATTTCGATTTTTTGGACGATAAATGGCCGTAACTTCCTTCCCGTTGGAGATATTTCGACGTTTAAGCGCTCGTTGAACTCCATTTCACAGTGCTAATGCAATGCACAACCATTTAAGCGTCGAAAGAAGCAAAATATCTCGCAAATCGCGAAAATTTCGATTTTTTGGACGATAAATGGCCGTAACTTCCTTCCCGTTGGAGATATTTCGACGTTTAAGCGCTCGTTGAACTCCATTTCACAGTGCTAATGCAATGCACAACCATTTAAGCGTCGAAACAAGCAAAATATCTCGCAAATCGCGAAAATTTCGATTTTTTGGACGATAAATGGCCGTAACTTCCTTCCCGTTGGAGATATTTCGACGTTTAAGCGCTCGTTGAACTCCATTTCACAGTGCTAATGCAATGCACAACCATTTAAGCGTCGAAACAAGCAAAATATTTCGCAAATCGCGAAAATTTCGATTTTTTGGACGATAAATGGCCGTAACTTCCTTCCCGTTGGAGATATTTCGACGTTTAAGCGCTCGTTGAACTCCATTTCACAGTGCTAATGCAATGCACAACCATTTAAGCGTCGAAACAAGCAAAATATCTCGCAAATCGCGAAAATTTCGATTTTTTGGACGATAAATGGCCGTAACTTCCTTCCCGTTGGAGATATTTCGACGTTTAAGCGCTCGTTGAACTCCATTTCACAGTGCTAATGCAATGCACAACCATTTAAGCGTCGAAACAAGCAAAATATCTCGCAAATCGCGAAAATTTCGATTTTTTGGACGATAAATGGCCGTAACTTCCTTCCCGTTGGAGATATTTCGACGTTTAAGCGCTCGTTGAACTCCATTTCACAGTGCTAATGCAATGCACAACCATTTAAGCGTCGAAACAAGCAAAATATCTCGCAAATCGCGAAAATTTCGATTTTTTGGACGATAAATGGCCGTAACTTCCTTCCCGTTGGAGATATTTCGACGTTCAAGCGCTCGTTGAACTCCATTTCACAGTGCTAATGCAATGCACAACCATTTAAGCGTCGAAACTAGCAAAATATCTCGCAAATCGCGAAAATTTCGATTTTTTGGACGATAAATGGCCGTAACTTCCTTCCCGTTGGAGATATTTCGACGTTTGAGCGCTCGTTGAACTCCATTTCACAGTGCTAATGCAATGCACAACCATTTAAGCGTCGAAACAAGCAAAATATCTCGCAAATCGCGAAAATTTCGATTTTTTGGACGATAAATGGCAGTAACTTCCTTCCCGTTGGAGATATTTCGACGTTTAAGCGCACGTTGAACTCCATTTCACAGTGCTAATGCTGTGCACAACCATTTAAGCGTCGAAACACGCAAGATATCTCGCAAATCGCGAAAATTTCGATTTTTTGGACGATAAATGGCCGTAACTTCCTTCCCGTTGGAGATATTTCGACGTTTAAGCGCTCGTTGAACTCCATTTCACAGGGCTAATGCAATGCACAACCATTTAAGCGTCGAAACAAGCAAGATATCTCGCAAATCGCGAAAATTTCGATTTTTTGGACGATAAATGGCCGTAACTTCCTTCCCGTTGGAGATATTTCGACGTTTAAGCGCTCGTTGAACTCCATTTCACAGTGCTAATGCAATGCACAACCATTTAAGCGTCGAAACAAGCAAAATATCTCGCAAATCGCGAAAATTTCGATTTCTTGGACGATAAATGGCCGTAACTTCCTTCCCGTTGGAGATATTTCGACGTTTAAGCGCTCGTTGAACTCCATTTCACAGTGCTAATGCAATGCACAACCATTTAAGCGTCGAAACAAGCAAAATATCTCGCAAATCGCGAAAATTTCGATTTTTTGGACGATAAATGGCCGTAACTTCCTTCCCGTTGGAGATATTTCGACGTTTAAGCGCTCGTTGAACTCCATTTCACAGTGCTAATGCAATGCACAACCATTTAAGCGTCGAAACTAGCAAAATATCTCGCAAATCGCGAAAATTTCGATTTTTTGGACGATAAATGGCCGTAACTTCCTTCCCGTTGGAGATATTTCGACGTTTGAGCGCTCGTTGAACTCCATTTCACAGTGCTAATGCAATGCACAACCATTTAAGCGTCGAAACAAGCAAAATATCTCGCAAATCGCGAAAATTTCGATTTTTTGGACGATAAATGGCAGTAACTTCCTTCCCGTTGGAGATATTTCGACGTTTAAGCGCTCGTTGAACTCCATTTCACAGTGCTAATGCTGTGCACAACCATTTAAGCGTCGAAACACGCAAGATATCTCGCAAATCGCGAAAATTTCGATTTTTTGGACGATAAATGGCCGTAACTTCCTTCCCGTTGGAGATATTTCGACGTTTAAGCGCTCGTTGAACTCCATTTCACAGGGCTAATGCAATGCACAACCATTTAAGCGTCGAAACAAGCAAGATATCTCGCAAATCGCGAAAATTTCGATTTTTTGGACGATAAATGGCCGTAACTTCCTTCCCGTTGGAGATATTTCGACGTTTAAGCGCTCGTTGAACTCCATTTCACAGTGCTAATGCAATGCACAACCATTTAAGCGTCGAAACAAGCAAAATATCTCGCAAATCGCGAAAATTTCGATTTCTTGGACGATAAATGGCCGTAACTTCCTTCCCGTTGGAGATATTTCGACGTTTAAGCGCTCGTTGAACTCCATTTCACAGTGCTAATGCAATGCACAACCATTTATGCGTCGAAACAAGCAAAATATCTCGCAAATCGCGAAGATTTCGATTTTTTGGACGAAAAATAGCCGTAACTTCCTTCCCGTTGGAGATATTTCGACGTTTAAGCGCTCGTTGAACTCCATTTCACAGTGCTAATACAATGCACAACCATTTAAGCGTCGAAACAAGGAAAATATCTCGCAAATCGCGAAAATTTCGATTTTTTGGACGATAAATGGCCGTAACTTCCTTCCCGTTGGAGATATTTCGACGTTTAAGCGCTCGTTGAACTCCATTTCACAGTGCTAATGCAATGCACAACCATTTAAGCGTCGAAACAAGCAAAATATCTCGCACATCGCGAAAATTTCGATTTTTTGGACGATAAATGGCCGTGACTTCCTTCCCGTTGGAGATATTTCGACGTTTAAGCGCTCGTTGAACTCCATTTCACAGTGCTAATGCAATGCACAAACATTTAAGCGTCGAAACAAGCAAAATATCTCGCAAATCGCGAAAATTTCGATTTTTTGGACGATAAATGGCCGTAACTTCCTTCCCGTTGGAGATATTTCGACGTTTAAGCGCTCGTTGATCTCCATTTCATAGTGCTAATGCAATGCACAACCATTTAAGCGTCGAAACAAGCAAAATATCTCGCAAATCGCGAAAATTTCGATTTTTTGGACGATAAATGGCCGTAACTTCCTTCCCGTTGGAGATATTTCGACGTTTAAGCGCTCGTTGAACTCCATTTCACAGTGCTAATGCAATGCACAACCGTTCTGCAAGATTTCTAGCACTTTGTGTCGTCTAATATATTGATGGGAGAATTTTCCTTACTAGGTTCTTTTAATAGATATATCGAGTCTCCTGTTTTAAAATCTTGAAGGTTGATTCGTCGATTGTTGGTCTTAGTTTGGACTTTATCAAATTTTCTCTTGCCATTCGTCGTACAGTGTTAATTTTATTGAACAGATCTTTGAGATATTCTGCGCATGTTGGTTCCGTGTTCTCTTCGATTGTTACTTCACCAATAGGTTCTTTGGCTAGATGTCCGAAACTAATTCGTGCGGGGAGAATTTCGTTCCTTTCCTTCATTTTAGTTTTTATTTTGCGCCAAGACGCAGGTTTACTTACATTGATCCAATTACCCAATTGCTTGCTAATAGCATTTAAGATACAAATTTTTGAAAGTGCCGCAGCCATATTAACCCAAAAATATTTTGTATATAGTATAGTGTGATACCATCCATATTTTCCTGGGGGAATCATAAGATCGGCACTACTTACTATGTTACCTACGTCAAATATTAGATGTAGTAACCAATAAAGTATTTTTAATCCAATTATAATCCAATGGCTAGCGTATTTATTCAAGTTTTTAGATATATCTTCGACTGGTGATTCCCTATTTTCTCCCTTTTGATTTCTTCGAGCTCGTTGAACTTGTGTTTCTTCAGCTTGAAAATGTTTAGAATCCTTTTCCTTAGTTACCCCTTTTTCTTCTTTATTTACTTTATTCACAACACCTTTATTTTCCTCTACCTTTTCAGGATGAATAGTTTCACTGGAAGTGCTTATTGTAATTAAATTATTATTTATTTGTAAGGAACGTTTAGGAATATTTTTGGTAGACTTGGAATTATTCTTTGAATTTTTATTACAAACCTTTTTGCTTATAGATTCTGTTTTGGATTTATGGATAGCTATATTTTTATTCTCTATAGTGTGATCTTCCTTGCAATTTAATGATTTGGCTTTGAGTTCGATAAAGTTTCCTTCTGATGGTTTTATAGAAGTTTTTGAGTGAGATGCACTCGCTATCTCTTTTCCTATTATGGTTGAAACATTCACGAAATTCGTGGAGTCTTGCTTTTGTATCTTTGCCAAGTCGAACGTGGAGAGGCAATTTGCACTTCCCAGCGGGTCCAATATCTCTGTGATGTTAGGCAGTGGATAAGCATTGCCTGTCGTCTCGTCGTTCAATTTCCTAGTTTCTGCTTCGTCTGAAAGTTCTTTGGCACTAATATTATTTATCTTGTTTGGTAACTCAGAAAATTTCTCACTCATGATCCTGTCTATGGCACCGTGCGTCCTCTTATTATTTAACGTGACATTATCCCTTATCACAGTAACGGAATGGTGTTTGCATTGAAAAGTTGATTGATTGAAATGATCAGCATCTCTCTTTTGATTTAGATCTCTATCGAGGTATTTATTTATGCGTTTTTCTTCCCAAGTTATTGCTCTTGTTTCTTTCCTGACATTTTCTTCTATTCCCGGGTTGTTTAGATGTTTCCGCGACGGCGGTACAAATCTCCAGTTCTGGCGGTTGTTTACAGTATAAATACTATTGTATGGTGGATGAACGTTGTTTTGGTTATAATTATCCGAAGGTGTCGGATGTCGGTATCGAATTCTATTTTTCACTTGTTTTGATTCTCGTGTTGCTTTCACGGCTTGGCGGTACGCATCGTCCAAGGATTGGTATCCTGCTATCTTTACTCGTAAATACACCTCGTTTGGGAGCCCCTTAACGAAAGCTTCCCTCGTGTCTCGATCTATCCTATCTTGAAATACGGTGCCGTACTCGCATTTTTCCCCGTTCATTATCGCCAGTCTGAGATCTTTGACGCGATCTACGTAGTCCAAAATATCTTCTCCCGGTCGTTGAAATATTGTAGCTAATTCCCCTTTATATTCGTTAACCGTTTTTCCCGGACCGAACATATCTTTTAATTTATTCCCGAAATCGTTTAAACTTATTATTTCTGTGTCTTCTATGGCGAGAAATGCGTGTCCGCGAAGCTTATTCGTTAATAATTTTACTAACTGAGATTCTTGATGCTTAGAAACCATGTTTCGTGCGCGCTCGCATGCTTTTAAAAATCGAAATACCGAGGGTCGATGTCCGTCGAACACTGGTACTGTCTCTATGGCATCTTTTAACTTAATTGATTGGGGATTAACTTCTATCGGTATTATCGCTTGGGAAATTATCGGCGATGATACGGGTGTCTTGCTTTCTTTTTTTATTTTCAGTGAACGCACATCGTCTTGTAATTTATTCATTGTTGTACTCATGTCGCGAAAATTCGCATCCCATGCTTTAAGTTTTTCCGATAACATCAAGATCGTGTCTTTGTCCAACGATTCTAATTTAGTCGACATTATTTCTTAGGTATATATTTTATCGATAATCGTAACAACTTTAATCCTTTCTGGAGCGAATCGTTTAAACCAACTTTAATCCTCCGTGGAGCGTATCCCACCGCTGCCACCAAAAAAATTATATCTCTAAATGTTACGTATTAATTTGTTTGTTTAAATCGATCAAATCTTAAGTTTAAATTTTACTGAAAATTTTTTCTTTTTTTTATAGTTTGAGTTTGTATTTAATCTGAAGGGAAATAAATTGAAATGATATTTCTGTGTATTTAATACTGATTTAGATTTCTAATTAATACGGTAGTTGCTGCCACCAGAAATAGTCTAAGGACTATTTCAAAATATTTTACTTTTATTATTTTCTTTTACGTTTAATGGGTAGCGTTAACTGACGCTTAATGCAACTGGTAAATGAATTTCACTTTTCGGCTAACCTGCTATGCGCAGGGATACTAGCACGGGAGAGGATTAAAGCTGGGTACAATGAATATTTTTCCTCGTTGAACGGATTTTTATTTCGACGTAGAATTGCTTAGGTTATTGTATATATATTTTATTAGCTGGATATTTATATTTTAGCGTTGCTGGATTGGATAGGAACGTAAGATTTTTCGTTGTTTTATATAAATTTATTTTTACGTTTGACTTCTTCTTCTCTTTTAATTTCGCTGTAGTAGTTTGCCGTTAGAACCGAAACTCAATTCATTTACTACGATGGATTCTGTTACCACGATTTTCTTGCCTTTTGAGTTTAATAATCGAGGATGATTCTAACGATCCTCTCTGCGTGGAACTCGTGTGATTTCGCAAGCCTTGCCCAAAGACGGGTAATATTTTACCAACAGTGGGAGGAGGAATGCGAAGATCAGCGGATGTTTCAGTAGCTGAAAACACCGTTCGCACAAGCCGACACAGCGGACGACTCCTTTGTTTAAAGTTTAAACAATGATTCTATCTTCAAAACCGTTCACGAAAATAAAACGAGATCAATGATAGGAAGTTCTAACTCAATTCTCGAGGACAACGAGATTATCAGAGAAGAAGGAAATTTTCAAAATTAATTTTCTTACCTTGAGGAGTAGGTGCTGTCTGGTGCCATTACCTCAGCCGCTCCGGTGGTCGTCGAAGTTTTTGTTGGGTTTATTATTTGAACTCGAATGTAATTTATTATCAACTCTTACTTTATTTATCTATTTTAATACAGACTGAGCAATTTACTAACTGGATTAATACCGCAATTACAATGCGCGTTTGTGTCTAAACGATGAAATGAGGACTTCAAAGATAAAATTTTCTTTTACTTAGTCGCGACTCTCTTTTCTTTACCGAAAAAACTAAAGACCCCGAAACGCAAAATACAATACAAAATTTCTAAACGCAGTGATGAGCGCAATAACGAACGCAAAGAATAATGAGCGGTAATAACAAACGATCGCAAGAATTATGAACAAACTATTGAACGCTGCGCTATGTTGCTACGCTTATTTATAATGCCATCCCCCACGGGGTGGTGGTCCGCTGGGGGTACGCTTCCGTGGGAATCGGGATGTTGCAGTTTGGGCTTCTTGGAATCGTACGTGACAAAATGTAAATTCCGTATTTCGACTTAGTTTCTATCAGTCCTGTGTTTCTGCTGAGCTAGCGTCTAGGAGATTTGAAGCATTCCACGCTGATCTAGTCCGTTCCGCGAGAAACTTCCACGTGCTGTATCGTGGGAATTACCGGTGTTTCTTCGGCGCGTGGAAGGGCTGGTGGCTGCAGCATCATTATCATTTCAATGTTTGCTCGGGCAACACGCGCAACTCCGCTGCTCTCCCACAACAAGGACCTCCTTCGTTGAGTTATTTTTCGTAAGTTTGGATATTCGCATATTATGGTTGTTTTGTGATCTTAATGTTTTTTCCCTTTTTTGTTGTTCCCCTAGGCTTCGGTGATCGACGTTCGGACAATGTTTGCGGAGTCGTTTCCATCAGAGGTTCCTTTCCAGACTTCTCTGGTACGTATTTAGTCTTGTTTTTAGTCTGCTTGATTCGTTCTGTTTCGTTTTATTTAGAATATACCGTGTTGTTCTCATCCCAAGCGAAAGAGGGATTCCGAAGAACCCATGGGCGACTCGGGAGGATCCATCAAACGCATGCGGCCCTGTGATAAACCACGAGTATCAGAGTGGTTGGAGGAACTATTCAACATTGATGCCGAGGCCGTGTCGAAATTGGGCTTTGACGATTTGGCTACTTTCGACGAGAATTTCTTCGATGCAGAGACCGTCGTATTGGAGAGGGAACCCCCTCTGGTTGAAATCGTTGATACCGATCGTTGCGTGAAAGTTCGTTTTGCGAATGAAATTCCCGAAGAGGTTTTGGAGGCACATCTTCGTCACCATGCTTCTGGGAAAAAGGGAATTTCCCCTGTTGTGCGCTATTGGTGTATGCGTGAGTTCAGCGAACTTTATCCCGGAGCTCCTTGCTTCGATTTTGATTTAGTGTAGCTGCTTCAATTTCGTTGGTTCGCTGTTTGATGTTCCTTATTATTATTAATTTTTTGATATATTTTGTTTTGTGCTCAATATATATATATATATATGTCGGAGATGAAAGGAAAGCCGAAGCCCTTCCTTGGAAATTTTGGGAACATCCTCTAGTACCTTGGCCTAGATTTTATTATAGTTGTAATTGTTTAAGATTTGTAATAAGCGAGATTGGGTTCGAGGTGACAATCGGTCGCTGAACGTAGCCACGGTCACGGGATGGATGTTTTATCTAACGGAGGTCTGGAGTGGTTGTATGTGTTTTCCGAGAAGTGTGGTTGTGGCGGCATGCGGCCTCGAGAGCGGGCCGAGCCACGTGTGATGTTGCCTCGGAGGTGCCGATGCAATGGGACATACATTGTATTTAGTAACCAAAACTCCAGGCAGAAACTGCCTAGCAACGGCGTTTGGAACTCTCTCGATGCTTCCAACGAGTGTGCCTAGCAACGGCGTTTGGAACCTTCTCGATGCTTCCAAACGGGGATAGAAAACAAAATGCAATCGTACAGGGAGAAAAATCTCCACGAGGCTGGCATTCTTGCGATTGCCTTGGAGAGTGATACATCGAGCGTTTTCGAGGATCGCATTTGCGTCTAAGTTAGTTTCGCTTGGTAAGGAGTTATCCCGGTGACCGTGGATTCGTTTGAACTCAAACATTGCTAATAGTATTATTTAATTTAATTATTCGTAGATCGTATTATTCATTAGGCTTAGTGTTTGTTAGACTTATTATTAGTTGTACTTATTATTTGTTAAGCTTAGTGATAGACCTGTATATACGTGTAAATAAAATCTCGGCTTTGTGAAACGATGGCTAGTCCACATGAAGAGTCGTCGCGCGCCCAAAATTCGAATCCTGATCCGACATCAGAAGTGGGATCAGAACCGTTTAAAGTGCTACAAGAGCAAATGGACCTTATGCGCGAGTTAATTCAGACGCTAGCGCACAAACCGGGGGAGCAACGACCGAGTACGGAATCTAAGGATGCAACGTTACCACGTTTTGACCCCGAAGGCGCGGGCGCCGATCCATCCGCGTGGTGCTCTCATGCTGATCTGATTTTGAAAGACCACCCGATGCAAGAGAGTGCGTTACTTTCCGCTCTAAATCGCGCCCTAAGGGGTTCTGCTGCGCATTGGCTTTCACAAATGGTGCGCGGTGGAAAGCTTACCTGGCCAACGTTTAAGGAACAATTTCTTTCGCGTTTTGGTGGCAGAGAGACAGCCGCTTCGGCGTTAATAAGGATATCCAGAGAACGACCGTCGGAGACTGAATCTCCGGGAGCGTACGGTAGTCGCCTCCGCTCCATGCTGCAGATGAAGTTGCAAGATCTAACGATGCCCGAAGTGATCAATGCCCTCGCCCTTTATATGCTGAGTTCACAAGATCGACGCTTTCGGCGACTAACGCTCGCGAATAATATCAGGACGGAGGACCAATTTCATGATGAAATGAGGATTCTCCCTTACAACGATCAGCCGACATTTTCGCCAAGAAATTCACTAACGGAACCTGAAGCTAAACGCAGCAGGCTATCAGTTCCTCGGATTAAGTGCTACCGCTGTGGTGCTCACGGACATAGGAGAACGGAGTGTCGCCTGCAAACACAAACGGGGAAGGAGCAGGATATACGAAACCCGAAGGAAAAACGACCAGCCGCATCGTCGAAGGTGACCTGCTTCAAATGCCACGAGGAGGGACATATCGCGCCTAATTGCCCATCATCGCGGAAAAGAAACTACGATTCCATTGACGAACGCCGGATCGACTCCTGTGTAGTAGAAGCTCCGGCTGGTAGATTAAGCCATCTGGGTGAGTCGTATCCATTTTACTTTGATTCTGGGGCCGAGTGTTCGTTAATCAAAGAGTCCCTAGCCTCGAAATTTTCGGGCAAAAGAATAACCGATGTGGTAGTGATGCGGGGGATCGGGAATACTTGTATTAAGAGTACACTTCAGATTTTGTCCACTGTTCGTATTAACGATCTTACATTGGAGATAGTTTTTCATGTCCTTGCTGACGATTACCTAAAATACGACATCATGATTGGTCGCGAGATTTTGAGCCAGGGATTCGACGTAAATATCGCGCAAGATAGCCTCGTTATTTGTAAAACAAAGGTCGTTAACGCTTGTGGTAAAGTCGCAGAAGATGCGGTCAACATTAACGAGGTTGACACTGATGTGATCGGTAACTATAAAGATCGATTAATCTCTGTTCTCGAAAAATTCAAAGAATCATTCATTACGGGTTTCCCGCGTACTCGCGTCAGTACGGGCCAGTTGGAAATACGGCTAATCGATCCCAACGTCACCGTGCAGAGAAGCCCTTACAGGCTTAGCGTGGAAGAGCGAAGAATAGTACGCGAGAGGATAGACGAGTTAATTAAAGCACAAATTGTAAAACCTAGTAATTCGCCGTTCGCGAGCCCTATAATACTCGTGAAGAAGAAGGACGGCTCAGACAGATTGTGCGTAGACTTTCGAGCGCTGAATAAAAATACGGTCGCGGATCGGTATCCCTTACCCCTTATTGCTGACCAAATCGCGAGATTGCAGAGTGCGAGATACTTCATTAGCCTGGACATGGCTAGCGGATTTCACCAGATCCCCATTCACCCTAACTCGACGGAATATACTGCGTTCGTTACCCCCGACGGTCAATACGAATACGTGACGATGCCGTTTGGGTTGAAAAATGCACCAGCCGTTTTCCAGAGAGCCATTTTCAAGGCCTTAGGCGACCTCGCTTATTCGTATGTCGTTGTTTATTTGGACGACGTTCTAATAATCGCCGACTCAATAGATCAAGCTCTAGAAAGGTTGCACACTGTACTAAACACTCTCGTAAACGCCGGATTTTCTTTCAATTTCGCTAAATGTTCTTTTCTGAAGACGTCGGTACTTTATTTGGGATATGTAATTCGTAACGGAGAAGTTCGTCCAAACCCGGGAAAAATACAAGCTTTGAATTCTTTACCTGCACCGTCGACCGTCACACAGCTTAGGCAGTTTATAGGTTTGGCCTCTTACTTCCGAAAATTTATTCCTAAATTTTCGCAAGTGATGAAACCCTTGTACGCACTCACTTCTAGTAACAAGCACATAACTTGGACGGACCGGCACGAAAAGATAAGACAACAGATAATTTCCGTTCTGACCGACGCGCCGGTGTTAATGATATTTGATCCCAATCGGCCCATAGAGTTACATACCGACGCTAGTTCGGAGGGGTATGGAGCTATTTTAATGCATAGAGTCGAAAAGGAAAACAGAGTCATCGAATATTATAGTAAAAGGACCAGTCCCGCGGAATCTAGGTATCATTCGTACGAACTGGAGACACTAGCAGTAGTAAGCGCCGTTAAGCATTTCCGACACTACTTACATGGACGGAAATTCTTAGTAGTTACGGACTGTAATTCTTTGAAAGCCTCCAGCAACAAAGTAAACTTAAACGACCGGGTTTATAGGTGGTGGGCTTATTTGCAAACATTCGATTTTGACATCATGTATCGAGAGGGTAAACGAATGGCCCACGTAGATTTCTTTTCGCGAAACCCCGTAGACTTGAATCGCCGTATGATAGACAAGGTCGCAGAGAAAGAGATTAATCTGGCCGAGATCTCCGAAGACTGGCTATTAGCGGAACAACGTCGCGATCCGCAAATCTCCGAAATCGTTAATAAATTACAGAACGAAGAGCTCGCGGAAGATATCGCGAATACCTACGAACTGCGATCCGGTACACTTTACCGTAAAGTACAACGAAAGGGCAGAACCCTTTGCTTACCCATTGTTCCGAGAGGTTTTAGATGGTCCGTCATCAACCATGTGCATCAGTCAATTATGCACTTAGGATGGGATAAAACGCTCGAGAAGCTCTATGAGTATTATTGGTTCGAGGGAATGGCGAAGTATGTTCGCAAGTTTGTCGAGAACTGCCATGCTTGTAGAGTTTCGAAGGCTAGTTCAGGTAAAATACAGGCTGAACTGCATCCTATACCTAAGACCGGCATACCGTGGCATACGGTGCATATGGACATAACGGGCAAGCTGAGTGGCAAGAATGACTCGAAAGAGTATGTCGTCGTCTTGATCGATGCCTTTACGAAATTCGTGCACTTATATCACACACGCAAATTGGATTCGCTCAGCGTTATCAAGGCACTTAAGTCCGCCGTGTTTTTGTTCGGTAGTCCCTGTCGGATAATAGCAGATCAGGGTAGATGTTTCACGGGCCGGGAGTTTCAAGAATTCTGTGCAAGCAAACAAATCAAAGTTCATTTGATCGCGACCGGTGCAAGTAGGGCCAATGGGCAAGTAGAGCGTGTTATGAGCACGTTAAAAAATATGTTCACAACGGTAGAAACGACCGGGCGTTCGTGGCAAGACGCGATCGGGGAGATGCAATTGGCTTTGAATTGCACCATCAACCGCGTAACCAAATCGAGTCCTTTAGAGTTATTGATTGGTAGAGCAGCAAGACCGTATGACTTATTACTACCTGATAACATCGAGGAAAAAGAAATAGATATCTCCAGTGTAAGACAACAGGCAATAAAAGAGATGGAAACTAGTGCTAGGTATGACAAAGAGAGATTCGATAAAACCAAAGCTAAAGTAGTTAGGTTTAATCCTGGTGATTTGGTACTACGCCAAAATGAAGAAAGGAACCAGACAAAATTGGATCCAAAATTCAGGGGTCCGTTTGTGATATCGGAGGTCCTGGGAGGAGACCGATATACCTTGAAAACACTGGATGGGAAAAGGTCATACAAGTACAGTCATGACAGGTTAAGGAAAATGCCGGATAGTCGCATTCCTGCGGAGTTGGATGTCTGTTGTGATGACGAGAACAGTGACCATGGCGATGTGAGTACCCCGATCCCAGAGGATCGTAGAATTATATGAGCCCAGGTGCGGCCATGGGACGGAGTTCAGTGCGGTCAGGCACTGGGAGTGACGATGTCACGAAGCTGGGAGCCGGTTTAGTACCGACAGCGACGATGTCACGAAGCTGGGAGCCGGTTTAGTACCGACAGCGACGATGTCACGAAGCTGGGAGCCGGTTTAGTACCGACAGCGACGATGTCACGAAGCTGGGAGCCGGTTTAGTACCGACAGCGACGATGTCACGAAGCTGGGAGCCGGTTTAGTACCGACAGCGACAATGCCACGAGGTTGGAGCTGGTTTAGTACCGATAGCGACAATGTCACGAGGTTGGAGCTGGTCTAGTACCGACAGCGACAATGTCACGGATTTGGAGCTGGTCTAGTACCGACAGCGACGATGTCACGAAGCTGGAGCTGGTCTAGTACCGACAGTGACAATGTCACGAGGCTGGAGGCGGTCTAGTGTTGACAGCGATCGTGTTACGAAGCTGGTTATGTAACGAACTTTGAGAGTATGTGCGATTCGAAGGATGAGACCCATTTGGGTGTGAAATCGAGAATGGTCCGTCATGTCATTACGACCCGACTGAAAGCACGCAGAATGCAACTGGCACTTTGAATGCTAATCACAATGACACTAATCTTGTTTCCTTTTGTTTTGTTAACGAAGGTACACCCGAGGACGTGTGATAGTCAGGATGGCCGTGTCGGAGATGAAAGGAAAGCCGAAGCCCTTCCTTGGAAATTTTGGGAACATCCTCTAGTACCTTGGCCTAGATTTTATTATAGTTGTAATTGTTTAAGATTTGTAATAAGCGAGATTGGGTTCGAGGTGACAATCGGTCGCTGAACGTAGCCACGGTCACGGGATGGATGTTTTATCTAACGGAGGTCTGGAGTGGTTGTATGTGTTTTCCGAGAAGTGTGGTTGTGGCGGCATGCGGCCTCGAGAGCGGGCCGAGCCACGTGTGATGTTGCCTCGGAGGTGCCGATGCAATGGGACATACATTGTATTTAGTAACCAAAACTCCAGGCAGAAACTGCCTAGCAACGGCGTTTGGAACTCTCTCGATGCTTCCAACGAGTGTGCCTAGCAACGGCGTTTGGAACCTTCTCGATGCTTCCAAACGGGGATAGAAAACAAAATGCAATCGTACAGGGAGAAAAATCTCCACGAGGCTGGCATTCTTGCGATTGCCTTGGAGAGTGATACATCGAGCGTTTTCGAGGATCGCATTTGCGTCTAAGTTAGTTTCGCTTAGTAAGGAGTTATCCCGGTGACCGTGGATTCGTTTGAACTCAAACATTGCTAATAGTATTATTTAATTTAATTATTCGTAGATCGTATTATTCATTAGGCTTAGTGTTTGTTAGACTTATTATTAGTTGTACTTATTATTTGTTAAGCTTAGTGATAGACCTGTATATACGTGTAAATAAAATCTCGGCTTTGTGAAACGATGGCTAGTCCACATGAAGAGTCGTCGCGCGCCCAAAATTCGAATCCTGATCCGACATATATATATATATTTTAAATGTGATAGTGTTAGGTTATCTATTTTACGTTTGTTATTATTTTTTTTTAATTTTATATTGCCCCCCTTTTTAATTAATTATATATATATATATTTTTACATTTGTAGTTGTGCATAAAATTTATTAAAGAAAAGTGTTAACAATGTGTTTTCATGATTTGTTTCTCGCGCCTGACTTCCATTAATCCCTAATATTCCTGTCGCCATGACGCGTGTAAATCCAACATGGCCGCTCATAAATGTCATCAGTAAAGTTTTTAGTGACGGGTCTTTAGTTTTGTTTGATATTGAAGTAATTTTTCGTCTGTCGCTCGTTTTTCCTTATTCTACCGCAATTAGAACATTTATTTATTAATATTGTTTTAAAGTGACAATAGCATAGCTCGTGTGAATATACGTATATATATATATGTTTATATCGTGTGTCACTTCAGTATGGCTAATGTTTTGTAATTCTTCGATTGCGTTATTTATTGTTTTGAGTAGTTTATTTTATAGAGTATTCGATAATATAAAACATATGCACACACACACACACACACACATATATATATATACGTATTTATATGCATATCTCTCTTGCCCATATAGTGTTCATACGAAATGAAATGTTAATTATTTATTTTATATTAATTTCTTTTAATAAGATAGAACACGCACACGCACACGTATATATGTATATATTTCTGGCAAAGTGATTTTCATTCAGATTCTTTAGTGATATAGTGTTGTGTATTTGAGGTTATGTGTCAATCATTTGATTTCATATATACATATATATCTTATATTGTGACAACATAGTATTGAAGGTTTTGTTTCTAGATTATTGTGCGTTTAATGTGTGTTTACATATTTGTGTTTGATGATAGAATTTCTGTATGCAATTCCTCAAGTTGTTGCGGTGTCAATTATTTTGAGCGTTTGGGCTATCGACAGGTTGTCGCTTAGTCCCAAGTGTTGTGTTGTGTGTTCTATTTCTTTTGTAGATTATTAATAGTAGCTTTAGTTTAGAAAATAGATTATTTATATGTTTATATAGAGACATGCATGTTTCATAGCGTAGTTCTTATTTTATAACTCTTTACCGGAACGTAGGCTAGTTTTAAGTATGTATCTTAGATTATCGATTTGAATCAATAATGTAGAAAGAGCATACATTAATAGTAATTTAGTTTAGAATATAATTTATATATTTATATATAGACATGCATGTTTCGTAATGTAGTTCTTATTTTATAATTCTTTACCGGAACGTAGGCTAGTTTTAAGTATGTATCTTTAGATTATTTATTTGATAGAATGCGCACACATATATATATGTTTCTGACAATGTAACCTTTATTTCCTTAAAAATACAATATTGTATGTTTTATGTATTCGTTAAACTATTAGTTTTTGACTTCATATATACTTATATTTCATAGATTGATAATATTCTATTGGAAGCACTGTCTCTAATATTTACTAATTTATTACATGTCTAGCATATATGTTTATACTTGTATGTAACTCTCCAAGTTGATTGATTAAAATATATTTATATATACATGTATTTCTGGCGTTTCAATTATTTCCCTTTTGTAGTTATTCTTATTTCCCGGTTTAGTTGTTTGGTTCGTAACTCGTTCAATCCATTAGCTGGTTTTATTTATTTTATTTTATACTGATTGGATTTATTAGTCGCCCTCGTTTCGTTAATCCTTCCTTTAGTTTCGTAGCCCCGTGTGTTCGTTTGTGCATTCAAATCCTTATTCGCGCGTTTTGTATAGAATAGTTTTCTTGTTCTTGTTACGGCGCGTGCGGAGCGCGGGACGTGACACCCCCGCCCTTGGAGTTCAAATTTCCAAAGGAAATTTGACTGATGGTGTCACTGAGTTCGCTCAAGGCGGACGTAGATGTCGTTTGTTGTTGAGTGACTACCGGTGTTATCGTCCTTCATTCCCAGGATGTTTACTGTTCCAGGGATGATTGTTTTTCCTGTCGCTCCTCTGGCCAATGTGTTTAAGACTGCAGTTTTTTCTGCCGGGAACATGACGTGGTCCCGTAGTGCGTCCAGGTCCTCTTGGGTATATATTCAGCTCATGGTCAATGACGATGGTGCTGAATATCGCCACGTTTGACGCACGTCCGGGCGGAGTTTGTGTGGTGCGATTCCCTTGCCAAACGGGTAGCTCCGAGTAGCATTTTGTTGTATGTCGTACTTTTACTTGTACCGGAATGTATTTGACTATATGGACCGCTTCTCCTGCGATCAAATCCATGTGTCCTGGGTTTTGGTTATGGCGTATGCAAATTCGTCGGGCGGTAAGTTTGCCAAGCTTAAAGCATTCTCTATTAGTTTCTTCTGTGTGTTGCGTCTTTGTGTCAGTATGGTGTTGTCATTTCTCGAGTTTATCAGAAATAAGAATAACCTTTTATAGGAAAAGAAAAAAAAAATATTTTTTTTTTTTATTAAAATTTTTTTTTATATTTATATATATATTATTTTTCCTTCCCTCTTTCTTTCTTTTTCTCTTCTTTCTCCCCCCATTTTTCTTCTCCCCCTTTTTTTATTGTTAAAACTTTTGTTTTATTTTAGGTTTTACGCATTTGTTATCAGTGAAAGCAAATATTATGAATACTACTTGAGTTATAATTATATACATATATGCGTAGCTATTGGTAAGTAATATAAATAAGATCTGTTTTACTGCTATAAATATATATATAAGTATATATTATCAATAGGAATATATATATTACAGATGTAGCTTGTCTTCGAGTATATATATATGTGCGTATAATTGGTGATTATGACGATTTACCTTGTAAGTTATTCGCATTATTAATCAAGTGAGTGTTAAAATATCGCCTACTTTATAATATGCATGTATATATATATATATATATATTGGTAAGTATAGGTGGAAATTATATGTATAAATATTATTTATTTACAGGTGGATAGCAGAAGTATTTGGTTTCGTGAGTGGCGTACAGGTGCTTTACAGTTCTACGGTGCGGATTGCTATTCCTTGAACTAAAAAAAAATTCTTTCGATGTCAGTCAGATTATTATAAACGATCATGCACGGGAGGATTTTCTGCAGAGATTCAAAATGCTCTCTGGATTCCTTGTGAAACGTCTGGACAACACCTACATGTTCCTCCATCCGTCGTTCAGAGAATGGTTGATGAATTCGCCATCAGTTCTGTACACACATACAAAAATAGTTAATATATATATATATTATATTTTTTTTTTTATATATATATGTTTCATTCGGACCTGTTCCTTGTATGAATACTGTATCTCTGTATATAATATAATATATATAATATGTTATGATTATGTTAGTTGTTATTTATTATATGTATTTTCCTTAACTCCCTCTCCTTTTTTTTCTTGTTGTTGTTTTTTTTTTTTTTTTTTTTTTAGTACCTAACATTGCTATTATGATGCTGTATTACATTGTATTGGCTATTATTTGTATGCGAGCGCGACGAATTTTTCAACATGGCCGCTCGCGTGTATCTTTGGTATGGCATTGGTTTAATGTCAACAGTAGCGTGTCGTTGAAATAGTTAATTAATTGTTAATCACTATAATTTTACTTAGTAGTGTTTTTGTAATATTGTTTTGTGTTTCATGATATTGTGTGTGTCAATACCGTGTGCTACCTTAATGTGATAGCATGGATTGTATTGTTATCGAATTTCGATAGTCATTGTTTTGATTATACGTGACTTGCATTTATATAAGTCTTGTTTAATTTAGTTAATGTTTTTTGTGTATTGTGTTACCAGATATTTTGTGTAGCGTAACTTTATTCTTTTGCACCGAATTCAGTCATGTTGTTAATATTTAGTTAGTCTATCTTGATTAATTTCTAACCTATTCCTGTGTTTATTAACCTTTCTTATTGTCCCTATTAATTTATTATCGCATGTACTTGCTATTTGCTATTATTTTGTGTATGATATGAATTGGTTTCTTTATTAATGATTAAAATCTACTTGTTAGATTACCATTGTCTGTAATTCTTCAGATTCTACTCTTTCGATGCTGCATCACTTACCTGGATCGTTCCCGCAACATCGTCCGATTCTTTGATATGCCTTGGATACTTACTACGGCTGCCTTCAATCGTCTTATATCTGTGGTCATAAAGGTGGTGTTTAATTTATTTAATTTAATATATATATATAATGCATTGTATGTGCGACCGCTATTGTGCATTACAAATTAACATCACAATACTACGTAGATTAATACATAACCAAATATCCCTTTACTCCGGTTACATTTATTACTAACTCTCAATTAATCTATCTTGATTATTTTCTAACCGCTTTCTATACTTTATCAACTATTTTATTTCTTCTTGTTAATCTGCGAAATTCATGCGTGTACGCTTCCTTGTATGGTGATTAATTGTTCATGAGGTAAGTTGCACTTTCACCGTTTTAGTTATTCGTTGAACTAGCTCGTTTCACATTCAAACAGTAATTGGAGCACTTGTAATAAACTTCTTTTCTTTTTAGGTTTCCGCCATCTGTGTTGTTCGATGAACAGGGCAATGCTTCCACAGTATTGTTATAACATTTAGTACTGTTGTATTTTGCATTAACGCAATTGAAGTTAATTGGTTCATTTATTTTTCAGCTGGCTGTTGTACATGGTGTTTCGCAAACAGAGATCCATAACCTATTTTGCACGTAAACCTTCTCGTATGATGATTACTTGTTCACAAGGTAACTTTCACTTTCACTCTTTTAATTTTATTGAATCAACACGTTGTATATTCAAACAATAATTGGAGTACACATGATAATTTTCCTTTTTTTTTCTTTTTTAGGTTTTCGCTATCTGTATTATTCGACGAACAGTGTGACACTTCCTTTTGATTTATCCACAATATAGTTATAACACTTAGTAACCTCGTATTTTGCACTGAGACAATTGAGACTAATTTATTCACTTATTTTAGGTAGCTGTCATACATTATGTTCCACGAACAACGATCCATAACCTATACTTGCACGTACACTTCCTTGTATGTTGATCACTTGTTCACAAGGTAACTTTCACTTTCAATAGTTAACTGTGAACAATGAATTGAGTTAACACGTTTTATATTTAAGCAATAATTGAAACACATATAATAATTTTCCCTTTTTCCTTTTAGGTGTTCGATATCTGTATTATTCGAAGAACAGCACTACAACATACACTACTGCACTACGTTGCCCACTGAAATCACTTTATTCATTGTTTATTTCGATTATGCGCTAGTTTTAGCTTGTTTAAGTGCACCGTTCGCGGAATCCCTTTTACTTCAATCTTGACGTTTTGTTCTGCAAGATTTCTAGCACTTTGTGTCGTCTAATATATTGATGGGAGAATTTTCCTTACTAGGTTCTTTTAATAGATATATCGAGTCTCCTGTTTTAAAATCTTGAAGGTTGATTCGTCGATTGTTGGTCTTAGTTTGGACTTTATCAAATTTTCTCTTGCCATTCGTCGTACAGTGTTAATTTTATTGAACAGATCTTTGAGATATTCTGCGCATGTTGGTTCCGTGTTCTCTTCGATTGTTACTTCACCAATAGGTTCTTTGGCTAGATGTCCGAAACTAATTCGTGCGGGGAGAATTTCGTTCCTTTCCTTCATTTTAGTTTTTATTTTGCGCCAAGACGCAGGTTTACTTACATTGATCCAATTACCCAATTGCTTGCTAATAGCATTTAAGATACAAATTTTTGAAAGTGCCGCAACCATATTAACCCAAAAATATTTTGTATATAGTATAGTGTGATACCATCCATATTTTCCTGGGGGAATCATAAGATCGGCACTACTTACTATGTTACCTACGTCAAATATTAGATGTAGTAACCAATAAAGTATTTTTAATCCAATTATAATCCAATGGCTAGCGTATTTATTCAAGTTTTTAGATATATCTTCGACTGGTGATTCCCTATTTTCTCCCTTTTGATTTCTTCGAGCTCGTTGAACTTGTGTTTCTTCAGCTTGAAAATGTTTAGAATCCTTTTCCTTAGTTACCCCTTTTTCTTCTTTATTTACTTTATTCACAACACCTTTATTTTCCTCTACCTTTTCAGGATGAATAGTTTCACTGGAAGTGCTTATTGTAATTAAATTATTATTTATTTGTAAGGAACGTTTAGGAATATTTTTGGTAGATTTGGAATTATTCTTTGAATTTTTATTACAAACCTTTTTGCTTATAGATTCTGTTTTGGATTTATGGATAGCTATATTTTTATTCTCTATAGTGTGATCTTCCTTGCAATTTAATGATTTGGCTTTGAGTTCGATAAAGTTTCCTTCTGATGGTTTTATAGAAGTTTTTGAGTGAGATGCACTCGCTATCTCTTTTCCTATTATGGTTGAAACATTCACGAAATTCGTGGAGTCTTGCTTTTGTATCTTTGCCAAGTCGAACGTGGAGAGGCAATTTGCACTTCCCAGCGGGTCCAATATCTCTGTGATGTTAGGCAGTGGATAAGCATTGCCTGTCGTCTCGTCGTTCAATTTCCTAGTTTCTGCTTCGTCTGAAAGTTCTTTGGCACTAATATTATTTATCTTGTTTGGTAACTCAGAAAATTTCTCACTCATGATCCTGTCTATGGCACCGTGCGTCCTCTTATTATTTAACGTGACATTATCCCTTATCACAGTAACGGAATGGTGTTTGCATTGAAAAGTTGATTGATTGAAATGATCAGCATCTCTCTTTTGATTTAGATCTCTATCGAGGTATTTATTTATGCGTTTTTCTTCCCAAGTTATTGCTCTTGTTTCTTTCCTGACATTTTCTTCTATTCCCGGGTTGTTTAGATGTTTCCGCGACGGCGGTACAAATCTCCAGTTCTGGCGGTTGTTTACAGTATAAATACTATTGTATGGTGGATGAACGTTGTTTTGGTTATAATTATCCGAAGGTGTCGGATGTCGGTATCGAATTCTATTTTTCACTTGTTTTGATTCTCGTGTTGCTTTCACGGCTTGGCGGTACGCATCGTCCAAGGATTGGTATCCTGCTATCTTTACTCGTAAATACACCTCGTTTGGGAGCCCCTTAACGAAAGCTTCCCTCGTGTCTCGATCTATCCTATCTTGAAATACGGTGCCGTACTCGCATTTTTCCCCGTTCATTATCGCCAGTCTGAGATCTTTGACGCGATCTACGTAGTCCAAAATATCTTCTCCCGGTCGTTGAAATATTGTAGCTAATTCCCCTTTATATTCGTTAACCGTTTTTCCCGGACCGAACATATCTTTTAATTTATTCCCGAAATCGTTTAAACTTATTATTTCTGTGTCTTCTATGGCGAGAAATGCGTGTCCGCGAAGCTTATTCGTTAATAATTTTACTAACTGAGATTCTTGATGCTTAGAAACCATGTTTCGTGCGCGCTCGCATGCTTTTAAAAATCGAAATACCGAGGGTCGATGTCCGTCGAACACTGGTACTGTCTCTATGGCATCTTTTAACTTAATTGATTGGGGATTAACTTCTATCGGTATTATCGCTTGGGAAATTATCGGCGATGATACGGGTGTCTTGCTTTCTTTTTTTATTTTCAGTGAACGCACATCGTCTTGTAATTTATTCATTGTTGTACTCATGTCGCGAAAATTCGCATCCCATGCTTTAAGTTTTTCCGATAACATCAAGATCGTGTCTTTGTCCAACGATTCTAATTTAGTCGACATTATTTCTTAGGTATATATTTTATCGATAATCGTAACAACTTTAATCCTTTCTGGAGCGAATCGTTTAAACCAACTTTAATCCTCCGTGGAGCGTATCCCACCGCTGCCACCAAAAAAATTATATCTCTAAATGTTACGTATTAATTTGTTTGTTTAAATCGATCAAATCTTAAGTTTAAATTTTACTGAAAATTTTTTCTTTTTTTTATAGTTTGAGTTTGTATTTAATCTGAAGGGAAATAAATTGAAATGATATTTCTGTGTATTTAATACTGATTTAGATTTCTAATTAATACGGTAGTTGCTGCCACCAGAAATAGTCTAAGGACTATTTCAAAATATTTTACTTTTATTATTTTCTTTTACGTTTAATGGGTAGCGTTAACTGACGCTTAATGCAACTGGTAAATGAATTTCACTTTTCGGCTAACCTGCTATGCGCAGGGATACTAGCACGGGAGAGGATTAAAGCTGGGTACAATGAATATTTTTCCTCGTTGAACGGATTTTTATTTCGACGTAGAATTGCTTAGGTTATTGTATATATATTTTATTAGCTGGATATTTATATTTTAGCGTTGCTGGATTGGATAGGAACGTAAGATTTTTCGTTGTTTTATATAAATTTATTTTTACGTTTGACTTCTTCTTCTCTTTTAATTTCGCTGTAGTAGTTTGCCGTTAGAACCGAAACTCAATTCATTTACTACGATGGATTCTGTTACCACGATTTTCTTGCCTTTTGAGTTTAATAATCGAGGATGATTCTAACGATCCTCTCTGCGTGGAACTCGTGTGATTTCGCAAGCCTTGCCCAAAGACGGGTAATATTTTACCAACAGTGGGAGGAGGAATGCGAAGATCAGCGGATGTTTCAGTAGCTGAAAACACCGTTCGCACAAGCCGACACAGCGGACGACTCCTTTGTTTAAAGTTTAAACAATGATTCTATCTTCAAAACCGTTCACGAAAATAAAACGAGATCAATGATAGGAAGTTCTAACTCAATTCTCGAGGACAACGAGATTATCAGAGAAGAAGGAAATTTTCAAAATTAATTTTCTTACCTTGAGGAGTAGGTGCTGTCTGGTGCCATTACCTCAGCCGCTCCGGTGGTCGTCGAAGTTTTTGTTGGGTTTATTATTTGAACTCGAATGTAGTTTATTATCAACTCTTACTTTATTTATCTATTTTAATACAGACTGAGCAATTTACTAACTGGATTAATACCGTAATTACAATGCGCGTTTGTGTCTAAACGATGAAATGAGGACTTCAAAGATAAAATTTTCTTTTACTTAGTCGCGACTCTCTTTTCTTTACCGAAAAAACTAAAGACCCCGAAACGCAAAATACAATACAAAATTTCTAAACGCAGTGATGAGCGCAATAACGAACGCAAAGAATAATGAGCGGTAATAACAAACGATCGCAAGAATTATGAACAAACTAATGAACGCTGCGCTATGTTGCTACGCTTATTTATAATGCCATCCCCCACGGGGTGGTGGTCCGCTGGGGGTACGCTTCCGTGGGAATCGGGATGTTGCAGTTTGGGCTTCTTGGAATCGTACGTGACAAAATGTAAATTCCGTATTTCGACTTAGTTTCTATCAGTCCTGTGTTTCTGCTGAGCTAGCGTCTAGGAGATTTGAAGCATTCCACGCTGATCTAGTCCGTTCCGCGAGAAACTTCCACGTGCTGTATCGTGGGAATTACCGGTGTTTCTTCGGCGCGTGGAAGGGCTGGTGGCTGCAGCATCATTATCATTTCAATGTTTGCTCGGGCAACACGCGCAACTCCGCTGCTCTCCCACAACAAGGACCTCCTTCGTTGAGTTATTTTTCGTAAGTTTGGATATTCGCATATTATGGTTGTTTTGTGATCTTAATGTTTTTTCCCTTTTTTGTTGTTCCCCTAGGCTTCGGTGATCGACGTTCGGACAATGTTTGCGGAGTCGTTTCCATCAGAGGTTCCTTTCCAGACTTCTCTGGTACGTATTTAGTCTTGTTTTTAGTCTGCTTGATTCGTTCTGTTTCGTTTTATTTAGAATATACCGTGTTGTTCTCATCCCAAGCGAAAGAGGGATTCCGAAGAACCCATGGGCGACTCGGGAGGATCCATCAAACGCATGCGGCCCTGTGATAAACCACGAGTATCAGAGTGGTTGGAGGAACTATTCAACATTGATGCCGAGGCCGTGTCGAAATTGGGCTTTGACGATTTGGCTACTTTCGACGAGAATTTCTTCGATGCAGAGACCGTCGTATTGGAGAGGGAACCCCCTCTGGTTGAAATCGTTGATACCGATCGTTGCGTGAAAGTTCGTTTTGCGAATGAAATTCCCGAAGAGGTTTTGGAGGCACATCTTCGTCACCATGCTTCTGGGAAAAAGGGAATTTCCCCTGTTGTGCGCTATTGGTGTATGCGTGAGTTCAGCGAACTTTATCCCGGAGCTCCTTGCTTCGATTTTGATTTAGTGTAGCTGCTTCAATTTCGTTGGTTCGCTGTTTGATGTTCCTTATTATTATTAATTTTTTGATATATTTTGTTTTGTGCTCAATATATATATATATATATGTCGGAGATGAAAGGAAAGCCGAAGCCCTTCCTTGGAAATTTTGGGAACATCCTCTAGTACCTTGGCCTAGATTTTATTATAGTTGTAATTGTTTAAGATTTGTAATAAGCGAGATTGGGTTCGAGGTGACAATCGGTCGCTGAACGTAGCCACGGTCACGGGATGGATGTTTTATCTAACGGAGGTCTGGAGTGGTTGTATGTGTTTTCCGAGAAGTGTGGTTGTGGCGGCATGCGGCCTCGAGAGCGGGCCGAGCCACGTGTGATGTTGCCTCGGAGGTGCCGATGCAATGGGACATACATTGTATTTAGTAACCAAAACTCCAGGCAGAAACTGCCTAGCAACGGCGTTTGGAACTCTCTCGATGCTTCCAACGAGTGTGCCTAGCAACGGCGTTTGGAACCTTCTCGATGCTTCCAAACGGGGATAGAAAACAAAATGCAATCGTACAGGGAGAAAAATCTCCACGAGGCTGGCATTCTTGCGATTGCCTTGGAGAGTGATACATCGAGCGTTTTCGAGGATCGCATTTGCGTCTAAGTTAGTTTCGCTTGGTAAGGAGTTATCCCGGTGACCGTGGATTCGTTTGAACTCAAACATTGCTAATAGTATTATTTAATTTAATTATTCGTAGATCGTATTATTCATTAGGCTTAGTGTTTGTTAGACTTATTATTAGTTGTACTTATTATTTGTTAAGCTTAGTGATAGACCTGTATATACGTGTAAATAAAATCTCGGCTTTGTGAAACGATGGCTAGTCCACATGAAGAGTCGTCGCGCGCCCAAAATTCGAATCCTGATCCGACATCAGAAGTGGGATCAGAACCGTTTAAAGTGCTACAAGAGCAAATGGACCTTATGCGCGAGTTAATTCAGACGCTAGCGCACAAACCGGGGGAGCAACGACCGAGTACGGAATCTAAGGATGCAACGTTACCACGTTTTGACCCCGAAGGCGCGGGCGCCGATCCATCCGCGTGGTGCTCTCATGCTGATCTGATTTTGAAAGACCACCCGATGCAAGAGAGTGCGTTACTTTCCGCTCTAAATCGCGCCCTAAGGGGTTCTGCTGCGCATTGGCTTTCACAAATGGTGCGCGGTGGAAAGCTTACCTGGCCAACGTTTAAGGAACAATTTCTTTCGCGTTTTGGTGGCAGAGAGACAGCCGCTTCGGCGTTAATAAGGATATCCAGAGAACGACCGTCGGAGACTGAATCTCCGGGAGCGTACGGTAGTCGCCTCCGCTCCATGCTGCAGATGAAGTTGCAAGATCTAACGATGCCCGAAGTGATCAATGCCCTCGCCCTTTATATGCTGAGTTCACAAGATCGACGCTTTCGGCGACTAACGCTCGCGAATAATATCAGGACGGAGGACCAATTTCATGATGAAATGAGGATTCTCCCTTACAACGATCAGCCGACATTTTCGCCAAGAAATTCACTAACGGAACCTGAAGCTAAACGCAGCAGGCTATCAGTTCCTCGGATTAAGTGCTACCGCTGTGGTGCTCACGGACATAGGAGAACGGAGTGTCGCCTGCAAACACAAACGGGGAAGGAGCAGGATATACGAAACCCGAAGGAAAAACGACCAGCCGCATCGTCGAAGGTGACCTGCTTCAAATGCCACGAGGAGGGACATATCGCGCCTAATTGCCCATCATCGCGGAAAAGAAACTACGATTCCATTGACGAACGCCGGATCGACTCCTGTGTAGTAGAAGCTCCGGCTGGTAGATTAAGCCATCTGGGTGAGTCGTATCCATTTTACTTTGATTCTGGGGCCGAGTGTTCGTTAATCAAAGAGTCCCTAGCCTCGAAATTTTCGGGCAAAAGAATAACCGATGTGGTAGTGATGCGGGGGATCGGGAATACTTGTATTAAGAGTACACTTCAGATTTTGTCCACTGTTCGTATTAACGATCTTACATTGGAGATAGTTTTTCATGTCCTTGCTGACGATTACCTAAAATACGACATCATGATTGGTCGCGAGATTTTGAGCCAGGGATTCGACGTAAATATCGCGCAAGATAGCCTCGTTATTTGTAAAACAAAGGTCGTTAACGCTTGTGGTAAAGTCGCAGAAGATGCGGTCAACATTAACGAGGTTGACACTGATGTGATCGGTAACTATAAAGATCGATTAATCTCTGTTCTCGAAAAATTCAAAGAATCATTCATTACGGGTTTCCCGCGTACTCGCGTCAGTACGGGCCAGTTGGAAATACGGCTAATCGATCCCAACGTCACCGTGCAGAGAAGCCCTTACAGGCTTAGCGTGGAAGAGCGAAGAATAGTACGCGAGAGGATAGACGAGTTAATTAAAGCACAAATTGTAAAACCTAGTAATTCGCCGTTCGCGAGCCCTATAATACTCGTGAAGAAGAAGGACGGCTCAGACAGATTGTGCGTAGACTTTCGAGCGCTGAATAAAAATACGGTCGCGGATCGGTATCCCTTACCCCTTATTGCTGACCAAATCGCGAGATTGCAGAGTGCGAGATACTTCATTAGCCTGGACATGGCTAGCGGATTTCACCAGATCCCCATTCACCCTAACTCGACGGAATATACTGCGTTCGTTACCCCCGACGGTCAATACGAATACGTGACGATGCCGTTTGGGTTGAAAAATGCACCAGCCGTTTTCCAGAGAGCCATTTTCAAGGCCTTAGGCGACCTCGCTTATTCGTATGTCGTTGTTTATTTGGACGACGTTCTAATAATCGCCGACTCAATAGATCAAGCTCTAGAAAGGTTGCACACTGTACTAAACACTCTCGTAAACGCCGGATTTTCTTTCAATTTCGCTAAATGTTCTTTTCTGAAGACGTCGGTACTTTATTTGGGATATGTAATTCGTAACGGAGAAGTTCGTCCAAACCCGGGAAAAATACAAGCTTTGAATTCTTTACCTGCACCGTCGACCGTCACACAGCTTAGGCAGTTTATAGGTTTGGCCTCTTACTTCCGAAAATTTATTCCTAAATTTTCGCAAGTGATGAAACCCTTGTACGCACTCACTTCTAGTAACAAGCACATAACTTGGACGGACAGGCACGAAAAGATAAGACAACAGATAATTTCCGTTCTGACCGACGCGCCGGTGTTAATGATATTTGATCCCAATCGGCCCATAGAGTTACATACCGACGCTAGTTCGGAGGGGTATGGAGCTATTTTAATGCATAGAGTCGAAAAGGAAAACAGAGTCATCGAATATTATAGTAAAAGGACCAGTCCCGCGGAATCTAGGTATCATTCGTACGAACTGGAGACACTAGCAGTAGTAAGCGCCGTTAAGCATTTCCGACACTACTTACATGGACGGAAATTCTTAGTAGTTACGGACTGTAATTCTTTGAAAGCCTCCAGCAACAAAGTAAACTTAAACGACCGGGTTTATAGGTGGTGGGCTTATTTGCAAACATTCGATTTTGACATCATGTATCGAGAGGGTAAACGAATGGCCCACGTAGATTTCTTTTCGCGAAACCCCGTAGACTTGAATCGCCGTATGATAGACAAGGTCGCAGAGAAAGAGATTAATCTGGCCGAGATCTCCGAAGACTGGCTATTAGCGGAACAACGTCGCGATCCGCAAATCTCCGAAATCGTTAATAAATTACAGAACGAAGAGCTCGCGGAAGATATCGCGAATACCTACGAACTGCGATCCGGTACACTTTACCGTAAAGTACAACGAAAGGGCAGAACCCTTTGCTTACCCATTGTTCCGAGAGGTTTTAGATGGTCCGTCATCAACCATGTGCATCAGTCAATTATGCACTTAGGATGGGATAAAACGCTCGAGAAGCTCTATGAGTATTATTGGTTCGAGGGAATGGCGAAGTATGTTCGCAAGTTTGTCGAGAACTGCCATGCTTGTAGAGTTTCGAAGGCTAGTTCAGGTAAAATACAGGCTGAACTGCATCCTATACCTAAGACCGGCATACCGTGGCATACGGTGCATATGGACATAACGGGCAAGCTGAGTGGCAAGAATGACTCGAAAGAGTATGTCGTCGTCTTGATCGATGCCTTTACGAAATTCGTGCACTTATATCACACACGCAAATTGGATTCGCTCAGCGTTATCAAGGCACTTAAGTCCGCCGTGTTTTTGTTCGGTAGTCCCTGTCGGATAATAGCAGATCAGGGTAGATGTTTCACGGGCCGGGAGTTTCAAGAATTCTGTGCAAGCAAACAAATCAAAGTTCATTTGATCGCGACCGGTGCAAGTAGGGCCAATGGGCAAGTAGAGCGTGTTATGAGCACGTTAAAAAATATGTTCACAACGGTAGAAACGACCGGGCGTTCGTGGCAAGACGCGATCGGGGAGATGCAATTGGCTTTGAATTGCACCATCAACCGCGTAACCAAATCGAGTCCTTTAGAGTTATTGATTGGTAGAGCAGCAAGACCGTATGACTTATTACTACCTGATAACATCGAGGAAAAAGAAATAGATATCTCCAGTGTAAGACAACAGGCAATAAAAGAGATGGAAACTAGTGCTAGGTATGACAAAGAGAGATTCGATAAAACCAAAGCTAAAGTAGTTAGGTTTAATCCTGGTGATTTGGTACTACGCCAAAATGAAGAAAGGAACCAGACAAAATTGGATCCAAAATTCAGGGGTCCGTTTGTGATATCGGAGGTCCTGGGAGGAGACCGATATACCTTGAAAACACTGGATGGGAAAAGGTCATACAAGTACAGTCATGACAGGTTAAGGAAAATGCCGGATAGTCGCATTCCTGCGGAGTTGGATGTCTGTTGTGATGACGAGAACAGTGACCATGGCAATGTGAGTACCCCGATCCCAGAGGATCGTAGAATTATATGAGCCCAGGTGCGGCCATGGGACGGAGTTCAGTGCGGTCAGGCACTGGGAGTGACGATGTCACGAAGCTGGGAGCCGGTTTAGTACCGACAGCGACGATGTCACGAAGCTGGGAGCCGGTTTAGTACCGACAGCGACGATGTCACGAAGCTGGGAGCCGGTTTAGTACCGACAGCGACGATGTCACGAAGCTGGGAGCCGGTTTAGTACCGACAGCGACGATGTCACGAAGCTGGGAGCCGGTTTAGTACCGACAGCGACAATGCCACGAGGTTGGAGCTGGTTTAGTACCGATAGCGACAATGTCACGAGGTTGGAGCTGGTCTAGTACCGACAGCGACAATGTCACGGATTTGGAGCTGGTCTAGTACCGACAGCGACGATGTCACGAAGCTGGAGCTGGTCTAGTACCGACAGTGACAATGTCACGAGGCTGGAGGCGGTCTAGTGTTGACAGCGATCGTGTTACGAAGCTGGTTATGTAACGAACTTTGAGAGTATGTGCGATTCGAAGGATGAGACCCATTTGGGTGTGAAATCGAGAATGGTCCGTCATGTCATTACGACCCGACTGAAAGCACGCAGAATGCAACTGGCACTTTGAATGCTAATCACAATGACACTAATCTTGTTTCCTTTTGTTTTGTTAACGAAGGTACACCCGAGGACGTGTGATAGTCAGGATGGCCGTGTCGGAGATGAAAGGAAAGCCGAAGCCCTTCCTTGGAAATTTTGGGAACATCCTCTAGTACCTTGGCCTAGATTTTATTATAGTTGTAATTGTTTAAGATTTGTAATAAGCGAGATTGGGTTCGAGGTGACAATCGGTCGCTGAACGTAGCCACGGTCACGGGATGGATGTTTTATCTAACGGAGGTCTGGAGTGGTTGTATGTGTTTTCCGAGAAGTGTGGTTGTGGCGGCATGCGGCCTCGAGAGCGGGCCGAGCCACGTGTGATGTTGCCTCGGAGGTGCCGATGCAATGGGACATACATTGTATTTAGTAACCAAAACTCCAGGCAGAAACTGCCTAGCAACGGCGTTTGGAACTCTCTCGATGCTTCCAACGAGTGTGCCTAGCAACGGCGTTTGGAACCTTCTCGATGCTTCCAAACGGGGATAGAAAACAAAATGCAATCGTACAGGGAGAAAAATCTCCACGAGGCTGGCATTCTTGCGATTGCCTTGGAGAGTGATACATCGAGCGTTTTCGAGGATCGCATTTGCGTCTAAGTTAGTTTCGCTTAGTAAGGAGTTATCCCGGTGACCGTGGATTCGTTTGAACTCAAACATTGCTAATAGTATTATTTAATTTAATTATTCGTAGATCGTATTATTCATTAGGCTTAGTGTTTGTTAGACTTATTATTAGTTGTACTTATTATTTGTTAAGCTTAGTGATAGACCTGTATATACGTGTAAATAAAATCTCGGCTTTGTGAAACGATGGCTAGTCCACATGAAGAGTCGTCGCGCGCCCAAAATTCGAATCCTGATCCGACATATATATATATATTTTAAATGTGATAGTGTTAGGTTATCTATTTTACGTTTGTTATTATTTTTTTTTAATTTTATATTGCCCCCCTTTTTAATTAATTATATATATATATATTTTTACATTTGTAGTTGTGCATAAAATTTATTAAAGAAAAGTGTTAACAATGTGTTTTCATGATTTGTTTCTCGCGCCTGACTTCCATTAATCCCTAATATTCCTGTCGCCATGACGCGTGTAAATCCAACATGGCCGCTCATAAATGTCATCAGTAAAGTTTTTAGTGACGGGTCTTTAGTTTTGTTTGATATTGAAGTAATTTTTCGTCTGTCGCTCGTTTTTCCTTATTCTACCGCAATTAGAACATTTATTTATTAATATTGTTTTAAAGTGACAATAGCATAGCTCGTGTGAATATACGTATATATATATATGTTTATGTCGTGTGTCACTTCAGTATGGCTAATGTTTTGTAATTCTTCGATTGCGTTATTTATTGTTTTGAGTAGTTTATTTTATAGAGTATTCGATAATATAAAACATATGCACACACACACACACACACACATATATATATATACGTATTTATATGCATATCTCTCTTGCCCATATAGTGTTCATACGAAATGAAATGTTAATTATTTATTTTATATTAATTTCTTTTAATAAGATAGAACACGCACACGCACACGTATATATGTATATATTTCTGGCAAAGTGATTTTCATTCAGATTCTTTAGTGATATAGTGTTGTGTATTTGAGGTTATGTGTCAATCATTTGATTTCATATATACATATATATCTTATATTGTGACAACATAGTATTGAAGGTTTTGTTTCTAGATTATTGTGCGTTTAATGTGTGTTTACATATTTGTGTTTGATGATAGAATTTCTGTATGCAATTCCTCAAGTTGTTGCGGTGTCAATTATTTTGAGCGTTTGGGCTATCGACAGGTTGTCGCTTAGTCCCAAGTGTTGTGTTGTGTGTTCTATTTCTTTTGTAGATTATTAATAGTAGCTTTAGTTTAGAAAATAGATTATTTATATGTTTATATAGAGACATGCATGTTTCATAGCGTAGTTCTTATTTTATAACTCTTTACCGGAACGTAGGCTAGTTTTAAGTATGTATCTTAGATTATCGATTTGAATCAATAATGTAGAAAGAGCATACATTAATAGTAATTTAGTTTAGAATATAATTTATATATTTATATATAGACATGCATGTTTCGTAATGTAGTTCTTATTTTATAATTCTTTACCGGAACGTAGGCTAGTTTTAAGTATGTATCTTTAGATTATTTATTTGATAGAATGCGCACACATATATATATGTTTCTGACAATGTAACCTTTATTTCCTTAAAAATACAATATTGTATGTTTTATGTATTCGTTAAACTATTAGTTTTTGACTTCATATATACTTATATTTCATAGATTGATAATATTCTATTGGAAGCACTGTCTCTAATATTTACTAATTTATTACATGTCTAGCATATATGTTTATACTTGTATGTAACTCTCCAAGTTGATTGATTAAAATATATTTATATATACATGTATTTCTGGCGTTTCAATTATTTCCCTTTTGTAGTTATTCTTATTTCCCGGTTTAGTTGTTTGGTTCGTAACTCGTTCAATCCATTAGCTGGTTTTATTTATTTTATTTTATACTGATTGGATTTATTAGTCGCCCTCGTTTCGTTAATCCTTCCTTTAGTTTCGTAGCCCCGTGTGTTCGTTTGTGCATTCAAATCCTTATTCGCGCGTTTTGTATAGAATAGTTTTCTTGTTCTTGTTACGGCGCGTGCGGAGCGCGGGACGTGACACCCCCGCCCTTGGAGTTCAAATTTCCAAAGGAAATTTGACTGATGGTGTCACTGAGTTCGCTCAAGGCGGACGTAGATGTCGTTTGTTGTTGAGTGACTACCGGTGTTATCGTCCTTCATTCCCAGGATGTTTACTGTTCCAGGGATGATTGTTTTTCCTGTCGCTCCTCTGGCCAATGTGTTTAAGACTGCAGTTTTTTCTGCCGGGAACATGACGTGGTCCCGTAGTGCGTCCAGGTCCTCTTGGGTATATATTCAGCTCATGGTCAATGACGATGGTGCTGAATATCGCCACGTTTGACGCACGTCCGGGCGGAGTTTGTGTGGTGCGATTCCCTTGCCAAACGGGTAGCTCCGAGTAGCATTTTGTTGTATGTCGTACTTTTACTTGTACCGGAATGTATTTGACTATATGGACCGCTTCTCCTGCGATCAAATCCATGTGTCCTGGGTTTTGGTTATGGCGTATGCAAATTCGTCGGGCGGTAAGTTTGCCAAGCTTAAAGCATTCTCTATTAGTTTCTTCTGTGTGTTGCGTCTTTGTGTCAGTATGGTGTTGTCATTTCTCGAGTTTATCAGAAATAAGAATAACCTTTTATAGGAAAAGAAAAAAAAAATATTTTTTTTTTTTATTAAAATTTTTTTTTATATTTATATATATATTATTTTTCCTTCCCTCTTTCTTTCTTTTTCTCTTCTTTCTCCCCCCATTTTTCTTCTCCCCCTTTTTTTATTGTTAAAACTTTTGTTTTATTTTAGGTTTTACGCATTTGTTATCAGTGAAAGCAAATATTATGAATACTACTTGAGTTATAATTATATACATATATGCGTAGCTATTGGTAAGTAATATAAATAAGATCTGTTTTACTGCTATAAATATATATATAAGTATATATTATCAATAGGAATATATATATTACAGATGTAGCTTGTCTTCGAGTATATATATATGTGCGTATAATTGGTGATTATGACGATTTACCTTGTAAGTTATTCGCATTATTAATCAAGTGAGTGTTAAAATATCGCCTACTTTATAATATGCATGTATATATATATATATATATATTGGTAAGTATAGGTGGAAATTATATGTATAAATATTATTTATTTACAGGTGGATAGCAGAAGTATTTGGTTTCGTGAGTGGCGTACAGGTGCTTTACAGTTCTACGGTGCGGATTGCTATTCCTTGAACTAAAAAAAAATTCTTTCGATGTCAGTCAGATTATTATAAACGATCATGCACGGGAGGATTTTCTGCAGAGATTCAAAATGCTCTCTGGATTCCTTGTGAAACGTCTGGACAACACCTACATGTTCCTCCATCCGTCGTTCAGAGAATGGTTGATGAATTCGCCATCAGTTCTGTACACACATACAAAAATAGTTAATATATATATATATTATATTTTTTTTTTTATATATATATGTTTCATTCGGACCTGTTCCTTGTATGAATACTGTATCTCTGTATATAATATAATATATATAATATGTTATGATTATGTTAGTTGTTATTTATTATATGTATTTTCCTTAACTCCCTCTCCTTTTTTTTCTTGTTGTTGTTTTTTTTTTTTTTTTTTTTTTAGTACCTAACATTGCTATTATGATGCTGTATTACATTGTATTGGCTATTATTTGTATGCGAGCGCGACGAATTTTTCAACATGGCCGCTCGCGTGTATCTTTGGTATGGCATTGGTTTAATGTCAACAGTAGCGTGTCGTTGAAATAGTTAATTAATTGTTAATCACTATAATTTTACTTAGTAGTGTTTTTGTAATATTGTTTTGTGTTTCATGATATTGTGTGTGTCAATACCGTGTGCTACCTTAATGTGATAGCATGGATTGTATTGTTATCGAATTTCGATAGTCATTGTTTTGATTATACGTGACTTGCATTTATATAAGTCTTGTTTAATTTAGTTAATGTTTTTTGTGTATTGTGTTACCAGATATTTTGTGTAGCGTAACTTTATTCTTTTGCACCGAATTCAGTCATGTTGTTAATATTTAGTTAGTCTATCTTGATTAATTTCTAACCTATTCCTGTGTTTATTAACCTTTCTTATTGTCCCTATTAATTTATTATCGCATGTACTTGCTATTTGCTATTATTTTGTGTATGATATGAATTGGTTTCTTTATTAATGATTAAAATCTACTTGTTAGATTACCATTGTCTGTAATTCTTCAGATTCTACTCTTTCGATGCTGCATCACTTACCTGGATCGTTCCCGCAACATCGTCCGATTCTTTGATATGCCTTGGATACTTACTACGGCTGCCTTCAATCGTCTTATATCTGTGGTCATAAAGGTGGTGTTTAATTTATTTAATTTAATATATATATATAATGCATTGTATGTGCGACCGCTATTGTGCATTACAAATTAACATCACAATACTACGTAGATTAATACATAACCAAATATCCCTTTACTCCGGTTACATTTATTACTAACTCTCAATTAATCTATCTTGATTATTTTCTAACCGCTTTCTATACTTTATCAACTATTTTATTTCTTCTTGTTAATCTGCGAAATTCATGCGTGTACGCTTCCTTGTATGGTGATTAATTGTTCATGAGGTAAGTTGCACTTTCACCGTTTTAGTTATTCGTTGAACTAGCTCGTTTCACATTCAAACAGTAATTGGAGCACTTGTAATAAACTTCTTTTCTTTTTAGGTTTCCGCCATCTGTGTTGTTCGATGAACAGGGCAATGCTTCCACAGTATTGTTATAACATTTAGTACTGTTGTATTTTGCATTAACGCAATTGAAGTTAATTGGTTCATTTATTTTTCAGCTGGCTGTTGTACATGGTGTTTCGCAAACAGAGATCCATAACCTATTTTGCACGTAAACCTTCTCGTATGATGATTACTTGTTCACAAGGTAACTTTCACTTTCACTCTTTTAATTTTATTGAATCAACACGTTGTATATTCAAACAATAATTGGAGTACACATGATAATTTTCCTTTTTTTTTCTTTTTTAGGTTTTCGCTATCTGTATTATTCGACGAACAGTGTGACACTTCCTTTTGATTTATCCACAATATAGTTATAACACTTAGTAACCTCGTATTTTGCACTGAGACAATTGAGACTAATTTATTCACTTATTTTAGGTAGCTGTCATACATTATGTTCCACGAACAACGATCCATAACCTATACTTGCACGTACACTTCCTTGTATGTTGATCACTTGTTCACAAGGTAACTTTCACTTTCAATAGTTAACTGTGAACAATGAATTGAGTTAACACGTTTTATATTTAAGCAATAATTGAAACACATATAATAATTTTCCCTTTTTCCTTTTAGGTGTTCGATATCTGTATTATTCGAAGAACAGCACTACAACATACACTACTGCACTACGTTGCCCACTGAAATCACTTTATTCATTGTTTATTTCGATTATGCGCTAGTTTTAGCTTGTTTAAGTGCACCGTTCGCGGAATCCCTTTTACTTCAATCTTGACGTTTTGTTCTGCAAGATTTCTAGCACTTTGTGTCGTCTAATATATTGATGGGAGAATTTTCCTTACTAGGTTCTTTTAATAGATATATCGAGTCTCCTGTTTTAAAATCTTGAAGGTTGATTCGTCGATTGTTGGTCTTAGTTTGGACTTTATCAAATTTTCTCTTGCCATTCGTCGTACAGTGTTAATTTTATTGAACAGATCTTTGAGATATTCTGCGCATGTTGGTTCCGTGTTCTCTTCGATTGTTACTTCACCAATAGGTTCTTTGGCTAGATGTCCGAAACTAATTCGTGCGGGGAGAATTTCGTTCCTTTCCTTCATTTTAGTTTTTATTTTGCGCCAAGACGCAGGTTTACTTACATTGATCCAATTACCCAATTGCTTGCTAATAGCATTTAAGATACAAATTTTTGAAAGTGCCGCAACCATATTAACCCAAAAATATTTTGTATATAGTATAGTGTGATACCATCCATATTTTCCTGGGGGAATCATAAGATCGGCACTACTTACTATGTTACCTACGTCAAATATTAGATGTAGTAACCAATAAAGTATTTTTAATCCAATTATAATCCAATGGCTAGCGTATTTATTCAAGTTTTTAGATATATCTTCGACTGGTGATTCCCTATTTTCTCCCTTTTGATTTCTTCGAGCTCGTTGAACTTGTGTTTCTTCAGCTTGAAAATGTTTAGAATCCTTTTCCTTAGTTACCCCTTTTTCTTCTTTATTTACTTTATTCACAACACCTTTATTTTCCTCTACCTTTTCAGGATGAATAGTTTCACTGGAAGTGCTTATTGTAATTAAATTATTATTTATTTGTAAGGAACGTTTAGGAATATTTTTGGTAGATTTGGAATTATTCTTTGAATTTTTATTACAAACCTTTTTGCTTATAGATTCTGTTTTGGATTTATGGATAGCTATATTTTTATTCTCTATAGTGTGATCTTCCTTGCAATTTAATGATTTGGCTTTGAGTTCGATAAAGTTTCCTTCTGATGGTTTTATAGAAGTTTTTGAGTGAGATGCACTCGCTATCTCTTTTCCTATTATGGTTGAAACATTCACGAAATTCGTGGAGTCTTGCTTTTGTATCTTTGCCAAGTCGAACGTGGAGAGGCAATTTGCACTTCCCAGCGGGTCCAATATCTCTGTGATGTTAGGCAGTGGATAAGCATTGCCTGTCGTCTCGTCGTTCAATTTCCTAGTTTCTGCTTCGTCTGAAAGTTCTTTGGCACTAATATTATTTATCTTGTTTGGTAACTCAGAAAATTTCTCACTCATGATCCTGTCTATGGCACCGTGCGTCCTCTTATTATTTAACGTGACATTATCCCTTATCACAGTAACGGAATGGTGTTTGCATTGAAAAGTTGATTGATTGAAATGATCAGCATCTCTCTTTTGATTTAGATCTCTATCGAGGTATTTATTTATGCGTTTTTCTTCCCAAGTTATTGCTCTTGTTTCTTTCCTGACATTTTCTTCTATTCCCGGGTTGTTTAGATGTTTCCGCGACGGCGGTACAAATCTCCAGTTCTGGCGGTTGTTTACAGTATAAATACTATTGTATGGTGGATGAACGTTGTTTTGGTTATAATTATCCGAAGGTGTCGGATGTCGGTATCGAATTCTATTTTTCACTTGTTTTGATTCTCGTGTTGCTTTCACGGCTTGGCGGTACGCATCGTCCAAGGATTGGTATCCTGCTATCTTTACTCGTAAATACACCTCGTTTGGGAGCCCCTTAACGAAAGCTTCCCTCGTGTCTCGATCTATCCTATCTTGAAATACGGTGCCGTACTCGCATTTTTCCCCGTTCATTATCGCCAGTCTGAGATCTTTGACGCGATCTACGTAGTCCAAAATATCTTCTCCCGGTCGTTGAAATATTGTAGCTAATTCCCCTTTATATTCGTTAACCGTTTTTCCCGGACCGAACATATCTTTTAATTTATTCCCGAAATCGTTTAAACTTATTATTTCTGTGTCTTCTATGGCGAGAAATGCGTGTCCGCGAAGCTTATTCGTTAATAATTTTACTAACTGAGATTCTTGATGCTTAGAAACCATGTTTCGTGCGCGCTCGCATGCTTTTAAAAATCGAAATACCGAGGGTCGATGTCCGTCGAACACTGGTACTGTCTCTATGGCATCTTTTAACTTAATTGATTGGGGATTAACTTCTATCGGTATTATCGCTTGGGAAATTATCGGCGATGATACGGGTGTCTTGCTTTCTTTTTTTATTTTCAGTGAACGCACATCGTCTTGTAATTTATTCATTGTTGTACTCATGTCGCGAAAATTCGCATCCCATGCTTTAAGTTTTTCCGATAACATCAAGATCGTGTCTTTGTCCAACGATTCTAATTTAGTCGACATTATTTCTTAGGTATATATTTTATCGATAATCGTAACAACTTTAATCCTTTCTGGAGCGAATCGTTTAAACCAACTTTAATCCTCCGTGGAGCGTATCCCACCGCTGCCACCAAAAAAATTATATCTCTAAATGTTACGTATTAATTTGTTTGTTTAAATCGATCAAATCTTAAGTTTAAATTTTACTGAAAATTTTTTCTTTTTTTTATAGTTTGAGTTTGTATTTAATCTGAAGGGAAATAAATTGAAATGATATTTCTGTGTATTTAATACTGATTTAGATTTCTAATTAATACGGTAGTTGCTGCCACCAGAAATAGTCTAAGGACTATTTCAAAATATTTTACTTTTATTATTTTCTTTTACGTTTAATGGGTAGCGTTAACTGACGCTTAATGCAACTGGTAAATGAATTTCACTTTTCGGCTAACCTGCTATGCGCAGGGATACTAGCACGGGAGAGGATTAAAGCTGGGTACAATGAATATTTTTCCTCGTTGAACGGATTTTTATTTCGACGTAGAATTGCTTAGGTTATTGTATATATATTTTATTAGCTGGATATTTATATTTTAGCGTTGCTGGATTGGATAGGAACGTAAGATTTTTCGTTGTTTTATATAAATTTATTTTTACGTTTGACTTCTTCTTCTCTTTTAATTTCGCTGTAGTAGTTTGCCGTTAGAACCGAAACTCAATTCATTTACTACGATGGATTCTGTTACCACGATTTTCTTGCCTTTTGAGTTTAATAATCGAGGATGATTCTAACGATCCTCTCTGCGTGGAACTCGTGTGATTTCGCAAGCCTTGCCCAAAGACGGGTAATATTTTACCAACAGTGGGAGGAGGAATGCGAAGATCAGCGGATGTTTCAGTAGCTGAAAACACCGTTCGCACAAGCCGACACAGCGGACGACTCCTTTGTTTAAAGTTTAAACAATGATTCTATCTTCAAAACCGTTCACGAAAATAAAACGAGATCAATGATAGGAAGTTCTAACTCAATTCTCGAGGACAACGAGATTATCAGAGAAGAAGGAAATTTTCAAAATTAATTTTCTTACCTTGAGGAGTAGGTGCTGTCTGGTGCCATTACCTCAGCCGCTCCGGTGGTCGTCGAAGTTTTTGTTGGGTTTATTATTTGAACTCGAATGTAGTTTATTATCAACTCTTACTTTATTTATCTATTTTAATACAGACTGAGCAATTTACTAACTGGATTAATACCGCAATTACAATGCGCGTTTGTGTCTAAACGATGAAATGAGGACTTCAAAGATAAAATTTTCTTTTACTTAGTCGCGACTCTCTTTTCTTTACCGAAAAAACTAAAGACCCCGAAACGCAAAATACAATACAAAATTTCTAAACGCAGTGATGAGCGCAATAACGAACGCAAAGAATAATGAGCGGTAATAACAAACGATCGCAAGAATTATGAACAAACTATTGAACGCTGCGCTATGTTGCTACGCTTATTTATAATGCCATCCCCCACGGGGTGGTGGTCCGCTGGGGGTACGCTTCCGTGGGAATCGGGATGTTGCAGTTTGGGCTTCTTGGAATCGTACGTGACAAAATGTAAATTCCGTATTTCGACTTAGTTTCTATCAGTCCTGTGTTTCTGCTGAGCTAGCGTCTAGGAGATTTGAAGCATTCCACGCTGATCTAGTCCGTTCCGCGAGAAACTTCCACGTGCTGTATCGTGGGAATTACCGGTGTTTCTTCGGCGCGTGGAAGGGCTGGTGGCTGCAGCATCATTATCATTTCAATGTTTGCTCGGGCAACACGCGCAACTCCGCTGCTCTCCCACAACAAGGACCTCCTTCGTTGAGTTATTTTTCGTAAGTTTGGATATTCGCATATTATGGTTGTTTTGTGATCTTAATGTTTTTTCCCTTTTTTGTTGTTCCCCTAGGCTTCGGTGATCGACGTTCGGACAATGTTTGCGGAGTCGTTTCCATCAGAGGTTCCTTTCCAGACTTCTCTGGTACGTATTTAGTCTTGTTTTTAGTCTGCTTGATTCGTTCTGTTTCGTTTTATTTAGAATATACCGTGTTGTTCTCATCCCAAGCGAAAGAGGGATTCCGAAGAACCCATGGGCGACTCGGGAGGATCCATCAAACGCATGCGGCCCTGTGATAAACCACGAGTATCAGAGTGGTTGGAGGAACTATTCAACATTGATGCCGAGGCCGTGTCGAAATTGGGCTTTGACGATTTGGCTACTTTCGACGAGAATTTCTTCGATGCAGAGACCGTCGTATTGGAGAGGGAACCCCCTCTGGTTGAAATCGTTGATACCGATCGTTGCGTGAAAGTTCGTTTTGCGAATGAAATTCCCGAAGAGGTTTTGGAGGCACATCTTCGTCACCATGCTTCTGGGAAAAAGGGAATTTCCCCTGTTGTGCGCTATTGGTGTATGCGTGAGTTCAGCGAACTTTATCCCGGAGCTCCTTGCTTCGATTTTGATTTAGTGTAGCTGCTTCAATTTCGTTGGTTCGCTGTTTGATGTTCCTTATTATTATTAATTTTTTGATATATTTTGTTTTGTGCTCAATATATATATATATATATGTCGGAGATGAAAGGAAAGCCGAAGCCCTTCCTTGGAAATTTTGGGAACATCCTCTAGTACCTTGGCCTAGATTTTATTATAGTTGTAATTGTTTAAGATTTGTAATAAGCGAGATTGGGTTCGAGGTGACAATCGGTCGCTGAACGTAGCCACGGTCACGGGATGGATGTTTTATCTAACGGAGGTCTGGAGTGGTTGTATGTGTTTTCCGAGAAGTGTGGTTGTGGCGGCATGCGGCCTCGAGAGCGGGCCGAGCCACGTGTGATGTTGCCTCGGAGGTGCCGATGCAATGGGACATACATTGTATTTAGTAACCAAAACTCCAGGCAGAAACTGCCTAGCAACGGCGTTTGGAACTCTCTCGATGCTTCCAACGAGTGTGCCTAGCAACGGCGTTTGGAACCTTCTCGATGCTTCCAAACGGGGATAGAAAACAAAATGCAATCGTACAGGGAGAAAAATCTCCACGAGGCTGGCATTCTTGCGATTGCCTTGGAGAGTGATACATCGAGCGTTTTCGAGGATCGCATTTGCGTCTAAGTTAGTTTCGCTTGGTAAGGAGTTATCCCGGTGACCGTGGATTCGTTTGAACTCAAACATTGCTAATAGTATTATTTAATTTAATTATTCGTAGATCGTATTATTCATTAGGCTTAGTGTTTGTTAGACTTATTATTAGTTGTACTTATTATTTGTTAAGCTTAGTGATAGACCTGTATATACGTGTAAATAAAATCTCGGCTTTGTGAAACGATGGCTAGTCCACATGAAGAGTCGTCGCGCGCCCAAAATTCGAATCCTGATCCGACATCAGAAGTGGGATCAGAACCGTTTAAAGTGCTACAAGAGCAAATGGACCTTATGCGCGAGTTAATTCAGACGCTAGCGCACAAACCGGGGGAGCAACGACCGAGTACGGAATCTAAGGATGCAACGTTACCACGTTTTGACCCCGAAGGCGCGGGCGCCGATCCATCCGCGTGGTGCTCTCATGCTGATCTGATTTTGAAAGACCACCCGATGCAAGAGAGTGCGTTACTTTCCGCTCTAAATCGCGCCCTAAGGGGTTCTGCTGCGCATTGGCTTTCACAAATGGTGCGCGGTGGAAAGCTTACCTGGCCAACGTTTAAGGAACAATTTCTTTCGCGTTTTGGTGGCAGAGAGACAGCCGCTTCGGCGTTAATAAGGATATCCAGAGAACGACCGTCGGAGACTGAATCTCCGGGAGCGTACGGTAGTCGCCTCCGCTCCATGCTGCAGATGAAGTTGCAAGATCTAACGATGCCCGAAGTGATCAATGCCCTCGCCCTTTATATGCTGAGTTCACAAGATCGACGCTTTCGGCGACTAACGCTCGCGAATAATATCAGGACGGAGGACCAATTTCATGATGAAATGAGGATTCTCCCTTACAACGATCAGCCGACATTTTCGCCAAGAAATTCACTAACGGAACCTGAAGCTAAACGCAGCAGGCTATCAGTTCCTCGGATTAAGTGCTACCGCTGTGGTGCTCACGGACATAGGAGAACGGAGTGTCGCCTGCAAACACAAACGGGGAAGGAGCAGGATATACGAAACCCGAAGGAAAAACGACCAGCCGCATCGTCGAAGGTGACCTGCTTCAAATGCCACGAGGAGGGACATATCGCGCCTAATTGCCCATCATCGCGGAAAAGAAACTACGATTCCATTGACGAACGCCGGATCGACTCCTGTGTAGTAGAAGCTCCGGCTGGTAGATTAAGCCATCTGGGTGAGTCGTATCCATTTTACTTTGATTCTGGGGCCGAGTGTTCGTTAATCAAAGAGTCCCTAGCCTCGAAATTTTCGGGCAAAAGAATAACCGATGTGGTAGTGATGCGGGGGATCGGGAATACTTGTATTAAGAGTACACTTCAGATTTTGTCCACTGTTCGTATTAACGATCTTACATTGGAGATAGTTTTTCATGTCCTTGCTGACGATTACCTAAAATACGACATCATGATTGGTCGCGAGATTTTGAGCCAGGGATTCGACGTAAATATCGCGCAAGATAGCCTCGTTATTTGTAAAACAAAGGTCGTTAACGCTTGTGGTAAAGTCGCAGAAGATGCGGTCAACATTAACGAGGTTGACACTGATGTGATCGGTAACTATAAAGATCGATTAATCTCTGTTCTCGAAAAATTCAAAGAATCATTCATTACGGGTTTCCCGCGTACTCGCGTCAGTACGGGCCAGTTGGAAATACGGCTAATCGATCCCAACGTCACCGTGCAGAGAAGCCCTTACAGGCTTAGCGTGGAAGAGCGAAGAATAGTACGCGAGAGGATAGACGAGTTAATTAAAGCACAAATTGTAAAACCTAGTAATTCGCCGTTCGCGAGCCCTATAATACTCGTGAAGAAGAAGGACGGCTCAGACAGATTGTGCGTAGACTTTCGAGCGCTGAATAAAAATACGGTCGCGGATCGGTATCCCTTACCCCTTATTGCTGACCAAATCGCGAGATTGCAGAGTGCGAGATACTTCATTAGCCTGGACATGGCTAGCGGATTTCACCAGATCCCCATTCACCCTAACTCGACGGAATATACTGCGTTCGTTACCCCCGACGGTCAATACGAATACGTGACGATGCCGTTTGGGTTGAAAAATGCACCAGCCGTTTTCCAGAGAGCCATTTTCAAGGCCTTAGGCGACCTCGCTTATTCGTATGTCGTTGTTTATTTGGACGACGTTCTAATAATCGCCGACTCAATAGATCAAGCTCTAGAAAGGTTGCACACTGTACTAAACACTCTCGTAAACGCCGGATTTTCTTTCAATTTCGCTAAATGTTCTTTTCTGAAGACGTCGGTACTTTATTTGGGATATGTAATTCGTAACGGAGAAGTTCGTCCAAACCCGGGAAAAATACAAGCTTTGAATTCTTTACCTGCACCGTCGACCGTCACACAGCTTAGGCAGTTTATAGGTTTGGCCTCTTACTTCCGAAAATTTATTCCTAAATTTTCGCAAGTGATGAAACCCTTGTACGCACTCACTTCTAGTAACAAGCACATAACTTGGACGGACAGGCACGAAAAGATAAGACAACAGATAATTTCCGTTCTGACCGACGCGCCGGTGTTAATGATATTTGATCCCAATCGGCCCATAGAGTTACATACCGACGCTAGTTCGGAGGGGTATGGAGCTATTTTAATGCATAGAGTCGAAAAGGAAAACAGAGTCATCGAATATTATAGTAAAAGGACCAGTCCCGCGGAATCTAGGTATCATTCGTACGAACTGGAGACACTAGCAGTAGTAAGCGCCGTTAAGCATTTCCGACACTACTTACATGGACGGAAATTCTTAGTAGTTACGGACTGTAATTCTTTGAAAGCCTCCAGCAACAAAGTAAACTTAAACGACCGGGTTTATAGGTGGTGGGCTTATTTGCAAACATTCGATTTTGACATCATGTATCGAGAGGGTAAACGAATGGCCCACGTAGATTTCTTTTCGCGAAACCCCGTAGACTTGAATCGCCGTATGATAGACAAGGTCGCAGAGAAAGAGATTAATCTGGCCGAGATCTCCGAAGACTGGCTATTAGCGGAACAACGTCGCGATCCGCAAATCTCCGAAATCGTTAATAAATTACAGAACGAAGAGCTCGCGGAAGATATCGCGAATACCTACGAACTGCGATCCGGTACACTTTACCGTAAAGTACAACGAAAGGGCAGAACCCTTTGCTTACCCATTGTTCCGAGAGGTTTTAGATGGTCCGTCATCAACCATGTGCATCAGTCAATTATGCACTTAGGATGGGATAAAACGCTCGAGAAGCTCTATGAGTATTATTGGTTCGAGGGAATGGCGAAGTATGTTCGCAAGTTTGTCGAGAACTGCCATGCTTGTAGAGTTTCGAAGGCTAGTTCAGGTAAAATACAGGCTGAACTGCATCCTATACCTAAGACCGGCATACCGTGGCATACGGTGCATATGGACATAACGGGCAAGCTGAGTGGCAAGAATGACTCGAAAGAGTATGTCGTCGTCTTGATCGATGCCTTTACGAAATTCGTGCACTTATATCACACACGCAAATTGGATTCGCTCAGCGTTATCAAGGCACTTAAGTCCGCCGTGTTTTTGTTCGGTAGTCCCTGTCGGATAATAGCAGATCAGGGTAGATGTTTCACGGGCCGGGAGTTTCAAGAATTCTGTGCAAGCAAACAAATCAAAGTTCATTTGATCGCGACCGGTGCAAGTAGGGCCAATGGGCAAGTAGAGCGTGTTATGAGCACGTTAAAAAATATGTTCACAACGGTAGAAACGACCGGGCGTTCGTGGCAAGACGCGATCGGGGAGATGCAATTGGCTTTGAATTGCACCATCAACCGCGTAACCAAATCGAGTCCTTTAGAGTTATTGATTGGTAGAGCAGCAAGACCGTATGACTTATTACTACCTGATAACATCGAGGAAAAAGAAATAGATATCTCCAGTGTAAGACAACAGGCAATAAAAGAGATGGAAACTAGTGCTAGGTATGACAAAGAGAGATTCGATAAAACCAAAGCTAAAGTAGTTAGGTTTAATCCTGGTGATTTGGTACTACGCCAAAATGAAGAAAGGAACCAGACAAAATTGGATCCAAAATTCAGGGGTCCGTTTGTGATATCGGAGGTCCTGGGAGGAGACCGATATACCTTGAAAACACTGGATGGGAAAAGGTCATACAAGTACAGTCATGACAGGTTAAGGAAAATGCCGGATAGTCGCATTCCTGCGGAGTTGGATGTCTGTTGTGATGACGAGAACAGTGACCATGGCAATGTGAGTACCCCGATCCCAGAGGATCGTAGAATTATATGAGCCCAGGTGCGGCCATGGGACGGAGTTCAGTGCGGTCAGGCACTGGGAGTGACGATGTCACGAAGCTGGGAGCCGGTTTAGTACCGACAGCGACGATGTCACGAAGCTGGGAGCCGGTTTAGTACCGACAGCGACGATGTCACGAAGCTGGGAGCCGGTTTAGTACCGACAGCGACGATGTCACGAAGCTGGGAGCCGGTTTAGTACCGACAGCGACGATGTCACGAAGCTGGGAGCCGGTTTAGTACCGACAGCGACAATGCCACGAGGTTGGAGCTGGTTTAGTACCGATAGCGACAATGTCACGAGGTTGGAGCTGGTCTAGTACCGACAGCGACAATGTCACGGATTTGGAGCTGGTCTAGTACCGACAGCGACGATGTCACGAAGCTGGAGCTGGTCTAGTACCGACAGTGACAATGTCACGAGGCTGGAGGCGGTCTAGTGTTGACAGCGATCGTGTTACGAAGCTGGTTATGTAACGAACTTTGAGAGTATGTGCGATTCGAAGGATGAGACCCATTTGGGTGTGAAATCGAGAATGGTCCGTCATGTCATTACGACCCGACTGAAAGCACGCAGAATGCAACTGGCACTTTGAATGCTAATCACAATGACACTAATCTTGTTTCCTTTTGTTTTGTTAACGAAGGTACACCCGAGGACGTGTGATAGTCAGGATGGCCGTGTCGGAGATGAAAGGAAAGCCGAAGCCCTTCCTTGGAAATTTTGGGAACATCCTCTAGTACCTTGGCCTAGATTTTATTATAGTTGTAATTGTTTAAGATTTGTAATAAGCGAGATTGGGTTCGAGGTGACAATCGGTCGCTGAACGTAGCCACGGTCACGGGATGGATGTTTTATCTAACGGAGGTCTGGAGTGGTTGTATGTGTTTTCCGAGAAGTGTGGTTGTGGCGGCATGCGGCCTCGAGAGCGGGCCGAGCCACGTGTGATGTTGCCTCGGAGGTGCCGATGCAATGGGACATACATTGTATTTAGTAACCAAAACTCCAGGCAGAAACTGCCTAGCAACGGCGTTTGGAACTCTCTCGATGCTTCCAACGAGTGTGCCTAGCAACGGCGTTTGGAACCTTCTCGATGCTTCCAAACGGGGATAGAAAACAAAATGCAATCGTACAGGGAGAAAAATCTCCACGAGGCTGGCATTCTTGCGATTGCCTTGGAGAGTGATACATCGAGCGTTTTCGAGGATCGCATTTGCGTCTAAGTTAGTTTCGCTTAGTAAGGAGTTATCCCGGTGACCGTGGATTCGTTTGAACTCAAACATTGCTAATAGTATTATTTAATTTAATTATTCGTAGATCGTATTATTCATTAGGCTTAGTGTTTGTTAGACTTATTATTAGTTGTACTTATTATTTGTTAAGCTTAGTGATAGACCTGTATATACGTGTAAATAAAATCTCGGCTTTGTGAAACGATGGCTAGTCCACATGAAGAGTCGTCGCGCGCCCAAAATTCGAATCCTGATCCGACATATATATATATATTTTAAATGTGATAGTGTTAGGTTATCTATTTTACGTTTGTTATTATTTTTTTTTAATTTTATATTGCCCCCCTTTTTAATTAATTATATATATATATATTTTTACATTTGTAGTTGTGCATAAAATTTATTAAAGAAAAGTGTTAACAATGTGTTTTCATGATTTGTTTCTCGCGCCTGACTTCCATTAATCCCTAATATTCCTGTCGCCATGACGCGTGTAAATCCAACATGGCCGCTCATAAATGTCATCAGTAAAGTTTTTAGTGACGGGTCTTTAGTTTTGTTTGATATTGAAGTAATTTTTCGTCTGTCGCTCGTTTTTCCTTATTCTACCGCAATTAGAACATTTATTTATTAATATTGTTTTAAAGTGACAATAGCATAGCTCGTGTGAATATACGTATATATATATATGTTTATGTCGTGTGTCACTTCAGTATGGCTAATGTTTTGTAATTCTTCGATTGCGTTATTTATTGTTTTGAGTAGTTTATTTTATAGAGTATTCGATAATATAAAACATATGCACACACACACACACACACACATATATATATATACGTATTTATATGCATATCTCTCTTGCCCATATAGTGTTCATACGAAATGAAATGTTAATTATTTATTTTATATTAATTTCTTTTAATAAGATAGAACACGCACACGCACACGTATATATGTATATATTTCTGGCAAAGTGATTTTCATTCAGATTCTTTAGTGATATAGTGTTGTGTATTTGAGGTTATGTGTCAATCATTTGATTTCATATATACATATATATCTTATATTGTGACAACATAGTATTGAAGGTTTTGTTTCTAGATTATTGTGCGTTTAATGTGTGTTTACATATTTGTGTTTGATGATAGAATTTCTGTATGCAATTCCTCAAGTTGTTGCGGTGTCAATTATTTTGAGCGTTTGGGCTATCGACAGGTTGTCGCTTAGTCCCAAGTGTTGTGTTGTGTGTTCTATTTCTTTTGTAGATTATTAATAGTAGCTTTAGTTTAGAAAATAGATTATTTATATGTTTATATAGAGACATGCATGTTTCATAGCGTAGTTCTTATTTTATAACTCTTTACCGGAACGTAGGCTAGTTTTAAGTATGTATCTTAGATTATCGATTTGAATCAATAATGTAGAAAGAGCATACATTAATAGTAATTTAGTTTAGAATATAATTTATATATTTATATATAGACATGCATGTTTCGTAATGTAGTTCTTATTTTATAATTCTTTACCGGAACGTAGGCTAGTTTTAAGTATGTATCTTTAGATTATTTATTTGATAGAATGCGCACACATATATATATGTTTCTGACAATGTAACCTTTATTTCCTTAAAAATACAATATTGTATGTTTTATGTATTCGTTAAACTATTAGTTTTTGACTTCATATATACTTATATTTCATAGATTGATAATATTCTATTGGAAGCACTGTCTCTAATATTTACTAATTTATTACATGTCTAGCATATATGTTTATACTTGTATGTAACTCTCCAAGTTGATTGATTAAAATATATTTATATATACATGTATTTCTGGCGTTTCAATTATTTCCCTTTTGTAGTTATTCTTATTTCCCGGTTTAGTTGTTTGGTTCGTAACTCGTTCAATCCATTAGCTGGTTTTATTTATTTTATTTTATACTGATTGGATTTATTAGTCGCCCTCGTTTCGTTAATCCTTCCTTTAGTTTCGTAGCCCCGTGTGTTCGTTTGTGCATTCAAATCCTTATTCGCGCGTTTTGTATAGAATAGTTTTCTTGTTCTTGTTACGGCGCGTGCGGAGCGCGGGACGTGACACCCCCGCCCTTGGAGTTCAAATTTCCAAAGGAAATTTGACTGATGGTGTCACTGAGTTCGCTCAAGGCGGACGTAGATGTCGTTTGTTGTTGAGTGACTACCGGTGTTATCGTCCTTCATTCCCAGGATGTTTACTGTTCCAGGGATGATTGTTTTTCCTGTCGCTCCTCTGGCCAATGTGTTTAAGACTGCAGTTTTTTCTGCCGGGAACATGACGTGGTCCCGTAGTGCGTCCAGGTCCTCTTGGGTATATATTCAGCTCATGGTCAATGACGATGGTGCTGAATATCGCCACGTTTGACGCACGTCCGGGCGGAGTTTGTGTGGTGCGATTCCCTTGCCAAACGGGTAGCTCCGAGTAGCATTTTGTTGTATGTCGTACTTTTACTTGTACCGGAATGTATTTGACTATATGGACCGCTTCTCCTGCGATCAAATCCATGTGTCCTGGGTTTTGGTTATGGCGTATGCAAATTCGTCGGGCGGTAAGTTTGCCAAGCTTAAAGCATTCTCTATTAGTTTCTTCTGTGTGTTGCGTCTTTGTGTCAGTATGGTGTTGTCATTTCTCGAGTTTATCAGAAATAAGAATAACCTTTTATAGGAAAAGAAAAAAAAAATATTTTTTTTTTTTATTAAAATTTTTTTTTATATTTATATATATATTATTTTTCCTTCCCTCTTTCTTTCTTTTTCTCTTCTTTCTCCCCCCATTTTTCTTCTCCCCCTTTTTTTATTGTTAAAACTTTTGTTTTATTTTAGGTTTTACGCATTTGTTATCAGTGAAAGCAAATATTATGAATACTACTTGAGTTATAATTATATACATATATGCGTAGCTATTGGTAAGTAATATAAATAAGATCTGTTTTACTGCTATAAATATATATATAAGTATATATTATCAATAGGAATATATATATTACAGATGTAGCTTGTCTTCGAGTATATATATATGTGCGTATAATTGGTGATTATGACGATTTACCTTGTAAGTTATTCGCATTATTAATCAAGTGAGTGTTAAAATATCGCCTACTTTATAATATGCATGTATATATATATATATATATATTAGTAAGTATAGGTGGAAATTATATGTATAAATATTATTTATTTACAGGTGGATAGCAGAAGTATTTGGTTTCGTGAGTGGCGTACAGGTGCTTTACAGTTCTACGGTGCGGATTGCTATTCCTTGAACTAAAAAAAAATTCTTTCGATGTCAGTCAGATTATTATAAACGATCATGCACGGGAGGATTTTCTGCAGAGATTCAAAATGCTCTCTGGATTCCTTGTGAAACGTCTGGACAACACCTACATGTTCCTCCATCCGTCGTTCAGAGAATGGTTGATGAATTCGCCATCAGTTCTGTACACACATACAAAAATAGTTAATATATATATATATTATATTTTTTTTTTTATATATATATGTTTCATTCGGACCTGTTCCTTGTATGAATACTGTATCTCTGTATATAATATAATATATATAATATGTTATGATTATGTTAGTTGTTATTTATTATATGTATTTTCCTTAACTCCCTCTCCTTTTTTTTCTTGTTGTTGTTTTTTTTTTTTTTTTTTTTAGTACCTAACATTGCTATTATGATGCTGTATTACATTGTATTGGCTATTATTTGTATGTGCGCGCGACGAATTTTTCAACATGGCCGCTCGCGTGTATCTTTGGTATGGCATTGGTTTAATGTCAACAGTAGCGTGTCGTTGAAATAGTTAATTAATTGTTAATCACTATAATTTTACTTAGTAGTGTTTTTGTAATATTGTTTTGTGTTTCATGATATTGTGTGTGTCAATACCGTGTGCTACCTTAATGTGATAGCATGGATTGTATTGTTATCGAATTTCGATAGTCATTGTTTTGATTATACGTGACTTGCATTTATATAAGTCTTGTTTAATTTAGTTAATGTTTTTTGTGTATTGTGTTACCAGATATTTTGTGTAGCGTAACTTTATTCTTTTGCACCGAATTCAGTCATGTTGTTAATATTTAGTTAGTCTATCTTGATTAATTTCTAACCTATTCCTGTGTTTATTAACCTTTCTTATTGTCCCTATTAATTTATTATCGCATGTACTTGCTATTTGCTATTATTTTGTGTATGATATGAATTGGTTTCTTTATTAATGATTAAAATCTACTTGTTAGATTACCATTGTCTGTAATTCTTCAGATTCTACTCTTTCGATGCTGCATCACTTACCTGGATCGTTCCCGCAACATCGTCCGATTCTTTGATATGCCTTGGATACTTACTACGGCTGCCTTCAATCGTCTTATATCTGTGGTCATAAAGGTGGTGTTTAATTTATTTAATTTAATATATATATATAATGCATTGTATGTGCGACCGCTATTGTGCATTACAAATTAACATCACAATACTACGTAGATTAATACATAACCAAATATCCCTTTACTCCGGTTACATTTATTACTAACTCTCAATTAATCTATCTTGATTATTTTCTAACCGCTTTCTATACTTTATCAACTATTTTATTTCTTCTTGTTAATCTGCGAAATTCATGCGTGTACGCTTCCTTGTATGGTGATTAATTGTTCATGAGGTAAGTTGCACTTTCACCGTTTTAGTTATTCGTTGAACTAGCTCGTTTCACATTCAAACAGTAATTGGAGCACTTGTAATAAACTTCTTTTCTTTTTAGGTTTCCGCCATCTGTGTTGTTCGATGAACAGGGCAATGCTTCCACAGTATTGTTATAACATTTAGTACTGTTGTATTTTGCATTAACGCAATTGAAGTTAATTGGTTCATTTATTTTTCAGCTGGCTGTTGTACATGGTGTTTCGCAAACAGAGATCCATAACCTATTTTGCACGTAAACCTTCTCGTATGATGATTACTTGTTCACAAGGTAACTTTCACTTTCACTCTTTTAATTTTATTGAATCAACACGTTGTATATTCAAACAATAATTGGAGTACACATGATAATTTTCCTTTTTTTTTCTTTTTTAGGTTTTCGCTATCTGTATTATTCGACGAACAGTGTGACACTTCCTTTTGATTTATCCACAATATAGTTATAACACTTAGTAACCTCGTATTTTGCACTGAGACAATTGAGACTAATTTATTCACTTATTTTAGGTAGCTGTCATACATTATGTTCCACGAACAACGATCCATAACCTATACTTGCACGTACACTTCCTTGTATGTTGATCACTTGTTCACAAGGTAACTTTCACTTTCAATAGTTAACTGTGAACAATGAATTGAGTTAACACGTTTTATATTTAAGCAATAATTGAAACACATATAATAATTTTCCCTTTTTCCTTTTAGGTGTTCGATATCTGTATTATTCGAAGAACAGCACTACAACATACACTACTGCACTACGTTGCCCACTGAAATCACTTTATTCATTGTTTATTTCGATTATGCGCTAGTTTTAGCTTGTTTAAGTGCACCGTTCGCGGAATCCCTTTTACTTCAATCTTGACGTTTTGTTCTGCAAGATTTCTAGCACTTTGTGTCGTCTAATATATTGATGGGAGAATTTTCCTTACTAGGTTCTTTTAATAGATATATCGAGTCTCCTGTTTTAAAATCTTGAAGGTTGATTCGTCGATTGTTGGTCTTAGTTTGGACTTTATCAAATTTTCTCTTGCCATTCGTCGTACAGTGTTAATTTTATTGAACAGATCTTTGAGATATTCTGCGCATGTTGGTTCCGTGTTCTCTTCGATTGTTACTTCACCAATAGGTTCTTTGGCTAGATGTCCGAAACTAATTCGTGCGGGGAGAATTTCGTTCCTTTCCTTCATTTTAGTTTTTATTTTGCGCCAAGACGCAGGTTTACTTACATTGATCCAATTACCCAATTGCTTGCTAATAGCATTTAAGATACAAATTTTTGAAAGTGCCGCAACCATATTAACCCAAAAATATTTTGTATATAGTATAGTGTGATACCATCCATATTTTCCTGGGGGAATCATAAGATCGGCACTACTTACTATGTTACCTACGTCAAATATTAGATGTAGTAACCAATAAAGTATTTTTAATCCAATTATAATCCAATGGCTAGCGTATTTATTCAAGTTTTTAGATATATCTTCGACTGGTGATTCCCTATTTTCTCCCTTTTGATTTCTTCGAGCTCGTTGAACTTGTGTTTCTTCAGCTTGAAAATGTTTAGAATCCTTTTCCTTAGTTACCCCTTTTTCTTCTTTATTTACTTTATTCACAACACCTTTATTTTCCTCTACCTTTTCAGGATGAATAGTTTCACTGGAAGTGCTTATTGTAATTAAATTATTATTTATTTGTAAGGAACGTTTAGGAATATTTTTGGTAGATTTGGAATTATTCTTTGAATTTTTATTACAAACCTTTTTGCTTATAGATTCTGTTTTGGATTTATGGATAGCTATATTTTTATTCTCTATAGTGTGATCTTCCTTGCAATTTAATGATTTGGCTTTGAGTTCGATAAAGTTTCCTTCTGATGGTTTTATAGAAGTTTTTGAGTGAGATGCACTCGCTATCTCTTTTCCTATTATGGTTGAAACATTCACGAAATTCGTGGAGTCTTGCTTTTGTATCTTTGCCAAGTCGAACGTGGAGAGGCAATTTGCACTTCCCAGCGGGTCCAATATCTCTGTGATGTTAGGCAGTGGATAAGCATTGCCTGTCGTCTCGTCGTTCAATTTCCTAGTTTCTGCTTCGTCTGAAAGTTCTTTGGCACTAATATTATTTATCTTGTTTGGTAACTCAGAAAATTTCTCACTCATGATCCTGTCTATGGCACCGTGCGTCCTCTTATTATTTAACGTGACATTATCCCTTATCACAGTAACGGAATGGTGTTTGCATTGAAAAGTTGATTGATTGAAATGATCAGCATCTCTCTTTTGATTTAGATCTCTATCGAGGTATTTATTTATGCGTTTTTCTTCCCAAGTTATTGCTCTTGTTTCTTTCCTGACATTTTCTTCTATTCCCGGGTTGTTTAGATGTTTCCGCGACGGCGGTACAAATCTCCAGTTCTGGCGGTTGTTTACAGTATAAATACTATTGTATGGTGGATGAACGTTGTTTTGGTTATAATTATCCGAAGGTGTCGGATGTCGGTATCGAATTCTATTTTTCACTTGTTTTGATTCTCGTGTTGCTTTCACGGCTTGGCGGTACGCATCGTCCAAGGATTGGTATCCTGCTATCTTTACTCGTAAATACACCTCGTTTGGGAGCCCCTTAACGAAAGCTTCCCTCGTGTCTCGATCTATCCTATCTTGAAATACGGTGCCGTACTCGCATTTTTCCCCGTTCATTATCGCCAGTCTGAGATCTTTGACGCGATCTACGTAGTCCAAAATATCTTCTCCCGGTCGTTGAAATATTGTAGCTAATTCCCCTTTATATTCGTTAACCGTTTTTCCCGGACCGAACATATCTTTTAATTTATTCCCGAAATCGTTTAAACTTATTATTTCTGTGTCTTCTATGGCGAGAAATGCGTGTCCGCGAAGCTTATTCGTTAATAATTTTACTAACTGAGATTCTTGATGCTTAGAAACCATGTTTCGTGCGCGCTCGCATGCTTTTAAAAATCGAAATACCGAGGGTCGATGTCCGTCGAACACTGGTACTGTCTCTATGGCATCTTTTAACTTAATTGATTGGGGATTAACTTCTATCGGTATTATCGCTTGGGAAATTATCGGCGATGATACGGGTGTCTTGCTTTCTTTTTTTATTTTCAGTGAACGCACATCGTCTTGTAATTTATTCATTGTTGTACTCATGTCGCGAAAATTCGCATCCCATGCTTTAAGTTTTTCCGATAACATCAAGATCGTGTCTTTGTCCAACGATTCTAATTTAGTCGACATTATTTCTTAGGTATATATTTTATCGATAATCGTAACAACTTTAATCCTTTCTGGAGCGAATCGTTTAAACCAACTTTAATCCTCCGTGGAGCGTATCCCACCGCTGCCACCAAAAAAATTATATCTCTAAATGTTACGTATTAATTTGTTTGTTTAAATCGATCAAATCTTAAGTTTAAATTTTACTGAAAATTTTTTCTTTTTTTTATAGTTTGAGTTTGTATTTAATCTGAAGGGAAATAAATTGAAATGATATTTCTGTGTATTTAATACTGATTTAGATTTCTAATTAATACGGTAGTTGCTGCCACCAGAAATAGTCTAAGGACTATTTCAAAATATTTTACTTTTATTATTTTCTTTTACGTTTAATGGGTAGCGTTAACTGACGCTTAATGCAACTGGTAAATGAATTTCACTTTTCGGCTAACCTGCTATGCGCAGGGATACTAGCACGGGAGAGGATTAAAGCTGGGTACAATGAATATTTTTCCTCGTTGAACGGATTTTTATTTCGACGTAGAATTGCTTAGGTTATTGTATATATATTTTATTAGCTGGATATTTATATTTTAGCGTTGCTGGATTGGATAGGAACGTAAGATTTTTCGTTGTTTTATATAAATTTATTTTTACGTTTGACTTCTTCTTCTCTTTTAATTTCGCTGTAGTAGTTTGCCGTTAGAACCGAAACTCAATTCATTTACTACGATGGATTCTGTTACCACGATTTTCTTGCCTTTTGAGTTTAATAATCGAGGATGATTCTAACGATCCTCTCTGCGTGGAACTCGTGTGATTTCGCAAGCCTTGCCCAAAGACGGGTAATATTTTACCAACAGTGGGAGGAGGAATGCGAAGATCAGCGGATGTTTCAGTAGCTGAAAACACCGTTCGCACAAGCCGACACAGCGGACGACTCCTTTGTTTAAAGTTTAAACAATGATTCTATCTTCAAAACCGTTCACGAAAATAAAACGAGATCAATGATAGGAAGTTCTAACTCAATTCTCGAGGACAACGAGATTATCAGAGAAGAAGGAAATTTTCAAAATTAATTTTCTTACCTTGAGGAGTAGGTGCTGTCTGGTGCCATTACCTCAGCCGCTCCGGTGGTCGTCGAAGTTTTTGTTGGGTTTATTATTTGAACTCGAATGTAGTTTATTATCAACTCTTACTTTATTTATCTATTTTAATACAGACTGAGCAATTTACTAACTGGATTAATACCGCAATTACAATGCGCGTTTGTGTCTAAACGATGAAATGAGGACTTCAAAGATAAAATTTTCTTTTACTTAGTCGCGACTCTCTTTTCTTTACCGAAAAAACTAAAGACCCCGAAACGCAAAATACAATACAAAATTTCTAAACGCAGTGATGAGCGCAATAACGAACGCAAAGAATAATGAGCGGTAATAACAAACGATCGCAAGAATTATGAACAAACTATTGAACGCTGCGCTATGTTGCTACGCTTATTTATAATGCCATCCCCCACGGGGTGGTGGTCCGCTGGGGGTACGCTTCCGTGGGAATCGGGATGTTGCAGTTTGGGCTTCTTGGAATCGTACGTGACAAAATGTAAATTCCGTATTTCGACTTAGTTTCTATCAGTCCTGTGTTTCTGCTGAGCTAGCGTCTAGGAGATTTGAAGCATTCCACGCTGATCTAGTCCGTTCCGCGAGAAACTTCCACGTGCTGTATCGTGGGAATTACCGGTGTTTCTTCGGCGCGTGGAAGGGCTGGTGGCTGCAGCATCATTATCATTTCAATGTTTGCTCGGGCAACACGCGCAACTCCGCTGCTCTCCCACAACAAGGACCTCCTTCGTTGAGTTATTTTTCGTAAGTTTGGATATTCGCATATTATGGTTGTTTTGTGATCTTAATGTTTTTTCCCTTTTTTGTTGTTCCCCTAGGCTTCGGTGATCGACGTTCGGACAATGTTTGCGGAGTCGTTTCCATCAGAGGTTCCTTTCCAGACTTCTCTGGTACGTATTTAGTCTTGTTTTTAGTCTGCTTGATTCGTTCTGTTTCGTTTTATTTAGAATATACCGTGTTGTTCTCATCCCAAGCGAAAGAGGGATTCCGAAGAACCCATGGGCGACTCGGGAGGATCCATCAAACGCATGCGGCCCTGTGATAAACCACGAGTATCAGAGTGGTTGGAGGAACTATTCAACATTGATGCCGAGGCCGTGTCGAAATTGGGCTTTGACGATTTGGCTACTTTCGACGAGAATTTCTTCGATGCAGAGACCGTCGTATTGGAGAGGGAACCCCCTCTGGTTGAAATCGTTGATACCGATCGTTGCGTGAAAGTTCGTTTTGCGAATGAAATTCCCGAAGAGGTTTTGGAGGCACATCTTCGTCACCATGCTTCTGGGAAAAAGGGAATTTCCCCTGTTGTGCGCTATTGGTGTATGCGTGAGTTCAGCGAACTTTATCCCGGAGCTCCTTGCTTCGATTTTGATTTAGTGTAGCTGCTTCAATTTCGTTGGTTCGCTGTTTGATGTTCCTTATTATTATTAATTTTTTGATATATTTTGTTTTGTGCTCAATATATATATATATATATGTCGGAGATGAAAGGAAAGCCGAAGCCCTTCCTTGGAAATTTTGGGAACATCCTCTAGTACCTTGGCCTAGATTTTATTATAGTTGTAATTGTTTAAGATTTGTAATAAGCGAGATTGGGTTCGAGGTGACAATCGGTCGCTGAACGTAGCCACGGTCACGGGATGGATGTTTTATCTAACGGAGGTCTGGAGTGGTTGTATGTGTTTTCCGAGAAGTGTGGTTGTGGCGGCATGCGGCCTCGAGAGCGGGCCGAGCCACGTGTGATGTTGCCTCGGAGGTGCCGATGCAATGGGACATACATTGTATTTAGTAACCAAAACTCCAGGCAGAAACTGCCTAGCAACGGCGTTTGGAACTCTCTCGATGCTTCCAACGAGTGTGCCTAGCAACGGCGTTTGGAACCTTCTCGATGCTTCCAAACGGGGATAGAAAACAAAATGCAATCGTACAGGGAGAAAAATCTCCACGAGGCTGGCATTCTTGCGATTGCCTTGGAGAGTGATACATCGAGCGTTTTCGAGGATCGCATTTGCGTCTAAGTTAGTTTCGCTTGGTAAGGAGTTATCCCGGTGACCGTGGATTCGTTTGAACTCAAACATTGCTAATAGTATTATTTAATTTAATTATTCGTAGATCGTATTATTCATTAGGCTTAGTGTTTGTTAGACTTATTATTAGTTGTACTTATTATTTGTTAAGCTTAGTGATAGACCTGTATATACGTGTAAATAAAATCTCGGCTTTGTGAAACGATGGCTAGTCCACATGAAGAGTCGTCGCGCGCCCAAAATTCGAATCCTGATCCGACATCAGAAGTGGGATCAGAACCGTTTAAAGTGCTACAAGAGCAAATGGACCTTATGCGCGAGTTAATTCAGACGCTAGCGCACAAACCGGGGGAGCAACGACCGAGTACGGAATCTAAGGATGCAACGTTACCACGTTTTGACCCCGAAGGCGCGGGCGCCGATCCATCCGCGTGGTGCTCTCATGCTGATCTGATTTTGAAAGACCACCCGATGCAAGAGAGTGCGTTACTTTCCGCTCTAAATCGCGCCCTAAGGGGTTCTGCTGCGCATTGGCTTTCACAAATGGTGCGCGGTGGAAAGCTTACCTGGCCAACGTTTAAGGAACAATTTCTTTCGCGTTTTGGTGGCAGAGAGACAGCCGCTTCGGCGTTAATAAGGATATCCAGAGAACGACCGTCGGAGACTGAATCTCCGGGAGCGTACGGTAGTCGCCTCCGCTCCATGCTGCAGATGAAGTTGCAAGATCTAACGATGCCCGAAGTGATCAATGCCCTCGCCCTTTATATGCTGAGTTCACAAGATCGACGCTTTCGGCGACTAACGCTCGCGAATAATATCAGGACGGAGGACCAATTTCATGATGAAATGAGGATTCTCCCTTACAACGATCAGCCGACATTTTCGCCAAGAAATTCACTAACGGAACCTGAAGCTAAACGCAGCAGGCTATCAGTTCCTCGGATTAAGTGCTACCGCTGTGGTGCTCACGGACATAGGAGAACGGAGTGTCGCCTGCAAACACAAACGGGGAAGGAGCAGGATATACGAAACCCGAAGGAAAAACGACCAGCCGCATCGTCGAAGGTGACCTGCTTCAAATGCCACGAGGAGGGACATATCGCGCCTAATTGCCCATCATCGCGGAAAAGAAACTACGATTCCATTGACGAACGCCGGATCGACTCCTGTGTAGTAGAAGCTCCGGCTGGTAGATTAAGCCATCTGGGTGAGTCGTATCCATTTTACTTTGATTCTGGGGCCGAGTGTTCGTTAATCAAAGAGTCCCTAGCCTCGAAATTTTCGGGCAAAAGAATAACCGATGTGGTAGTGATGCGGGGGATCGGGAATACTTGTATTAAGAGTACACTTCAGATTTTGTCCACTGTTCGTATTAACGATCTTACATTGGAGATAGTTTTTCATGTCCTTGCTGACGATTACCTAAAATACGACATCATGATTGGTCGCGAGATTTTGAGCCAGGGATTCGACGTAAATATCGCGCAAGATAGCCTCGTTATTTGTAAAACAAAGGTCGTTAACGCTTGTGGTAAAGTCGCAGAAGATGCGGTCAACATTAACGAGGTTGACACTGATGTGATCGGTAACTATAAAGATCGATTAATCTCTGTTCTCGAAAAATTCAAAGAATCATTCATTACGGGTTTCCCGCGTACTCGCGTCAGTACGGGCCAGTTGGAAATACGGCTAATCGATCCCAACGTCACCGTGCAGAGAAGCCCTTACAGGCTTAGCGTGGAAGAGCGAAGAATAGTACGCGAGAGGATAGACGAGTTAATTAAAGCACAAATTGTAAAACCTAGTAATTCGCCGTTCGCGAGCCCTATAATACTCGTGAAGAAGAAGGACGGCTCAGACAGATTGTGCGTAGACTTTCGAGCGCTGAATAAAAATACGGTCGCGGATCGGTATCCCTTACCCCTTATTGCTGACCAAATCGCGAGATTGCAGAGTGCGAGATACTTCATTAGCCTGGACATGGCTAGCGGATTTCACCAGATCCCCATTCACCCTAACTCGACGGAATATACTGCGTTCGTTACCCCCGACGGTCAATACGAATACGTGACGATGCCGTTTGGGTTGAAAAATGCACCAGCCGTTTTCCAGAGAGCCATTTTCAAGGCCTTAGGCGACCTCGCTTATTCGTATGTCGTTGTTTATTTGGACGACGTTCTAATAATCGCCGACTCAATAGATCAAGCTCTAGAAAGGTTGCACACTGTACTAAACACTCTCGTAAACGCCGGATTTTCTTTCAATTTCGCTAAATGTTCTTTTCTGAAGACGTCGGTACTTTATTTGGGATATGTAATTCGTAACGGAGAAGTTCGTCCAAACCCGGGAAAAATACAAGCTTTGAATTCTTTACCTGCACCGTCGACCGTCACACAGCTTAGGCAGTTTATAGGTTTGGCCTCTTACTTCCGAAAATTTATTCCTAAATTTTCGCAAGTGATGAAACCCTTGTACGCACTCACTTCTAGTAACAAGCACATAACTTGGACGGACAGGCACGAAAAGATAAGACAACAGATAATTTCCGTTCTGACCGACGCGCCGGTGTTAATGATATTTGATCCCAATCGGCCCATAGAGTTACATACCGACGCTAGTTCGGAGGGGTATGGAGCTATTTTAATGCATAGAGTCGAAAAGGAAAACAGAGTCATCGAATATTATAGTAAAAGGACCAGTCCCGCGGAATCTAGGTATCATTCGTACGAACTGGAGACACTAGCAGTAGTAAGCGCCGTTAAGCATTTCCGACACTACTTACATGGACGGAAATTCTTAGTAGTTACGGACTGTAATTCTTTGAAAGCCTCCAGCAACAAAGTAAACTTAAACGACCGGGTTTATAGGTGGTGGGCTTATTTGCAAACATTCGATTTTGACATCATGTATCGAGAGGGTAAACGAATGGCCCACGTAGATTTCTTTTCGCGAAACCCCGTAGACTTGAATCGCCGTATGATAGACAAGGTCGCAGAGAAAGAGATTAATCTGGCCGAGATCTCCGAAGACTGGCTATTAGCGGAACAACGTCGCGATCCGCAAATCTCCGAAATCGTTAATAAATTACAGAACGAAGAGCTCGCGGAAGATATCGCGAATACCTACGAACTGCGATCCGGTACACTTTACCGTAAAGTACAACGAAAGGGCAGAACCCTTTGCTTACCCATTGTTCCGAGAGGTTTTAGATGGTCCGTCATCAACCATGTGCATCAGTCAATTATGCACTTAGGATGGGATAAAACGCTCGAGAAGCTCTATGAGTATTATTGGTTCGAGGGAATGGCGAAGTATGTTCGCAAGTTTGTCGAGAACTGCCATGCTTGTAGAGTTTCGAAGGCTAGTTCAGGTAAAATACAGGCTGAACTGCATCCTATACCTAAGACCGGCATACCGTGGCATACGGTGCATATGGACATAACGGGCAAGCTGAGTGGCAAGAATGACTCGAAAGAGTATGTCGTCGTCTTGATCGATGCCTTTACGAAATTCGTGCACTTATATCACACACGCAAATTGGATTCGCTCAGCGTTATCAAGGCACTTAAGTCCGCCGTGTTTTTGTTCGGTAGTCCCTGTCGGATAATAGCAGATCAGGGTAGATGTTTCACGGGCCGGGAGTTTCAAGAATTCTGTGCAAGCAAACAAATCAAAGTTCATTTGATCGCGACCGGTGCAAGTAGGGCCAATGGGCAAGTAGAGCGTGTTATGAGCACGTTAAAAAATATGTTCACAACGGTAGAAACGACCGGGCGTTCATGGCAAGACGCGATCGGGGAGATGCAATTGGCTTTGAATTGCACCATCAACCGCGTAACCAAATCGAGTCCTTTAGAGTTATTGATTGGTAGAGCAGCAAGACCGTATGACTTATTACTACCTGATAACATCGAGGAAAAAGAAATAGATATCTCCAGTGTAAGACAACAGGCAATAAAAGAGATGGAAACTAGTGCTAGGTATGACAAAGAGAGATTCGATAAAACCAAAGCTAAAGTAGTTAGGTTTAATCCTGGTGATTTGGTACTACGCCAAAATGAAGAAAGGAACCAGACAAAATTGGATCCAAAATTCAGGGGTCCGTTTGTGATATCGGAGGTCCTGGGAGGAGACCGATATACCTTGAAAACACTGGATGGGAAAAGGTCATACAAGTACAGTCATGACAGGTTAAGGAAAATGCCGGATAGTCGCATTCCTGCGGAGTTGGATGTCTGTTGTGATGACGAGAACAGTGACCATGGCGATGTGAGTACCCCGATCCCAGAGGATCGTAGAATTATATGAGCCCAGGTGCGGCCATGGGACGGAGTTCAGTGCGGTCAGGCACTGGGAGTGACGATGTCACGAAGCTGGGAGCCGGTTTAGTACCGACAGCGACGATGTCACGAAGCTGGGAGCCGGTTTAGTACCGACAGCGACGATGTCACGAAGCTGGGAGCCGGTTTAGTACCGACAGCGACGATGTCACGAAGCTGGGAGCCGGTTTAGTACCGACAGCGACGATGTCACGAAGCTGGGAGCCGGTTTAGTACCGACAGCGACAATGCCACGAGGTTGGAGCTGGTTTAGTACCGATAGCGACAATGTCACGAGGTTGGAGCTGGTCTAGTACCGACAGCGACAATGTCACGGATTTGGAGCTGGTCTAGTACCGACAGCGACGATGTCACGAAGCTGGAGCTGGTCTAGTACCGACAGTGACAATGTCACGAGGCTGGAGGCGGTCTAGTGTTGACAGCGATCGTGTTACGAAGCTGGTTATGTAACGAACTTTGAGAGTATGTGCGATTCGAAGGATGAGACCCATTTGGGTGTGAAATCGAGAATGGTCCGTCATGTCATTACGACCCGACTGAAAGCACGCAGAATGCAACTGGCACTTTGAATGCTAATCACAATGACACTAATCTTGTTTCCTTTTGTTTTGTTAACGAAGGTACACCCGAGGACGTGTGATAGTCAGGATGGCCGTGTCGGAGATGAAAGGAAAGCCGAAGCCCTTCCTTGGAAATTTTGGGAACATCCTCTAGTACCTTGGCCTAGATTTTATTATAGTTGTAATTGTTTAAGATTTGTAATAAGCGAGATTGGGTTCGAGGTGACAATCGGTCGCTGAACGTAGCCACGGTCACGGGATGGATGTTTTATCTAACGGAGGTCTGGAGTGGTTGTATGTGTTTTCCGAGAAGTGTGGTTGTGGCGGCATGCGGCCTCGAGAGCGGGCCGAGCCACGTGTGATGTTGCCTCGGAGGTGCCGATGCAATGGGACATACATTGTATTTAGTAACCAAAACTCCAGGCAGAAACTGCCTAGCAACGGCGTTTGGAACTCTCTCGATGCTTCCAACGAGTGTGCCTAGCAACGGCGTTTGGAACCTTCTCGATGCTTCCAAACGGGGATAGAAAACAAAATGCAATCGTACAGGGAGAAAAATCTCCACGAGGCTGGCATTCTTGCGATTGCCTTGGAGAGTGATACATCGAGCGTTTTCGAGGATCGCATTTGCGTCTAAGTTAGTTTCGCTTGGTAAGGAGTTATCCCGGTGACCGTGGATTCGTTTGAACTCAAACATTGCTAATAGTATTATTTAATTTAATTATTCGTAGATCGTATTATTCATTAGGCTTAGTGTTTGTTAGACTTATTATTAGTTGTACTTATTATTTGTTAAGCTTAGTGATAGACCTGTATATACGTGTAAATAAAATCTCGGCTTTGTGAAACGATGGCTAGTCCACATGAAGAGTCGTCGCGCGCCCAAAATTCGAATCCTGATCCGACATATATATATATATTTTAAATGTGATAGTGTTAGGTTATCTATTTTACGTTTGTTATTATTTTTTTTTAATTTTATATTGCCCCCCTTTTTAATTAATTATATATATATATATTTTTACATTTGTAGTTGTGCATAAAATTTATTAAAGAAAAGTGTTAACAATGTGTTTTCATGATTTGTTTCTCGCGCCTGACTTCCATTAATCCCTAATATTCCTGTCGCCATGACGCGTGTAAATCCAACATGGCCGCTCATAAATGTCATCAGTAAAGTTTTTAGTGACGGGTCTTTAGTTTTGTTTGATATTGAAGTAATTTTTCGTCTGTCGCTCGTTTTTCCTTATTCTACCGCAATTAGAACATTTATTTATTAATATTGTTTTAAAGTGACAATAGCATAGCTCGTGTGAATATACGTATATATATATATGTTTATGTCGTGTGTCACTTCAGTATGGCTAATGTTTTGTAATTCTTCGATTGCGTTATTTATTGTTTTGAGTAGTTTATTTTATAGAGTATTCGATAATATAAAACATATGCACACACACACACACACACACATATATATATATACGTATTTATATGCATATCTCTCTTGCCCATATAGTGTTCATACGAAATGAAATGTTAATTATTTATTTTATATTAATTTCTTTTAATAAGATAGAACACGCACACGCACACGTATATATGTATATATTTCTGGCAAAGTGATTTTCATTCAGATTCTTTAGTGATATAGTGTTGTGTATTTGAGGTTATGTGTCAATCATTTGATTTCATATATACATATATATCTTATATTGTGACAACATAGTATTGAAGGTTTTGTTTCTAGATTATTGTGCGTTTAATGTGTGTTTACATATTTGTGTTTGATGATAGAATTTCTGTATGCAATTCCTCAAGTTGTTGCGGTGTCAATTATTTTGAGCGTTTGGGCTATCGACAGGTTGTCGCTTAGTCCCAAGTGTTGTGTTGTGTGTTCTATTTCTTTTGTAGATTATTAATAGTAGCTTTAGTTTAGAAAATAGATTATTTATATGTTTATATAGAGACATGCATGTTTCATAGCGTAGTTCTTATTTTATAACTCTTTACCGGAACGTAGGCTAGTTTTAAGTATGTATCTTAGATTATCGATTTGAATCAATAATGTAGAAAGAGCATACATTAATAGTAATTTAGTTTAGAATATAATTTATATATTTATATATAGACATGCATGTTTCGTAATGTAGTTCTTATTTTATAATTCTTTACCGGAACGTAGGCTAGTTTTAAGTATGTATCTTTAGATTATTTATTTGATAGAATGCGCACACATATATATATGTTTCTGACAATGTAACCTTTATTTCCTTAAAAATACAATATTGTATGTTTTATGTATTCGTTAAACTATTAGTTTTTGACTTCATATATACTTATATTTCATAGATTGATAATATTCTATTGGAAGCACTGTCTCTAATATTTACTAATTTATTACATGTCTAGCATATATGTTTATACTTGTATGTAACTCTCCAAGTTGATTGATTAAAATATATTTATATATACATGTATTTCTGGCGTTTCAATTATTTCCCTTTTGTAGTTATTCTTATTTCCCGGTTTAGTTGTTTGGTTCGTAACTCGTTCAATCCATTAGCTGGTTTTATTTATTTTATTTTATACTGATTGGATTTATTAGTCGCCCTCGTTTCGTTAATCCTTCCTTTAGTTTCGTAGCCCCGTGTGTTCGTTTGTGCATTCAAATCCTTATTCGCGCGTTTTGTATAGAATAGTTTTCTTGTTCTTGTTACGGCGCGTGCGGAGCGCGGGACGTGACACCCCCGCCCTTGGAGTTCAAATTTCCAAAGGAAATTTGACTGATGGTGTCACTGAGTTCGCTCAAGGCGGACGTAGATGTCGTTTGTTGTTGAGTGACTACCGGTGTTATCGTCCTTCATTCCCAGGATGTTTACTGTTCCAGGGATGATTGTTTTTCCTGTCGCTCCTCTGGCCAATGTGTTTAAGACTGCAGTTTTTTCTGCCGGGAACATGACGTGGTCCCGTAGTGCGTCCAGGTCCTCTTGGGTATATATTCAGCTCATGGTCAATGACGATGGTGCTGAATATCGCCACGTTTGACGCACGTCCGGGCGGAGTTTGTGTGGTGCGATTCCCTTGCCAAACGGGTAGCTCCGAGTAGCATTTTGTTGTATGTCGTACTTTTACTTGTACCGGAATGTATTTGACTATATGGACCGCTTCTCCTGCGATCAAATCCATGTGTCCTGGGTTTTGGTTATGGCGTATGCAAATTCGTCGGGCGGTAAGTTTGCCAAGCTTAAAGCATTCTCTATTAGTTTCTTCTGTGTGTTGCGTCTTTGTGTCAGTATGGTGTTGTCATTTCTCGAGTTTATCAGAAATAAGAATAACCTTTTATAGGAAAAGAAAAAAAAAATATTTTTTTTTTTTATTAAAATTTTTTTTTATATTTATATATATATTATTTTTCCTTCCCTCTTTCTTTCTTTTTCTCTTCTTTCTCCCCCCATTTTTCTTCTCCCCCTTTTTTTATTGTTAAAACTTTTGTTTTATTTTAGGTTTTACGCATTTGTTATCAGTGAAAGCAAATATTATGAATACTACTTGAGTTATAATTATATACATATATGCGTAGCTATTGGTAAGTAATATAAATAAGATCTGTTTTACTGCTATAAATATATATATAAGTATATATTATCAATAGGAATATATATATTACAGATGTAGCTTGTCTTCGAGTATATATATATGTGCGTATAATTGGTGATTATGACGATTTACCTTGTAAGTTATTCGCATTATTAATCAAGTGAGTGTTAAAATATCGCCTACTTTATAATATGCATGTATATATATATATATATATATTGGTAAGTATAGGTGGAAATTATATGTATAAATATTATTTATTTACAGGTGGATAGCAGAAGTATTTGGTTTCGTGAGTGGCGTACAGGTGCTTTACAGTTCTACGGTGCGGATTGCTATTCCTTGAACTAAAAAAAAATTCTTTCGATGTCAGTCAGATTATTATAAACGATCATGCACGGGAGGATTTTCTGCAGAGATTCAAAATGCTCTCTGGATTCCTTGTGAAACGTCTGGACAACACCTACATGTTCCTCCATCCGTCGTTCAGAGAATGGTTGATGAATTCGCCATCAGTTCTGTACACACATACAAAAATAGTTAATATATATATATATTATATTTTTTTTTTTATATATATATGTTTCATTCGGACCTGTTCCTTGTATGAATACTGTATCTCTGTATATAATATAATATATATAATATGTTATGATTATGTTAGTTGTTATTTATTATATGTATTTTCCTTAACTCCCTCTCCTTTTTTTTCTTGTTGTTGTTTTTTTTTTTTTTTTTTTTTAGTACCTAACATTGCTATTATGATGCTGTATTACATTGTATTGGCTATTATTTGTATGTGCGCGCGACGAATTTTTCAACATGGCCGCTCGCGTGTATCTTTGGTATGGCATTGGTTTAATGTCAACAGTAGCGTGTCGTTGAAATAGTTAATTAATTGTTAATCACTATAATTTTACTTAGTAGTGTTTTTGTAATATTGTTTTGTGTTTCATGATATTGTGTGTGTCAATACCGTGTGCTACCTTAATGTGATAGCATGGATTGTATTGTTATCGAATTTCGATAGTCATTGTTTTGATTATACGTGACTTGCATTTATATAAGTCTTGTTTAATTTAGTTAATGTTTTTTGTGTATTGTGTTACCAGATATTTTGTGTAGCGTAACTTTATTCTTTTGCACCGAATTCAGTCATGTTGTTAATATTTAGTTAGTCTATCTTGATTAATTTCTAACCTATTCCTGTGTTTATTAACCTTTCTTATTGTCCCTATTAATTTATTATCGCATGTACTTGCTATTTGCTATTATTTTGTGTATGATATGAATTGGTTTCTTTATTAATGATTAAAATCTACTTGTTAGATTACCATTGTCTGTAATTCTTCAGATTCTACTCTTTCGATGCTGCATCACTTACCTGGATCGTTCCCGCAACATCGTCCGATTCTTTGATATGCCTTGGATACTTACTACGGCTGCCTTCAATCGTCTTATATCTGTGGTCATAAAGGTGGTGTTTAATTTATTTAATTTAATATATATATATAATGCATTGTATGTGCGACCGCTATTGTGCATTACAAATTAACATCACAATACTACGTAGATTAATACATAACCAAATATCCCTTTACTCCGGTTACATTTATTACTAACTCTCAATTAATCTATCTTGATTATTTTCTAACCGCTTTCTATACTTTATCAACTATTTTATTTCTTCTTGTTAATCTGCGAAATTCATGCGTGTACGCTTCCTTGTATGGTGATTAATTGTTCATGAGGTAAGTTGCACTTTCACCGTTTTAGTTATTCGTTGAACTAGCTCGTTTCACATTCAAACAGTAATTGGAGCACTTGTAATAAACTTCTTTTCTTTTTAGGTTTCCGCCATCTGTGTTGTTCGATGAACAGGGCAATGCTTCCACAGTATTGTTATAACATTTAGTACTGTTGTATTTTGCATTAACGCAATTGAAGTTAATTGGTTCATTTATTTTTCAGCTGGCTGTTGTACATGGTGTTTCGCAAACAGAGATCCATAACCTATTTTGCACGTAAACCTTCTCGTATGATGATTACTTGTTCACAAGGTAACTTTCACTTTCACTCTTTTAATTTTATTGAATCAACACGTTGTATATTCAAACAATAATTGGAGTACACATGATAATTTTCCTTTTTTTTTCTTTTTTAGGTTTTCGCTATCTGTATTATTCGACGAACAGTGTGACACTTCCTTTTGATTTATCCACAATATAGTTATAACACTTAGTAACCTCGTATTTTGCACTGAGACAATTGAGACTAATTTATTCACTTATTTTAGGTAGCTGTCATACATTATGTTCCACGAACAACGATCCATAACCTATACTTGCACGTACACTTCCTTGTATGTTGATCACTTGTTCACAAGGTAACTTTCACTTTCAATAGTTAACTGTGAACAATGAATTGAGTTAACACGTTTTATATTTAAGCAATAATTGAAACACATATAATAATTTTCCCTTTTTCCTTTTAGGTGTTCGATATCTGTATTATTCGAAGAACAGCACTACAACATACACTACTGCACTACGTTGCCCACTGAAATCACTTTATTCATTGTTTATTTCGATTATGCGCTAGTTTTAGCTTGTTTAAGTGCACCGTTCGCGGAATCCCTTTTACTTCAATCTTGACGTTTTGTTCTGCAAGATTTCTAGCACTTTGTGTCGTCTAATATATTGATGGGAGAATTTTCCTTACTAGGTTCTTTTAATAGATATATCGAGTCTCCTGTTTTAAAATCTTGAAGGTTGATTCGTCGATTGTTGGTCTTAGTTTGGACTTTATCAAATTTTCTCTTGCCATTCGTCGTACAGTGTTAATTTTATTGAACAGATCTTTGAGATATTCTGCGCATGTTGGTTCCGTGTTCTCTTCGATTGTTACTTCACCAATAGGTTCTTTGGCTAGATGTCCGAAACTAATTCGTGCGGGGAGAATTTCGTTCCTTTCCTTCATTTTAGTTTTTATTTTGCGCCAAGACGCAGGTTTACTTACATTGATCCAATTACCCAATTGCTTGCTAATAGCATTTAAGATACAAATTTTTGAAAGTGCCGCAACCATATTAACCCAAAAATATTTTGTATATAGTATAGTGTGATACCATCCATATTTTCCTGGGGGAATCATAAGATCGGCACTACTTACTATGTTACCTACGTCAAATATTAGATGTAGTAACCAATAAAGTATTTTTAATCCAATTATAATCCAATGGCTAGCGTATTTATTCAAGTTTTTAGATATATCTTCGACTGGTGATTCCCTATTTTCTCCCTTTTGATTTCTTCGAGCTCGTTGAACTTGTGTTTCTTCAGCTTGAAAATGTTTAGAATCCTTTTCCTTAGTTACCCCTTTTTCTTCTTTATTTACTTTATTCACAACACCTTTATTTTCCTCTACCTTTTCAGGATGAATAGTTTCACTGGAAGTGCTTATTGTAATTAAATTATTATTTATTTGTAAGGAACGTTTAGGAATATTTTTGGTAGATTTGGAATTATTCTTTGAATTTTTATTACAAACCTTTTTGCTTATAGATTCTGTTTTGGATTTATGGATAGCTATATTTTTATTCTCTATAGTGTGATCTTCCTTGCAATTTAATGATTTGGCTTTGAGTTCGATAAAGTTTCCTTCTGATGGTTTTATAGAAGTTTTTGAGTGAGATGCACTCGCTATCTTTTTTCCTATTATGGTTGAAACATTCACGAAATTCGTGGAGTCTTGCTTTTGTATCTTTGCCAAGTCGAACGTGGAGAGGCAATTTGCACTTCCCAGCGGGTCCAATATCTCTGTGATGTTAGGCAGTGGATAAGCATTGCCTGTCGTCTCGTCGTTCAATTTCCTAGTTTCTGCTTCGTCTGAAAGTTCTTTGGCACTAATATTATTTATCTTGTTTGGTAACTCAGAAAATTTCTCACTCATGATCCTGTCTATGGCACCGTGCGTCCTCTTATTATTTAACGTGACATTATCCCTTATCACAGTAACGGAATGGTGTTTGCATTGAAAAGTTGATTGATTGAAATGATCAGCATCTCTCTTTTGATTTAGATCTCTATCGAGGTATTTATTTATGCGTTTTTCTTCCCAAGTTATTGCTCTTGTTTCTTTCCTGACATTTTCTTCTATTCCCGGGTTGTTTAGATGTTTCCGCGACGGCGGTACAAATCTCCAGTTCTGGCGGTTGTTTACAGTATAAATACTATTGTATGGTGGATGAACGTTGTTTTGGTTATAATTATCCGAAGGTGTCGGATGTCGGTATCGAATTCTATTTTTCACTTGTTTTGATTCTCGTGTTGCTTTCACGGCTTGGCGGTACGCATCGTCCAAGGATTGGTATCCTGCTATCTTTACTCGTAAATACACCTCGTTTGGGAGCCCCTTAACGAAAGCTTCCCTCGTGTCTCGATCTATCCTATCTTGAAATACGGTGCCGTACTCGCATTTTTCCCCGTTCATTATCGCCAGTCTGAGATCTTTGACGCGATCTACGTAGTCCAAAATATCTTCTCCCGGTCGTTGAAATATTGTAGCTAATTCCCCTTTATATTCGTTAACCGTTTTTCCCGGACCGAACATATCTTTTAATTTATTCCCGAAATCGTTTAAACTTATTATTTCTGTGTCTTCTATGGCGAGAAATGCGTGTCCGCGAAGCTTATTCGTTAATAATTTTACTAACTGAGATTCTTGATGCTTAGAAACCATGTTTCGTGCGCGCTCGCATGCTTTTAAAAATCGAAATACCGAGGGTCGATGTCCGTCGAACACTGGTACTGTCTCTATGGCATCTTTTAACTTAATTGATTGGGGATTAACTTCTATCGGTATTATCGCTTGGGAAATTATCGGCGATGATACGGGTGTCTTGCTTTCTTTTTTTATTTTCAGTGAACGCACATCGTCTTGTAATTTATTCATTGTTGTACTCATGTCGCGAAAATTCGCATCCCATGCTTTAAGTTTTTCCGATAACATCAAGATCGTGTCTTTGTCCAACGATTCTAATTTAGTCGACATTATTTCTTAGGTATATATTTTATCGATAATCGTAACAACTTTAATCCTTTCTGGAGCGAATCGTTTAAACCAACTTTAATCCTCCGTGGAGCGTATCCCACCGCTGCCACCAAAAAAATTATATCTCTAAATGTTACGTATTAATTTGTTTGTTTAAATCGATCAAATCTTAAGTTTAAATTTTACTGAAAATTTTTTCTTTTTTTTATAGTTTGAGTTTGTATTTAATCTGAAGGGAAATAAATTGAAATGATATTTCTGTGTATTTAATACTGATTTAGATTTCTAATTAATACGGTAGTTGCTGCCACCAGAAATAGTCTAAGGACTATTTCAAAATATTTTACTTTTATTATTTTCTTTTACGTTTAATGGGTAGCGTTAACTGACGCTTAATGCAACTGGTAAATGAATTTCACTTTTCGGCTAACCTGCTATGCGCAGGGATACTAGCACGGGAGAGGATTAAAGCTGGGTACAATGAATATTTTTCCTCGTTGAACGGATTTTTATTTCGACGTAGAATTGCTTAGGTTATTGTATATATATTTTATTAGCTGGATATTTATATTTTAGCGTTGCTGGATTGGATAGGAACGTAAGATTTTTCGTTGTTTTATATAAATTTATTTTTACGTTTGACTTCTTCTTCTCTTTTAATTTCGCTGTAGTAGTTTGCCGTTAGAACCGAAACTCAATTCATTTACTACGATGGATTCTGTTACCACGATTTTCTTGCCTTTTGAGTTTAATAATCGAGGATGATTCTAACGATCCTCTCTGCGTGGAACTCGTGTGATTTCGCAAGCCTTGCCCAAAGACGGGTAATATTTTACCAACAGTGGGAGGAGGAATGCGAAGATCAGCGGATGTTTCAGTAGCTGAAAACACCGTTCGCACAAGCCGACACAGCGGACGACTCCTTTGTTTAAAGTTTAAACAATGATTCTATCTTCAAAACCGTTCACGAAAATAAAACGAGATCAATGATAGGAAGTTCTAACTCAATTCTCGAGGACAACGAGATTATCAGAGAAGAAGGAAATTTTCAAAATTAATTTTCTTACCTTGAGGAGTAGGTGCTGTCTGGTGCCATTACCTCAGCCGCTCCGGTGGTCGTCGAAGTTTTTGTTGGGTTTATTATTTGAACTCGAATGTAGTTTATTATCAACTCTTACTTTATTTATCTATTTTAATACAGACTGAGCAATTTACTAACTGGATTAATACCGCAATTACAATGCGCGTTTGTGTCTAAACGATGAAATGAGGACTTCAAAGATAAAATTTTCTTTTACTTAGTCGCGACTCTCTTTTCTTTACCGAAAAAACTAAAGACCCCGAAACGCAAAATACAATACAAAATTTCTAAACGCAGTGATGAGCGCAATAACGAACGCAAAGAATAATGAGCGGTAATAACAAACGATCGCAAGAATTATGAACAAACTAATGAACGCTGCGCTATGTTGCTACGCTTATTTATAATGCCATCCCCCACGGGGTGGTGGTCCGCTGGGGGTACGCTTCCGTGGGAATCGGGATGTTGCAGTTTGGGCTTCTTGGAATCGTACGTGACAAAATGTAAATTCCGTATTTCGACTTAGTTTCTATCAGTCCTGTGTTTCTGCTGAGCTAGCGTCTAGGAGATTTGAAGCATTCCACGCTGATCTAGTCCGTTCCGCGAGAAACTTCCACGTGCTGTATCGTGGGAATTACCGGTGTTTCTTCGGCGCGTGGAAGGGCTGGTGGCTGCAGCATCATTATCATTTCAATGTTTGCTCGGGCAACACGCGCAACTCCGCTGCTCTCCCACAACAAGGACCTCCTTCGTTGAGTTATTTTTCGTAAGTTTGGATATTCGCATATTATGGTTGTTTTGTGATCTTAATGTTTTTTCCCTTTTTTGTTGTTCCCCTAGGCTTCGGTGATCGACGTTCGGACAATGTTTGCGGAGTCGTTTCCATCAGAGGTTCCTTTCCAGACTTCTCTGGTACGTATTTAGTCTTGTTTTTAGTCTGCTTGATTCGTTCTGTTTCGTTTTATTTAGAATATACCGTGTTGTTCTCATCCCAAGCGAAAGAGGGATTCCGAAGAACCCATGGGCGACTCGGGAGGATCCATCAAACGCATGCGGCCCTGTGATAAACCACGAGTATCAGAGTGGTTGGAGGAACTATTCAACATTGATGCCGAGGCCGTGTCGAAATTGGGCTTTGACGATTTGGCTACTTTCGACGAGAATTTCTTCGATGCAGAGACCGTCGTATTGGAGAGGGAACCCCCTCTGGTTGAAATCGTTGATACCGATCGTTGCGTGAAAGTTCGTTTTGCGAATGAAATTCCCGAAGAGGTTTTGGAGGCACATCTTCGTCACCATGCTTCTGGGAAAAAGGGAATTTCCCCTGTTGTGCGCTATTGGTGTATGCGTGAGTTCAGCGAACTTTATCCCGGAGCTCCTTGCTTCGATTTTGATTTAGTGTAGCTGCTTCAATTTCGTTGGTTCGCTGTTTGATGTTCCTTATTATTATTAATTTTTTGATATATTTTGTTTTGTGTTCAATATATATATATATATATGTCGGAGATGAAAGGAAAGCCGAAGCCCTTCCTTGGAAATTTTGGGAACATCCTCTAGTACCTTGGCCTAGATTTTATTATAGTTGTAATTGTTTAAGATTTGTAATAAGCGAGATTGGGTTCGAGGTGACAATCGGTCGCTGAACGTAGCCACGGTCACGGGATGGATGTTTTATCTAACGGAGGTCTGGAGTGGTTGTATGTGTTTTCCGAGAAGTGTGGTTGTGGCGGCATGCGGCCTCGAGAGCGGGCCGAGCCACGTGTGATGTTGCCTCGGAGGTGCCGATGCAATGGGACATACATTGTATTTAGTAACCAAAACTCCAGGCAGAAACTGCCTAGCAACGGCGTTTGGAACTCTCTCGATGCTTCCAACGAGTGTGCCTAGCAACGGCGTTTGGAACCTTCTCGATGCTTCCAAACGGGGATAGAAAACAAAATGCAATCGTACAGGGAGAAAAATCTCCACGAGGCTGGCATTCTTGCGATTGCCTTGGAGAGTGATACATCGAGCGTTTTCGAGGATCGCATTTGCGTCTAAGTTAGTTTCGCTTAGTAAGGAGTTATCCCGGTGACCGTGGATTCGTTTGAACTCAAACATTGCTAATAGTATTATTTAATTTAATTATTCGTAGATCGTATTATTCATTAGGCTTAGTGTTTGTTAGACTTATTATTAGTTGTACTTATTATTTGTTAAGCTTAGTGATAGACCTGTATATACGTGTAAATAAAATCTCGGCTTTGTGAAACGATGGCTAGTCCACATGAAGAGTCGTCGCGCGCCCAAAATTCGTATCCTGATCCGACATCAGAAGTGGGATCAGAACCGTTTAAAGTGCTACAAGAGCAAATGGACCTTATGCGCGAGTTAATTCAGACGCTAGCGCACAAACCGGGGGAGCAACGACCGAGTACGGAATCTAAGGATGCAACGTTACCACGTTTTGACCCCGAAGGCGCGGGCGCCGATCCATCCGCGTGGTGCTCTCATGCTGATCTGATTTTGAAAGACCACCCGATGCAAGAGAGTGCGTTACTTTCCGCTCTAAATCGCGCCCTAAGGGGTTCTGCTGCGCATTGGCTTTCACAAATGGTGCGCGGTGGAAAGCTTACCTGGCCAACGTTTAAGGAACAATTTCTTTCGCGTTTTGGTGGCAGAGAGACAGCCGCTTCGGCGTTAATAAGGATATCCAGAGAACGACCGTCGGAGACTGAATCTCCGGGAGCGTACGGTAGTCGCCTCCGCTCCATGCTGCAGATGAAGTTGCAAGATCTAACGATGCCCGAAGTGATCAATGCCCTCGCCCTTTATATGCTGAGTTCACAAGATCGACGCTTTCGGCGACTAACGCTCGCGAATAATATCAGGACGGAGGACCAATTTCATGATGAAATGAGGATTCTCCCTTACAACGATCAGCCGACATTTTCGCCAAGAAATTCACTAACGGAACCTGAAGCTAAACGCAGCAGGCTATCAGTTCCTCGGATTAAGTGCTACCGCTGTGGTGCTCACGGACATAGGAGAACGGAGTGTCGCCTGCAAACACAAACGGGGAAGGAGCAGGATATACGAAACCCGAAGGAAAAACGACCAGCCGCATCGTCGAAGGTGACCTGCTTCAAATGCCACGAGGAGGGACATATCGCGCCTAATTGCCCATCATCGCGGAAAAGAAACTACGATTCCATTGACGAACGCCGGATCGACTCCTGTGTAGTAGAAGCTCCGGCTGGTAGATTAAGCCATCTGGGTGAGTCGTATCCATTTTACTTTGATTCTGGGGCCGAGTGTTCGTTAATCAAAGAGTCCCTAGCCTCGAAATTTTCGGGCAAAAGAATAACCGATGTGGTAGTGATGCGGGGGATCGGGAATACTTGTATTAAGAGTACACTTCAGATTTTGTCCACTGTTCGTATTAACGATCTTACATTGGAGATAGTTTTTCATGTCCTTGCTGACGATTACCTAAAATACGACATCATGATTGGTCGCGAGATTTTGAGCCAGGGATTCGACGTAAATATCGCGCAAGATAGCCTCGTTATTTGTAAAACAAAGGTCGTTAACGCTTGTGGTAAAGTCGCAGAAGATGCGGTCAACATTAACGAGGTTGACACTGATGTGATCGGTAACTATAAAGATCGATTAATCTCTGTTCTCGAAAAATTCAAAGAATCATTCATTACGGGTTTCCCGCGTACTCGCGTCAGTACGGGCCAGTTGGAAATACGGCTAATCGATCCCAACGTCACCGTGCAGAGAAGCCCTTACAGGCTTAGCGTGGAAGAGCGAAGAATAGTACGCGAGAGGATAGACGAGTTAATTAAAGCACAAATTGTAAAACCTAGTAATTCGCCGTTCGCGAGCCCTATAATACTCGTGAAGAAGAAGGACGGCTCAGACAGATTGTGCGTAGACTTTCGAGCGCTGAATAAAAATACGGTCGCGGATCGGTATCCCTTACCCCTTATTGCTGACCAAATCGCGAGATTGCAGAGTGCGAGATACTTCATTAGCCTGGACATGGCTAGCGGATTTCACCAGATCCCCATTCACCCTAACTCGACGGAATATACTGCGTTCGTTACCCCCGACGGTCAATACGAATACGTGACGATGCCGTTTGGGTTGAAAAATGCACCAGCCGTTTTCCAGAGAGCCATTTTCAAGGCCTTAGGCGACCTCGCTTATTCGTATGTCGTTGTTTATTTGGACGACGTTCTAATAATCGCCGACTCAATAGATCAAGCTCTAGAAAGGTTGCACACTGTACTAAACACTCTCGTAAACGCCGGATTTTCTTTCAATTTCGCTAAATGTTCTTTTCTGAAGACGTCGGTACTTTATTTGGGATATGTAATTCGTAACGGAGAAGTTCGTCCAAACCCGGGAAAAATACAAGCTTTGAATTCTTTACCTGCACCGTCGACCGTCACACAGCTTAGGCAGTTTATAGGTTTGGCCTCTTACTTCCGAAAATTTATTCCTAAATTTTCGCAAGTGATGAAACCCTTGTACGCACTCACTTCTAGTAACAAGCACATAACTTGGACGGACAGGCACGAAAAGATAAGACAACAGATAATTTCCGTTCTGACCGACGCGCCGGTGTTAATGATATTTGATCCCAATCGGCCCATAGAGTTACATACCGACGCTAGTTCGGAGGGGTATGGAGCTATTTTAATGCATAGAGTCGAAAAGGAAAACAGAGTCATCGAATATTATAGTAAAAGGACCAGTCCCGCGGAATCTAGGTATCATTCGTACGAACTGGAGACACTAGCAGTAGTAAGCGCCGTTAAGCATTTCCGACACTACTTACATGGACGGAAATTCTTAGTAGTTACGGACTGTAATTCTTTGAAAGCCTCCAGCAACAAAGTAAACTTAAACGACCGGGTTTATAGGTGGTGGGCTTATTTGCAAACATTCGATTTTGACATCATGTATCGAGAGGGTAAACGAATGGCCCACGTAGATTTCTTTTCGCGAAACCCCGTAGACTTGAATCGCCGTATGATAGACAAGGTCGCAGAGAAAGAGATTAATCTGGCCGAGATCTCCGAAGACTGGCTATTAGCGGAACAACGTCGCGATCCGCAAATCTCCGAAATCGTTAATAAATTACAGAACGAAGAGCTCGCGGAAGATATCGCGAATACCTACGAACTGCGATCCGGTACACTTTACCGTAAAGTACAACGAAAGGGCAGAACCCTTTGCTTACCCATTGTTCCGAGAGGTTTTAGATGGTCCGTCATCAACCATGTGCATCAGTCAATTATGCACTTAGGATGGGATAAAACGCTCGAGAAGCTCTATGAGTATTATTGGTTCGAGGGAATGGCGAAGTATGTTCGCAAGTTTGTCGAGAACTGCCATGCTTGTAGAGTTTCGAAGGCTAGTTCAGGTAAAATACAGGCTGAACTGCATCCTATACCTAAGACCGGCATACCGTGGCATACGGTGCATATGGACATAACGGGCAAGCTGAGTGGCAAGAATGACTCGAAAGAGTATGTCGTCGTCTTGATCGATGCCTTTACGAAATTCGTGCACTTATATCACACACGCAAATTGGATTCGCTCAGCGTTATCAAGGCACTTAAGTCCGCCGTGTTTTTGTTCGGTAGACCCTGTCGGATAATAGCAGATCAGGGTAGATGTTTCACGGGCCGGGAGTTTCAAGAATTCTGTGCAAGCAAACAAATCAAAGTTCATTTGATCGCGACCGGTGCAAGTAGGGCCAATGGGCAAGTAGAGCGTGTAATGAGCACGTTAAAAAATATGTTCACAACGGTAGAAACGACCGGGCGTTCGTGGCAAGACGCGATCGGGGAGATGCAATTGGCTTTGAATTGCACCATCAACCGCGTAACCAAATCGAGTCCTTTAGAGTTATTGATTGGTAGAGCAGCAAGACCGTATGACTTATTACTACCTGATAACATCGAGGAAAAAGAAATAGATATCTCCAGTGTAAGACAACAGGCAATAAAAGAGATGGAAACTAGTGCTAGGTATGACAAAGAGAGATTCGATAAAACCAAAGCTAAAGTAGTTAGGTTTAATCCTGGTGATTTGGTACTACGCCAAAATGAAGAAAGGAACCAGACAAAATTGGATCCAAAATTCAGGGGTCCGTTTGTGATATCGGAGGTCCTGGAAGGAGACCGATATACCTTGAAAACACTGGATGGGAAAAGGTCATACAGGTACAGTCATGACAGGTTAAGGAAAATGCCGGATAGTCGCATTCCTGCGGAGTTGGATGTTTGTTGTGATGACGAGAACAGTGACCATGGCGATGTGAGTACCCCGATCCCAGAGGATCGTAGAATTATATGCGCCCAGGTGCGGCCATGGGACGGAGTTCAGTGCGGTCAGGCACTGGGAGTGACGATGTCACGAAGCTGGGAGCCGGTTTAGTACCGACAGCGACGATGTCACGAAGCTGGGAGCCGGTTTAGTACCGACAGCGACGATGTCACGAAGCTGGGAGCCGGTTTAGTACCGACAGCGACGATGTCACGAAGCTGGGAGCCGGTTTAGTACCGACAGCGACGATGTCACGAAGCTGGGAGCCGGTTTAGTACCGACAGCGACAATGCCACGAGGTTGGAGCTGGTTTAGTACCGATAGCGACAATGTCACGAGGTTGGAGCTGGTCTAGTACCGACAGCGACAATGTCACGGATTTGGAGCTGGTCTAGTACCGACAGCGACGATGTCACGAAGCTGGAGCTGGTCTAGTACCGACAGTGACAATGTCACGAGGTTGGAGGCGGTCTAGTGTTGACAGCGATCGTGTTACGAAGCTGGTTATGTAACGAACTTTGAGAGTATGTGCGATTCGAAGGATGAGACCCATTTGGGTGTGAAATCGAGAATGGTCCGTCATGTCATTACGACCCGACTGAAAGCACGCAGAATGCAACTGGCACTTTGAATGCTAATCACAATGACACTAATCTTGTTTCCTTTTGTTTTGTTAACGAAGGTACACCCGAGGACGTGTGATAGTCAGGATGGCCGTGTCGGAGATGAAAGGAAAGCCGAAGCCCTTCCTTGGAAATTTTGGGAACATCCTCTAGTACCTTGGCCTAGATTTTATTATAGTTGTAATTGTTTAAGATTTGTAATAAGCGAGATTGGGTTCGAGGTGACAATCGGTCGCTGAACGTAGCCACGGTCACGGGATGGATGTTTTATCTAACGGAGGTCTGGAGTGGTTGTATGTGTTTTCCGAGAAGTGTGGTTGTGGCGGCATGCGGCCTCGAGAGCGGGCCGAGCCACGTGTGATGTTGCCTCGGAGGTGCCGATGCAATGGGACATACATTGTATTTAGTAACCAAAACTCCAGGCAGAAACTGCCTAGCAACGGCGTTTGGAACTCTCTCGATGCTTCCAACGAGTGTGCCTAGCAACGGCGTTTGGAACCTTCTCGATGCTTCCAAACGGGGATAGAAAACAAAATGCAATCGTACAGGGAGAAAAATCTCCACGAGGCTGGCATTCTTGCGATTGCCTTGGAGAGTGATATATCGAGCATTTTCGACGATCGCATTTGCGTCTAAGTTAGTTTCGCTTAGTAAGGAGTTATCCCGGTGACCGTGGATTCGTTTGAACTCAAACATTGCTAATAGTATTATTTAATTTAATTATTCGTAGATCGTATTATTCATTAGGCTTAGTGTTCGTTAGACTTATTATTAGTTGTACTTATTATTTGTTAAGCTTAGTGATAGACCTGTATATACGTGTAAATAAAATCTCGGCTTTGTGAAACGATGGCTAGTCCACATGAAGAGTCGTCGCGCGCCCAAAATTCGAATCCTGATCCGACATCAGAAGTGGGATCAGAACCGTTTAAAGTGCTACAAGAGCAAATGGTCCTTATGCGCGAGTTAATTCAGACGCTAGCGCACAAACCGGGGGAGCAACGACCGAGTACGGAATCTAAGGATGCAACGTTACCACGTTTTGACCCCGAAGGCGCGGGCGCCGATCCATCCGCGTGGTGCTCTCATGCTGATGTGATTTTGAAAGGCCACCCGATGCAAGAGAGTGCGTTACTTTCCGCTCTAAATCGCGTCCTAAGGGGTTCTGCTGCGCATTGGCTTTCACAAATGGTGCGCGGTGGAAAGCTTACCTGGCCAACGTTTAAGGAACAATTTCTTTCGCGTTTTGGTGGCAGAGAGACAGCCGCTTCGGCGTTAATAAGGATATCCAGAGAACGACCGTCGGAGACTGAATCCCCGGGAGCGTACGGTAGTCGCCTCCGCTCCATGCTGCAGATGAAGTTGCAAGATCTAACGATGCCCGAAGTGATCAATGCCCTCGCCCTTTATATACTGAGTTCACAAGATCGGCGCTTTCGGCGACTAACGCTCGCGAATAATATCAGGACGGAGGACCAATTTCATGATGAAATGAGGATTCTCCCTTACAACGATCAGCCGACATTTTCGCCAAGAAATTCACTAACGGAACCTGAAGCTAAACGAAGCAGGCTATCAGTTCCTCGGATTAAGTGCTACCGCTGTGGTGCTCACGGACATAGGAGAACGGAGTGTCGCCTGCAAACACAAACGGGGAAGGAGCAGGATATACGAAACCCGAAGGAAAAACGACCAGCCGCATCGTCGAAGGTGACCTGCTTCAAATGCCACGAGGAGGGACATATCGCGCCTAATTGCCCATCATCGCGGAAAAGAAACTACGATTCCATTGACGAACGCCGGATCGACTCCTGTGTAGTGGAAGCTCCGGCTGGTAGATTAAGCCATCTGGGTGAGTCGTATCCATTTTACTTTGATTCTGGGGCCGAGTGTTCGTTAATCAAAGAGTCCCTAGCCTCGAAATTTTCGGGTAAAAGAATAACCGATGTGGTAGTGATGCGGGGGATCGGGAATACTTGTATTAAGAGTACACTTCAGATTTTGTCCACTGTTTGTATTAACGGTCTTACATTAGAGATAGTTTTTCATGTCCTTGCTGACGATTACCTAAAATACGACATCATGATTGGTCGCGAGATTTTGAGCCAGGGATTCGACGTAAATATCACGCAAAATAGCCTCGTTATTTGTAAAACAAAGGTCATTAACGCTTGTGGTAAAGTCGCGGAAGATGCGGTCAACATTAACGAGGTTGACACTGATGTGATCGGTAACGATAAAGATCGATTAATCTCTGTTCTCGAAAAATTTAAAGAATCATTCATTACGGGTTTCCCGCGTACTCGCGTCAGTACGGGCCAGTTGGAAATACGGCTAATCGATCCCAACGTCACCGTGCAGAGAAGCCCTTACAGGCTTAGCGTGGAAGAGCGAAGAATAGTACGCGAGAGGATAGACGAGTTAATTAAAGCACAAATTGTAAAACCTCGTAATTCGCCGTTCGCGAGCCCTATAATACTCGTGAAGAAGAAGGACGGCTCAGACAGATTGTGCGTAGACTTTCGAGCGCTGAATAAAAATACGGTCGCGGATCGGTATCCCTTACCCCTTATTGCTGACCAAATCGCGAGATTGCAGAGTGCGAGATACTTCATTAGCCTGGACATGGCTAGCGGATTTCACCAGATCCCCATTCACCCTAACTCGACGGAATATACTGCGTTCGTTACCCCCGACGGTCAATACGAATACGTGACGATGCCGTTTGGGTTGAAAAATGCACCAGCCGTTTTCCAGAGAGCCATTTTCAAGGCCTTAGGCGACCTCGCTTATTCGTATGTCGTTGTTTATTTGGACGACGTTCTAATAATCGCCGACTCAATAGATCAAGCTCTAGAAAGGTTGCACACTGTACTAAACACTCTCGTAAACGCCGGATTTTCTTTCAATTTCGCTAAATGTTCTTTTCTGAAGACGTCGGTACTTTATTTGGGATATGTAATTCGTAACGGAGAAGTTCGTCCAAACCCGGGAAAAATACAAGCTTTGAATTCTTTACCTGCACCGTCGACCGTCACACAGCTTAGGCAGTTTATAGGTTTGGCCTCTTACTTCCGAAAATTTATTCCTAAATTTTCGCAAGTGATGAAACCCTTGTACGCACTCACTTCTAGTAACAAGCACATAACTTGGACGGACAGGCACGAAAAGATAAGACAACAGATAATTTCCGTTCTGACCGACGCGCCGGTGTTAATGATATTTGATCCCAATCGGCCCATAGAGTTACATACCGACGCTAGTTCGGAGGGGTATGGAGCTATTTTAATGCATAGAGTCGAAAAGGAAAACAGAGTCATCGAATATTATAGTAAAAGGACCAGTCCCGCGGAATCTAGGTATCATTCGTACGAACTGGAGACACTAGCAGTAGTAAGCGCCGTTAAGCATTTCCGACACTACTTACATGGACGGAAATTCTTAGTAGTTACGGACTGTAATTCTTTGAAAGCCTCCAGCAACAAAGTAAACTTAAACGACCGGGTTTATAGGTGGTGGGCTTATTTGCAAACATTCGATTTTGACATCATGTATCGAGAGGGTAAACGAATGGCCCACGTAGATTTCTTTTCGCGAAACCCCGTAGACTTGAATCGCCGTATGATAGACAAGGTCGCAGAGAAAGAGATTAATCTGGCCGAGATCTCCGAAGACTGGCTATTAGCGGAACAACGTCGCGATCCGCAAATCTCCGAAATCGTTAATAAATTACAGAACGAAGAGCTCGCGGAAGATATCGCGAATACCTACGAACTGCGATCCGGTACACTTTACCGTAAAGTACAACGAAAGGGCAGAACCCTTTGCTTACCCATTGTTCCGAGAGGTTTTAGATGGTCCGTCATCAACCATGTGCATCAGTCAATTATGCACTTAGGATGGGATAAAACGCTCGAGAAGCTCTATGAGTATTATTGGTTCGAGGGAATGGCGAAGTATGTTCGCAAGTTTGTCGAGAACTGCCATGCTTGTAGAGTTTCGAAGGCTAGTTCAGGTAAAATACAGGCTGAACTGCATCCTATACCTAAGACCGGCATACCGTGGCATACGGTGCATATGGACATAACGGGCAAGCTGAGTGGCAAGAATGACTCGAAAGAGTATGTCGTCGTCTTGATCGATGCCTTTACGAAATTCGTGCACTTATATCACACACGCAAATTGGATTCGCTCAGCGTTATCAAGGCACTTAAGTCCGCCGTGTTTTTGTTCGGTAGACCCTGTCGGATAATAGCAGATCAGGGTAGATGTTTCACGGGCCGGGAGTTTCAAGAATTCTGTGCAAGCAAACAAATCAAAGTTCATTTGATCGCGACCGGTGCAAGTAGGGCCAATGGGCAAGTAGAGCGTGTAATGAGCACGTTAAAAAATATGTTCACAACGGTAGAAACGACCGGGCGTTCGTGGCAAGACGCGATCGGGGAGATGCAATTGGCTTTGAATTGCACCATCAACCGCGTAACCAAATCGAGTCCTTTAGAGTTATTGATTGGTAGAGCAGCAAGACCGTATGACTTATTACTACCTGATAACATCGAGGAAAAAGAAATAGATATCTCCAGTGTAAGACAACAGGCAATAAAAGAGATGGAAACTAGTGCTAGGTATGACAAAGAGAGATTCGATAAAACCAAAGCTAAAGTAGTTAGGTTTAATCCTGGTGATTTGGTACTACGCCAAAATGAAGAAAGGAACCAGACAAAATTGGATCCAAAATTCAGGGGTCCGTTTGTGATATCGGAGGTCCTGGAAGGAGACCGATATACCTTGAAAACACTGGATGGGAAAAGGTCATACAGGTACAGTCATGACAGGTTAAGGAAAATGCCGGATAGTCGCATTCCTGCGGAGTTGGATGTTTGTTGTGATGACGAGAACAGTGACCATGGCGATGTGAGTACCCCGATCCCAGAGGATCGTAGAATTATATGCGCCCAGGTGCGGCCATGGGACGGAGTTCAGTGCGGTCAGGCACTGGGAGTGACGATGTCACGAAGCTGGGAGCCGGTTTAGTACCGACAGCGACGATGTCACGAAGCTGGGAGCCGGTTTAGTACCGACAGCGACGATGTCACGAAGCTGGGAGCCGGTTTAGTACCGACAGCGACGATGTCACGAAGCTGGGAGCCGGTTTAGTACCGACAGCGACGATGTCACGAAGCTGGGAGCCGGTTTAGTACCGACAGCGACAATGCCACGAGGTTGGAGCTGGTTTAGTACCGATAGCGACAATGTCACGAGGTTGGAGCTGGTCTAGTACCGACAGCGACAATGTCACGGATTTGGAGCTGGTCTAGTACCGACAGCGACGATGTCACGAAGCTGGAGCTGGTCTAGTACCGACAGTGACAATGTCACGAGGCTGGAGGCGGTCTAGTGTTGACAGCGATCGTGTTACGAAGCTGGTTATGTAACGAACTTTGAGAGTATGTGCGATTCGAAGGATGAGACCCATTTGGGTGTGAAATCGAGAATGGTCCGTCATGTCATTACGACCCGACTGAAAGCACGCAGAATGCAACTGGCACTTTGAATGCTAATCACAATGACACTAATCTTGTTTCCTTTTGTTTTGTTAACGAAGGTACACCCGAGGACGTGTGATAGTCAGGATGGCCGTGTCGGAGATGAAAGGAAAGCCGAAGCCCTTCCTTGGAAATTTTGGGAACATCCTCTAGTACCTTGGCCTAGATTTTATTATAGTTGTAATTGTTTAAGATTTGTAATAAGCGAGATTGGGTTCGAGGTGACAATCGGTCGCTGAACGTAGCCACGGTCACGGGATGGATGTTTTATCTAACGGAGGTCTGGAGTGGTTGTATGTGTTTTCCGAGAAGTGTGGTTGTGGCGGCATGCGGCCTCGAGAGCGGGCCGAGCCACGTGTGATGTTGCCTCGGAGGTGCCGATGCAATGGGACATACATTGTATTTAGTAACCAAAACTCCAGGCAGAAACTGCCTAGCAACGGCGTTTGGAACTCTCTCGATGCTTCCAACGAGTGTGCCTAGCAACGGCGTTTGGAACCTTCTCGATGCTTCCAAACGGGGATAGAAAACAAAATGCAATCGTACAGGGAGAAAAATCTCCACGAGGCTGGCATTCTTGCGATTGCCTTGGAGAGTGATATATCGAGCATTTTCGACGATCGCATTTGCGTCTAAGTTAGTTTCGCTTAGTAAGGAGTTATCCCGGTGACCGTGGATTCGTTTGAACTCAAACATTGCTAATAGTATTATTTAATTTAATTATTCGTAGATCGTATTATTCATTAGGCTTAGTGTTCGTTAGACTTATTATTAGTTGTACTTATTATTTGTTAAGCTTAGTGATAGACCTGTATATACGTGTAAATAAAATCTCGGCTTTGTGAAACGATGGCTAGTCCACATGAAGAGTCGTCGCGCGCCCAAAATTCGAATCCTGATCCGACATCAGAAGTGGGATCAGAACCGTTTAAAGTGCTACAAGAGCAAATGGTCCTTATGCGCGAGTTAATTCAGACGCTAGCGCACAAACCGGGGGAGCAACGACCGAGTACGGAATCTAAGGATGCAACGTTACCACGTTTTGACCCCGAAGGCGCGGGCGCCGATCCATCCGCGTGGTGCTCTCATGCTGATCTGATTTTGAAAGACCACCCGATGCAAGAGAGTGCGTTACTTTCCGCTCTAAATCGCGCCCTAAGGGGTTCTGCTGCGCATTGGCTTTCACAAATGGTGCGCGGTGGAAAGCTTACCTGGCCAACGTTTAAGGAACAATTTCTTTCGCGTTTTGGTGGCAGAGAGACAGCCGCTTCGGCGTTAATAAGGATATCCAGAGAACGACCGTCGGAGACTGAATCCCCGGGAGCGTACGGTAGTCGCCTCCGCTCCATGCTGCAGATGAAGTTGCAAGATCTAACGATGCCCGAAGTGATCAATGCCCTCGCCCTTTATATACTGAGTTCACAAGATCGGCGCTTTCGGCGACTAACGCTCGCGAATAATATCAGGACGGAGGACCAATTTCATGATGAAATGAGGATTCTCCCTTACAACGATCAGCCGACATTTTCGCCAAGAAATTCACTAACGGAACCTGAAGCTAAACGAAGCAGGCTATCAGTTCCTCGGATTAAGTGCTACCGCTGTGGTGCTCACGGACATAGGAGAACGGAGTGTCGCCTGCAAACACAAACGGGGAAGGAGCAGGATATACGAAACCCGAAGGAAAAACGACCAGCCGCATCGTCGAAGGTGACCTGCTTCAAATGCCACGAGGAGGGACATATCGCGCCTAATTGCCCATCATCGCGGAAAAGAAACTACGATTCCATTGACGAACGCCGGATCGACTCCTGTGTAGTGGAAGCTCCGGCTGGTAGATTAAGCCATCTGGGTGAGTCGTATCCATTTTACTTTGATTCTGGGGCCGAGTGTTCGTTAATCAAAGAGTCCCTAGCCTCGAAATTTTCGGGTAAAAGAATAACCGATGTGGTAGTGATGCGGGGGATCGGGAATACTTGTATTAAGAGTACACTTCAGATTTTGTCCACTGTTTGTATTAACGGTCTTACATTGGAGATAGTTTTTCATGTCCTTGCTGACGATTACCTAAAATACGACATCATGATTGGTCGCGAGATTTTGAGCCAGGGATTCGACGTAAATATCACGCAAAATAGCCTCGTTATTTGTAAAACAAAGGTCGTTAACGCTTGTGGTAAAGTCGCGGAAGATGCGGTCAACATTAACGAGGTTGACACTGATGTGATCGGTAACGATAAAGATCGATTAATCTCTGTTCTCGAAAAATTTAAAGAATCATTCATTACGGGTTTCCCGCGTACTCGCGTCAGTACGGGCCAGTTAGAAATACGGTTAATCGATCCTAATGTTACCGTGCAAAGAAGCCCCTACCGACTTAGCGAAGAAGAGCGTAGGATAGTGCGTGAGAGAATAGACGAGTTAATTAGAGCAAAAATCGTGAGGCCGAGCAGCTCGCCGTTCGCGAGCCCTGTCTTACTTGTAAAGAAGAAAGACGGCTCAGATAGACTGTGCGTAGATTTTCGGGCACTAAATAAAAATACGGTCGCGGACCGGTATCCCCTACCCCTCATCGCGGATCAAATCGCGAGATTGCAGAAGGCGAGATACTTCATTAGCCTGGACATGGCCAGCGGATTCCATCAAATTCCCATTCATCCTAATTCGACGGAATATACGGCGTTCGTTACACCCGACGGGCAATACGAATACGTGACTATGCCGTTCGGTTTGAAAAACGCACCATCCGTTTTCCAAAGGGCCATTCTCAACGCCTTAGGCGACCTCGCGTATTCGTTCGTTGTTGTTTACTTGGACGACGTCCTAATTATCGCCGACTCAATAGATCAAGCTCTAGAAATGTTGAGCACCGTATTAGATACCCTCGTGAAAGCCGGATTCTCCTTTAACTTTTCGAAATGCTCCTTTTTAAAGACATCGGTACTCTACTTGGGATACGTAATCCGTAACGGAGAAGTCCGTCCAAACCCGGGTAAAATACAAGCTTTGAATTCTTTACCTGCACCGTCGACCGTCACACAGCTTAGGCAGTTTATAGGTTTGGCCTCTTATTTCCGAAGCTTCGTTCCCAAATTTTCACAAGTAATGAAACCCCTGTACGCACTTACCTCGAGTAACAAGAATATAGCTTGGACGGATAGGCACGAACAGATAAGACAAAAGGTAATTTCCGTCCTGACTGACGCGCCGGTTCTGATGATATTTGACCCCAATTACCCCATAGAACTACATACGGACGCTAGCTCGGAAGGATATGGAGCCATTCTAATGCACAGGGTCGAAGGCAAAAATCGAGTAGTGGAGTATTATAGCAAAAGGACTAGCCGGAATCTAGGTATCATTCCTACGAATTGGAAACGTTAGCAGTTGTAAACGCCGTCAAACACTTCCGTCATTACTTACACGGACGAGAATTTCTCGTCGTCACCGATTGCAACTCCCTGAAAGCATCCAGTAGTGAGGTACACTTGAACGACAGGGTTTACAGATGGTGGGCTTACCTGCAAACTTTTACCTTCGACATTATGTACCGGGAAGGTAAACGAATGGCCCACGTAGATTTCTTTTCGCGAAATCCCGTAGACTTGGATCGCAGTACGTTTAGCAAAATCGTAGAGAAAGAAATTAACCTAACCGAAATCTCCGACGATTGGCTACTAGCGGAACAACGTCGCGACCCACAAATTGCCGAGATCGTCGATAAATTACAGAACGAAGAGCTCGCGGAAGATGTCGCGAATACGTATGAGTTACGGTCCGGCACCCTTCACCGTAAAATACAGAGAAAAGGTAGAACTCTCTGCCTGCCCATCGTTCCGAGAGGGTTTAGGTGGTCTGTTATTAACCATGTGCACCAGTCCATTATGCACTTAGGTTGGGATAAAACGCTTGAGAAACTGTACGAGTATTACTGGTTCGAAGGAATGGCGAAGTATGTTCGCAAATTCGTAGAGAACTGCCATGCTTGTAGAGTTTCGAAGGCTAGTTCAGGTAAAATACAGGCTGAACTGCATCCTATACCTAAGACCGGCATACCGTGGCATACGGTGCACATGGACATAACGGGCAAGCTGAGTGGCAAGAATGACTCGAAAGAGTATGTCGTCGTCTTGATCGATGCCTTTACGAAATTCGTGCACTTACATCACACACGCAAATTGGATTCGCTTAGCGTTATCAAGGCACTTAAGTCCGCCGTGTTTTTGTTCGGTAGTCCCTGTCGGATAATAGCAGATCAGGGTAGATGTTTCACGGGCCGGGAATTTCAAGAATTCTGTGCAAGCAAACAAATCAAAGTTCATTTGATCGCGACCGGTGCAAGTAGGGCCAATGGGCAAGTAGAACGTGTTATGAGCACGTTAAAAAATATGTTCACAAAGGTGGAAACGACCGGGCGCTCATGGCAAGACGCGATCGGGGAGATGCAATTGGCTTTGAATTGCACCATCAACCGCGTAACCAAATCGAGTCCTTTAGAGTTATTGATTGGTAGAGCAGCAAGACCGTATGACTTATTACTACCTGATAACATCGAGGAAAAAGAAATAGATATCTCCAGTGTAAGACAACAGGCAATAAAAGAGATGGAAACTAGTGCTAGGTATGACAAAGAGAGATTCGATAAAACCAAAGCTAAAGTAGTTAGGTTTAATCCCGGTGATTTGGTACTACGCCAAAATGAAGAAAGGAACCAGACAAAATTGGATCCAAAATTCAGGGGTCCGTTTGTGATATCGGAGGTCCTGGAAGGAGACCGATATACCTTGAAAACACTGGATGGGAAAAGGTCATACAAGTACAGTCATGACAGGTTAAGGAAAATGCCGGATAGTCGCATTCCTGCGGAGTTGGATGTCTGTTGTGATGACGAGAACAGTGACCATGGCGATGTGAGTACCCCGATCCCAGAGGATCGTAGAATTATATGAGCCCAGGTGCGGCCATGGGACGGAGTTCAGTGCGGTCAGGCACTGGGAGTGACGATGTCACGAAGCTGGGAGCCGGTTTAGTACCGACAGCGACGATGTCACGAAGCTGGGAGCCGGTTTAGTACCGACAGCGACGATGTCACGAAGCTGGGAGCCGGTTTAGTACCGACAGCGACGATGTCACGAAGCTGGGAGCCGGTTTAGTACCGACAGCGACGATGTCACGAAGCTGGGAGCCGGTTTAGTACCGACAGCGACAATGCCACGAGGTTGGAGCTGGTTTAGTACCGATAGCGACGATGTCACGAGGTTGGAGCTGGTCTAGTACCGACAGCGACAATGTCACGGATTTGGAGCTGGTCTAGTACCGACAGCGACGATGTCACGAAGCTGGAGCTGGTCTAGTACCGACAGTGACAATGTCACGAGGCTGGAGGCGGTCTAGTGTTGACAGCGATCGTGTTACGAAGCTGGTTATGTAACGAACTTTGAGAGTATGTGCGATTCGAAAGATGAGACCCATTTGGGTGTGAAATCGAGAATGGTCCGTCATGTCATTACGACCCGACTGAAAGCACGCAGAATGCAACTGGCACTTTGAATGCTAATCACAATGACACTAATCTTGTTTCCTTTTGTTTTGTTAACGAAGGTACACCCGAGGACGTGTGATAGTCAGGATGGCCGTGTCGGAGATGAAAGGAAAGCCGAAGCCCTTCCTTGGAAATTTTGGGAACATCCTCTAGTACCTTGGCCTAGATTTTATTATAGTTGTAATTGTTTAAGATTTGTAATAAGCGAGATTGGGTTCGAGGTGACAATCGGTCGCTGAACGTAGCCACGGTCACGGGATGGATGTTTTATCTAACGGAGGTCTGGAGTGGTTGTATGTGTTTTCCGAGAAGTGTGGTTGTGGCGGCATGCGGCCTCGAGAGCGGGCCGAGCCACGTGTGATGTTGCCTCGGAGGTGCCGATGCAATGGGACATACATTGTATTTAGTAACCAAAACTCCAGGCAGAAACTGCCTAGCAACGGCGTTTGGAACTCTCTCGATGCTTCCAACGAGTGTGCCTAGCAACGGCGTTTGGAACCTTCTCGATGCTTCCAAACGGGGATAGAAAACAAAATGCAATCATACAGGGAGAAAAATCTCCACGAGGCTGGCATTCTTGCGATTGCCTTGGAGAGTGATACATCGAGCGTTTTCGAGGATCGCATTTGCGTCTAAGTTAGTTTCGCTTAGTAAGGAGTTATCCCGGTGACCGTGGATTCGTTTGAACTCAAACATTGCTAATAGTATTATTTAATTTAATTATTCGTAGATCGTATTATTCATTAGGCTTAGTGTTTGTTAGACTTATTATTAGTTGTACTTATTATTTGTTAAGCTTAGTGATAGACCTGTATATACGTGTAAATAAAATCTCGGCTTTGTGAAACGATGGCTAGTCCACATGAAGAGTCGTCGCGCGCCTAAAATTCGAATCCTGATCCGACATATATATATATATTTTAAATGTGATAGTGTTAGGTTATCTATTTTACGTTTGTTATTATTTTTTTTTAATTTTATATTGCCCCCCTTTTTAATTAATTATATATATATATATTTTTACATTTGTAGTTGTGCATAAAATTTATTAAAGAAAAGTGTTAACAATGTGTTTTCATGATTTGTTTCTCGCGCCTGACTTCCATTAATCCCTAATATTCCTGTCGCCATGACGCGTGTAAATCCAACATGGCCGCTCATAAATGTCATCAGTAAAGTTTTTAGTGACGGGTCTTTAGTTTTGTTTGATATTGAAGTAATTTTTCGTCTGTCGCTCGTTTTTCCTTATTCTACCGCAATTAGAACATTTATTTATTAATATTGTTTTAAAGTGACAATAGCATAGCTCGTGTGAATATACGTATATATATATATGTTTATGTCGTGTGTCACTTCAGTATGGCTAATGTTTTGTAATTCTTCGATTGCGTTATTTATTGTTTTGAGTAGTTTATTTTATAGAGTATTCGATAATATAAAACATATGCACACACACACACACACACACACATATATATATATATACGTATTTATATGCATATCTCTCTTGCCCATATAGTGTTCATACGAAATGAAATGTTAATTATTTATTTTATATTAATTTCTTTTAATAAGATAGAACACGCACACGCACACGTATATATGTATATATTTCTGGCAAAGTGATTTTCATTCAGATTCTTTAGTGATATAGTGTTGTGTATTTGAGGTTATGTGTCAATCATTTGATTTCATATATACATATATATCTTATATTGTGACAACATAGTATTGAAGGTTTTGTTTCTAGATTATTGTGCGTTTAATTTGTGTTTACATATTTGTGTTTGATGATAGAATTTCTGTATGCAATTCCTCAAGTTGTTGCGGTGTCAATTATTTTGAGCGTTTGGGCTATCGACAGGTTGTCGCTTAGTCCCAAGTGTTGCGTTGTGTGTTCTATTTCTTTTGTAGATTATTAATAGTAGCTTTAGTTTAGAAAATAGATTATTTATATGTTTATATAGAGACATGCATGTTTCATAGCGTAGTTCTTATTTTATAACTCTTTACCGGAACGTAGGCTAGTTTTAAGTATGTATCTTAGATTATCGATTTGAATCAATAATGTAGAAAGAGCATACATTAATAGTAGTTTAGTTTAGAATATAATTTATATATTTATATATAGACATGCATGTTTCGTAATGTAGTTCTTATTTTATAATTCTTTACCGGAACGTAGGCTAGTTTTAAGTATGTATCTTAGATTGTCGATTTGAATCAATAACGTAGAAAGAGCATACATTAATAATAGTTTAGTTTAGAATATGATTTATATATTTATATATAGACATGCATGTTTCGTAATGTAGTTCTTATTTTATAATTCTTTACCGGAACGTAGGCTAGTTTTAAGTATGTATCTTTAGATTATTTATTTGATAGAATGCGCACACATATATATATGTTTCTGACAATGTAACCTTTATTTCTTTAAAAATACAATATTGTATGTTTTATGTATTCGTTAAACTATTAGTTTTTGACTTCATATATACTTATATTTCATAGATTGATAATATTCTATTGGAAGCACTGTCTCTAATATTTACTAATTTATTACATGTCTAGCATATATGTTTATACTTGTATGTAACTCTCCAAGTTGATTGATTAAAATATATTTATATATACATGTATTTCTGGCGTTTCAATTATTTCCCTTTTGTAGTTATTCTTATTTCCCGGTTTATTTGTTTGGTTCGTAACTCGTTCAATCCATTAGCTGGTTTTATTTATTTTATTTTATACTGATTGGATTTATTAGTCGCCCTCGTTTCGTTAATCCTTCCTTTAGTTTCGTAGCCCCGTGTGTTCGTTTGTGCATTCAAATCCTTATTCGCGCGTTTTGTATAGAATAGTTTTCTTGTTCTTGTTACGGCGCGTGCGGAGCGCGGGACGTGACACCCCCGCCCTTGGAGTTCAAATTTCCAAAGGAAATTTGACTGATGGTGTCACTGAGTTCGCTCAAGGCGGACGTAGATGTCGTTTGTTGTTGAGTGACTACCGGTGTTATCGTCCTTCATTCCCAGGATGTTTACTGTTCCAGGGATGATTGTTTTTCCTGTCGCTCCTCTGGCCAATGTGTTTAAGACTGCAGTTTTTTCTGCCGGGAACATGACGTGGTCCCGTAGTGCGTCCAGGTCCTCTTGGGTATATATTCAGCTCATGGTCAATGACGATGGTGCTGAATATCGCCACGTTTGACGCACGTCCGGGCGGAGTTTGTGTGGTGCGATTCCCTTGCCAAACGGGTAGCTCCGAGTAGCATTTTGTTGTATGTCGTACTTTTACTTGTACCGGAATGTATTTGACTATGTGGACCGCTTCTCCTGCGATCAAATCCATGTGTCCTGGGTTTTGGTTATGGCGTATGCAAATTCGTCGGGCGGTAAGTTTGCCAAGCTTAAAGCATTCTCTATTAGTTTCTTCTGTGTGTTGCGTCTTTGTGTCAGTATGGTGTTGTCATTTCTCGAGTTTATCAGAAATAAGAATAACCTTTTATAGGAAAAGAAAAAAAAAATATTTTTTTTTTTTATTAAAATTTTTTTTTATATTTATATATATATTATTTTTCCTTCCCTCTTTCTTTCTTTTTCTCTTCTTTCTCCCCCCATTTTTCTTCTCCCCCTTTTTTTATTGTTAAAACTTTTGTTTTATTTTAGGTTTTACGCATTTGTTATCAGTGAAAGCAAATATTATGAATACTACTTGAGTTATAATTATATACATATATGCGTAGCTATTGGTAAGTAATATAAATAAGATCTGTTTTACTGCTATAAATATATATATAAGTATATATTATCAATAGGAATATATATATTACAGATGTAGCTTGTCTTCGAGTATATATATATGTGCGTATAATTGGTGATTATGACGATTTACCTTGTAAGTTATTCGCATTATTAATCAAGTGAGTGTTAAAATATCGCCTACTTTATAATATGCATGTATATATATATATATATATATTGGTAAGTATAGGTGGAAATTATATGTATAAATATTATTTATTTACAGGTGGATAGCAGAAGTATTTGGTTTCGTGAGTGGCGTACAGGTGCTTTACAGTTCTACGGTGCGGATTGCTATTCCTTGAACTAAAAAAAAATTCTTTCGATGTCAGTCAGATTATTATAAACGATCATGCACGGGAGGATTTTCTGCAGAGATTCAAAATGCTCTCTGGATTCCTTGTGAAACGTCTGGACAACACCTACATGTTCCTCCATCCGTCGTTCAGAGAATGGTTGATGAATTCGCCATCAGTTCTGTACACACATACAAAAATAGTTAATATATATATATATTATATTTTTTTTTTATATATATGTCGGAGATGAAAAGAACACCGGAGCCTTTGGAATTTTGGATAACCCCGCAACATTGTAACCTAGAGTCTACTATAGCTGTAATCAAACAATTGTAGTTATTCAACCCGATTGTAATTATTCGAGAATTGTGATAATGAGCTTGGGCTCGAGGCGACAGTCAGTCGCCGAACGTAGCCGCGGTCACGGGATGAACGTTTTGCCTAACAAGGTATGGAGTAATTCTATAGCTCTCCTTAAAAGAAATATTCGTGGCGACACGCGACAGTAAACATTCCAACGGTTTCTGTCCCGTGGCTCGCCACACGCAGACCCTATTCTTCGAGTAAGATGATTGCCAGATGTCGATGCGTCTCCGCAGTACATGTTCGGCTAGCCCGAGGGCCCGTAATAAATCTTAAGGTTTAGTTAACTAAAGTCCTTCAAACAGACAAACAGTCTTTGTCCCAGCTACGGGAAGATAGGGGAGACATATTTTTTAACGAACGGCGTCTCCCACTAGCAACTTTCCCTCGAGGGCGGCTAACATCCTTTTCTAACCACCGATATGGAGATTGACCAATTAGCAACGCCAATTTCCCTTACTTTCTGAACGAAGGCTTTTCTCGACGAATCCGATGATCTCCTGTCCTTAGACACACCCCATTATAGTTTTCCTCTGTGGCATGATCGGGACGGGAAAGACATTCTTTCTCGCGATCTCATTGATGAAAGGAGTAACTCTTTACGACCAGTGAATATTACGCGTCCGACTTAGATTTTGTGAGTACATTCATCTATCATCCCGTCGACCGCGGATTCGTTATTGAACCTAGGATCATTGTCATTAGTTTCTCGAGCACCTAACTACCGCGGTTACTTGTCCGGTTCTATAATAATCGTATTTGCACTAGTCAATGTCTTCTCCATTGCATAACGACAACGTGTAACCCAAACGAAGATTCGTTTCACGCCCCTAACCCTAATTCTAATGTAAACCCGACATCAGAAGTGGGATCAGTGCCGGTTATAACAGTGCAAGAGCTTACGACCATCGTGCGCGAGTCAATTCCGTCGCTAGTGCAAAAATCGAGTGTGGAACCTAACAATTTTTCGACTCCGCTGCCTGGTGCGCAGCTACCAATCTGATTATGGAGAAAGATCCTTTACAAAGCAGTGCCCTGAATATAATTTCAATGCCGAGTGTCGAATTGACTTCTACGTAGTGGAGGCGCTAACTGGTACATCAAGCCATCCGGGTGAGTCGTTTCCATTTTACCCCGATTTCGGAGCCGAGTGTTCGCTAATTAAAGAATCCGTAGTCTTGAGAATTTCTGGCAAAAGAACGATTGATATAGTAGTAATGCGAGGAATAAGAAATATTGGTACTAAACGTATCGCTCAAATCTTGTCCGTTGCAGGTGTCGGTGGTTAGAGATAAACCTTTCATGTTCTCGCTGATAGTTATTTAACAATACGATATCGCGATTACTCGTTAAATTTTAAGCCAAGATTTTGACGTAATATTACACAAAATAGCCTCGCTATGTGTAAAACAAAAATAATTAATGCCTGTAATAAAACCGCTGAAAACGAGATCGATGTTAATGAAGTTGACAATGAGGTACGTGGTAGCGATAAAAGTCGATTAATCTTTCTTTTCGAAAATTCAGAGATTCATCCGTTACTGGTTCCCTACGTACTCGTACAAAAAGTACAGGCGAGTTAGAAGTACAATTAATTGATCCTAACATCGCCGTACAAGGAGTCCTAATAGACTTTGCGAGCGCAGAATAGTACATGATAGAACAAGCGACTTAATTACAGCTAAAAATCATAAAGCCTACTAATTCACCGTTCGCGAGCCCTGTGTTACTCGTGAAGACGAACAATGGTTCAGATAGATGATAGGTAGATTTTCGAGAACTAAATAAATATACGGTCGCGGATCGGTATCCTTTACCCCTCATTGCGGATCAAGTCGCGAGATTGCAAAAGCGAGATATTTTATTATTCTGGACATGGCCGGTGGGTTTCTCCAAATCCCTATTCATCCTAATTCTAGGAAGTATACAGCATTGATTACCCTCGATGAACAATTTGGATAATAAGTTGTTGTTTTCTTCGAATTCTTTTGTGCCTTTGTTCGATCCATTCGATGTCCTTTATTTGCATAACATAAGTGCGTGCGCGTTTAATGTTTCTTCCGGAAGTCATTTTCGGGACGGCGATACTATGCTGACTCCGTCGAAAATGGGGATTCTTATATTTTCGGACAACCCTAATAATTTTGCAACTCATACTTGTCTAAATATTCTAATATTTATGTTCTTCCTTGCTACAATTTTGTAAACCATCAAAGCGTTTACTACGGAAACCCCCAGGAGTAGTCGCGTGCCAAGTCTTCTGTAGCATTTGACCCTTTTTAATTGCGGTGACATAAGAAATCATTCGGTCGGAGTGATCTGTACTACACTTTCCTTCGTTCCATTCAGCAGCGGCTGCTGATTTCGAGGTTGCAAACAAACGAAACGAGAGATCGTTCTTGAGATTCCTTTGAAAACACGTACAACAGCCAACGTGCCATTCTTACGTTGTCGTCTATTTGGATGATCCCCTAATTATTGCCGACTCGATAGATCAAGCTCTAAAAGTATTGCACACCGTACTAGATACCCTTGTAAAAGCCGGATTCTCCTTTAACTTTTCAAAATGTTCTTTTCTAAAGGCATCGGTACTCTATTTGGAATATGTAATTTACGACGGAGAAGTTCGTCCCAATCCGGGTAAAATGCACGCCTTGAGTTCTTTACCTGCGTCAACGACCGTCACACAGCTCAGGCAGTTCATAGGTTTAGCCCTTTATTTCCGAAAATTCGTCCCTAAATTTTCACGGGTAATGAAACCCTTGTATGCGCTTACTTCCGATAATAAAAACATGACTTGGACAGATAGGCATGGAAAAATAAGGCAAAAGGTAATTTCCGCCCTGACCGACGCGCCGGTGTTAATGGTATTTGACCCGAACTACCCGATAGAACTTCGTATCGACGCTAGTTCGGATGGATATGAGGTTATTTTAATGCACAAGATTGAAGGTAAAAATAGAGTAATAGAGTATTACAGTATAAGAAGTAGCCCTGCGGAATCTAGGTATCATTCTTACGAACTAGAAACGTTAGCAGTTGTGAAGGCCGTCAAGCATTTCCGTCATTATCTCCACGGACGAGAATTTCTTGTCGTCTCCGATTGTAATCCTTTGAAGGCATCCAGTAGTAAGGTAAATTTAAATGACAGGGTTTACAGATGGTGGGCTTACTTACAAACTTTTACTTTTGACATTCTGTACCGGGAAGGTAAACGAATGGCCCACGTAAATTTTGTCTCGCGAAATCCCGTAGACTTGGATCACCTTACGATCAACGAAGTCATAGAGAAGGAAATCAATCTGACCGAAATCTCCGAAGACTAGCTATTAGTGGAATAACGTCGCGACTCCCAAATTTCTGGGATCGTCAATAAATTACAGAATGAAGAGCTCGCGGAAGACGTCGCGAATACGTATGAGTTACGGTCCGGTACCCTTCATCGTAAAATACAGAGAAAAGGCAGAACTCTCTGCTTGTCCATTGTCCCCAGAGGTTTTAGATGATCTGTTATTAACCATGTGCACCAGTCCATTATGCACTTAGGTTGGGATAAAACGCTTGAGAAACTGTACGAGTATTACTGGTTCGAAGGAATGGCGAAGTATGTTCGCAAATTCGTAGAGAACTGTCATGCTTGTCGAGTTTCAAAGGCGAGTTCGGGTAGAGTACAAGCCGAACTACACCCCATACCTAAGACCAGTATACCTTGGCGTACGGTTCATATGGACATAACGGGCAAACTAAGCGGTAAAAACGATTCGAAGGAATACGTCGTTGTGTTGGTCGACGTCTTCACCAAGTTCGTATATTTGCACCATACCCGTAAGTTAGACTCCGTTAACACCATTAAAGCGCTTAAGTCCGCTATATTTTTGTTCGGCAGTCCCTGCCGGATAATAGCGGATCAGGGAAGATGTTTTACGGGCAAAGAATTTCGCGACTTTTGTCAAAGTAAACACATAAAACTCCATTTAATTGCGACCGGAGCTAGTAGGGCCAACGGGCAGGTAGAGCGTATTATGAGTACGCTAAAAAACATGTTCACAACAATAGAAACCACCGGGCGGTCCTGGCAAGACGCGATCGGGGAAATACAACTGGCCTTGAATTGTACCACCAACCGCGTGACTAAGTCAAGCCCGCTGGAACTACTAATCGGTAAAACAGCGAGACCCTACGGCTTATCCCTACCCGACAATATCGAAGAAAGAGAAGTAAATATCTCCCATATAAGACAGCAGGCGATAAAGAATATAGAAGCAAGCGCCAAATACGATAAGGATAGGTTCGACGAAAACAAAGCTAAAATAGTTAGGTTCAACCTTGGCGATTTCGTATTACGCAAAAACGAGGAAAGAAACCAGACGAAGTTAGATCCGAAATTCAGGGGTCCATTCGTAATAGCAGAGACTTTGGAAGGAGATAGATATACCCTAAAAACCTTAGACAGACTGAGAAAAATGCCAGAAGGTTGCGTCCCTGCTGAGTTAGACGTCTGCGGTGATGACAACGGCGGTGATAATAACGATGCAAGTACACTGACCTCAGAGGATCATTAACACTGCGTTGTGGTCATAGTAATACACCGAGTGGTTTTATATGCTTTTTGTTGTAAACCGTTGAGTGGGTTTACGTGCTTTTTGTTGTAAACCGTTGAGTGGGTTTACGTGCTTTTTGTTGTAAACCGTTGAGTGGGTTTACGTGCTTTTTGTTGTAAACCGTTGAGTGGGTTTACGTGCTTTTTGTTGTAACCCGTTGAGTGGGTTTACGTGCTTTTTGTTGTAACCCGTTGAGTGGGTTGATGTGCTTTTTGTTGTAACCCGTTGAGTGGGTTGATGTGCTTTTTGTTGTAACCCGTTGAGTGGGTTGATGTGCTTTTTGTTGTAACCCGTTGAGTGGGTTGATGTGCTTTTGGTTGTAACCCGTTGAGTGGGTTGATGTGCTTTTGGTTGTAACCCGTTGAGTGGGTTTATGTGCTTTCTGGGTGTAATGCACCCAACGTGGCAATATGATCCAACAAACTGAGGTTCACCAGTGTACGAAATCGAAAATGATCTGTTGTGTCATTACGGTCTGACTGGCAACTCACAGAACGCACCTGACACTTTGAGTACAAATTATAACATTACAAATTCCTATTCTCTTTTATTTTTCTGTTGTCAAACCTCCGAACGAAACTTTGTTATTGCACTGGACCCTTGACTTACTTAGACATTTAGTTAAATCGTAAACAATGTCGGTTGTAGCGAATCTAATGTAAGAAATACGATATTTTAGTTACACACGAGGACGTGTGATAGTCAGGATGGCCGTGTCGGAGATGAAAAGAACACCGGAGCCTTTGGAATTTTGGATAACCCCGCAACATTGTAACCTAGAGTCTACTATAGCTGTAATCAAACAATTGTAGTTATTCAACCCGATTGTAATTATTCGAGAATTGTGATAATGAGCTTGGGCTCGAGGCGACAGTCAGTCGCCGAACGTAGCCGCGGTCACGGGATGAACGTTTTGCCTAACAAGGTATGGAGTAATTCTATAGCTCTCCTTAAAAGAAATATTCGTGGCGACACGCGACAGTAAACATTCCAACGGTTTCTGTCCCGTGGCTCGCCACACGCAGACCCTATTCTTCGAGTAAGATGATTGCCAGATGTCGATGCGTCTCCGCAGTACATGTTCGGCTAGCCCGAGGGCCCGTAATAAATCTTAAGGTTTAGTTAACTAAAGTCCTTCAAACAGACAAACAGTCTTTGTCCCAGCTACGGGAAGATAGGGGAGACATATTTTTTAACGAACGGCGTCTCCCACTAGCAACTTTCCCTCGAGGGCGGCTAACATCCTTTTCTAACCACCGATATGGAGATTGACCAATTAGCAACGCCAATTTCCCTTACTTTCTGAACGAAGGCTTTTCTCGACGAATCCGATGATCTCCTGTCCTTAGACACACCCCATTATAGTTTTCCTCTGTGGCATGATCGGGACGGGAAAGACATTCTTTCTCGCGATCTCATTGATGAAAGGAGTAACTCTTTACGACCAGTGAATATTACGCGTCCGACTTAGATTTTGTGAGTACATTCATCTATCATCCCGTCGACCGCGGATTCGTTATTGAACCTAGGATCATTGTCATTAGTTTCTCGAGCACCTAACTACCGCGGTTACTTGTCCGGTTCTATAATAATCGTATTTGCACTAGTCAATGTCTTCTCCATTGCATAACGACAACGTGTAACCCAAACGAAGATTCGTTTCACGCCCCTAACCCTAATTCTAATGTAAACCCGACATATATATGTTTCATTCGGACCTGTTCCTTGTATGAATACTGTATCTCTGTATATAATATAATATATATAATATGTTATGATTATGTTAGTTGTTATTTATTATATGTATTTTCCTTAACTCTCTCTCCTTTTTTTTCTTGTTGTTGTTTTTTTTTTTTTTTTTTTTTAGTACCTAACATTGCTATTATGATGCTGTATTACATTGTATTGGCTATTATTTGTATGTGCGCGCGACGAATTTTTCAACATGGCCGCTCGCGTGTATCTTTGGTATGGCATTGGTTTAATGTCAACAGTAGCGTGTCGTTGAAATAGTTAATTAATTGTTAATCACTATAATTTTACTTAGTAGTGTTTTTGTAATATTGTTTTGTGTTTCATGATATTGTGTGTGTCAATACCGTGTGCTACCTTAATGTGATAGCATGGATTGTATTGTTATCGAATTTCGATAGTCATTGTTTTGATTATACGTGACTTGCATTTATATAAGTCTTGTTTAATTTAGTTAATGTTTTTTGTGTATTGTGTTACCAGATATTTTGTGTAGCGTAACTTTATTCTTTTGCACCGAATTCAGTCATGTTGTTAATATTTAGTTAGTCTATCTTGATTAATTTCTAACCTATTCCTGTGTTTATTAACCTTTCTTATTGTCCCTATTAATTTATTATCGCATGTACTTGCTATTTGCTATTATTTTGTGTATGATATGAATTGGTTTCTTTATTAATGATTAAAATCTACTTGTTAGATTACCATTGTCTGTAATTCTTCAGATTCTACTCTTTCGATGCTGCATCACTTACCTGGATCGTTCCCGCAACATCGTCCGATTCTTTGATATGCCTTGGATACTTACTACGGCTGCCTTCAATCGTCTTATATCTGTGGTCATAAAGGTGGTGTTTAATTTATTTAATTTAATATATATATATAATGCATTGTATGTGCGACCGCTATTGTGCATTACAAATTAACATCACAATACTACGTAGATTAATACATAACCAAATATCCCTTTACTCCGGTTACATTTATTACTAACTCTCAATTAATCTATCTTGATTATTTTCTAACCGCTTTCTATACTTTATCAACTATTTTATTTCTTCTTGTTAATCTGCGAAATTCATGCGTGTACGCTTCCTTGTATGGTGATTAATTGTTCATGAGGTAAGTTGCACTTTCACCGTTTTAGTTATTCGTTGAACTAGCTCGTTTCACATTCAAACAGTAATTGGAGCACTTGTAATAAACTTCTTTTCTTTTTAGGTTTCCGCCATCTGTGTTGTTCGATGAACAGGGCAATGCTTCCACAGTATTGTTATAACATTTAGTACTGTTGTATTTTGCATTAACGCAATTGAAGTTAATTGGTTCATTTATTTTTCAGCTGGCTGTTGTACATGGTGTTTCGCAAACAGAGATCCATAACCTATTTTGCACGTAAACCTTCTCGTATGATGATTACTTGTTCACAAGGTAACTTTCACTTTCACTCTTTTAATTTTATTGAATCAACACGTTGTATATTCAAACAATAATTGGAGTACACATGATAATTTTCCTTTTTTTTTCTTTTTTAGGTTTTCGCTATCTGTATTATTCGACGAACAGTGTGACACTTCCTTTTGATTTATCCACAATATAGTTATAACACTTAGTAACCTCGTATTTTGCACTGAGACAATTGAGACTAATTTATTCACTTATTTTAGGTAGCTGTCATACATTATGTTCCACGAACAACGATCCATAACCTATACTTGCACGTACACTTCCTTGTATGTTGATCACTTGTTCACAAGGTAACTTTCACTTTCAATAGTTAACTGTGAACAATGAATTGAGTTAACACGTTTTATATTTAAGCAATAATTGAAACACATATAATAATTTTCCCTTTTTCCTTTTAGGTGTTCGATATCTGTATTATTCGAAGAACAGCACTACAACATACACTACTGCACTACGTTGCCCACTGAAATCACTTTATTCATTGTTTATTTCGATTATGCGCTAGTTTTAGCTTGTTTAAGTGCACCGTTCGCGGAATCCCTTTTACTTCAATCTTGACGTTTTGTTCTGCAAGATTTCTAGCACTTTGTGTCGTCTAATATATTGATGGGAGAATTTTCCTTACTAGGTTCTTTTAATAGATATATCGAGTCTCCTGTTTTAAAATCTTGAAGGTTGATTCGTCGATTGTTGGTCTTAGTTTGGACTTTATCAAATTTTCTCTTGCCATTCGTCGTACAGTGTTAATTTTATTGAACAGATCTTTGAGATATTCTGCGCATGTTGGTTCCGTGTTCTCTTCGATTGTTACTTCACCAATAGGTTCTTTGGCTAGATGTCCGAAACTAATTCGTGCGGGGAGAATTTCGTTCCTTTCCTTCATTTTAGTTTTTATTTTGCGCCAAGACGCAGGTTTACTTACATTGATCCAATTACCCAATTGCTTGCTAATAGCATTTAAGATACAAATTTTTGAAAGTGCCGCAACCATATTAACCCAAAAATATTTTGTATATAGTATAGTGTGATACCATCCATATTTTCCTGGGGGAATCATAAGATCGGCACTACTTACTATGTTACCTACGTCAAATATTAGATGTAGTAACCAATAAAGTATTTTTAATCCAATTATAATCCAATGGCTAGCGTATTTATTCAAGTTTTTAGATATATCTTCGACTGGTGATTCCCTATTTTCTCCCTTTTGATTTCTTCGAGCTCGTTGAACTTGTGTTTCTTCAGCTTGAAAATGTTTAGAATCCTTTTCCTTAGTTACCCCTTTTTCTTCTTTATTTACTTTATTCACAACACCTTTATTTTCCTCTACCTTTTCAGGATGAATAGTTTCACTGGAAGTGCTTATTGTAATTAAATTATTATTTATTTGTAAGGAACGTTTAGGAATATTTTTGGTAGATTTGGAATTATTCTTTGAATTTTTATTACAAACCTTTTTGCTTATAGATTCTGTTTTGGATTTATGGATAGCTATATTTTTATTCTCTATAGTGTGATCTTCCTTGCAATTTAATGATTTGGCTTTGAGTTCGATAAAGTTTCCTTCTGATGGTTTTATAGAAGTTTTTGAGTGAGATGCACTCGCTATCTCTTTTCCTATTATGGTTGAAACATTCACGAAATTCGTGGAGTCTTGCTTTTGTATCTTTGCCAAGTCGAACGTGGAGAGGCAATTTGCACTTCCCAGCGGGTCCAATATCTCTGTGATGTTAGGCAGTGGATAAGCATTGCCTGTCGTCTCGTCGTTCAATTTCCTAGTTTCTGCTTCGTCTGAAAGTTCTTTGGCACTAATATTATTTATCTTGTTTGGTAACTCAGAAAATTTCTCACTCATGATCCTGTCTATGGCACCGTGCGTCCTCTTATTATTTAACGTGACATTATCCCTTATCACAGTAACGGAATGGTGTTTGCATTGAAAAGTTGATTGATTGAAATGATCAGCATCTCTCTTTTGATTTAGATCTCTATCGAGGTATTTATTTATGCGTTTTTCTTCCCAAGTTATTGCTCTTGTTTCTTTCCTGACATTTTCTTCTATTCCCGGGTTGTTTAGATGTTTCCGCGACGGCGGTACAAATCTCCAGTTCTGGCGGTTGTTTACAGTATAAATACTATTGTATGGTGGATGAACGTTGTTTTGGTTATAATTATCCGAAGGTGTCGGATGTCGGTATCGAATTCTATTTTTCACTTGTTTTGATTCTCGTGTTGCTTTCACGGCTTGGCGGTACGCATCGTCCAAGGATTGGTATCCTGCTATCTTTACTCGTAAATACACCTCGTTTGGGAGCCCCTTAACGAAAGCTTCCCTCGTGTCTCGATCTATCCTATCTTGAAATACGGTGCCGTACTCGCATTTTTCCCCGTTCATTATCGCCAGTCTGAGATCTTTGACGCGATCTACGTAGTCCAAAATATCTTCTCCCGGTCGTTGAAATATTGTAGCTAATTCCCCTTTATATTCGTTAACCGTTTTTCCCGGACCGAACATATCTTTTAATTTATTCCCGAAATCGTTTAAACTTATTATTTCTGTGTCTTCTATGGCGAGAAATGCGTGTCCGCGAAGCTTATTCGTTAATAATTTTACTAACTGAGATTCTTGATGCTTAGAAACCATGTTTCGTGCGCGCTCGCATGCTTTTAAAAATCGAAATACCGAGGGTCGATGTCCGTCGAACACTGGTACTGTCTCTATGGCATCTTTTAACTTAATTGATTGGGGATTAACTTCTATCGGTATTATCGCTTGGGAAATTATCGGCGATGATACGGGTGTCTTGCTTTCTTTTTTTATTTTCAGTGAACGCACATCGTCTTGTAATTTATTCATTGTTGTACTCATGTCGCGAAAATTCGCATCCCATGCTTTAAGTTTTTCCGATAACATCAAGATCGTGTCTTTGTCCAACGATTCTAATTTAGTCGACATTATTTCTTAGGTATATATTTTATCGATAATCGTAACAACTTTAATCCTTTCTGGAGCGAATCGTTTAAACCAACTTTAATCCTCCGTGGAGCGTATCCCACCGCTGCCACCAAAAAAATTATATCTCTAAATGTTACGTATTAATTTGTTTGTTTAAATCGATCAAATCTTAAGTTTAAATTTTACTGAAAATTTTTTCTTTTTTTTATAGTTTGAGTTTGTATTTAATCTGAAGGGAAATAAATTGAAATGATATTTCTGTGTATTTAATACTGATTTAGATTTCTAATTAATACGGTAGTTGCTGCCACCAGAAATAGTCTAAGGACTATTTCAAAATATTTTACTTTTATTATTTTCTTTTACGTTTAATGGGTAGCGTTAACTGACGCTTAATGCAACTGGTAAATGAATTTCACTTTTCGGCTAACCTGCTATGCGCAGGGATACTAGCACGGGAGAGGATTAAAGCTGGGTACAATGAATATTTTTCCTCGTTGAACGGATTTTTATTTCGACGTAGAATTGCTTAGGTTATTGTATATATATTTTATTAGCTGGATATTTATATTTTAGCGTTGCTGGATTGGATAGGAACGTAAGATTTTTCGTTGTTTTATATAAATTTATTTTTACGTTTGACTTCTTCTTCTCTTTTAATTTCGCTGTAGTAGTTTGCCGTTAGAACCGAAACTCAATTCATTTACTACGATGGATTCTGTTACCACGATTTTCTTGCCTTTTGAGTTTAATAATCGAGGATGATTCTAACGATCCTCTCTGCGTGGAACTCGTGTGATTTCGCAAGCCTTGCCCAAAGACGGGTAATATTTTACCAACAGTGGGAGGAGGAATGCGAAGATCAGCGGATGTTTCAGTAGCTGAAAACACCGTTCGCACAAGCCGACACAGCGGACGACTCCTTTGTTTAAAGTTTAAACAATGATTCTATCTTCAAAACCGTTCACGAAAATAAAACGAGATCAATGATAGGAAGTTCTAACTCAATTCTCGAGGACAACGAGATTATCAGAGAAGAAGGAAATTTTCAAAATTAATTTTCTTACCTTGAGGAGTAGGTGCTGTCTGGTGCCATTACCTCAGCCGCTCCGGTGGTCGTCGAAGTTTTTGTTGGGTTTATTATTTGAACTCGAATGTAGTTTATTATCAACTCTTACTTTATTTATCTATTTTAATACAGACTGAGCAATTTACTAACTGGATTAATACCGTAATTACAATGCGCGTTTGTGTCTAAACGATGAAATGAGGACTTCAAAGATAAAATTTTCTTTTACTTAGTCGCGACTCTCTTTTCTTTACCGAAAAAACTAAAGACCCCGAAACGCAAAATACAATACAAAATTTCTAAACGCAGTGATGAGCGCAATAACGAACGCAAAGAATAATGAGCGGTAATAACAAACGATCGCAAGAATTATGAACAAACTAATGAACGCTGCGCTATGTTGCTACGCTTATTTATAATGCCATCCCCCACGGGGTGGTGGTCCGCTGGGGGTACGCTTCCGTGGGAATCGGGATGTTGCAGTTTGGGCTTCTTGGAATCGTACGTGACAAAATGTAAATTCCGTATTTCGACTTAGTTTCTATCAGTCCTGTGTTTCTGCTGAGCTAGCGTCTAGGAGATTTGAAGCATTCCACGCTGATCTAGTCCGTTCCGCGAGAAACTTCCACGTGCTGTATCGTGGGAATTACCGGTGTTTCTTCGGCGCGTGGAAGGGCTGGTGGCTGCAGCATCATTATCATTTCAATGTTTGCTCGGGCAACACGCGCAACTCCGCTGCTCTCCCACAACAAGGACCTCCTTCGTTGAGTTATTTTTCGTAAGTTTGGATATTCGCATATTATGGTTGTTTTGTGATCTTAATGTTTTTTCCCTTTTTTGTTGTTCCCCTAGGCTTCGGTGATCGACGTTCGGACAATGTTTGCGGAGTCGTTTCCATCAGAGGTTCCTTTCCAGACTTCTCTGGTACGTATTTAGTCTTGTTTTTAGTCTGCTTGATTCGTTCTGTTTCGTTTTATTTAGAATATACCGTGTTGTTCTCATCCCAAGCGAAAGAGGGATTCCGAAGAACCCATGGGCGACTCGGGAGGATCCATCAAACGCATGCGGCCCTGTGATAAACCACGAGTATCAGAGTGGTTGGAGGAACTATTCAACATTGATGCCGAGGCCGTGTCGAAATTGGGCTTTGACGATTTGGCTACTTTCGACGAGAATTTCTTCGATGCAGAGACCGTCGTATTGGAGAGGGAACCCCCTCTGGTTGAAATCGTTGATACCGATCGTTGCGTGAAAGTTCGTTTTGCGAATGAAATTCCCGAAGAGGTTTTGGAGGCACATCTTCGTCACCATGCTTCTGGGAAAAAGGGAATTTCCCCTGTTGTGCGCTATTGGTGTATGCGTGAGTTCAGCGAACTTTATCCCGGAGCTCCTTGCTTCGATTTTGATTTAGTGTAGCTGCTTCAATTTCGTTGGTTCGCTGTTTGATGTTCCTTATTATTATTAATTTTTTGATATATTTTGTTTTGTGTTCAATATATATATATATATATGTCGGAGATGAAAGGAAAGCCGAAGCCCTTCCTTGGAAATTTTGGGAACATCCTCTAGTACCTTGGCCTAGATTTTATTATAGTTGTAATTGTTTAAGATTTGTAATAAGCGAGATTGGGTTCGAGGTGACAATCGGTCGCTGAACGTAGCCACGGTCACGGGATGGATGTTTTATCTAACGGAGGTCTGGAGTGGTTGTATGTGTTTTCCGAGAAGTGTGGTTGTGGCGGCATGCGGCCTCGAGAGCGGGCCGAGCCACGTGTGATGTTGCCTCGGAGGTGCCGATGCAATGGGACATACATTGTATTTAGTAACCAAAACTCCAGGCAGAAACTGCCTAGCAACGGCGTTTGGAACTCTCTCGATGCTTCCAACGAGTGTGCCTAGCAACGGCGTTTGGAACCTTCTCGATGCTTCCAAACGGGGATAGAAAACAAAATGCAATCGTACAGGGAGAAAAATCTCCACGAGGCTGGCATTCTTGCGATTGCCTTGGAGAGTGATACATCGAGCGTTTTCGAGGATCGCATTTGCGTCTAAGTTAGTTTCGCTTAGTAAGGAGTTATCCCGGTGACCGTGGATTCGTTTGAACTCAAACATTGCTAATAGTATTATTTAATTTAATTATTCGTAGATCGTATTGTTCATTAGGCTTAGTGTTTGTTAGACTTATTATTAGTTGTACTTATTATTTGTTAAGCTTAGTGATAGACCTGTATATACGTGTAAATAAAATCTCGGCTTTGTGAAACGATGGCTAGTCCACATGAAGAGTCGTCGCGCGCCCAAAATTCGAATCCTGATCCGACATATATATATATATTTTAAATGTGATAGTGTTAGGTTATCTATTTTACGTTTGTTATTATTTTTTTTTAATTTTATATTGCCCCCCTTTTTAATTAATTATATATATATATATTTTTACATTTGTAGTTGTGCATAAAATTTATTAAAGAAAAGTGTTAACAATGTGTTTTCATGATTTGTTTCTCGCGCCTGACTTCCATTAATCCCTAATATTCCTGTCGCCATGACGCGTGTAAATCCAACATGGCCGCTCATAAATGTCATCAGTAAAGTTTTTAGTGACGGGTCTTTAGTTTTGTTTGATATTGAAGTAATTTTTCGTCTGTCGCTCGTTTTTCCTTATTCTACCGCAATTAGAACATTTATTTATTAATATTGTTTTAAAGTGACAATAGCATAGCTCGTGTGAATATACGTATATATATATATGTTTATGTCGTGTGTCACTTCAGTATGGCTAATGTTTTGTAATTCTTCGATTGCGTTATTTATTGTTTTGAGTAGTTTATTTTATAGAGTATTCGATAATATAAAACATATGCACACACACACACACACACACATATATATATATACGTATTTATATGCATATCTCTCTTGCCCATATAGTGTTCATACGAAATGAAATGTTAATTATTTATTTTATATTAATTTCTTTTAATAAGATAGAACACGCACACGCACACGTATATATGTATATATTTCTGGCAAAGTGATTTTCATTCAGATTCTTTAGTGATATAGTGTTGTGTATTTGAGGTTATGTGTCAATCATTTGATTTCATATATACATATATATCTTATATTGTGACAACATAGTATTGAAGGTTTTGTTTCTAGATTATTGTGCGTTTAATGTGTGTTTACATATTTGTGTTTGATGATAGAATTTCTGTATGCAATTCCTCAAGTTGTTGCGGTGTCAATTATTTTGAGCGTTTGGGCTATCGACAGGTTGTCGCTTAGTCCCAAGTGTTGCGTTGTGTGTTCTATTTCTTTTGTAGATTATTAATAGTAGCTTTAGTTTAGAAAATAGATTATTTATATGTTTATATAGAGACATGCATGTTTCATAGCGTAGTTCTTATTTTATAACTCTTTACCGGAACGTAGGCTAGTTTTAAGTATGTGTCTTAGATTATCGATTTGAATCAATAATGTAGAAAGAGCATACATTAATAGTAGTTTAGTTTAGAATATAATTTATATATTTATATATAGACATGCATGTTTCGTAATGTAGTTCTTATTTTATAATTCTTTACCGGAACGTAGGCTAGTTTTAAGTATGTATCTTTAGATTATTTATTTGATAGAATGCGCACACATATATATATGTTTCTGACAATGTAACCTTTATTTCCTTAAAAATACAATATTGTATGTTTTATGTATTCGTTAAACTATTAGTTTTTGACTTCATATATACTTATATTTCATAAATTGATAATATTCTATTGGAAGCACTGTCTCTAATATTTACTAATTTATTACATGTCTAGCATATATGTTTATACTTGTATGTAACTCTCCAAGTTGATTGATTAAAATATATTTATATATACATGTATTTCTGGCGTTTCAATTATTTCCCTTTTGTAGTTATTCTTATTTCCCGGTTTAGTTGTTTGGTTCGTAACTCGTTCAATCCATTAGCTGGTTTTATTTATTTTATTTTATACTGATTGGATTTATTAGTCGCCCTCGTTTCGTTAATCCTTCCTTTAGTTTCGTAGCCCCGTGTGTTCGTTTGTGCATTCAAATCCTTATTCGCGCGTTTTGTATAGAATAGTTTTCTTGTTCTTGTTACGGCGCGTGCGGAGCGCGGGACGTGACACCCCCGCCCTTGGAGTTCAAATTTCCAAAGGAAATTTGACTGATGGTGTCACTGAGTTCGCTCAAGGCGGACGTAGATGTCGTTTGTTGTTGAGTGACTACCGGTGTTATCGTCCTTCATTCCCAGGATGTTTACTGTTCCAGGGATGATTGTTTTTCCTGTCGCTCCTCTGGCCAATGTGTTTAAGACTGCAGTTTTTTCTGCCGGGAACATGACGTGGTCCCGTAGTGCGTCCAGGTCCTCTTGGGTATATATTCAGCTCATGGTCAATGACGATGGTGCTGAATATCGCCACGTTTGACGCACGTCCGGGCGGAGTTTGTGTGGTGCGATTCCCTTGCCAAACGGGTAGCTCCGAGTAGCATTTTGTTGTATGTCGTACTTTTACTTGTACCGGAATGTATTTGACTATATGGACCGCTTCTCCTGCGATCAAATCCATGTGTCCTGGGTTTTGGTTATGGCGTATGCAAATTCGTCGGGCGGTAAGTTTGCCAAGCTTAAAGCATTCTCTATTAGTTTCTTCTGTGTGTTGCGTCTTTGTGTCAGTATGGTGTTGTCATTTCTCGAGTTTATCAGAAATAAGAATAACCTTTTATAGGAAAAGAAAAAAAAAATATTTTTTTTTTTTATTAAAATTTTTTTTTATATTTATATATATATTATTTTTCCTTCCCTCTTTCTTTCTTTTTCTCTTCTTTCTCCCCCCATTTTTCTTCTCCCCCTTTTTTTATTGTTAAAACTTTTGTTTTATTTTAGGTTTTACGCATTTGTTATCAGTGAAAGCAAATATTATGAATACTACTTGAGTTATAATTATATACATATATGCGTAGCTATTGGTAAGTAATATAAATAAGATCTGTTTTACTGCTATAAATATATATATAAGTATATATTATCAATAGGAATATATATATTACAGATGTAGCTTGTCTTCGAGTATATATATATGTGCGTATAATTGGTGATTATGACGATTTACCTTGTAAGTTATTCGCATTATTAATCAAGTGAGTGTTAAAATATCGCCTACTTTATAATATGCATGTATATATATGTCGGAGATGAAATGAAAACCGGAGCCTTCCCTATGCAATTTTGAGGAAGCCTTTTAATGCTTTAGCCCAGATCTTATCATAACTGTAATTAAGTAATTGTCATCTGTAATTGTTTGACATTTGTGAAAAGCGAAAGTGGGTTCGAGGTGACAACTGGTCGCTGAACGTAGCCACGGTCACGGGATAAACGTTTTGCCTGACGAAGGTGTGGATCGGTTGTATTGTTCTCCCTAGAAATCACATAGAATTGTACTTTAGAGATGTCGATATAATGGGACACACGTTGTATGAGGAATCAATCTCCAGACAGAAACTGCCTAGCAACGGCGTTTGGATCTTTCTCGATGTTTCCAAGGAGTATATAACAAACTTCTGACAGATATTGCCTAGCAACAACGATTGGAACCTTCTCGATGTTTCCAGCGAGAATATAACAAACAAATGCAGTCGGATTACGAAAAAGATTTTAATCAGAGAGGCATTCGTGTGATCGCCTTGGAAAGTGATACATCGAGTAATTTTTTTTCCGAGTGATTCAGCAAACGTATTTTTTTTGTGTTATAAAATTGTTTAAAGTTTTCCCGTTGACCGTGGATTCGTTTGAACCCCGGATCATTGTTTATAGCGTAAATTAAATTCAATATTTGTAAATTTATCAATCGTTAATTTTCATTATTCGTTAAATTAGTAAATCGTAAGATATATTATTCGTTTCTTTTATTGTTCGATAAAACTTATTATTCTTTAATCTAATTAATAATTTAATTTATCATTTGTTAATCAATCATATCATTTATAAAAATTCATTATTCATAATATTTGTAAAACCTTGTTTATTCGTGTAAATATACTCTCTGTTTTGTAAAACAATGGCTAATTCAAACGAAGAATCGTTACGCGCCTTAAATCCTAATGTTAACCCGACATATATATATGTCGGAGATGAAAGGAAAGCCGAAGCCCTTCCTTGGAGATTTTGGGAACATCCTCTAGTACCTTAGCCTAGATTTTATTATAGTTGTAATTGTTTAAGATTTGTAATAAGCGAGATTGGGTTCGAGGTGACAATCGGTCGCTGAACGTAGCCACGGTCACGGGATGGATGTTTTATCTAACGGAGGTCTGGAGTGGTTGTATGTGTTTTCCGAGAAGTGTGGTTGTGGCGGCATGCGGCCTCGAGAGCGGGCCGAGCCACGTGTGATGTTGCCTCGGAGGTGCCGATGCAATGGGACATACATTGTATTTAGTAACCAAAACTCCAGGCAGAAACTGCCTAGCAACGGCGTTTGGAACTCTCTCGATGCTTCCAACGAGTGTGCCTAGCAACGGCGTTTGGAACCTTCTCGATGCTTCCAAACGGGGATAGAAAACAAAATGCAATCGTACAGGGAGAAAAATCTCCACGAGGCCGGCATTCTTGCGATTGCCTTGGAGAGTGATACATCGAGCGTTTTCGAGGATCGCATTTGCGTCTAAGTTAGTTTCGCTTAGTAAGGAGTTATCCCGGTGACCGTGGATTCGTTTGAACTCAAACATTGCTAATAGTATTATTTAATTTAATTATTCGTAGATCGTATTGTTCATTAGGCTTAGTGTTTGTTAGACTTATTATTAGTTGTACTTATTATTTGTTAAGCTTAGTGATAGACCTGTATATACGTGTAAATAAAATCTCGGCTTTGTGAAACGATGGCTAGTCCACATGAAGAGTCGTCGCGCGCCCAAAATTCGAATCCTGATCCGACATCAGAAGTGGGATCAGAACCGTTTAAAGTGCTACAAGGGCAAATGGACCTTATGCGCGAGTTAATTCAGACGCTAGCGCACAAAACGGGGGAGCAACAACCGAGTACGGAATCTAAGGATGCAACGTTACCACGTTTTGACCCCGAAGGCGCGGGCGCCGATCCATCCGCGTGGTGCTCTCATGCTGATCTGATTTTGAAAGACCACCCGATGCAAGAGAGTGCGTTACTTTCCGCTCTAAATCGCGCCCTAAGGGGTTCTGCTGCGCATTGGCTTTCACAAATGGTGCGCGGTGGAAAGCTTACCTGGCCAACGTTTAAGGAACAATTTCTTTCGCGTTTTGGTGGCAGAGAGACAGCCGCTTCGGCGTTAATAAGGATATCCAGAGAACGACCGTCGGAGACTGAATCTCCGGGAGCGTACGGTAGTCGCCTCCGCTCCATGCTGCAGATGAAGTTGCAAGATCTAACGATGCCCGAAGTACTCAATGCCTTAACTCTTTATATGCTAAACTCACAAGATCAACGCTTTCATCGATTAACGCTCGCAAATAATATCAAGACGGAGGAACAATTTTATGAAGAAATGAGAGCTTATCCTTACAACGATCTGCCGGCAACTTTGTTAGGAAATACATCGGAGGAACCTGAAGTTAAACGACGCAAGTTATCGCATTACCGGGTGAAGTGTCATTATTGTGGTACTCTTGGACACAAAATAACGGAGTGTCGCAAGAGGATGCGTAGTGAACAGCGGAAGGATACAAAGGATACAAAGGATACAAAGGATACACAACACCAGGAAAGAAACCGTCCAGCTTCATCGTCCAAGGTGGTTTGCTTCAAGTGTCGTGCGGAGGGTCATATCGCACCTGATTGTCCACAACTGCAGAACAGAAAATCCGGCTTCAAGAATGAACGTCGAGTCGACTCCTGTGTGGTAGAGCCTCCAGCTGGTAAATTAAGTCATCTGGGTGAGTCGTACCCATTTTATTTCGATTCCGGAGCCGAATGCTCATTAATCAAAGAATCCGTAGCTTCGAAATTTTCTGGCAAACGAACGACTGATGTAGTAATAATGCGAGGCATAGGGAATACTTGTGTTAACAGTACATCTCAGATTTTATCCACTGTATGTATTAACGGTTTTACATTGGAGATAACTTTTCATGCCCTTTCTGATAATTACTTAAAATACGATATCATGATTGGTCGTGAAATTTTGAGCCAAGGTTTTGACGTGAATGTTACACGAAACAGTGTCGATATTTGTAAGACAAAAATAGTTAACGCTTGTAGCAGAGTCGCGGAAGATGTGATCAACATTAATGAGGTCGACACTGATGTAGTTGGTAACGATAAAGATCGATTGATTTCTGTTCTCGAGAAATACAAAGAGTCATTTATTACGGGTTTTCCGCGGAATCGTGTAAATACGGGTCAATTAGAAATTCGTTTAATTGATCCCAACGTTACCGTGCAACGAAGACCTTATAGACTCAGTGAGGAGGAGCGGGGAATAGTTCGAGAGAGGATAGGTGAACTGATCCGAGCAAAAATCATAAGACCGAGTAATTCACCATTCGCAAGCCCTTTATTACTTGTTAAAAAAAAGAACGGTTCAGATAGATTATGTGTAGATTACCGAGCATTAAATAAAAACACCGTCGCGGATCGGTACCCTCTTCCTCTCATAGCTGATCAGATCGCGAGACTGAGAGGGGCGAAATACTTTATAAGCCTGGATATGGCCAGCGGGTTTCATCAAATTCCTATTCACCCGAATTCGACTGAATATACCGCGTTCGTTACTCCTGATGGTCAATATGAATACATGACGATGCCGTTTGGATTGAAGAATGCACCGTCTGTTTTTCAGAGGGCCATTTTCAATGCCTTAGGTGATCTTGCTTATTCATATGTTGTCGTTTATTTGGATGATGTTTTAATTATTGCCGATACGATAGATCAGGCGTTAGAAAGATTAAACACCGTCCTAGATACCCTCGTAAACACCGGATTCTCTTTCAACTTTTCTAAATGTTCTTTCTTGAAGACGTCAGTACTTTATCTGGGTTATGTGATTCATAACGGAGAAGTCCGACCAAACCCAGGTAAAGTACAAGCCTTGAGCTCTTTGCCCGCACCAACGACTGTTACACAGCTCCGGCAATTCATTGGTTTAGCTTCTTACTTTCGAAAATTTGTTTCTAAATTCTCACAGGTAATGAAATCTTTGTATGCTCTCACTTCCGGTAGCAAGAACATAAATTGGACGGATAAACATGAAAAAATTAGGCAAAAAGTAATTTCTATTCTGACCAATGAGCCGGTGCTAATGATTTTTGACCCCAAATATCCAATAGAACTACATACGGATGCTAGTTCCGAAGGATTTGGGGCTATCCTAATGCATAGGGTCGAAGGTAAAAATAGAGTAGTTGAGTATTATAGCAAGCGGACTAGCCCTGCGGAATCTAGATATCATTCTTATGAGTTAGAAACGCTGGCAGTGGTAAACGCCATCAAGCATTTTCGTCACTATCTGCACGGTCGGGAATTTCTTGTTGTCACTGATTGTAATTCTCTGAAGGCATCCAGTGACAAGGTACATTTAAATGACAGGGTTTACAGATGGTGGGCTTACCTGCAAACTTTTACCTTTGACATTATGTATCGGGAAGGCAAACGAATGGCTCATGTAGATTTCTTTTCGAGAAATCCCGTAGATCTGGATCATCGTACGATCAACAAAATTGTAGAGAAAGAAATCAATCTATCTGAAATCTCCGATGATTGGTTGTTAGCAGAACAACGTCGCGACCCACAAATCTCTGAGATCGTCCGTAAGTTGCAAAATGAAGAGCTCGCGGAAGATATTGCGAATACGTATGAATTACGGTCTGGTACACTCCATCGTAAAATACAGAGAAAAGGTAGAACTCTTTGCTTGCCCATTGTCCCAAGGGGTTTTAGGTGGTCCGTCATTAATCATGTGCATCAGTCCATTATGCACTTAGGTTGGGATAAAACGCTTGAGAAACTATACGAGTATTACTGGTTTGAAGGAATGGCGAAATATGTTCGCAAATTCGTTGAGAACTGTCATGCTTGTCGAGTTTCGAAGGCTAGTTCAGGTAAAGTACAAGCTGAACTACATCCCATACCTACGACCAGCATACCCTGGCATACGGTACACATGGATATAACGGGTAAATTAAGTGGTAAGAGTGACTCGAAAGAGTATATCATTGTTTTAGTTGATGCTTTCACGAAATTTGTATACCTGTATCATACTCGTAAATTAGATTCCTTTAATACCATTATAGCACTTAAGTCCGCTATATTTTTATTCGGCAATCCCTGCCGGGTAATAGCAGACCAAGGAAGGTGTTTTACGGGTAAAGATTTCCAAAATTTCTGCCAGAATAGACATATTAGACTTCACTTAATAGCAACTGGTGCGAGTAGGGCCAATGGACAGGTAGAGCGTGTTATGAGTACGCTGAAAAATATGTTAACGACGGTGGAAACGACCGGGCGATCTTGGCAAGACGCGATTGGGGAGATACAACTGGCCTTGAATTGCACTACCAATCGTGTAACCAAATCAAGTCCTCTGGAATTATTAATTGGGAAGGCAGCTAGGCCCTACGGTTTATTGTTGCCTGATAATATTGAGGAAAAGGAAGTAGACATCTTCAATGTAAGGCAACAAGCGATACGGAACATAGAGACTTGCGCCAGTTATGATAAAGACAGGTTTGACAAAACGAAAGCGAAGATAGTTAGGTTTAATCTCGGTGACTTTGTGTTACGTAAGAATGAGGAGAGAAACCAAACAAAGCTAGATCCGAAATTCAAGGGTCCATTCGTGATAACGGAAGTTTTAGAGGGGGATAGATATATTTTAAAAACTCTAGATGGCAAACGATCATATAAGGATAGACACGACAAGTTGAGGAAGATGCCAGATGGTTGTATTCCTGCTGAGTTGGATGTCTGCGGTGATGACAGCGACGGTGATAATAACGATGCGAGCACATTGATCTCTGGGAATCATTAACGCCGCATTGTGGTCATAGTAATATACCCAGTGTAGTGTATGCGCCTTTTTATAATACTCCCAGTGTAGTGTATGCGCCTTTTATAATTCTCCCAGTGTAGTGTGTGCGCCTTTTATAATTCTCCCAGTGTAGTGTATGCGCCTTTTATAATACTCCCAGTGTAGTGCTTGTATTTCTATAATATCCTCACTGGTGCCCTGCGCTTATTATAATATCCTCACTGGTGCCCTGCGCTTATTGTAATATCCTCACTGGTGCCCTGCCCTTATTATAATATCCTCACTGGTGCCCTGCGCTTATTATAATATCCTCACTGGTGCCTTGTGCTTTCTATAATATCCTCACTGGTGTCTTGTGCTTTTTGTTATGCATCCAACGTGGTTATGCGATTCAACAAACTGAGATCTTTGTGTGGAGTCGAAAATGATCTGTCGTGTCATTGCGGTCTGACTGGTGATTTACGGAGTGCAACTGGCACTTTGAATACAAACTATAACACTAGTTTGAGTTCTTTTTCATTTCCTTGCTTGTCAAATTTTTGAACAGAGCTTTGTTGCTGAATTGGACCCTTGACTTATTTGGAACATCTAATCGAATGGTAAATAATATCAGTTACACCGAGTCTAATGTTAAAACTCTGTATTTTAGCTGCACACGAGGACGTGTGATAGTCAGTATGGCCGTGTCGGAGATGAAATGAAAACCGGAGCCTTCCCTATGCAATTTTGAGGAAGCCTTTTAATGCTTTAGCCCAGATCTTATCATAACTGTAATTAAGTAATTGTCATCTGTAATTGTTTGACATTTGTGAAAAGCGAAAGTGGGTTCGAGGTGACAACTGGTCGCTGAACGTAGCCACGGTCACGGGATAAACGTTTTGCCTGACGAAGGTGTGGATCGGTTGTATTGTTCTCCCTAGAAATCACATAGAATTGTACTTTAGAGATGTCGATATAATGGGACACACGTTGTATGAGGAATCAATCTCCAGACAGAAACTGCCTAGCAACGGCGTTTGGATCTTTCTCGATGTTTCCAAGGAGTATATAACAAACTTCTGACAGATATTGCCTAGCAACAACGATTGGAACCTTCTCGATGTTTCCAGCGAGAATATAACAAACAAATGCAGTCGGATTACGAAAAAGATTTTAATCAGAGAGGCATTCGTGTGATCGCCTTGGAAAGTGATACATCGAGTAATTTTTTTTCCGAGTGATTCAGCAAACGTATTTTTTTTGTGTTATAAAATTGTTTAAAGTTTTCCCGTTGACCGTGGATTCGTTTGAACCCCGGATCATTGTTTATAGCGTAAATTAAATTCAATATTTGTAAATTTATCAATCGTTAATTTTCATTATTCGTTAAATTAGTAAATCGTAAGATATATTATTCGTTTCTTTTATTGTTCGATAAAACTTATTATTCTTTAATCTAATTAATAATTTAATTTATCATTTGTTAATCAATCATATCATTTATAAAAATTCATTATTCATAATATTTGTAAAACCTTGTTTATTCGTGTAAATATACTCTCTGTTTTGTAAAACAATGGCTAATTCAAACGAAGAATCGTTACGCGCCTTAAATCCTAATGTTAACCCGACATATATATATGTCGGAGATGAAAGGAAAGCCGAAGCCCTTCCTTGGAGATTTTGGGAACATCCTCTAGTACCTTAGCCTAGATTTTATTATAGTTGTAATTGTTTAAGATTTGTAATAAGCGAGATTGGGTTCGAGGTGACAATCGGTCGCTGAACGTAGCCACGGTCACGGGATGGATGTTTTATCTAACGGAGGTCTGGAGTGGTTGTATGTGTTTTCCGAGAAGTGTGGTTGTGGCGGCATGCGGCCTCGAGAGCGGGCCGAGCCACGTGTGATGTTGCCTCGGAGGTGCCGATGCAATGGGACATACATTGTATTTAGTAACCAAAACTCCAGGCAGAAACTGCCTAGCAACGGCGTTTGGAACTCTCTCGATGCTTCCAACGAGTGTGCCTAGCAACGGCGTTTGGAACCTTCTCGATGCTTCCAAACGGGGATAGAAAACAAAATGCAATCGTACAGGGAGAAAAATCTCCACGAGGCCGGCATTCTTGCGATTGCCTTGGAGAGTGATACATCGAGCGTTTTCGAGGATCGCATTTGCGTCTAAGTTAGTTTCGCTTAGTAAGGAGTTATCCCGGTGACCGTGGATTCGTTTGAACTCAAACATTGCTAATAGTATTATTTAATTTAATTATTCGTAGATCGTATTGTTCATTAGGCTTAGTGTTTGTTAGACTTATTATTAGTTGTACTTATTATTTGTTAAGCTTAGTGATAGACCTGTATATACGTGTAAATAAAATCTCGGCTTTGTGAAACGATGGCTAGTCCACATGAAGAGTCGTCGCGCGCCCAAAATTCGAATCCTGATCCGACATCAGAAGTGGGATCAGAACCGTTTAAAGTGCTACAAGGGCAAATGGACCTTATGCGCGAGTTAATTCAGACGCTAGCGCACAAAACGGGGGAGCAACAACCGAGTACGGAATCTAAGGATGCAACGTTACCACGTTTTGACCCCGAAGGCGCGGGCGCCGATCCATCCGCGTGGTGCTCTCATGCTGATCTGATTTTGAAAGACCACCCGATGCAAGAGAGTGCGTTACTTTCCGCTCTAAATCGCGCCCTAAGGGGTTCTGCTGCGCATTGGCTTTCACAAATGGTGCGCGGTGGAAAGCTTACCTGGCCAACGTTTAAGGAACAATTTCTTTCGCGTTTTGGTGGCAGAGAGACAGCCGCTTCGGCGTTAATAAGGATATCCAGAGAACGACCGTCGGAGACTGAATCTCCGGGAGCGTACGGTAGTCGCCTCCGCTCCATGCTGCAGATGAAGTTGCAAGATCTAACGATGCCCGAAGTACTCAATGCCTTAACTCTTTATATGCTAAACTCACAAGATCAACGCTTTCATCGATTAACGCTCGCAAATAATATCAAGACGGAGGAACAATTTCATGATGAAATGAGGATTCTCCCTTACAACGATCAGCCGACATTTTCGCCAAGAAATTCACTAACGGAACCTGAAGCTAAACGCAGCAGGCTATCAGTTCCTCGGATTAAGTGCTACCGCTGTGGTGCTCACGGACATAGGAGAACGGAGTGTCGCCTGCAAACACAAACGGGGAAGGAGCAGGATATACGAAACCCGAAGGAAAAACGACCAGCCGCATCGTCGAAGGTGACCTGCTTCAAATGCCACGAGGAGGGACATATCGCGCCTAATTGCCCATCATCGCGGAAAAGAAACTACGATTCCATTGACGAACGCCGGATCGACTCCTGTGTAGTAGAAGCTCCGGCTGGTAGATTAAGCCATCTGGGTGAGTCGTATCCATTTTACTTTGATTCTGGGGCCGAGTGTTCGTTAATCAAAGAGTCCCTAGCCTCGAAATTTTCGGGCAAAAGAATAACCGATGTGGTAGTGATGCGGGGGATCGGGAATACTTGTATTAAGAGTACACTTCAGATTTTGTCCACTGTTCGTATTAACGATCTTACATTGGAGATAGTTTTTCATGTCCTTGCTGACGATTACCTAAAATACGACATCATGATTGGTCGCGAGATTTTGAGCCAGGGATTCGACGTAAATATCGCGCAAGATAGCCTCGTTATTTGTAAAACAAAGGTCGTTAACGCTTGTGGTAAAGTCGCAGAAGATGCGGTCAACATTAACGAGGTTGACACTGATGTGATCGGTAACTATAAAGATCGATTAATCTCTGTTCTCGAAAAATTCAAAGAATCATTCATTACGGGTTTCCCGCGTACTCGCGTCAGTACGGGCCAGTTGGAAATACGGCTAATCGATCCCAACGTCACCGTGCAGAGAAGCCCTTACAGGCTTAGCGTGGAAGAGCGAAGAATAGTACGCGAGAGGATAGACGAGTTAATTAAAGCACAAATTGTAAAACCTAGTAATTCGCCGTTCGCGAGCCCTATAATACTCGTGAAGAAGAAGGACGGCTCAGACAGATTGTGCGTAGACTTTCGAGCGCTGAATAAAAATACGGTCGCGGATCGGTATCCCTTACCCCTTATTGCTGACCAAATCGCGAGATTGCAGAGTGCGAGATACTTCATTAGCCTGGACATGGCTAGCGGATTTCACCAGATCCCCATTCACCCTAACTCGACGGAATATACTGCGTTCGTTACCCCCGACGGTCAATACGAATACGTGACGATGCCGTTTGGGTTGAAAAATGCACCAGCCGTTTTCCAGAGAGCCATTTTCAAGGCCTTAGGCGACCTCGCTTATTCGTATGTCGTTGTTTATTTGGACGACGTTCTAATAATCGCCGACTCAATAGATCAAGCTCTAGAAAGGTTGCACACTGTACTAAACACTCTCGTAAACGCCGGATTTTCTTTCAATTTCGCTAAATGTTCTTTTCTGAAGACGTCGGTACTTTATTTGGGATATGTAATTCGTAACGGAGAAGTTCGTCCAAACCCGGGAAAAATACAAGCTTTGAATTCTTTACCTGCACCGTCGACCGTCACACAGCTTAGGCAGTTTATAGGTTTGGCTTCTTACTTCCGAAAATTTATTCCTAAATTTTCGCAAGTGATGAAACCCTTGTACGCACTCACTTCTAGTAACAAGCACATAACTTGGACGGACCGGCACGAAAAGATAAGACAACAGATAATTTCCGTTCTGACCGACGCGCCGGTGTTAATGATATTTGATCCCAATCGTCCCATAGAGCTACATACCGACGCTAGTTCGGAGGGGTATGGAGCTATTTTAATGCATAGAGTCGAAAAGGAAAACAGAGTCATCGAATATTATAGTAAAAGGACCAGTCCCGCGGAATCTAGGTATCATTCGTACGAACTGGAGACACTAGCAGTAGTAAGCGCCGTTAAGCATTTCCGACACTACTTACATGGACGGAAATTCTTAGTAGTTACGGACTGTAATTCTTTGAAAGCCTCCAGCAACAAAGTAAACTTAAACGACCGGGTTTATAGGTGGTGGGCTTATTTGCAAACATTCGATTTTGACATCATGTATCGAGAGGGTAAACGAATGGCCCACGTAGATTTCTTTTCGCGAAACCCCGTAGACTTGAATCGCCGTATGATAGACAAGGTCGCAGAGAAAGAGATTAATCTGGCCGAGATCTCCGAAGACTGGCTATTAGCGGAACAACGTCGCGATCCGCAAATCTCCGAAATCGTTAATAAATTACAGAACGAAGAGCTCGCGGAAGATATCGCGAATACCTACGAACTGCGATCCGGTACACTTTACCGTAAAGTACAACGAAAGGGCAGAACCCTTTGCTTACCCATTGTTCCGAGAGGTTTTAGATGGTCCGTCATCAACCATGTGCATCAGTCAATTATGCACTTAGGATGGGATAAAACGCTCGAGAAGCTCTATGAGTATTATTGGTTCGAGGGAATGGCGAAGTATGTTCGCAAGTTTGTCGAGAACTGCCATGCTTGTAGAGTTTCGAAGGCTAGTTCAGGTAAAATACAGGCTGAACTGCATCCTATACCTAAGACCGGCATACCGTGGCATACGGTGCATATGGACATAACGGGCAAGCTGAGTGGCAAGAATGACTCGAAAGAGTATGTCGTCGTCTTGATCGATGCCTTTACGAAATTCGTGCACTTATATCACACACGCAAATTGGATTCGCTCAGCGTTATCAAGGCACTTAAGTCCGCCGTGTTTTTGTTCGGTAGTCCCTGTCGAATAATAGCAGATCAGGGTAGATGTTTCACGGGCCGGGAGTTTCAAGAATTCTGTGCAAGCAAACAAATCAAAGTTCATTTGATCGCGACCGGTGCAAGTAGGGCCAATGGGCAAGTAGAGCGTGTTATGAGCACGTTAAAAAATATGTTCACAACGGTGGAAACGACCGGGCGTTCGTGGCAAGACGCGATCGGGGAGATGCAATTGGCTTTGAATTGCACCATCAACCGCGTAACCAAATCGAGTCCTTTAGAGTTATTGATTGGTAGAGCAGCAAGACCGTATGACTTATTACTACCTGATAACATCGAGGAAAAAGAAATAGATATCTCCAGTGTAAGACAACAGGCAATAAAAGAGATGGAAACTAGTGCTAGGTATGACAAAGAGAGATTCGATAAAACCAAAGCTAAAGTAGTTAGGTTTAATCCTGGTGATTTGGTACTACGCCAAAATGAAGAAAGGAACCAGACAAAATTGGATCCAAAATTCAGGGGTCCGTTTGTGATATCGGAGGTCCTGGGAGGAGACCGATATACCTTGAAAACACTGGATGGGAAAAGGTCATACAAGTACAGTCATGACAGGTTAAGGAAAATGCCGGATAGTCGCATTCCTGCGGAGTTGGATGTCTGTTGTGATGACGAGAACAGTGACCATGGCGATGCGAGTACCCCGATCCCAGAGGATCGTAGAATTATATGAGCCCAGGTGCGGCCATGGGACGGAGTTCAGTGCGGTCAGGCACTGGGAGTGACGATGTCACGAAGCTGGGAGCCGGTTTAGTACCGACAGCGACGATGTCACGAAGCTGGGAGCCGGTTTAGTACCGACAGCGACGATGTCACGAAGCTGGGAGCCGGTTTAGTACCGACAGCGACGATGTCACGAAGCTGGGAGCCGGTTTAGTACCGACAGCGACGATGTCACGAAGCTGGGAGCCGGTTTAGTACCGACAGCGACGATGTCACGAAGCTGGGAGCCGGTTTAGTACCGACAGCGACAATGCCACGAGGTTGGAGCTGGTTTAGTACCGATAGCGACAATGTCACGAGGTTGGAGCTGGTCTAGTACCGACAGCGACAATGTCACGGATTTGGAGCTGGTCTAGTACCGACAGCGACGATGTCACGAAGCTGGAGCTGGTCTAGTACCGACAGTGACAATGTCACGAGGCTGGAGGCGGTCTAGTGTTGACAGCGATCGTGTTACGAAGCTGGTTATGTAACGAACTTTGAGAGTATGTGCGATTCGAAGGATGAGACCCATTTGGGTGTGAAATCGAGAATGGTCCGTCATGTCATTACGACCCGACTGAAAGCACGCAGAATGCAACTGGCACTTTGAATGCTAATCACAATGACACTAATCTTGTTTCCTTTTGTTTTGTTGACGAAGGTACACCCGAGGACGTGTGATAGTCAGGATGGCCGTGTCGGAGATGAAAGGAAAGCCGAAGCCCTTCCTTGGAGATTTTGGGAACATCCTCTAGTACCTTAGCCTAGATTTTATTATAGTTGTAATTGTTTAAGATTTGTAATAAGCGAGATTGGGTTCGAGGTGACAATCGGTCGCTGAACGTAGCCACGGTCACGGGATGGATGTTTTATCTAACGGAGGTCTGGAGTGGTTGTATGTGTTTTCCGAGAAGTGTGGTTGTGGCGGCATGCGGCCTCGAGAGCGGACCGAGCCACGTGTGATGTTGCCTCGGAGGTGCCGATGCAATGGGACATACATTGTATTTAGTAACCAAAACTCCAGGCAGAAACTGCCTAGCAACGGCGTTTGGAACTCTCTCGATGCTTCCAACGAGTGTGCCTAGCAACGGCGTTTGGAACCTTCTCGATGCTTCCAAACGGGGATAGAAAACAAAATGCAATCGTACAGGGAGAAAAATCTCCACGAGGCCGGCATTCTTGCGATTGCCTTGGAGAGTGATACATCGAGCGTTTTCGAGGATCGCATTTGCGTCTAAGTTAGTTTCGCTTAGTAAGGAGTTATCCCGGTGACCGTGGATTCGTTTGAACTCAAACATTGCTAATAGTATTATTTAATTTAATTATTCGTAGATCGTATTGTTCATTAGGCTTAGTGTTTGTTAGACTTATTATTAGTTGTACTTATTATTTGTTAAGCTTAGTTATAGACCTGTATATACGTGTAAATAAAATCTCGGCTTTGTGAAACGATGGCTAGTCCACATGAAGAGTCGTCGCGCGCCCAAAATTCGAATCCTGATCCGACATATATATATATATTGGTAAGTATAGGTGGAAATTATATGTATAAATATTATTTATTTACAGGTGGATAGCAGAAGTATTTGGTTTCGTGAGTGGCGTACAGGTGCTTTACAGTTCTACGGTGCGGATTGCTATTCCTTGAACTAAAAAAAAATTCTTTCGATGTCAGTCAGATTATTATAAACGATCATGCACGGGAGGATTTTCTGCAGAGATTCAAAATGCTCTCTGGATTCCTTGTGAAACGTCTGGACAACACCTACATGTTCCTCCATCCGTCGTTCAGAGAATGGTTGATGAATTCGCCATCAGTTCTGTACACACATACAAAAATAGTTAATATATATATATATTATATTTTTTTTTTATATATATATGTTTCATTCGGACCTGTTCCTTGTATGAATACTGTATCTCTGTATATAATATAATATATATGTCGGAGATGAAAGGAAAGCCGAAGCCCTTCCTTGGAGATTTTGGGAACATCCTCTAGTACCTTAGCCTAGATTTTATTATAGTTGTAATTGTTTAAGATTTGTAATAAGCGAGATTGGGTTCGAGGTGACAATCGGTCGCTGAACGTAGCCACGGTCACGGGATGGATGTTTTATCTAACGGAGGTCTGGAGTGGTTGTATGTGTTTTCCGAGAAGTGTGGTTGTGGCGGCATGCGGCCTCGAGAGCGGGCCGAGCCACGTGTGATGTTGCCTCGGAGGTGCCGATGCAATGGGACATACATTGTATTTAGTAACCAAAACTCCAGGCAGAAACTGCCTAGCAACGGCGTTTGGAACTCTCTCGATGCTTCCAACGAGTGTGCCTAGCAACGGCGTTTGGAACCTTCTCGATGCTTCCAAACGGGGATAGAAAACAAAATGCAATCGTACAGGGAGAAAAATCTCCACGAGGCCGGCATTCTTGCGATTGCCTTGGAGAGTGATACATCGAGCGTTTTCGAGGATCGCATTTGCGTCTAAGTTAGTTTCGCTTAGTAAGGAGTTATCCCGGTGACCGTGGATTCGTTTGAACTCAAACATTGCTAATAGTATTATTTAATTTAATTATTCGTAGATCGTATTATTCATTAGGCTTAGTGTTTGTTAGACTTATTATTAGTTGTACTTATTATTTGTTAAGCTTAGTGATAGACCTGTATATACGTGTAAATAAAATCTCGGCTTTGTGAAACGATGGCTAGTCCACATGAAGAGTCGTCGCGCGCCCAAAATTCGAATCCTGATCCGACATCAGAAGTGGGATCAGAACCGTTTAAAGTGCTACAAGGGCAAATGGACCTTATGCGCGAGTTAATTCAGACGCTAGCGCACAAAACGGGGGAGCAACGACCGAGTACGGAATCTAAGGATGCAACGTTACCACGTTTTGACCCCGAAGGCGCGGGCGCCGATCCATCCGCGTGGTGCTCTCATGCTGATCTGATTTTGAAAGACCACCCGATGCAAGAGAGTGCGTTACTTTCCGCTCTAAATCGCGCCCTAAGGGGTTCTGCTGCGCATTGGCTTTCACAAATGGTGCGCGGTGGAAAGCTTACCTGGCCAACGTTTAAGGAACAATTTCTTTCGCGTTTTGGTGGCAGAGAGACAGCCGCTTCGGCGTTAATAAGGATATCCAGAGAACGACCGTCGGAGACTGAATCTCCGGGAGCGTACGGTAGTCGCCTCCGCTCCATGCTGCAGATGAAGTTGCAAGATCTAACGATGCCCGAAGTGATCAATGCCCTCGCCCTTTATATGCTGAGTTCACAAGATCGACGCTTTCGGCGACTAACGCTCGCGAATAATATCAGGACGGAGGACCAATTTCATGATGAAATGAGGATTCTCCCTTACAACGATCAGCCGACATTTTCGCCAAGAAATTCACTAACGGAACCTGAAGCTAAACGCAGCAGGCTATCAGTTCCTCGGATTAAGTGCTACCGCTGTGGTGCTCACGGACATAGGAGAACGGAGTGTCGCCTGCAAACACAAACGGGGAAGGAGCAGGATATACGAAACCCGAAGGAAAAACGACCAGCCGCATCGTCGAAGGTGACCTGCTTCAAATGCCACGAGGAGGGACATATCGCGCCTAATTGCCCATCATCGCGGAAAAGAAACTACGATTCCATTGACGAACGCCGGATCGACTCCTGTGTAGTAGAAGCTCCGGCTGGTAGATTAAGCCATCTGGGTGAGTCGTATCCATTTTACTTTGATTCTGGGGCCGAGTGTTCGTTAATCAAAGAGTCCCTAGCCTCGAAATTTTCGGGCAAAAGAATAACCGATGTGGTAGTGATGCGGGGGATCGGGAATACTTGTATTAAGAGTACACTTCAGATTTTGTCCACTGTTCGTATTAACGATCTTACATTGGAGATAGTTTTTCATGTCCTTGCTGACGATTACCTAAAATACGACATCATGATTGGTCGCGAGATTTTGAGCCAGGGATTCGACGTAAATATCGCGCAAGATAGCCTCGTTATTTGTAAAACAAAGGTCGTTAACGCTTGTGGTAAAGTCGCAGAAGATGCGGTCAACATTAACGAGGTTGACACTGATGTGATCGGTAACTATAAAGATCGATTAATCTCTGTTCTCGAAAAATTCAAAGAATCATTCATTACGGGTTTCCCGCGTACTCGCGTCAGTACGGGCCAGTTGGAAATACGGCTAATCGATCCCAACGTCACCGTGCAGAGAAGCCCTTACAGGCTTAGCGTGGAAGAGCGAAGAATAGTACGCGAGAGGATAGACGAGTTAATTAAAGCACAAATTGTAAAACCTAGTAATTCGCCGTTCGCGAGCCCTATAATACTCGTGAAGAAGAAGGACGGCTCAGACAGATTGTGCGTAGACTTTCGAGCGCTGAATAAAAATACGGTCGCGGATCGGTATCCCTTACCCCTTATTGCTGACCAAATCGCGAGATTGCAGAGTGCGAGATACTTCATTAGCCTGGACATGGCTAGCGGATTTCACCAGATCCCCATTCACCCTAACTCGACGGAATATACTGCGTTCGTTACCCCCGACGGTCAATACGAATACGTGACGATGCCGTTTGGGTTGAAAAATGCACCAGCCGTTTTCCAGAGAGCCATTTTCAAGGCCTTAGGCGACCTCGCTTATTCGTATGTCGTTGTTTATTTGGACGACGTTCTAATAATCGCCGACTCAATAGATCAAGCTCTAGAAAGGTTGCACACTGTACTAAACACTCTCGTAAACGCCGGATTTTCTTTCAATTTCGCTAAATGTTCTTTTCTGAAGACGTCGGTACTTTATTTGGGATATGTAATTCGTAACGGAGAAGTTCGTCCAAACCCGGGAAAAATACAAGCTTTGAATTCTTTACCTGCACCGTCGACCGTCACACAGCTTAGGCAGTTTATAGGTTTGGCTTCTTACTTCCGAAAATTTATTCCTAAATTTTCGCAAGTGATGAAACCCTTGTACGCACTCACTTCTAGTAACAAGCACATAACTTGGACGGACAGGCACGAAAAGATAAGACAACAGATAATTTCCGTTCTGACCGACGCGCCGGTGTTAATGATATTTGATCCCAATCGGCCCATAGAGTTACATACCGACGCTAGTTCGGAGGGGTATGGAGCTATTTTAATGCATAGAGTCGAAAAGGAAAACAGAGTCATCGAATATTATAGTAAAAGGACCAGTCCCGCGGAATCTAGGTATCATTCGTACGAACTGGAGACACTAGCAGTAGTAAGCGCCGTTAAGCATTTCCGACACTACTTACATGGACGGAAATTCTTAGTAGTTACGGACTGTAATTCTTTGAAAGCCTCCAGCAACAAAGTAAACTTAAACGACCGGGTTTATAGGTGGTGGGCTTATTTGCAAACATTCGATTTTGACATCATGTATCGAGAGGGTAAACGAATGGCCCACGTAGATTTCTTTTCGCGAAACCCCGTAGACTTGAATCGCCGTATGATAGACAAGGTCGCAGAGAAAGAGATTAATCTGGCCGAGATCTCCGAAGACTGGCTATTAGCGGAACAACGTCGCGATCCGCAAATCTCCGAAATCGTTAATAAATTACAGAACGAAGAGCTCGCGGAAGATATCGCGAATACCTACGAACTGCGATCCGGTACACTTTACCGTAAAGTACAACGAAAGGGCAGAACCCTTTGCTTACCCATTGTTCCGAGAGGTTTTAGATGGTCCGTCATCAACCATGTGCATCAGTCAATTATGCACTTAGGATGGGATAAAACGCTCGAGAAGCTCTATGAGTATTATTGGTTCGAGGGAATGGCGAAGTATGTTCGCAAGTTTGTCGAGAACTGCCATGCTTGTAGAGTTTCGAAGGCTAGTTCAGGTAAAATACAGGCTGAACTGCATCCTATACCTAAGACCGGCATACCGTGGCATACGGTGCATATGGACATAACGGGCAAGCTGAGTGGCAAGAATGACTCGAAAGAGTATGTCGTCGTCTTGATCGATGCCTTTACGAAATTCGTGCACTTATATCACACACGCAAATTGGATTCGCTCAGCGTTATCAAGGCACTTAAGTCCGCCGTGTTTTTGTTCGGTAGTCCCTGTCGAATAATAGCAGATCAGGGTAGATGTTTCACGGGCCGGGAGTTTCAAGAATTCTGTGCAAGCAAACAAATCAAAGTTCATTTGATCGCGACCGGTGCAAGTAGGGCCAATGGGCAAGTAGAGCGTGTTATGAGCACGTTAAAAAATATGTTCACAACGGTGGAAACGACCGGGCGTTCGTGGCAAGACGCGATCGGGGAGATGCAATTGGCTTTGAATTGCACCATCAACCGCGTAACCAAATCGAGTCCTTTAGAGTTATTGATTGGTAGAGCAGCAAGACCGTATGACTTATTACTACCTGATAACATCGAGGAAAAAGAAATAGATATCTCCAGTGTAAGACAACAGGCAATAAAAGAGATGGAAACTAGTGCTAGGTATGACAAAGAGAGATTCGATAAAACCAAAGCTAAAGTAGTTAGGTTTAATCCTGGTGATTTGGTACTACGCCAAAATGAAGAAAGGAACCAGACAAAATTGGATCCAAAATTCAGGGGTCCGTTTGTGATATCGGAGGTCCTGGGAGGAGACCGATATACCTTGAAAACACTGGATGGGAAAAGGTCATACAAGTACAGTCATGACAGGTTAAGGAAAATGCCGGATAGTCGCATTCCTGCGGAGTTGGATGTCTGTTGTGATGACGAGAACAGTGACCATGGCGATGCGAGTACCCCGATCCCAGAGGATCGTAGAATTATATGAGCCCAGGTGCGGCCATGGGACGGAGTTCAGTGCGGTCAGGCACTGGGAGTGACGATGTCACGAAGCTGGGAGCCGGTTTAGTACCGACAGCGACGATGTCACGAAGCTGGGAGCCGGTTTAGTACCGACAGCGACGATGTCACGAAGCTGGGAGCCGGTTTAGTACCGACAGCGACGATGTCACGAAGCTGGGAGCCGGTTTAGTACCGACAGCGACGATGTCACGAAGCTGGGAGCCGGTTTAGTACCGACAGCGACGATGTCACGAAGCTGGGAGCCGGTTTAGTACCGACAGCGACAATGCCACGAGGTTGGAGCTGGTTTAGTACCGATAGCGACAATGTCACGAGGTTGGAGCTGGTCTAGTACCGACAGCGACAATGTCACGGATTTGGAGCTGGTCTAGTACCGACAGCGACGATGTCACGAAGCTGGAGCTGGTCTAGTACCGACAGTGACAATGTCACGAGGCTGGAGGCGGTCTAGTGTTGACAGCGATCGTGTTACGAAGCTGGTTATGTAACGAACTTTGAGAGTATGTGCGATTCGAAGGATGAGACCCATTTGGGTGTGAAATCGAGAATGGTCCGTCATGTCATTACGACCCGACTGAAAGCACGCAGAATGCAACTGGCACTTTGAATGCTAATCACAATGACACTAATCTTGTTTCCTTTTGTTTTGTTGACGAAGGTACACCCGAGGACGTGTGATAGTCAGGATGGCCGTGTCGGAGATGAAAGGAAAGCCGAAGCCCTTCCTTGGAGATTTTGGGAACATCCTCTAGTACCTTAGCCTAGATTTTATTATAGTTGTAATTGTTTAAGATTTGTAATAAGCGAGATTGGGTTCGAGGTGACAATCGGTCGCTGAACGTAGCCACGGTCACGGGATGGATGTTTTATCTAACGGAGGTCTGGAGTGGTTGTATGTGTTTTCCGAGAAGTGTGGTTGTGGCGGCATGCGGCCTCGAGAGCGGGCCGAGCCACGTGTGATGTTGCCTCGGAGGTGCCGATGCAATGGGACATACATTGTATTTAGTAACCAAAACTCCAGGCAGAAACTGCCTAGCAACGGCGTTTGGAACTCTCTCGATGCTTCCAACGAGTGTGCCTAGCAACGGCGTTTGGAACCTTCTCGATGCTTCCAAACGGGGATAGAAAACAAAATGCAATCGTACAGGGAGAAAAATCTCCACGAGGCCGGCATTCTTGCGATTGCCTTGGAGAGTGATACATCGAGCGTTTTCGAGGATCGCATTTGCGTCTAAGTTAGTTTCGCTTAGTAAGGAGTTATCCCGGTGACCGTGGATTCGTTTGAACTCAAACATTGCTAATAGTATTATTTAATTTAATTATTCGTAGATCGTATTATTCATTAGGCTTAGTGTTTGTTAGACTTATTATTAGTTGTACTTATTATTTGTTAAGCTTAGTGATAGACCTGTATATACGTGTAAATAAAATCTCGGCTTTGTGAAACGATGGCTAGTCCACATGAAGAGTCGTCGCGCGCCCAAAATTCGAATCCTGATCCGACATCAGAAGTGGGATCAGAACCGTTTAAAGTGCTACAAGGGCAAATGGACCTTATGCGCGAGTTAATTCAGACGCTAGCGCACAAAACGGGGGAGCAACGACCGAGTACGGAATCTAAGGATGCAACGTTACCACGTTTTGACCCCGAAGGCGCGGGCGCCGATCCATCCGCGTGGTGCTCTCATGCTGATCTGATTTTGAAAGACCACCCGATGCAAGAGAGTGCGTTACTTTCCGCTCTAAATCGCGCCCTAAGGGGTTCTGCTGCGCATTGGCTTTCACAAATGGTGCGCGGTGGAAAGCTTACCTGGCCAACGTTTAAGGAACAATTTCTTTCGCGTTTTGGTGGCAGAGAGACAGCCGCTTCGGCGTTAATAAGGATATCCAGAGAACGACCGTCGGAGACTGAATCTCCGGGAGCGTACGGTAGTCGCCTCCGCTCCATGCTGCAGATGAAGTTGCAAGATCTAACGATGCCCGAAGTGATCAATGCCCTCGCCCTTTATATGCTGAGTTCACAAGATCGACGCTTTCGGCGACTAACGCTCGCGAATAATATCAGGACGGAGGACCAATTTCATGATGAAATGAGGATTCTCCCTTACAACGATCAGCCGACATTTTCGCCAAGAAATTCACTAACGGAACCTGAAGCTAAACGCAGCAGGCTATCAGTTCCTCGGATTAAGTGCTACCGCTGTGGTGCTCACGGACATAGGAGAACGGAGTGTCGCCTGCAAACACAAACGGGGAAGGAGCAGGATATACGAAACCCGAAGGAAAAACGACCAGCCGCATCGTCGAAGGTGACCTGCTTCAAATGCCACGAGGAGGGACATATCGCGCCTAATTGCCCATCATCGCGGAAAAGAAACTACGATTCCATTGACGAACGCCGGATCGACTCCTGTGTAGTAGAAGCTCCGGCTGGTAGATTAAGCCATCTGGGTGAGTCGTATCCATTTTACTTTGATTCTGGGGCCGAGTGTTCGTTAATCAAAGAGTCCCTAGCCTCGAAATTTTCGGGCAAAAGAATAACCGATGTGGTAGTGATGCGGGGGATCGGGAATACTTGTATTAAGAGTACACTTCAGATTTTGTCCACTGTTCGTATTAACGATCTTACATTGGAGATAGTTTTTCATGTCCTTGCTGACGATTACCTAAAATACGACATCATGATTGGTCGCGAGATTTTGAGCCAGGGATTCGACGTAAATATCGCGCAAGATAGCCTCGTTATTTGTAAAACAAAGGTCGTTAACGCTTGTGGTAAAGTCGCAGAAGATGCGGTCAACATTAACGAGGTTGACACTGATGTGATCGGTAACTATAAAGATCGATTAATCTCTGTTCTCGAAAAATTCAAAGAATCATTCATTACGGGTTTCCCGCGTACTCGCGTCAGTACGGGCCAGTTGGAAATACGGCTAATCGATCCCAACGTCACCGTGCAGAGAAGCCCTTACAGGCTTAGCGTGGAAGAGCGAAGAATAGTACGCGAGAGGATAGACGAGTTAATTAAAGCACAAATTGTAAAACCTAGTAATTCGCCGTTCGCGAGCCCTATAATACTCGTGAAGAAGAAGGACGGCTCAGACAGATTGTGCGTAGACTTTCGAGCGCTGAATAAAAATACGGTCGCGGATCGGTATCCCTTACCCCTTATTGCTGACCAAATCGCGAGATTGCAGAGTGCGAGATACTTCATTAGCCTGGACATGGCTAGCGGATTTCACCAGATCCCCATTCACCCTAACTCGACGGAATATACTGCGTTCGTTACCCCCGACGGTCAATACGAATACGTGACGATGCCGTTTGGGTTGAAAAATGCACCAGCCGTTTTCCAGAGAGCCATTTTCAAGGCCTTAGGCGACCTCGCTTATTCGTATGTCGTTGTTTATTTGGACGACGTTCTAATAATCGCCGACTCAATAGATCAAGCTCTAGAAAGGTTGCACACTGTACTAAACACTCTCGTAAACGCCGGATTTTCTTTCAATTTCGCTAAATGTTCTTTTCTGAAGACGTCGGTACTTTATTTGGGATATGTAATTCGTAACGGAGAAGTTCGTCCAAACCCGGGAAAAATACAAGCTTTGAATTCTTTACCTGCACCGTCGACCGTCACACAGCTTAGGCAGTTTATAGGTTTGGCTTCTTACTTCCGAAAATTTATTCCTAAATTTTCGCAAGTGATGAAACCCTTGTACGCACTCACTTCTAGTAACAAGCACATAACTTGGACGGACCGGCACGAAAAGATAAGACAACAGATAATTTCCGTTCTGACCGACGCGCCGGTGTTAATGATATTTGATCCCAATCGTCCCATAGAGCTACATACCGACGCTAGTTCGGAGGGGTATGGAGCTATTTTAATGCATAGAGTCGAAAAGGAAAACAGAGTCATCGAATATTATAGTAAAAGGACCAGTCCCGCGGAATCTAGGTATCATTCGTACGAACTGGAGACACTAGCAGTAGTAAGCGCCGTTAAGCATTTCCGACACTACTTACATGGACGGAAATTCTTAGTAGTTACGGACTGTAATTCTTTGAAAGCCTCCAGCAACAAAGTAAACTTAAACGACCGGGTTTATAGGTGGTGGGCTTATTTGCAAACATTCGATTTTGACATCATGTATCGAGAGGGTAAACGAATGGCCCACGTAGATTTCTTTTCGCGAAACCCCGTAGACTTGAATCGCCGTATGATAGACAAGGTCGCAGAGAAAGAGATTAATCTGGCCGAGATCTCCGAAGACTGGCTATTAGCGGAACAACGTCGCGATCCGCAAATCTCCGAAATCGTTAATAAATTACAGAACGAAGAGCTCGCGGAAGATATCGCGAATACCTACGAACTGCGATCCGGTACACTTTACCGTAAAGTACAACGAAAGGGCAGAACCCTTTGCTTACCCATTGTTCCGAGAGGTTTTAGATGGTCCGTCATCAACCATGTGCATCAGTCAATTATGCACTTAGGATGGGATAAAACGCTCGAGAAGCTCTATGAGTATTATTGGTTCGAGGGAATGGCGAAGTATGTTCGCAAGTTTGTCGAGAACTGCCATGCTTGTAGAGTTTCGAAGGCTAGTTCAGGTAAAATACAGGCTGAACTGCATCCTATACCTAAGACCGGCATACCGTGGCATACGGTGCATATGGACATAACGGGCAAGCTGAGTGGCAAGAATGACTCGAAAGAGTATGTCGTCGTCTTGATCGATGCCTTTACGAAATTCGTGCACTTATATCACACACGCAAATTGGATTCGCTCAGCGTTATCAAGGCACTTAAGTCCGCCGTGTTTTTGTTCGGTAGTCCCTGTCGAATAATAGCAGATCAGGGTAGATGTTTCACGGGCCGGGAGTTTCAAGAATTCTGTGCAAGCAAACAAATCAAAGTTCATTTGATCGCGACCGGTGCAAGTAGGGCCAATGGGCAAGTAGAGCGTGTTATGAGCACGTTAAAAAATATGTTCACAACGGTGGAAACGACCGGGCGTTCGTGGCAAGACGCGATCGGGGAGATGCAATTGGCTTTGAATTGCACCATCAACCGCGTAACCAAATCGAGTCCTTTAGAGTTATTGATTGGTAGAGCAGCAAGACCGTATGACTTATTACTACCTGATAACATCGAGGAAAAAGAAATAGATATCTCCAGTGTAAGACAACAGGCAATAAAAGAGATGGAAACTAGTGCTAGGTATGACAAAGAGAGATTCGATAAAACCAAAGCTAAAGTAGTTAGGTTTAATCCTGGTGATTTGGTACTACGCCAAAATGAAGAAAGGAACCAGACAAAATTGGATCCAAAATTCAGGGGTCCGTTTGTGATATCGGAGGTCCTGGGAGGAGACCGATATACCTTGAAAACACTGGATGGGAAAAGGTCATACAAGTACAGTCATGACAGGTTAAGGAAAATGCCGGATAGTCGCATTCCTGCGGAGTTGGATGTCTGTTGTGATGACGAGAACAGTGACCATGGCGATGCGAGTACCCCGATCCCAGAGGATCGTAGAATTATATGAGCCCAGGTGCGGCCATGGGACGGAGTTCAGTGCGGTCAGGCACTGGGAGTGACGATGTCACGAAGCTGGGAGCCGGTTTAGTACCGACAGCGACGATGTCACGAAGCTGGGAGCCGGTTTAGTACCGACAGCGACGATGTCACGAAGCTGGGAGCCGGTTTAGTACCGACAGCGACAATGCCACGAGGTTGAAGCTGGTTTAGTACCGATAGCGACAATGTCACGAGGTTGGAGCTGGTCTAGTACCGACAGCGACAATGTCACGGATTTGGAGCTGGTCTAGTACCGACAGCGACGATGTCACGAAGCTGGAGCTGGTCTAGTACCGACAGTGACAATGTCACGAGGCTGGAGGCGGTCTAGTGTTGACAGCGATCGTGTTACGAAGCTGGTTATGTAACGAACTTTGAGAGTATGTGCGATTCGAAGGATGAGACCCATTTGGGTGTGAAATCGAGAATGGTCCGTCATGTCATTACGACCCGACTGAAAGCACGCAGAATGCAACTGGCACTTTGAATGCTAATCACAATGACACTAATCTTGTTTCCTTTTGTTTTGTTGACGAAGGTACACCCGAGGACGTGTGATAGTCAGGATGGCCGTGTCGGAGATGAAAGGAAAGCCGAAGCCCTTCCTTGGAGATTTTGGGAACATCCTCTAGTACCTTAGCCTAGATTTTATTATAGTTGTAATTGTTTAAGATTTGTAATAAGCGAGATTGGGTTCGAGGTGACAATCGGTCGCTGAACGTAGCCACGGTCACGGGATGGATGTTTTATCTAACGGAGGTCTGGAGTGGTTGTATGTGTTTTCCGAGAAGTGTGGTTGTGGCGGCATGCGGCCTCGAGAGCGGGCCGAGCCACGTGTGATGTTGCCTCGGAGGTGCCGATGCAATGGGACATACATTGTATTTAGTAACCAAAACTCCAGGCAGAAACTGCCTAGCAACGGCGTTTGGAACTCTCTCGATGCTTCCAACGAGTGTGCCTAGCAACGGCGTTTGGAACCTTCTCGATGCTTCCAAACGGGGATAGAAAACAAAATGCAATCGTACAGGGAGAAAAATCTCCACGAGGCCGGCATTCTTGCGATTGCCTTGGAGAGTGATACATCGAGCGTTTTCGAGGATCGCATTTGCGTCTAAGTTAGTTTCGCTTAGTAAGGAGTTATCCCGGTGACCGTGGATTCGTTTGAACTCAAACATTGCTAATAGTATTATTTAATTTAATTATTCGTAGATCGTATTATTCATTAGGCTTAGTGTTTGTTAGACTTATTATTAGTTGTACTTATTATTTGTTAAGCTTAGTGATAGACCTGTATATACGTGTAAATAAAATCTCGGCTTTGTGAAACGATGGCTAGTCCACATGAAGAGTCGTCGCGCGCCCAAAATTCGAATCCTGATCCGACATATATAATATGTTATGATTATGTTAGTTGTTATTTATTATATGTATTTTCCTTAACTCTCTCTCCTTTTTTTTCTTGTTGTTGTTTTTTTTTTTTTTTTTTTAGTACCTAACATTGCTATTATGATGCTGTATTACATTGTATTGGCTATTATTTGTATGTGCGCGCGACGAATTTTTCAACATGGCCGCTCGCGTGTATCTTTGGTATGGCATTGGTTTAATGTCAACAGTAGCGTGTCGTTGAAATAGTTAATTAATTGTTAATCACTATAATTTTACTTAGTAGTGTTTTTGTAATATTGTTTTGTGTTTCATGATATTGTGTGTGTCAATACCGTGTGCTACCTTAATGTGATAGCATGGATTGTATTGTTATCGAATTTCGATAGTCATTGTTTTGATTATACGTGACTTGCATTTATATAAGTCTTGTTTAATTTAGTTAATGTTTTTTGTGTATTGTGTTACCAGATATTTTGTGTAGCGTAACTTTATTCTTTTGCACCGAATTCAGTCATGTTGTTAATATTTAGTTAGTCTATCTTGATTAATTTCTAACCTATTCCTGTGTTTATTAACCTTTCTTATTGTCCCTATTAATTTATTATCGCATGTACTTGCTATTTGCTATTATTTTGTGTATGATATGAATTGGTTTCTTTATTAATGATTAAAATCTACTTGTTAGATTACCATTGTCTGTAATTCTTCAGATTCTACTCTTTCGATGCTGCATCACTTACCTGGATCGTTCCCGCAACATCGTCCGATTCTTTGATATGCCTTGGATACTTACTACGGCTGCCTTCAATCGTCTTATATCTGTGGTCATAAAGGTGGTGTTTAATTTATTTAATTTAATATATATATATAATGCATTGTATGTGCGACCGCTATTGTGCATTACAAATTAACATCACAATACTACGTAGATTAATACATAACCAAATATCCCTTTACTCCGGTTACATTTATTACTAACTCTCAATTAATCTATCTTGATTATTTTCTAACCGCTTTCTATACTTTATCAACTATTTTATTTCTTCTTGTTAATCTGCGAAATTCATGCGTGTACGCTTCCTTGTATGGTGATTAATTGTTCATGAGGTAAGTTGCACTTTCACCGTTTTAGTTATTCGTTGAACTAGCTCGTTTCACATTCAAACAGTAATTGGAGCACTTGTAATAAACTTCTTTTCTTTTTAGGTTTCCGCCATCTGTGTTGTTCGATGAACAGGGCAATGCTTCCACAGTATTGTTATAACATTTAGTACTGTTGTATTTTGCATTAACGCAATTGAAGTTAATTGGTTCATTTATTTTTCAGCTGGCTGTTGTACATGGTGTTTCGCAAACAGAGATCCATAACCTATTTTGCACGTAAACCTTCTCGTATGATGATTACTTGTTCACAAGGTAACTTTCACTTTCACTCTTTTAATTTTATTGAATCAACACGTTGTATATTCAAACAATAATTGGAGTACACATGATAATTTTCCTTTTTTTTTCTTTTTTAGGTTTTCGCTATCTGTATTATTCGACGAACAGTGTGACACTTCCTTTTGATTTATCCACAATATAGTTATAACACTTAGTAACCTCGTATTTTGCACTGAGACAATTGAGACTAATTTATTCACTTATTTTAGGTAGCTGTCATACATTATGTTCCACGAACAACGATCCATAACCTATACTTGCACGTACACTTCCTTGTATGTTGATCACTTGTTCACAAGGTAACTTTCACTTTCAATAGTTAACTGTGAACAATGAATTGAGTTAACACGTTTTATATTTAAGCAATAATTGAAACACATATAATAATTTTCCCTTTTTCCTTTTAGGTGTTCGATATCTGTATTATTCGAAGAACAGCACTACAACATACACTACTGCACTACGTTGCCCACTGAAATCACTTTATTCATTGTTTATTTCGATTATGCGCTAGTTTTAGCTTGTTTAAGTGCACCGTTCGCGGAATCCCTTTTACTTCAATCTTGACGTTTTGTTCTGCAAGATTTCTAGCACTTTGTGTCGTCTAATATATTGATGGGAGAATTTTCCTTACTAGGTTCTTTTAATAGATATATCGAGTCTCCTGTTTTAAAATCTTGAAGGTTGATTCGTCGATTGTTGGTCTTAGTTTGGACTTTATCAAATTTTCTCTTGCCATTCGTCGTACAGTGTTAATTTTATTGAACAGATCTTTGAGATATTCTGCGCATGTTGGTTCCGTGTTCTCTTCGATTGTTACTTCACCAATAGGTTCTTTGGCTAGATGTCCGAAACTAATTCGTGCGGGGAGAATTTCGTTCCTTTCCTTCATTTTAGTTTTTATTTTGCGCCAAGACGCAGGTTTACTTACATTGATCCAATTACCCAATTGCTTGCTAATAGCATTTAAGATACAAATTTTTGAAAGTGCCGCAACCATATTAACCCAAAAATATTTTGTATATAGTATAGTGTGATACCATCCATATTTTCCTGGGGGAATCATAAGATCGGCACTACTTACTATGTTACCTACGTCAAATATTAGATGTAGTAACCAATAAAGTATTTTTAATCCAATTATAATCCAATGGCTAGCGTATTTATTCAAGTTTTTAGATATATCTTCGACTGGTGATTCCCTATTTTCTCCCTTTTGATTTCTTCGAGCTCGTTGAACTTGTGTTTCTTCAGCTTGAAAATGTTTAGAATCCTTTTCCTTAGTTACCCCTTTTTCTTCTTTATTTACTTTATTCACAACACCTTTATTTTCCTCTACCTTTTCAGGATGAATAGTTTCACTGGAAGTGCTTATTGTAATTAAATTATTATTTATTTGTAAGGAACGTTTAGGAATATTTTTGGTAGATTTGGAATTATTCTTTGAATTTTTATTACAAACCTTTTTGCTTATAGATTCTGTTTTGGATTTATGGATAGCTATATTTTTATTCTCTATAGTGTGATCTTCCTTGCAATTTAATGATTTGGCTTTGAGTTCGATAAAGTTTCCTTCTGATGGTTTTATAGAAGTTTTTGAGTGAGATGCACTCGCTATCTCTTTTCCTATTATGGTTGAAACATTCACGAAATTCGTGGAGTCTTGCTTTTGTATCTTTGCCAAGTCGAACGTGGAGAGGCAATTTGCACTTCCCAGCGGGTCCAATATCTCTGTGATGTTAGGCAGTGGATAAGCATTGCCTGTCGTCTCGTCGTTCAATTTCCTAGTTTCTGCTTCGTCTGAAAGTTCTTTGGCACTAATATTATTTATCTTGTTTGGTAACTCAGAAAATTTCTCACTCATGATCCTGTCTATGGCACCGTGCGTCCTCTTATTATTTAACGTGACATTATCCCTTATCACAGTAACGGAATGGTGTTTGCATTGAAAAGTTGATTGATTGAAATGATCAGCATCTCTCTTTTGATTTAGATCTCTATCGAGGTATTTATTTATGCGTTTTTCTTCCCAAGTTATTGCTCTTGTTTCTTTCCTGACATTTTCTTCTATTCCCGGGTTGTTTAGATGTTTCCGCGACGGCGGTACAAATCTCCAGTTCTGGCGGTTGTTTACAGTATAAATACTATTGTATGGTGGATGAACGTTGTTTTGGTTATAATTATCCGAAGGTGTCGGATGTCGGTATCGAATTCTATTTTTCACTTGTTTTGATTCTCGTGTTGCTTTCACGGCTTGGCGGTACGCATCGTCCAAGGATTGGTATCCTGCTATCTTTACTCGTAAATACACCTCGTTTGGGAGCCCCTTAACGAAAGCTTCCCTCGTGTCTCGATCTATCCTATCTTGAAATACGGTGCCGTACTCGCATTTTTCCCCGTTCATTATCGCCAGTCTGAGATCTTTGACGCGATCTACGTAGTCCAAAATATCTTCTCCCGGTCGTTGAAATATTGTAGCTAATTCCCCTTTATATTCGTTAACCGTTTTTCCCGGACCGAACATATCTTTTAATTTATTCCCGAAATCGTTTAAACTTATTATTTCTGTGTCTTCTATGGCGAGAAATGCGTGTCCGCGAAGCTTATTCGTTAATAATTTTACTAACTGAGATTCTTGATGCTTAGAAACCATGTTTCGTGCGCGCTCGCATGCTTTTAAAAATCGAAATACCGAGGGTCGATGTCCGTCGAACACTGGTACTGTCTCTATGGCATCTTTTAACTTAATTGATTGGGGATTAACTTCTATCGGTATTATCGCTTGGGAAATTATCGGCGATGATACGGGTGTCTTGCTTTCTTTTTTTATTTTCAGTGAACGCACATCGTCTTGTAATTTATTCATTGTTGTACTCATGTCGCGAAAATTCGCATCCCATGCTTTAAGTTTTTCCGATAACATCAAGATCGTGTCTTTGTCCAACGATTCTAATTTAGTCGACATTATTTCTTAGGTATATATTTTATCGATAATCGTAACAACTTTAATCCTTTCTGGAGCGAATCGTTTAAACCAACTTTAATCCTCCGTGGAGCGTATCCCACCGCTGCCACCAAAAAAATTATATCTCTAAATGTTACGTATTAATTTGTTTGTTTAAATCGATCAAATCTTAAGTTTAAATTTTACTGAAAATTTTTTCTTTTTTTTATAGTTTGAGTTTGTATTTAATCTGAAGGGAAATAAATTGAAATGATATTTCTGTGTATTTAATACTGATTTAGATTTCTAATTAATACGGTAGTTGCTGCCACCAGAAATAGTCTAAGGACTATTTCAAAATATTTTACTTTTATTATTTTCTTTTACGTTTAATGGGTAGCGTTAACTGACGCTTAATGCAACTGGTAAATGAATTTCACTTTTCGGCTAACCTGCTATGCGCAGGGATACTAGCACGGGAGAGGATTAAAGCTGGGTACAATGAATATTTTTCCTCGTTGAACGGATTTTTATTTCGACGTAGAATTGCTTAGGTTATTGTATATATATTTTATTAGCTGGATATTTATATTTTAGCGTTGCTGGATTGGATAGGAACGTAAGATTTTTCGTTGTTTTATATAAATTTATTTTTACGTTTGACTTCTTCTTCTCTTTTAATTTCGCTGTAGTAGTTTGCCGTTAGAACCGAAACTCAATTCATTTACTACGATGGATTCTGTTACCACGATTTTCTTGCCTTTTGAGTTTAATAATCGAGGATGATTCTAACGATCCTCTCTGCGTGGAACTCGTGTGATTTCGCAAGCCTTGCCCAAAGACGGGTAATATTTTACCAACAGTGGGAGGAGGAATGCGAAGATCAGCGGATGTTTCAGTAGCTGAAAACACCGTTCGCACAAGCCGACACAGCGGACGACTCCTTTGTTTAAAGTTTAAACAATGATTCTATCTTCAAAACCGTTCACGAAAATAAAACGAGATCAATGATAGGAAGTTCTAACTCAATTCTCGAGGACAACGAGATTATCAGAGAAGAAGGAAATTTTCAAAATTAATTTTCTTACCTTGAGGAGTAGGTGCTGTCTGGTGCCATTACCTCAGCCGCTCCGGTGGTCGTCGAAGTTTTTGTTGGGTTTATTATTTGAACTCGAATGTAGTTTATTATCAACTCTTACTTTATTTATCTATTTTAATACAGACTGAGCAATTTACTAACTGGATTAATACCGCAATTACAATGCGCGTTTGTGTCTAAACGATGAAATGAGGACTTCAAAGATAAAATTTTCTTTTACTTAGTCGCGACTCTCTTTTCTTTACCGAAAAAACTAAAGACCCCGAAACGCAAAATACAATACAAAATTTCTAAACGCAGTGATGAGCGCAATAACGAACGCAAAGAATAATGAGCGGTAATAACAAACGATCGCAAGAATTATGAACAAACTAATGAACGCTGCGCTATGTTGCTACGCTTATTTATAATGCCATCCCCCACGGGGTGGTGGTCCGCTGGGGGTACGCTTCCGTGGGAATCGGGATGTTGCAGTTTGGGCTTCTTGGAATCGTACGTGACAAAATGTAAATTCCGTATTTCGACTTAGTTTCTATCAGTCCTGTGTTTCTGCTGAGCTAGCGTCTAGGAGATTTGAAGCATTCCACGCTGATCTAGTCCGTTCCGCGAGAAACTTCCACGTGCTGTATCGTGGGAATTACCGGTGTTTCTTCGGCGCGTGGAAGGGCTGGTGGCTGCAGCATCATTATCATTTCAATGTTTGCTCGGGCAACACGCGCAACTCCGCTGCTCTCCCACAACAAGGACCTCCTTCGTTGAGTTATTTTTCGTAAGTTTGGATATTCGCATATTATGGTTGTTTTGTGATCTTAATGTTTTTTCCCTTTTTTGTTGTTCCCCTAGGCTTCGGTGATCGACGTTCGGACAATGTTTGCGGAGTCGTTTCCATCAGAGGTTCCTTTCCAGACTTCTCTGGTACGTATTTAGTCTTGTTTTTAGTCTGCTTGATTCGTTCTGTTTCGTTTTATTTAGAATATACCGTGTTGTTCTCATCCCAAGCGAAAGAGGGATTCCGAAGAACCCATGGGCGACTCGGGAGGATCCATCAAACGCATGCGGCCCTGTGATAAACCACGAGTATCAGAGTGGTTGGAGGAACTATTCAACATTGATGCCGAGGCCGTGTCGAAATTGGGCTTTGACGATTTGGCTACTTTCGACGAGAATTTCTTCGATGCAGAGACCGTCGTATTGGAGAGGGAACCCCCTCTGGTTGAAATCGTTGATACCGATCGTTGCGTGAAAGTTCGTTTTGCGAATGAAATTCCCGAAGAGGTTTTGGAGGCACATCTTCGTCACCATGCTTCTGGGAAAAAGGGAATTTCCCCTGTTGTGCGCTATTGGTGTATGCGTGAGTTCAGCGAACTTTATCCCGGAGCTCCTTGCTTCGATTTTGATTTAGTGTAGCTGCTTCAATTTCGTTGGTTCGCTGTTTGATGTTCCTTATTATTATTAATTTTTTGATATATTTTGTTTTGTGTTCAATATATATATATATATGTCGGAGCGCACATTAGAATTAGGGTTAGGGGCGTGAAACGAATCTTCGTTTGGGTTACACGTTGCCGTTGTGCAATAGAGGAGACATCGGCTAGTGCAAATACGATTATTATAGAGCCGGACAAGTAACCGTGGTAGTTAGGCACTCGAGAAACTAATGACAATGATCCTAGGTTCAATAACGAATCCGCGGTCGACGGGATGATAGATGAACGTACTCACAAAATCTAAGTCGGATGCGTGATATTCACTGGTCGTAAAGGGTTACTCCTCTCATCATTGAGATCGCGAACGAGAATGCCTTTCCTGTCCCGATGATGCCACAGAGGAAAACTATAATGGGGTGTGTCTAAGGACACGAGATCATCGGATTCGTCGAGAAAAGCCTTCGTTCAGAAAGTAAGGGAAATTGGCGTTGCTGCTAATTGGTCAATCTCCATATCGGTGGTTAGAAAAGGATGTTAGCCGCCCTCGAGGGAAAGTTGCTAGTGGGAGACGCCACTAGTTGAAAAATATGTCTCCCCTATCTTCCCGTAGTTGGGACAAAGACTGTTTGTCTGTTTGAAGGACTTTAGTTAACTAAACCTTAAGATTTATAACGGGCTCTCGGGCTAGCCGAACATGTCCTGCGGAGACGCATCGACATCTGGCAATCATCTTACTCGAAGAATAGGGTCTGCACGTGGCGAGCCACGGGACAGAAACCGTTGGAATGTTTATTGTCTCGTGTCGCCCCGAATATTTCTTTTAAGGAGAGCTATAGAATTACTCCATACCTTGTTAGGCAAAACGTTCATCCCGTGACCGCGGCTACGTTCGGCGACTGACTGTCGCCTCGAGCCCAAGCTCATTATCACGACTCTCGAACAATTACAATCGGGTTGAATAACTACAATTGTTCAATTACAGCTATAGTAGACTCTAGGTTACAATGTTGCGGGATTATCCAAAATTCCAAAGGCTCCGCTGTTCTTTCATCTCCGACATATATATATATGTCGGAGATGAAAGGAAAGCCGAAGCCCTTCCTTGGAAATTTTGGGAACATCCTCTAGTACCTTAGCCTAGATTTTATTATAGTTGTAATTGTTTAAGATTTGTAATAAGCGAGATTGGGTTCGAGGTGACAATCGGTCGCTGAACGTAGCCACGGTCACGGGATGGATGTTTTATCTAACGGAGGTCTGGAGTGGTTGTATGTGTTTTCCGAGAAATGTGGTTGTGGCGGCATGCGGCCTCGAGAGCGGGCCGAGCCACGTGTGATGTTGCCTCGGAGGTGCCGATGCAATGGGACATACATTGTATTTAGTAATCAAAACTCCAGGCGGAAACTGCCTAGCAACGGCGTTTGGAACTTTCTCGATGCTTCCAACGAGTGTGCCTAGCAACGGCGTTTGGAACCTTCTCGATGCTTCCAAACGGGTATAGAAAACAAAATGCAATCGTACAGGGAGAAAAATCTCCACGAGGCTGGCATTCTTGCGATTGCCTTGGAGAGTGATACATCGAGCGTTTTCGAGGATCGCATTTGCGTCTAAGTTAGTTTCGCTTAGTAAGGAGTTATCCCGGTGACCGTGGATTCGTTTGAACTCAAACATTGCTAATAGTATTATTTAATTTAATTATTCGTAGATCGTATTATTCATTAGGCTTAGTGTTTGTTAGACTTATTATTAGTTGTACTTATTATTTGTTAAGCTTAGTGATAGACCTGTATATACGTGTAAATAAAATCTCGGCTTTGTGAAACGATGGCTAGTCCACATGAAGAGTCGTCGCGCGCCCAAAATTCGAATCCTGATCCGACATCAGAAGTGGGATCAGAACCGTTTAAAGTGCTACAAGGGCAAATGGACCTTATGCGCGAGTTAATTCAGACGCTAGCGCACAAAACGGGGGAGCAACGACCGAGTACGGAATCTAAGGATGCAACGTTACCACGTTTTGACCCCGAAGGCGCGGGCGCCGATCCATCCGCGTGGTGCTCTCATGCTGATCTGATTTTGAAAGACCACCCGATGCAAGAGAGTGCGTTACTTTCCGCTCTAAATCGCGCCCTAAGGGGTTCTGCTGCGCATTGGCTTTCACAAATGGTGCGCGGTGGAAAGCTTACCTGGCCAACGTTTAAGGAACAATTTCTTTCGCGTTTTGGTGGCAGAGAGACAGCCGCTTCGGCGTTAATAAGGATATCCAGAGAACGACCGTCGGAGACTGAATCTCCGGGAGCGTACGGTAGTCGCCTCCGCTCCATGCTGCAGATGAAGTTGCAAGATCTAACGATGCCCGAAGTGATCAATGCCCTCGCCCTTTATATGCTGAGTTCACAAGATCGACGCTTTCGGCGACTAACGCTCGCGAATAATATCAGGACGGAGGACCAATTTCATGATGAAATGAGGATTCTCCCTTACAACGATCAGCCGACATTTTCGCCAAGAAATTCACTAACGGAACCTGAAGCTAAACGCAGCAGGCTATCAGTTCCTCGGATTAAGTGCTACCGCTGTGGTGCTCACGGACATAGGAGAACGGAGTGTCGCCTGCAAACACAAACGGGGAAGGAGCAGGATATACGAAACCCGAAGGAAAAACGACCAGCCGCATCGTCGAAGGTGACCTGCTTCAAATGCCACGAGGAGGGACATATCGCGCCTAATTGCCCATCATCGCGGAAAAGAAACTACGATTCCATTGACGAACGCCGGATCGACTCCTGTGTAGTAGAAGCTCCGGCTGGTAGATTAAGCCATCTGGGTGAGTCGTATCCATTTTACTTTGATTCTGGGGCCGAGTGTTCGTTAATCAAAGAGTCCCTAGCCTCGAAATTTTCGGGCAAAAGAATAACCGATGTGGTAGTGATGCGGGGGATCGGGAATACTTGTATTAAGAGTACACTTCAGATTTTGTCCACTGTTCGTATTAACGATCTTACATTGGAGATAGTTTTTCATGTCCTTGCTGACGATTACCTAAAATACGACATCATGATTGGTCGCGAGATTTTGAGCCAGGGATTCGACGTAAATATCGCGCAAGATAGCCTCGTTATTTGTAAAACAAAGGTCGTTAACGCTTGTGGTAAAGTCGCAGAAGATGCGGTCAACATTAACGAGGTTGACACTGATGTGATCGGTAACTATAAAGATCGATTAATCTCTGTTCTCGAAAAATTCAAAGAATCATTCATTACGGGTTTCCCGCGTACTCGCGTCAGTACGGGCCAGTTGGAAATACGGCTAATCGATCCCAACGTCACCGTGCAGAGAAGCCCTTACAGGCTTAGCGTGGAAGAGCGAAGAATAGTACGCGAGAGGATAGACGAGTTAATTAAAGCACAAATTGTAAAACCTAGTAATTCGCCGTTCGCGAGCCCTATAATACTCGTGAAGAAGAAGGACGGCTCAGACAGATTGTGCGTAGACTTTCGAGCGCTGAATAAAAATACGGTCGCGGATCGGTATCCCTTACCCCTTATTGCTGACCAAATCGCGAGATTGCAGAGTGCGAGATACTTCATTAGCCTGGACATGGCTAGCGGATTTCACCAGATCCCCATTCACCCTAACTCGACGGAATATACTGCGTTCGTTACCCCCGACGGTCAATACGAATACGTGACGATGCCGTTTGGGTTGAAAAATGCACCAGCCGTTTTCCAGAGAGCCATTTTCAAGGCCTTAGGCGACCTCGCTTATTCGTATGTCGTTGTTTATTTGGACGACGTTCTAATAATCGCCGACTCAATAGATCAAGCTCTAGAAAGGTTGCACACTGTACTAAACACTCTCGTAAACGCCGGATTTTCTTTCAATTTCGCTAAATGTTCTTTTCTGAAGACGTCGGTACTTTATTTGGGATATGTAATTCGTAACGGAGAAGTTCGTCCAAACCCGGGAAAAATACAAGCTTTGAATTCTTTACCTGCACCGTCGACCGTCACACAGCTTAGGCAGTTTATAGGTTTGGCTTCTTACTTCCGAAAATTTATTCCTAAATTTTCGCAAGTGATGAAACCCTTGTACGCACTCACTTCTAGTAACAAGCACATAACTTGGACGGACCGGCACGAAAAGATAAGACAACAGATAATTTCCGTTCTGACCGACGCGCCGGTGTTAATGATATTTGATCCCAATCGTCCCATAGAGCTACATACCGACGCTAGTTCGGAGGGGTATGGAGCTATTTTAATGCATAGAGTCGAAAAGGAAAACAGAGTCATCGAATATTATAGTAAAAGGACCAGTCCCGCGGAATCTAGGTATCATTCGTACGAACTGGAGACACTAGCAGTAGTAAGCGCCGTTAAGCATTTCCGACACTACTTACATGGACGGAAATTCTTAGTAGTTACGGACTGTAATTCTTTGAAAGCCTCCAGCAACAAAGTAAACTTAAACGACCGGGTTTATAGGTGGTGGGCTTATTTGCAAACATTCGATTTTGACATCATGTATCGAGAGGGTAAACGAATGGCCCACGTAGATTTCTTTTCGCGAAACCCCGTAGACTTGAATCGCCGTATGATAGACAAGGTCGCAGAGAAAGAGATTAATCTGGCCGAGATCTCCGAAGACTGGCTATTAGCGGAACAACGTCGCGATCCGCAAATCTCCGAAATCGTTAATAAATTACAGAACGAAGAGCTCGCGGAAGATATCGCGAATACCTACGAACTGCGATCCGGTACACTTTACCGTAAAGTACAACGAAAGGGCAGAACCCTTTGCTTACCCATTGTTCCGAGAGGTTTTAGATGGTCCGTCATCAACCATGTGCATCAGTCAATTATGCACTTAGGATGGGATAAAACGCTCGAGAAGCTCTATGAGTATTATTGGTTCGAGGGAATGGCGAAGTATGTTCGCAAGTTTGTCGAGAACTGCCATGCTTGTAGAGTTTCGAAGGCTAGTTCAGGTAAAATACAGGCTGAACTGCATCCTATACCTAAGACCGGCATACCGTGGCATACGGTGCATATGGACATAACGGGCAAGCTGAGTGGCAAGAATGACTCGAAAGAGTATGTCGTCGTCTTGATCGATGCCTTTACGAAATTCGTGCACTTATATCACACACGCAAATTGGATTCGCTCAGCGTTATCAAGGCACTTAAGTCCGCCGTGTTTTTGTTCGGTAGTCCCTGTCGAATAATAGCAGATCAGGGTAGATGTTTCACGGGCCGGGAGTTTCAAGAATTCTGTGCAAGCAAACAAATCAAAGTTCATTTGATCGCGACCGGTGCAAGTAGGGCCAATGGGCAAGTAGAGCGTGTTATGAGCACGTTAAAAAATATGTTCACAACGGTGGAAACGACCGGGCGTTCGTGGCAAGACGCGATCGGGGAGATGCAATTGGCTTTGAATTGCACCATCAACCGCGTAACCAAATCGAGTCCTTTAGAGTTATTGATTGGTAGAGCAGCAAGACCGTATGACTTATTACTACCTGATAACATCGAGGAAAAAGAAATAGATATCTCCAGTGTAAGACAACAGGCAATAAAAGAGATGGAAACTAGTGCTAGGTATGACAAAGAGAGATTCGATAAAACCAAAGCTAAAGTAGTTAGGTTTAATCCTGGTGATTTGGTACTACGCCAAAATGAAGAAAGGAACCAGACAAAATTGGATCCAAAATTCAGGGGTCCGTTTGTGATATCGGAGGTCCTGGGAGGAGACCGATATACCTTGAAAACACTGGATGGGAAAAGGTCATACAAGTACAGTCATGACAGGTTAAGGAAAATGCCGGATAGTCGCATTCCTGCGGAGTTGGATGTCTGTTGTGATGACGAGAACAGTGACCATGGCGATGCGAGTACCCCGATCCCAGAGGATCGTAGAATTATATGAGCCCAGGTGCGGCCATGGGACGGAGTTCAGTGCGGTCAGGCACTGGGAGTGACGATGTCACGAAGCTGGGAGCCGGTTTAGTACCGACAGCGACGATGTCACGAAGCTGGGAGCCGGTTTAGTACCGACAGCGACGATGTCACGAAGCTGGGAGCCGGTTTAGTACCGACAGCGACAATGCCACGAGGTTGAAGCTGGTTTAGTACCGATAGCGACAATGTCACGAGGTTGGAGCTGGTCTAGTACCGACAGCGACAATGTCACGGATTTGGAGCTGGTCTAGTACCGACAGCGACGATGTCACGAAGCTGGAGCTGGTCTAGTACCGACAGTGACAATGTCACGAGGCTGGAGGCGGTCTAGTGTTGACAGCGATCGTGTTACGAAGCTGGTTATGTAACGAACTTTGAGAGTATGTGCGATTCGAAGGATGAGACCCATTTGGGTGTGAAATCGAGAATGGTCCGTCATGTCATTACGACCCGACTGAAAGCACGCAGAATGCAACTGGCACTTTGAATGCTAATCACAATGACACTAATCTTGTTTCCTTTTGTTTTGTTGACGAAGGTACACCCGAGGACGTGTGATAGTCAGGATGGCCGTGTCGGAGATGAAAGGAAAGCCGAAGCCCTTCCTTGGAGATTTTGGGAACATCCTCTAGTACCTTAGCCTAGATTTTATTATAGTTGTAATTGTTTAAGATTTGTAATAAGCGAGATTGGGTTCGAGGTGACAATCGGTCGCTGAACGTAGCCACGGTCACGGGATGGATGTTTTATCTAACGGAGGTCTGGAGTGGTTGTATGTGTTTTCCGAGAAGTGTGGTTGTGGCGGCATGCGGCCTCGAGAGCGGGCCGAGCCACGTGTGATGTTGCCTCGGAGGTGCCGATGCAATGGGACATACATTGTATTTAGTAACCAAAACTCCAGGCAGAAACTGCCTAGCAACGGCGTTTGGAACTCTCTCGATGCTTCCAACGAGTGTGCCTAGCAACGGCGTTTGGAACCTTCTCGATGCTTCCAAACGGGGATAGAAAACAAAATGCAATCGTACAGGGAGAAAAATCTCCACGAGGCCGGCATTCTTGCGATTGCCTTGGAGAGTGATACATCGAGCGTTTTCGAGGATCGCATTTGCGTCTAAGTTAGTTTCGCTTAGTAAGGAGTTATCCCGGTGACCGTGGATTCGTTTGAACTCAAACATTGCTAATAGTATTATTTAATTTAATTATTCGTAGATCGTATTATTCATTAGGCTTAGTGTTTGTTAGACTTATTATTAGTTGTACTTATTATTTGTTAAGCTTAGTGATAGACCTGTATATACGTGTAAATAAAATCTCGGCTTTGTGAAACGATGGCTAGTCCACATGAAGAGTCGTCGCGCGCCCAAAATTCGAATCCTGATCCGACATATATAATATGTTATGATTATGTTAGTTGTTATTTATTATATGTATTTTCCTTAACTCTCTCTCCTTTTTTTTCTTGTTGTTGTTTTTTTTTTTTTTTTTTTAGTACCTAACATTGCTATTATGATGCTGTATTACATTGTATTGGCTATTATTTGTATGTGCGCGCGACGAATTTTTCAACATGGCCGCTCGCGTGTATCTTTGGTATGGCATTGGTTTAATGTCAACAGTAGCGTGTCGTTGAAATAGTTAATTAATTGTTAATCACTATAATTTTACTTAGTAGTGTTTTTGTAATATTGTTTTGTGTTTCATGATATTGTGTGTGTCAATACCGTGTGCTACCTTAATGTGATAGCATGGATTGTATTGTTATCGAATTTCGATAGTCATTGTTTTGATTATACGTGACTTGCATTTATATAAGTCTTGTTTAATTTAGTTAATGTTTTTTGTGTATTGTGTTACCAGATATTTTGTGTAGCGTAACTTTATTCTTTTGCACCGAATTCAGTCATGTTGTTAATATTTAGTTAGTCTATCTTGATTAATTTCTAACCTATTCCTGTGTTTATTAACCTTTCTTATTGTCCCTATTAATTTATTATCGCATGTACTTGCTATTTGCTATTATTTTGTGTATGATATGAATTGGTTTCTTTATTAATGATTAAAATCTACTTGTTAGATTACCATTGTCTGTAATTCTTCAGATTCTACTCTTTCGATGCTGCATCACTTACCTGGATCGTTCCCGCAACATCGTCCGATTCTTTGATATGCCTTGGATACTTACTACGGCTGCCTTCAATCGTCTTATATCTGTGGTCATAAAGGTGGTGTTTAATTTATTTAATTTAATATATATATATAATGCATTGTATGTGCGACCGCTATTGTGCATTACAAATTAACATCACAATACTACGTAGATTAATACATAACCAAATATCCCTTTACTCCGGTTACATTTATTACTAACTCTCAATTAATCTATCTTGATTATTTTCTAACCGCTTTCTATACTTTATCAACTATTTTATTTCTTCTTGTTAATCTGCGAAATTCATGCGTGTACGCTTCCTTGTATGGTGATTAATTGTTCATGAGGTAAGTTGCACTTTCACCGTTTTAGTTATTCGTTGAACTAGCTCGTTTCACATTCAAACAGTAATTGGAGCACTTGTAATAAACTTCTTTTCTTTTTAGGTTTCCGCCATCTGTGTTGTTCGATGAACAGGGCAATGCTTCCACAGTATTGTTATAACATTTAGTACTGTTGTATTTTGCATTAACGCAATTGAAGTTAATTGGTTCATTTATTTTTCAGCTGGCTGTTGTACATGGTGTTTCGCAAACAGAGATCCATAACCTATTTTGCACGTAAACCTTCTCGTATGATGATTACTTGTTCACAAGGTAACTTTCACTTTCACTCTTTTAATTTTATTGAATCAACACGTTGTATATTCAAACAATAATTGGAGTACACATGATAATTTTCCTTTTTTTTTCTTTTTTAGGTTTTCGCTATCTGTATTATTCGACGAACAGTGTGACACTTCCTTTTGATTTATCCACAATATAGTTATAACACTTAGTAACCTCGTATTTTGCACTGAGACAATTGAGACTAATTTATTCACTTATTTTAGGTAGCTGTCATACATTATGTTCCACGAACAACGATCCATAACCTATACTTGCACGTACACTTTCTTGTATGTTGATCACTTGTTCACAAGGTAACTTTCACTTTCAATAGTTAACTGTGAACAATGAATTGAGTTAACACGTTTTATATTTAAGCAATAATTGAAACACATATAATAATTTTCCCTTTTTCCTTTTAGGTGTTCGATATCTGTATTATTCGAAGAACAGCACTACAACATACACTACTGCACTACGTTGCCCACTGAAATCACTTTATTCATTGTTTATTTCGATTATGCGCTAGTTTTAGCTTGTTTAAGTGCACCGTTCGCGGAATCCCTTTTACTTCAATCTTGACGTTTTGTTCTGCAAGATTTCTAGCACTTTGTGTCGTCTAATATATTGATGGGAGAATTTTCCTTACTAGGTTCTTTTAATAGATATATCGAGTCTCCTGTTTTAAAATCTTGAAGGTTGATTCGTCGATTGTTGGTCTTAGTTTGGACTTTATCAAATTTTCTCTTGCCATTCGTCGTACAGTGTTAATTTTATTGAACAGATCTTTGAGATATTCTGCGCATGTTGGTTCCGTGTTCTCTTCGATTGTTACTTCACCAATAGGTTCTTTGGCTAGATGTCCGAAACTAATTCGTGCGGGGAGAATTTCGTTCCTTTCCTTCATTTTAGTTTTTATTTTGCGCCAAGACGCAGGTTTACTTACATTGATCCAATTACCCAATTGCTTGCTAATAGCATTTAAGATACAAATTTTTGAAAGTGCCGCAACCATATTAACCCAAAAATATTTTGTATATAGTATAGTGTGATACCATCCATATTTTCCTGGGGGAATCATAAGATCGGCACTACTTACTATGTTACCTACGTCAAATATTAGATGTAGTAACCAATAAAGTATTTTTAATCCAATTATAATCCAATGGCTAGCGTATTTATTCAAGTTTTTAGATATATCTTCGACTGGTGATTCCCTATTTTCTCCCTTTTGATTTCTTCGAGCTCGTTGAACTTGTGTTTCTTCAGCTTGAAAATGTTTAGAATCCTTTTCCTTAGTTACCCCTTTTTCTTCTTTATTTACTTTATTCACAACACCTTTATTTTCCTCTACCTTTTCAGGATGAATAGTTTCACTGGAAGTGCTTATTGTAATTAAATTATTATTTATTTGTAAGGAACGTTTAGGAATATTTTTGGTAGATTTGGAATTATTCTTTGAATTTTTATTACAAACCTTTTTGCTTATAGATTCTGTTTTGGATTTATGGATAGCTATATTTTTATTCTCTATAGTGTGATCTTCCTTGCAATTTAATGATTTGGCTTTGAGTTCGATAAAGTTTCCTTCTGATGGTTTTATAGAAGTTTTTGAGTGAGATGCACTCGCTATCTCTTTTCCTATTATGGTTGAAACATTCACGAAATTCGTGGAGTCTTGCTTTTGTATCTTTGCCAAGTCGAACGTGGAGAGGCAATTTGCACTTCCCAGCGGGTCCAATATCTCTGTGATGTTAGGCAGTGGATAAGCATTGCCTGTCGTCTCGTCGTTCAATTTCCTAGTTTCTGCTTCGTCTGAAAGTTCTTTGGCACTAATATTATTTATCTTGTTTGGTAACTCAGAAAATTTCTCACTCATGATCCTGTCTATGGCACCGTGCGTCCTCTTATTATTTAACGTGACATTATCCCTTATCACAGTAACGGAATGGTGTTTGCATTGAAAAGTTGATTGATTGAAATGATCAGCATCTCTCTTTTGATTTAGATCTCTATCGAGGTATTTATTTATGCGTTTTTCTTCCCAAGTTATTGCTCTTGTTTCTTTCCTGACATTTTCTTCTATTCCCGGGTTGTTTAGATGTTTCCGCGACGGCGGTACAAATCTCCAGTTCTGGCGGTTGTTTACAGTATAAATACTATTGTATGGTGGATGAACGTTGTTTTGGTTATAATTATCCGAAGGTGTCGGATGTCGGTATCGAATTCTATTTTTCACTTGTTTTGATTCTCGTGTTGCTTTCACGGCTTGGCGGTACGCATCGTCCAAGGATTGGTATCCTGCTATCTTTACTCGTAAATACACCTCGTTTGGGAGCCCCTTAACGAAAGCTTCCCTCGTGTCTCGATCTATCCTATCTTGAAATACGGTGCCGTACTCGCATTTTTCCCCGTTCATTATCGCCAGTCTGAGATCTTTGACGCGATCTACGTAGTCCAAAATATCTTCTCCCGGTCGTTGAAATATTGTAGCTAATTCCCCTTTATATTCGTTAACCGTTTTTCCCGGACCGAACATATCTTTTAATTTATTCCCGAAATCGTTTAAACTTATTATTTCTGTGTCTTCTATGGCGAGAAATGCGTGTCCGCGAAGCTTATTCGTTAATAATTTTACTAACTGAGATTCTTGATGCTTAGAAACCATGTTTCGTGCGCGCTCGCATGCTTTTAAAAATCGAAATACCGAGGGTCGATGTCCGTCGAACACTGGTACTGTCTCTATGGCATCTTTTAACTTAATTGATTGGGGATTAACTTCTATCGGTATTATCGCTTGGGAAATTATCGGCGATGATACGGGTGTCTTGCTTTCTTTTTTTATTTTCAGTGAACGCACATCGTCTTGTAATTTATTCATTGTTGTACTCATGTCGCGAAAATTCGCATCCCATGCTTTAAGTTTTTCCGATAACATCAAGATCGTGTCTTTGTCCAACGATTCTAATTTAGTCGACATTATTTCTTAGGTATATATTTTATCGATAATCGTAACAACTTTAATCCTTTCTGGAGCGAATCGTTTAAACCAACTTTAATCCTCCGTGGAGCGTATCCCACCGCTGCCACCAAAAAAATTATATCTCTAAATGTTACGTATTAATTTGTTTGTTTAAATCGATCAAATCTTAAGTTTAAATTTTACTGAAAATTTTTTCTTTTTTTTATAGTTTGAGTTTGTATTTAATCTGAAGGGAAATAAATTGAAATGATATTTCTGTGTATTTAATACTGATTTAGATTTCTAATTAATACGGTAGTTGCTGCCACCAGAAATAGTCTAAGGACTATTTCAAAATATTTTACTTTTATTATTTTCTTTTACGTTTAATGGGTAGCGTTAACTGACGCTTAATGCAACTGGTAAATGAATTTCACTTTTCGGCTAACCTGCTATGCGCAGGGATACTAGCACGGGAGAGGATTAAAGCTGGGTACAATGAATATTTTTCCTCGTTGAACGGATTTTTATTTCGACGTAGAATTGCTTAGGTTATTGTATATATATTTTATTAGCTGGATATTTATATTTTAGCGTTGCTGGATTGGATAGGAACGTAAGATTTTTCGTTGTTTTATATAAATTTATTTTTACGTTTGACTTCTTCTTCTCTTTTAATTTCGCTGTAGTAGTTTGCCGTTAGAACCGAAACTCAATTCATTTACTACGATGGATTCTGTTACCACGATTTTCTTGCCTTTTGAGTTTAATAATCGAGGATGATTCTAACGATCCTCTCTGCGTGGAACTCGTGTGATTTCGCAAGCCTTGCCCAAAGACGGGTAATATTTTACCAACAGTGGGAGGAGGAATGCGAAGATCAGCGGATGTTTCAGTAGCTGAAAACACCGTTCGCACAAGCCGACACAGCGGACGACTCCTTTGTTTAAAGTTTAAACAATGATTCTATCTTCAAAACCGTTCACGAAAATAAAACGAGATCAATGATAGGAAGTTCTAACTCAATTCTCGAGGACAACGAGATTATCAGAGAAGAAGGAAATTTTCAAAATTAATTTTCTTACCTTGAGGAGTAGGTGCTGTCTGGTGCCATTACCTCAGCCGCTCCGGTGGTCGTCGAAGTTTTTGTTGGGTTTATTATTTGAACTCGAATGTAGTTTATTATCAACTCTTACTTTATTTATCTATTTTAATACAGACTGAGCAATTTACTAACTGGATTAATACCGCAATTACAATGCGCGTTTGTGTCTAAACGATGAAATGAGGACTTCAAAGATAAAATTTTCTTTTACTTAGTCGCGACTCTCTTTTCTTTACCGAAAAAACTAAAGACCCCGAAACGCAAAATACAATACAAAATTTCTAAACGCAGTGATAAGCGCAATAACGAACGCAAAGAATAATGAGCGGTAATAACAAACGATCGCAAGAATTATGAACAAACTAATGAACGCTGCGCTATGTTGCTACGCTTATTTATAATGCCATCCCCCACGGGGTGGTGGTCCGCTGGGGGTACGCTTCCGTGGGAATCGGGATGTTGCAGTTTGGGCTTCTTGGAATCGTACGTGACAAAATGTAAATTCCGTATTTCGACTTAGTTTCTATCAGTCCTGTGTTTCTGCTGAGCTAGCGTCTAGGAGATTTGAAGCATTCCACGCTGATCTAGTCCGTTCCGCGAGAAACTTCCACGTGCTGTATCGTGGGAATTACCGGTGTTTCTTCGGCGCGTGGAAGGGCTGGTGGCTGCAGCATCATTATCATTTCAATGTTTGCTCGGGCAACACGCGCAACTCCGCTGCTCTCCCACAACAAGGACCTCCTTCGTTGAGTTATTTTTCGTAAGTTTGGATATTCGCATATTATGGTTGTTTTGTGATCTTAATGTTTTTTCCCTTTTTTGTTGTTCCCCTAGGCTTCGGTGATCGACGTTCGGACAATGTTTGCGGAGTCGTTTCCATCAGAGGTTCCTTTCCAGACTTCTCTGGTACGTATTTAGTCTTGTTTTTAGTCTGCTTGATTCGTTCTGTTTCGTTTTATTTAGAATATACCGTGTTGTTCTCATCCCAAGCGAAAGAGGGATTCCGAAGAACCCATGGGCGACTCGGGAGGATCCATCAAACGCATGCGGCCCTGTGATAAACCACGAGTATCAGAGTGGTTGGAGGAACTATTCAACATTGATGCCGAGGCCGTGTCGAAATTGGGCTTTGACGATTTGGCTACTTTCGACGAGAATTTCTTCGATGCAGAGACCGTCGTATTGGAGAGGGAACCCCCTCTGGTTGAAATCGTTGATACCGATCGTTGCGTGAAAGTTCGTTTTGCGAATGAAATTCCCGAAGAGGTTTTGGAGGCACATCTTCGTCACCATGCTTCTGGGAAAAAGGGAATTTCCCCTGTTGTGCGCTATTGGTGTATGCGTGAGTTCAGCGAACTTTATCCCGGAGCTCCTTGCTTCGATTTTGATTTAGTGTAACTGCTTCAATTTCGTTGGTTCGCTGTTTGATGTTCCTTATTATTATTAATTTTTTGATATATTTTGTTTTGTGTTCAATATATATATATATATATATATATTTTAAATGTGATAGTGTTAGGTTATCTATTTTACGTTTGTTATTATTTTTTTTTAATTTTATATTGCCCCCCTTTTTAATTAATTATATATATATATTTTTACATTTGTAGTTGTGCATAAAATTTATTAAAGAAAAGTGTTAACAATGTGTTTTCATGATTTGTTTCTCGCGCCTGACTTCCATTAATCCCTAATATTCCTGTCGCCATGACGCGTGTAAATCCAACATGGCCGCTCATAAATGTCATCAGTAAAGTTTTTAGTGACGGGTCTTTAGTTTTGTTTGATATTGAAGTAATTTTTCGTCTGTCGCTCGTTTTTCCTTATTCTACCGCAATTAGAACATTTATTTATTAATATTGTTTTAAAGTGACAATAGCATAGCTCGTGTGAATATACGTATATATATATATGTTTATGTCGTGTGTCACTTCAGTATGGCTAATGTTTTGTAATTCTTCGATTGCGTTATTTATTGTTTTGAGTAGTTTATTTTATAGAGTATTCGATAATATAAAACATATGCACACACACACACACACACACATATATATATGTATACGTATTTATATGCATATCTCTCTTGCCCATATAGTGTTCATACGAAATGAAATGTTAATTATTTATTTTATATTAATTTCTTTTAATAAGATAGAACACGCACACGCACACGTATATATGTATATATTTCTGGCAAAGTGATTTTCATTCAGATTCTTTAGTGATATAGTGTTGTGTATTTGAGGTTATGTGTCAATCATTTGATTTCATATATACATATATATCTTATATTGTGACAACATAGTATTGAAGGTTTTGTTTCTAGATTATTGTGCGTTTAATGTGTGTTTACATATTTGTGTTTGATGATAGAATTTCTGTATGCAATTCCTCAAGTTGTTGCGGTGTCAATTATTTTGAGCGTTTGGGCTATCGACAGGTTGTCGCTTAGTCCCAAGTGTTGCGTTGTGTGTTCTATTTCTTTTGTAGATTATTAATAGTAGCTTTAGTTTAGAAAATAGATTATTTATATGTTTATATAGAGACATGCATGTTTCATAGCGTAGTTCTTATTTTATAACTCTTTACCGGAACGTAGGCTAGTTTTAAGTATGTATCTTAGATTATCGATTTGAATCAATAATGTAGAAAGAGCATACATTAATAGTAGCTTTAGTTTAGAAAATAGATTATTTATATGTTTATATAGAGACATGCATGTTTCATAGCGTAGTTCTTATTTTATAACTCTTTACCGGAACGTAGGCTAGTTTTAAGTATGTATCTTAGATTATCGATTTGAATCAATAATGTAGAAAGAGCATACATTAATAGTAGTTTAGTTTAGAATATAATTTATATATTTATATATAGACATGCATGTTTCGTAATGTAGTTCTTATTTTATAATTCTTTACCGGAACGTAGGCTAGTTTTAAGTATGTATCTTTAGATTATTTATTTGATAGAATGCGCACACATATATATATGTTTCTGACAATGTAACCTTTATTTCCTTAAAAATACAATATTGTATGTTTTATGTATTCGTTAAACTATTAGTTTTTGACTTCATATATGTAATATCGTGATGTAATATGTTTACAAAAAGTGGACAATAGAGATGTTAATCGGACAGAAAAGACGATTGTGGCCTAACTTGAACTATTCATACTAAACGTACAGAACACAGCGCAATCCACACTCTCTCGGCAACGCCACTCGCAACCTCCGTCTCCGCTCAACTCGCACTCAGCTCCTCCGCTCGCACTCTCGTTCTCGACTCACACTCTGTTTCTCGACTGACCCTTTCTGGCCGTTGTCGCATTCTGTTGTCCTTTTCCTAGGCCCACCGCACACGTGTTCCGCAGACGCTCGTGGCCAGGGTCACGTAGGTCTTTTCCACGAAACTATGCACTTGAAAAGACCGATGACACATTGATGGGCCCGACGGCGCCTCGGCTCTCGCGACATTGTTCATAGTTCGCCCGATATTTCCCAGGCCTTTCGTCCACGATACTACATTCGGCCATCCTGCAATAACATCTGCCCTCAGATGTTGCCTTCTATCTCGCTGTCATCAGATGCGTCACTTTCGGCATTTAGGACCCAAGGTTTCATAAAATCGAGGTGTGCACGGGTCCTTCCTCAGGTACTGCTTCGCACGCTTTCTTCTTTTCTTGTAATTTCGCAGGTTCCCTTCCAGCTTACCTATGTTTCGTTCGGTTAGGCTACAGTCAAGGCAGCTGGATACCACGTGTTCGACCCTTTCGCGTAACCCCTTGAACCAGAAGTCCTTCTTGACCATAGCTTCTGTTTTGGTAACCTCGAAATGCCCACGCTCGTGCGCTTGCCTGACTACCTGAGCCCGCATCGCCTTCGATACTACTATTAGCACATCGTCCTCACACTCCTTATACAAAATATTGTTTCTTACTACCTGCCCATCGGCCTGACTGCACGTTGCGGCGTCCAAAATCCTACAGACTTCAATGTCCTTGTTCTGTGCCCTTCTCAACCGTGCAATCAGCCCGTCTTCACTCTCCGTTACATACATAGTGCTCGGCAGGGGGTTCCTACTCGGAGCATCTACATGCTGCATACTTTTCCCCGGCCGATGACACGCCTGATACTTAATCTCGCCTAGTAACAAGGCCCATCTAGCCACACGCACACACAAATCTTTCTTTCTAACTACACCTATCGGACTCGCATACTCCAAGTCTGACGATTTGATGACACCCTCGTTTGTCCACGCTTCCATCAAATCATCTTCTTCCTTTCTTTCCGACGGCGCCAGTCTTCGCGGTCTTCGCGCTACCGGCTTGTCGCTTTCCAAAACTACTTTTTCGGTTATTCCGACGTCTCGCTTCTTCTCCGGCCTATACCCCCTAACGATATCTCGAATCGCTTCACGGTAATGAGATTCTCGTACATGTGACAAATCGATCTCGTCGGATTGTTCTATCGCGTTTACCCTCAGTACATCCGGCGCGTCCTCGTGACCGTCGGTCTGATCGTCGAGTCGTAAAAATGTCACCTCGCCCCGTTTGACTCGCAACTCTACCTGGTCTAAAAAATCGGTACCTAAGAGTAGACTGTGTCTTGTCATTACCTTATTCGAGACAACATGCAGGGTGACAGTAAAGTCGTACCCGTCGACCGTCATTACCCTTGTAAACTCGCCCCAGGTACTATTGCCAACAGAACCAAAACCATCGAACCTAAGTTTGCAATTTCCCAGAGGTGGTGATCCTAACCTCGCATACTCATCCGCTCGTATGAACGTAAGGTTACTACCTGTATCCACTAATGCCACAAACCTACAATCATCTATCGCCACTTCCTTCACATACTTCCCCTTTTCGGATCTTGACACTACGCAAGTCTCTTTCGGTTGTGCCGTACACCTCGCTGCAATATGTCCAAATCCGCTGCACTTGAAACACCTAACACCTTCTCCCCTCTCCGGACACTTAACACTTAGGTGATCCTCACTACCGCAGATGAAGCATCTTCTTTTCTTCATTGCATCTACAGATTGACTGGGCTTCCCGTTCTTCTGGGTTTTAGTCGACTTCACAATCGACTTTGCTCTGCGACTCTTCTGCTCTTCGTACATTACTAACCTCTTCCTCAACTCTTTGATTGACGTAGCGCCGTACAATACAGCCTTATTGTTCTCGTCGTCTATTATTCCATCCACTATGTATTCCACCTTTGCTTCCTCCTCCATGTCCACATGGCTGGCTATCTCGAGCATACGGTACATGTACGCCAAACATGCTTCATCACTCTCCTTTTTTGTTTCTTCAAGTTTCTGATGAACTTGCCTACTGTTGACTTTCCTCGAAAATTCTTTCACTAGCCCCCTCTTCAACTCATGTCAAGTCCTGGCATGACACTCGAAGCTCGCAAATATTTTCGCTGATCCCTTCAGCAGCTTCCTTGCGTAGACTGCCTTCTGCCCATCCGACCACATGCACGTATCAGCGACTTCCTCGAACGACTCGAACCATCGTTCGACATTTTCACCTCTGTTGCCACTAAACGACTCTAATGCATCTTCGACGTCTCTAAAACTCAGCGTCGAACCAACACATGCCCTTCGACAACATTCGTCACGGTCCTGATGCACCCTTCGCGTATCTCTCTTGTATCCTCTTGCGTTTTTCTTGTCATCTTCATCCTCACTTTCGTCGTCGCTTTCTTCTTCCGACGATATGTCGTTACCATCCATGGCCGCTCGTAGCCGTGCGCGTAATTCTACTTTTCTTCCCGTCGTTTTTAAACCTAAACTAGCGAGGCGCTCCTTCAACTCCTTCGTATTCATTTTCTCAACATCCTCATCTTCGTTGCAATCACGCTTAGCTCTCTGTACATTTTCTAAATCTCGTTGACCGGTTAGCTCTTCACCGCCCGTCGATCCCTTACGATACGATTGTCCAGCCCTACACGCCCGATTCAGCCTTGCAATCAGCACTGACCTCGCACCCGATATAGGGAGGTTCATTCGCGCGAGCTTATTCCTCAGCTCCTCCAGCGTCGAACCCTCTTCACCCGACAATCGTTCGTCCTCGACGTTTGCCATTTTTCACACTGCACAAACTTAAACAGTCAACGATATCGTCTTTTACCGCACCGCGTACCGGTAAATTCACAACTAGCTCGAATAGCTCTGTTAACCGTTTCGTTTTCTGTCTTGTCCAATCCCGGCTGAGCCCCCAAAATATGTAATATCGTGATGTAATATGTTTACAAAAAGTGGACAATAGAGATGTTAATCGGACAGAAAAGACGATTGTGGCCTAACTTGAACTATTCATACTAAACGTACAGAACACAGCGCAATCCACACTCTCTCGGCAACGCCACTCGCAACCTCCGTCTCCGCTCAACTCGCACTCAGCTCCTCCGCTCGCACTCTCGTTCTCGACTCACACTCTGTTTCTCGACTGACCCTTTCTGGCCGTTGTCGCATTCTGTTGTCCTTTTCCTAGGCCCACCGCACACGTGTTCCGCAGACGCTCGTGGCCAGGGTCACGTAGGTCTTTTCCACGAAACTATGCACTTGAAAAGACCGATGACACATTGATGGGCCCGACGGCGCCTCGGCTCTCGCGACATTGTTCATAGTTCGCCCGATATTTCCCAGGCCTTTCGTCCACGATACTACATATATACTTATATTTCATAGATTGATAATATTCTATTGGAAGCACTGTCTCTAATATTTACTAATTTATTACATGTCTAGCATATATGTTTATACTTGTATGTAACTCTCCAAGTTGATTGATTAAAATATATTTATATATACATGTATTTCTGGCGTTTCAATTATTTCCCTTTTGTAGTTATTCTTATTTCCCGGTTTAGTTGTTTGGTTCGTAACTCGTTCAATCCATTAGCTGGTTTTATTTATTTTATTTTATACTGATTGGATTTATTAGTCGCCCTCGTTTCGTTAATCCTTCCTTTAGTTTCGTAGCCCCGTGTGTTCGTTTGTGCATTCAAATCCTTATTCGCGCGTTTTGTATAGAATAGTTTTCTTGTTCTTGTTACGGCGCGTGCGGAGCACGGGACGTGATAATCGTTTAAGCGTCGAAACAAGCAAAATAGCTCGCAAATCGCGAAGATTTCGTCGATTTTGACCAAAACTAACTGTCATTTCCATCCCGTTTAAGATATTTCGACGTTTAAGCGCTCGTTGAACTCCATTTCACACTGCAAATGTAATGCACTACCTCTTAAGCGTCGAAACGAGGAAAATAACTCGCAAACCGCGAAGATCGTCGAATTTGACGAAAACTAACTGTCATTTCCATCCCGTTTGAGATATTTCGACGTTTAAGCGCTCGTTGAACTCCATTTTACACTGTAAATGCAATGCACTACCGTTTAAGCGTCGCAACAAGCAAAATAGCTCGCAAATCGCGACGATTTCGTCAATTTTGACGAAAACTAACTGTCATTTCCGTCCCGTTTGAGATATTTCGACGCTTAAGCGCTTGTTGAACTCCATTTTACACTGCAAATGTAGTGCACTACAGTTTAAGAGTCGTAACAAGCAAAATAGCTCGCAAATCGCGAAGATTTCATCGATTTTGACGAAATCTAACTGTCATTTCCTTCCCGTTGGAGATATTTCGACGTTTAAGCGCTCGCTGAACTCCATTTTACTCTGCAAATGTAATGCACTACCTTTTAAGCGTCGAAACGAGCAAAATAACTCGCAAATCGCGAAGATTTCGTCGATTTTGACGAAAACTAACTGTCATTTCCTTCCGGTTGGATATATTTCGACGTTTAAGCGCTCGTTGAACTCCAGTTTACACTGCAAATGTAAGCCACCATCGTTTAAGCGTCGAAACAAGCAAAATAGCTCGCAAATCATGGAGATTTCGTCGATTTTGATGAAAACTAACTGTCATTTCCTTCCTGTTGGAGATATTTCGACGTTTAAGCTCTCGTTGAACTCCACTTTACACTGCAAATGCAATGCACTACTGTTTAAGCGTCGAAACTAGCAAAATAACTCGCAAATCGCGAAGATTTCGTCGATTTTGACGAAAACTAACTGTCATTTCCTACCCGTTTGAGATACTTCGACGTTTAAGAGCTCATATCACTCCATTTTACACTACAAATGCAATGCACTACAGTTTAAGCGTCGAAACAAGCAAAATAGCTAGCAAATCGCGAAGATTTCGTCGATTTTGACGAAAACTAACTGTCATTTCCCTCCCGTTGTATATATTTCGACGTTTAAGCGCTCGTTGAACTCCATTTTACACTGCAAATGCAATGCACTACCGTTCAAGCGTCGAAACAAGCAATATAACTAGCAAATCGCGAAGATTTCGTCGATTTTGACGAAAACCAACTGTCATTTCCTTCCCGTTTTAGATATTTCGACGTCTAAGCGCTCGTTGAACTCCATTTTACACTGCAAATGTAATGCACTACCTTTTAAGCGTCGAAACGAGCAAAATAACTCGCAAATCGCGAAGATTTCGTCGATTTTGACGAAAACTAACTGTCATTTCCTTCCGGTTGGATATATTTCGACGTTTAAGCGCTCGTTGAACTCCAGTTTACACTGCAAATGTAAGCCACCATCGTTTAAGCGTCGAAACAAGCAATATAACTAGCAAATCGCGAAGATTTCGTCGATTTTGACGAAAACCAACTGTCATTTCCTTCCCGTTTTAGATATTTCGACGTCTAAGCGCTCGTTGAACTCCATTTTACACTGCAAATGCAATGCACTACCATTTAGGCGTCGTAACAAGGAAAATAGCTCGCAAATCAAGAAGATTTCGTCGATTTTGACGAAAACTAACTGTCATTTCCGTCCCGTTTGAGATATTTCGACGCTTAAGCGCTTGTTGAACTCCATTTTACACTGCAAATGTAGTGCACTACAGTTTAAGAGTCGAAACAAGCAAAATAGCTCGCAAATGGCGAAGATTTCATCGATTTTGACGAAATCTAACTGTCATTTCCTTCCCGTTGGAGATATTTCGACGTTTAAGCGCTCGCTGAACTCCATTTTACACTGCAAATGTAATGCACTACCTTTTAAGCGTCGAAACGAGCAAAATAACTCGCAAATCGCGAAGATTTCGTCGATTTTGACGAAAACTAACTGTCATTTCCTTCCGGTTGGATATATTTCGACGTTTAAGCGCTCGTTGAACTCCAGTTTACACTGCAAATGTAAGCCACCATCGTTTAAGCGTCGAAACAAGCAAAATAGCTCGCAAATCATGGAGATTTCGTCGATTTTGATGAAAACTAACTGTCATTTCCTTCCCGTTGGAGATATTTCGACGTTTAAGCTCTCGTTGAACTCCACTTTACACTGCAAATGCAATGCACTACCGTTTAAGCGTCGAAACTAGCAAAATAACTCGCAAATCGCGAAGATTTCGTCGATTTTGACGAAAACTAACTGTCATTTCCTAACCGTTTGAGATACTTCGACGTTTAAGAGCTCATTTCACTCCATTTTACACTACAAATGCAATGCACTACAGTTTAAGCGTCGAAACAAGCAAAATAGCTAGCAAATCGCGAAGATTTCGTCGATTTTGACGAAAACTAACTGTCATTTCCTTCCCGTTGGAGATATTTCGACGTCTAAGCGCTCGTTGAACTCCATTTTACACTGCAAATGCAATGCACTACCATTTAAGCGTCGTAACAAGGAAAATAGCTCGCAAATCGCGAAGATTTCGTCGATTTTGACGAAAACTAACTGTCATTTCCTTCCCGTTTGAGATATTTCGACCTTTAAGCGCTCGTTGAACTCCATTTTACACTGCAAATGTAATGCACTACCGTATAAGAGTAGATACAAGCAAAATAGCTCGCAAATCGCGAAGATTTCGTCGATTTTGACGAAATCTGGCCGTCATTTCCTTCCCGTTGGAGATATTTCGACGTTTAAGCGCTCGTTGAACTCCATTTTACACTGCAAATGCAACGCACTAACTTTTAACCGTCGAAACAAGCCAAATAGCTCGCAAATCGCGAAGATTTCGTCGATTTTGACGAAATCTAACTGTCATTTCCTAACCGTTTGAGATACTTCGACGTTTAAGAGCTCATTTCACTCCATTTTACACTACAAATGCAATGCACTACAGTTTAAGCGTCGAAACAAGCAAAATAGCTAGCAAATCGCGAAGATTTCGTCGATTTTGACGAAAACTAACTGTCATTTCCATCCCGTTTGAGATAATTCGACGTTTAAGCGCTCGTTGAGCTCCATTTTACACTGCAATTGCAATACACTACCGTTTAAGCGTCGAAACAAGCAAAATATCTCGCATATCGTGATGATTTCGTCGATTTTGATGAAAACCAACTGTCATTTCCTTCCTGTTGCAGATATTTCGACGTTTAAGCGCTCGTTGAACTCCATTTAACACTGCAAATGCAATGCACTACCATTTAAGCGCCGAAACAAGCAGAATAACTCGCAAATCGCGAAGATTTCGTCGATTTTGACGAAATCTAACTGTCATTTCCTTCCCGTTGGAGATATTTCGACGTTTAAGCGCTCGCTGAACTCCATTTTACACTGCAAATGTAATGCACTACCTTTTAAGCGTCGAAACGAGCAAAATAACTCGCAAATCGCGAAGATTTCGTCTATTTCGACGAAAACTAACTGTCATTTCCTTCCGGTTGGATATATTTCGACGTTTAAGCGCTCGTTGAACTCCAGTTTACACTGCAAATGTAAGCCACCATCGTTTAAGCGTCGAAACAAGCAAAATAGCTCGCAAATCATGGAGATTTCGACGATTTTGATGAAAACTAACTGTCATTTCCTTCCCGTTGGAGATATTTCGACGTTTAAGCTCTCGTTGAACTCCACTTTACACTGCAAATGCAATGCACTACCGTTTAAGCGTCGAAACTAGCAAAATAACTCGCAAATCGCGAAGATTTCGTCGATTTTGACGAAAACTAACTGTCATTTCCTAACCGTTTGAGATACTTCGACGTTTAAGAGCTCATTTCACTCCATTTTACACTACAAATGCAATGCACTACAGTTTAAGCGCCGAAACAAGCAAAATAGCTAGCAAATCGCGAAGATTTCGTCGATTTTGACGAAAACTAACTGTCATTTCCCTCCCGTTGTATATATTTCGACGTTTAAGCGCTCGTTGAACTCCATTTTACACTGCAAATGCAATGCACTACCGTTCAAGCGTCGAAACAAGCAATATAACTAGCAAATCGCGAAGATTTCGTCGATTTTGACGAAAACCAACTGTCATTTCCTTCCCGTTTTAGATATTTCGACGTCTAAGCGCTCGTTGAACTCCATTTTACTCTGCAAATGTAAAGCACTACCTTTTGAGCGTCGAAACGAGCAAAATAACTCGCAAATCGCGAAGATTTCGTCGATTTTGACGAAAACTAACTGTCATTTCCTTCCGGTTGGATATATTTCGACGTTTAAGCGCTCGTTGAACTCCAGTTTACACTGCAAATGTAAGCCACCATCGTTTAAGCGTCGAAACAAGCAAAATAGCTCGCAAATCATGGAGATTTCGTCGATTTTGATGAAAACTAACTGTCATTTCCTTCCCGTTGGAGATATTTCGACGTTTAAGCTCTCGTTGAACTCCACTTTACACTGCAAATGCAATGCACTACCGTTTAAGCGTCGAAACTAGCAAAATAACTCGCAAATCGCGAAGATTTCGTCGATTTTGACGAAAACTAACTGTCATTTTCTAACCGTTTGAGATACTTCGACGTTTAAGAGCTCATTTCACTCCATTTTACACTACAAATGCAATGCACTACAGTTTAAGCGTCGAAACAAGCAAAATAGCTAGCAAATCGCGAAGATTTCGTCGATTTTGACAAAAACTAACTGTCATTTCCCTCCCGTTGGATATATTTCGACGTTTAAGCGCTCGTTGAACTCCATTTTACACTGCAAATGCAATGCACTACAGTTTAAGCGTCGAAACAAGCAACATAGCTAGCAAATCGCGAAGATTTCGTCGATTTTGACGAAAACTAACTGTCATTTCCTTCCCGTTGGAGATATTTCGACGTCTAAGCGCTCGTTGAACTCCATTTTACACTGCAAATGCAATGCACTACAGTTTAAGCGTCGAAACAAGCAAAATAGCTAGCAAATCGCGAAGATTTCGTGGATTTTGACGAAAACTAACTGTCATTTCCTTCCCGTTTGAGATATTTCGACGTTTAAGCGCTCGTTGAACTCCAGTTTACACTGCAAATGTAAGCCACCATCGTTTAAGCGTCGAAACAAGCAAAATAGCTCGCAAATCATGGAGATTTCGTCGATTTTGATGAAAACTAACTGTCATTTCCTTCCTGTTGGAGATATTTCGACGTTTAAGCTCTCGTTGAACTCCACTTTACACTGCAAATGCAATGCACTACTGTTTAAGCGTCGAAACTAGCAAAATAACTCGCAAATCGCGAAGATTTCGTCGATTTTGACGAAAACTAACTGTCATTTCCTACCCGTTTGAGATACTTCGACGTTTAAGAGCTCATATCACTCCATTTTAAACTACAAATGCAATGCACTACAGTTTAAGCGTCGAAACAAGCAAAATAGCTAGCAAATCGCGAAGATTTCGTCGATTTTGACGAAAACTAACTGTCATTTCCCTCCCGTTGTATATATTTCGACGTTTAAGCGCTCGTTGAACTCCATTTTACACTGCAAATGCAATGCACTACCGTTCAAGCGTCGAAACTAGCAATATAACTAGCAAATCGCGAAGATTTCGTCGATTTTGACGAAAACCAACTGTCATTTCCTTCCCGTTTTAGATATTTCGACGTCTAAGCGCTCGTTGAACTCCATTTTACACTGCAAATGCAATGCACTACCATTTAAGCGTCGTAACAAGGAAAATAGCTCGCAAATCAAGAAGATTTCGTCGATTTTGACGAAAACTAACTGTCATTTCCGTCCCGTTTGAGATATTTCGACGCTTAAGCGCTTGTTGAACTCCATTTTACACTGCAAATGTAGTGCACTACAGTTTAAGAGTCGAAACAAGCAAAATAGCTCGCAAATGGCGAAGATTTCATCGATTTTGACGAAATCTAACTGTCATTTCCTTCCCGTTGGAGATATTTCGACGTTTAAGCGCTCGCTGAACTCCATTTTACACTGCAAATGTAATGCACTACCTTTTAAGCGTCGAAACGAGCAAAATAACTCGCAAATCGCGAAGATTTCGTCGATTTTGACGAAAACTAACTGTCATTTCCTTCCGGTTGGATATATTTCGACGTTTAAGCGCTCGCTGAACTCCAGTTTACACTGCAAATGTAAGCCACCATCGTTTAAGCGTCGAAACAAGCAAAATAGCTCGCAAATCATGGAGATTTCGTCGATTTTGATGAAAACTAACTGTCATTTCCTTCCCGTTGGAGATATTTCGACGTTTAAGCTCTCGTTGAACTCCACTTTACACTGCAAATGCAATGCACTACCGTTTAAGCGTCGAAACTAGCAAAATAACTCGCAAATCGCGAAGATTTCGTCGATTTTGACGAAAACTAACTGTCATTTCCTAACCGTTTGAGATACTTCGACGTTTAAGAGCTCATTTCACTCCATTTTACACTACAAATGCAATGCACTACAGTTTAAGCGTCGAAACAAGCAAAATAGCTAGCAAATCGCGAAGATTTCGTCGATTTTGACGAAAACTAACTGTCATTTCCTTCCCGTTGGAGATATTTCGACGTCTAAGCGCTCGTTGAACTCCATTTTACACTGCAAATGCAATGCACTACCATTTAAGCGTCGTAACAAGGAAAATAGCTCGCAAATCGCGAAGATTTCGTCGATTTTGACGAAAACTAACTGTCATTTCCTTCCCGTTTGAGATATTTCGACCTTTAAGCGCTCGTTGAACTCCATTTTACACTGCAAATGTAATGCACTACCGTATAAGAGTAGATACAAGCAAAATAGCTCGCAAATCGCGAAGATTTCGTCGATTTTGACGAAATCTGGCCGTCATTTCCTTCCCGTTGGAGATATTTCGACGTTTAAGCGCTCGTTGAACTCCATTTTACACTGCAAATGCAACGCACTAACTTTTAACCGTCGAAACAAGCCAAATAGCTCGCAAATCGCGAAGATTTCGTCGATTTTGACGAAATCTAACTGTCATTTCCTAACCGTTTGAGATACTTCGACGTTTAAGAGCTCATTTCACTCCATTTTACACTACAAATGCAATGCACTACAGTTTAAGCGTCGAAACAAGCAAAATAGCTAGCAAATCGCGAAGATTTCGTCGATTTTGACGAAAACTAACTGTCATTTCCATCCCGTTTGAGATAATTCGACGTTTAAGCGCTCGTTGAGCTCCATTTTACACTGCAATTGCAATACACTACCGTTTAAGCGTCGAAACAAGCAAAATATCTCGCATATCGTGATGATTTCGTCGATTTTGATGAAAACCAACTGTCATTTCCTTCCTGTTGCAGATATTTCGACGTTTAAGCGCTCGTTGAACTCCATTTAACACTGCAAATGCAATGCACTACCATTTAAGCGCCGAAACAAGCAGAATAACTCGCAAATCGCGAAGATTTCGTCGATTTTGACGAAATCTAACTGTCATTTCCTTCCCGTTGGAGATATTTCGACGTTTAAGAGCTCATTTCACTCCATTTTACACTACAAATGCAATGCACTACAGTTTAAGCGCCGAAACAAGCAAAATAGCTAGCAAATCGCGAAGATTTCGTCGATTTTGACGAAAACTAACTGTCATTTCCCTCCCGTTGGATATATTTCGACGTTTAAGCGCTCGTTGAACTCCATTTTACACTGCAAATGCAATGCACTACCGTTCAAGCGTCGAAACAAGCAAAATAACTAGCTAATCGCGAAGATTTCGTCGATTTTGACGAAAACCAACTGTCATTTCCTTCCCGTTTTAGATATTTCGACGTCTAAGCGCTTGTTGAACTCTATTTTACTCTGCAAATGCAATGCACTACCATTTAAGCGTCGAAACAAGCAAAATAGCTGGCAAATCGCGAAGATTTCGTCGATTTTGACGAAAACTAACTGTCATTTCCTTCCCATTTGTGATATTTCGACGTTTAAGCGCTCGTTGAACTCCATTTTACACTGCAAATGCGAGGCAGTACCGTTTAAGCGTCGGAACAAGCAAAATAGCTCGCAAATCGCGAAGATTTCGACGATTTTGATGAAATCTAGCCGTCATTTTCTTCCCGTTGGAGATATTTCGACGCTTAAGCGCTCGTTGTTCTCCACTTTACACTACAAATGCAATGCACTACCGTTCAAGCGTCGAAACAAGCAAAATAACTCGCAAATCGCGAAGATTTCGTCGATTTGGACGAAAACCAACTGTCATTTCCTTCCCGTTTTAGATATTTCGACGTCTAAGCGCTCGTTGAACTCCATTTTACACTGCAAATGCAATGCACTACCATTTAAGCGTCGTAACAAGCAAAATAGCTCGCAAATCGCGAAGATTTCGTCGATTTTGACGAAAACTAACTGTCATTTCCTTCCCGTTTGAGATATTTCGACCTTTAAGCGCTCGTTGAACTCCATTTTACACTGCAAATGTAATGCACTACCGTATAAGAGTAGATACAAGCAAAATAGCTCGCAAATCGCGAAGATTTCGTCGATTTTGACGAAATCTAGCTGTCATTTCTTTCCCGTTGGAGATATTTCGACGTTTAAGAGCTCATTTCACTCCATTTTACACTGCAAATGCAATGCACTACCGTTAAAGCGTCGAAACGAGCAATATAGCTCGCTAATCGCGAAGATTTCGTCGATTTTGACAAAAACTAACTGTCATTTCCCTCCCGTTTGAGATATTTCGACGTTTAAGCGCTCGTTGAACTCCATTTTACACTGCAAATGCAATGCACTACCATTTAAGCGTCGAAACAAGCAAAATAGCTGGCAAATCGCGAAGATTTCGTCGATTTTGACGAAAACTAACTGTCATTACCTTCCCGTTTGTGATATTTCGACGTTTAAGCGCTCGTTGAACTCCATTTTACACTGCAAATGCGAGGCAGTACCGTTTAAGCGTCGGAACAAGCAAAATAGCTCGCAAATCGCGAAGATTTCGACGATTTTGATGAAATCTAGCCGTCATTTTCTTCCCGTTGGAGATCTTTCGACGCTTAAGCGCTCGTTGTACTCCACTTTACACTACAAATGCAATGCACTACCGTTCAAGCGTCGAAACAAGCAAAATAACTCGCAAATCGCGAAGATTTCGTCGATTTTGACGAAAACCAACTGTCATTTCCTTTCCGTTTTAGATATTTCGACGTCTAAGCGCTCGTTGAACTCCATTTTACACTGCAAATGCAATGCACTACCATTTAAGCGTCCTAACAAGCAAAATAGCTCGCAAATCGCGAAGATTTCGTCGATTTTGACGAAAACTAACTGTCATTACCTTCCCGTTTGTGATATTTCGACGTTTAAGCGCTCGTTGAACTCCATTTTACACTGCAAATGCGAGGCAGTACCGTTTAAGCGTCGGAACAAGCAATATAGCTCGCTAATCGCGAAGATTTCGTCGATTTTGACGAAAACTAACTGTCATTTCCTTCCCGTTTGAGATATTTCGACATTTAAGCGCTCGTTGAACTCCATTTTACACTGCAAATGTAATGCACTACCGTATAAGAGTAGATACAAGCAAAATAGCTCGCAAATCGCGTCGATTTCGACGATCTTGATTCAATCTAGCCGTCATTTCCTTCCCGTTGGAGATATTTCGACGTTTAAGCGCTCGTTGAACTCCATTTTACACTGCAAATGCAACGCACTAACCTTTAAACGTCGAAACAAGCCAAATAGCTCGCAAATCGCGAAGATTTCGTCGATTTTGCAGATATCTAGCCGTCATTTCCTTCCCGTTGGAGATATTTCGACGTTTAAGCGCTCGTTGAACTCCATTTTACACTGCAAATGTAATGCACTACAGTTTAAGCGTCGCATCAAACAAAATAGCTCGCAAATCGCGACGATTTCGTCGATTTTGATGAAATCTGGCCGTCATTTCCTTCCCGTTGGAGATATTTCGACGTTTAAGCGCTCGTTGAACTCCATTTTACACTGCAAATGCAACGCACTAACTTTTAAACGTCGAAACAAGCCAAATAGCTCGCAAATCGCGAAGATTTCGTCGATTTTGATGAAAACAAACTGTCATTTATATCCCGTTTGAAATATTTCGACGTTTAAGCGCTCGTTGAACTCCATCTTAGACTGCAAATGCAATGCACTACCGTTAAAGCGTCGAAACAAGCAAAATAGCTCGCAAATCGCGACGATTTCGTCGATTTTGACGAAAACTAACTGTCATTTCCATCCCGTTTGAAATATTTCGACGTTTAAGCGCTCGTTGAACTCCATTTTACACTGCAAAAGTAATGCACTACCGTAAAAGAGTAGATACAAGCAAAATAGCTCGCAAATCGCCATGATTTCGTCGATTTTGACGAAAACTAACTGTCATTTCCGTCTCGTTGGAGATATTTCGACGTTTAAGCGCTCGTTGAACTCCATTTTACACTGCAAATGCAATGCACTACCGTTTAAGCGTCGCAACAAGCAAAATAGCTCGCAAATCGCGACGATTTCGTCGATTTTGACGAAAACTAACTGTCATTTCCATCCCGTTTGAAATATTTCGACGTTTAAGCGCTCGTTGAACTCCATTTTACACTGCAAAAGTAATGCACTACCGTAAAAGAGTAGATACAAGCAAAATAGCTCGCAAATCGCCATGATTTCGTCGATTTTGACGAAAACTAACTGTCATTTCCGTCTCGTTGGAGATATTTCGACGTTTAAGCGCTCGTTGAACTCCATTTTACACTGCAAATGTAATGCACTACCGTATAAGAGTAGATACAAGCAAAATAGCTCGCAAATCGCGTCGATTTCGTCGATCTTGATTCAATCTAGCCGTCATTTCCTTCCCGTTGGAGATATTTCGACGTTTAAGCGCTCGTTGAACTCCATTTTACACTGCAAATGCAACGCACTAACCTTTAAACGTCGAAACAAGCCAAATAGCTCGCAAATCGCGAAGATTTCGTCGATTTTGCAGATATCTAGCCGTCATTTCCTTCCCGTTGGAGATATTTCGACGTTTAAGCGCTCGTTGAACTCCATTTTACACTGCAAATGTAATGCACTACAGTGTAAGCGTCGCATCAAACAAAATAGCTCGCAAATCGCGACGATTTCGTCGATTTTGATGAAATCTGGCCGTCATTTCCTTCCCGTTGGAGATATTTCGACGTTTAAGCGCTCGTTGAACTCCATTTTACACTGCAAATGCAACGCACTAACTTTTAAACGTCGAAACAAGCCAAATAGCTCGCAAATCGCGAAGATTTCGTCGATTTTGATGAAAACAAACTGTCATTTATATCCCGTTTGAAATATTTCGACGTTTAAGCGCTCGTTGAACTCCATCTTAGACTGCAAATGCAATGCACTACCGTTAAAGCGTCGAAACAAGCAAAATAGCTCGCAAATCGCGACGATTTCGTCGATTTTGACGAAAACTAACTGTCATTTCCATCCCGTTTGAAATATTTCGACGTTTAAGCGCTCGTTGAACTCCATTTTACACTGCAAAAGTAATGCACTACCGTAAAAGAGTAGATACAAGCAAAATAGCTCGCAAATCGCCATGATTTCGTCGATTTTGACGAAAACTAACTGTCATTTCCGTCTCGTTGGAGATATTTCGACGTTTAAGCGCTCGTTGAACTCCATTTTACACTGCAAATGCAATGCACTACCGTTTAAGCGTCGCAACAAGCAAAATAGCTCGCAAATCGCGACGATTTCGTCGATTTTGACGAAAGCTAACTGTCATTTCCATCCCGTTTGAGATATCTCGACGTTTAAGCGCTCGTTGAGCTCCATTTTACACTGCAAATGCAACGCACTAACTTTTAAACGTCGAAACAAGCCAAATAGCTCGCAAATCGCGAAGATTTCGTCGATTTTGCGGAAAACTATCTGTCATTACCTTCCCGTTGGAGATATTTCAACGTTTAAGCGCTCGTTGAACTCCATTTTAGACTGCAAAGGTAATGCACTACGGCTTGGGCGTCGAAACAAGCGAAACTGGTCGCAAATCGCGACGATTTCGTCGATTTTGATGAAAACAAACTGTCATTTCTATCCCGTTTGAAATATTTCGACGTATAAGCGCTCGTTGAGCTCCATCTTAGACTGCAAATGCAATGCACTACCGTTAGAGCGTCGAAACAAGCAAAATAGCTCGCAAATCGCGACGATTTCGTCGATTTTGACGAAAACTAACTGTCATTTCCATCCCGTTTGAAATATTTCGACGTTTAAGCGCTCGTTGAACTCCATTTTACACTGCAAAAGTAATGCACTACCGTAAAAGAGTAGATACAAGCAAAATAGCTCGCAAATCGCGATGATTTCGTCGATTTTGAAGAAAACTAACTGTCATTTCCATCCCGTTTGAGATATTTCGACGTTTAAGCGCTCGTTGAGCTCCATTTTACACTGCAAATGCAATGCCCTACCGTTAGCGCGTCGGAACAAGCAAAATAACTCGCAAATCGCGAAGATTTCGTCGATTTTGACGAAAACCAACTGTCATTTCCATCCCGTTTGAGATATTTCGACGTTTAAGCGCTCGTTGAACTCCATTTTTCACTGCAAATGCAACGCACTAACCTTTAAACGTCGAAACAAGCCAAATAGCTCGCAAATCGCGAAGATTTCGTCGATTTTGCAGAAATCTAGCCGTCCTTTCCTTCCCGTTGGAGATATTTCGACGTTTAAGCGCCCGTTGAACTCCATTTTACACTGCAAATGTAATGCACTACCGTTTAAGCGTCGCAACAAGCAAAATAGCTCGCAAATCGCGACGATTTCGTCGATTTTGACGAAAACTAACTGTCATTTCCATCCCGTTTGAGATATTTCGACGTTTAAGCGCTCGTTGAGCTCCATTTTACACTGCAAATGCAATGCCCTACCGTTAGCGCGTCGGAACAAGCAAAATAGCTCGCAAATCGCGAAGATTTCGTCGATTTTGACGAAAACTAACCGTCATTTACTTCCCGTTGGAGATATTTCGAGGTCTAAGCGATCATTGAACTCCATTTTACACTGCAAATATAATGCACTACCGTTTAAGCGTCGAAACAAGGAATATAGCTCGCAAATCGCGAAGATTTCGTCGATTTTGACAAAAACTAACTGTCATTTCCTTCCCGTTTGAGATATTTCGACGTTTAAGCGCTCGTTGAACTCCATTTTACACTGCAAATGCAATGCACTACCTTTAAAGCGTCGAAACAAGCAAAATAGCTCGCAAATCGCGAAGATTTTGTCGATTTTGAGGAAAAACTAACTGTCATTTCCTTCCCGTTTGAGATATTTCGACCTTTAAGCGCTCGTTGAACTCCATTTTACACTGCAAATGTAATGCACTACCGTATAAGAGTAGATACAAGCAAAATAGCTCGCAAATCGCGAAGATTTCGTCGATTTTGACGAAATATAGCTGTCATTTCCTTCCCGTTGGAGATAAATCGACGTTTAAGCGCTCATTTCACTCCATTTTACACTGCAAATGTAATGCACTACCGTTTAAGCGTCGCAACAAGCAAAATAGCTCGCAAATCGCGACGATTTCGTCGATTTTGACGAAAAGTAACTGTCATTTCCATCCCGTTTGAGATATTTCGACGTTTAAGCGCTCGTTGAGCTCCATTTTACACTGCAAATGCAATGTCCTACCGTTAGCGCGTCGGAACAAGCAAAGTAGCTCGCAAATCGCGAAGGTTTCGTCGATTTTGAAGAAAACTAACTGTCATTTCCATCCCGTTTGAGATATTTCGACGTTTAAGCGCCCGTTGAACTCCATTTTACACTGCAAATGCAATGCACTACCTTTAAAGCGTCGAAACAAGCAAAATAGCTCGCAAATCGCGAAGATTTTGTCGATTTTGAGGAAAAACTAACTGTCATTTCCTTCCCGTTTGAGATATTTCGACCTTTAAGCGCTCGTTGAACTCCATTTTACACTGCAAATGTAATGCACTACCGTATAAGAGTAGATACAAGCAAAATAGCTCGCAAATCGCGAAGATTTCGTCGATTTTGACGAAATCTAGCTGTCATTTCCTTCCCGTTGGAGATATTTCGACGTTTAAGCGCCCATTTCACTCCATTTTACACTGCAAATGTAATGCACTACCGTTTAAGCGTCGCAACAAGCAAAATAGCTCGCAAATCGCGACGATTTCGTCGATTTTGACGAAAAGTAACTGTCATTTCCATCCCGTTTGAGATATTTCGACGTTTAAGCGCTCGTTGAGCTCCATTTTACACTGCAAATGCAATGTCCTACCGTTAGCGCGTCGGAACAAGCAAAGTAGCTCGCAAATCGCGAAGGTTTCGTCGATTTTGAAGAAAACTAACTGTCATTTCCATCCCGTTTGAGATATTTCGACGTTTAAGCGCTCGTTGAACTCCATTTTACACTGCAAATGCAACGCACTAACCTTTAAACGTCGAAACAAGCCAAATAGCTCGCAAATCGCGAAGATTTCGTCGATTTTGCAGAAATCTAGCCGTCATTTCCTTCCCGTTGGAGATATTTCGACGTTTAAGCGCTCGTTGAACTCCATTTTACACTGCAAATGTAATGCACTACAGTTTAAGCGTCGCAACAAGCAAAATAGCTCGCAAATCGCGAAGGTTTCGTCGATTTTGACGAAAACTAACTGTCATTTCCATCCCGTTTGAGGTATTTCGACGTTTAAGCGCTCGTTGAACTCCATTTTACACTGCAAATGTAATGCACTACCGTATAAGAGTAGATACAAGCAAAATAGCTCGCAAATCGCGAAGATTTCGTCGATTTTGACGAAATCTAGCCGTCATTTCCTTCCCGTTGGAGATATTTCGACGTTTAAGCGCTCATTTCACTCCATTTTACACTGCAAATGTAATGCACTACCGTTTAAGCGTCGCAACAAGCAAAATAGCTCGCAAATCGCGACGATTTCGTCGATTTTGACGAAAACTAACTGTCATTTCCATCTCGTTGGAGATATTTCGACGTTTAAGCGCTCGTTGAACTCCATCTTAGACTGCAAATGCAATGCACTACCGTTAAAGCGTCGAAACAAGCAAAATAGCTCGCAAATCGCGACGATTTCGTCGATTTTGACGAAAACTAACTGTCATTTCCATCCCGTTTGAAATATTTCGACGTTTAAGCGCTCGTTGAACTCCATTTTACACTGCAAGAGTAATGCACTACCGTAAAAGAGTACATACAGGCAAAATAGCTCGCAAATCGCGATGATTTCGTCGATTTTGACGAAAACTAACTGTCATTTCCGTCTCGTTGGAGATATTTCGACGTTTAAGCGCTCGTTGAACTCCATTTTACACTGCAAATGCAATGCACTACCTTTAAAGCGTCGAAACAAGCAAATAGCTCGCAAATCGCGAAGATTTTGTCGATTTTGAGGAAAAACTAACTGTCATTTCCTTCCCGTTTGAGATATTTCGACATTTAAGCGCTCGTTGAACTCCATTTTACACTGCGAATGTAATGCACTACCGTATAAGAGTAGATACAAGCAAAATAGCTCGCAAATCGCGAAGATTTCGTCGATTTTGACGAAATCTAGCTGTCATTTCCATCCCGTTTGAGATATTTCGACGTTTAAGCGCTCGTTGAGCTCCATTTTACACTGCAAATGCAATGCGCTACCGTTAGCGCGTCGGAACAAGCAAAGTAGCTCGCAAATCGCGAAGGTTTCGTCGATTTTGACGAAAACTAACTGTCATTTCCATCCCGTTTGAGATATTTCGACGTTTAAGCGCTCGTTGAACTCCATTTTTCACTGCAAATGCAACGCACTAACCTTTAAACGTCGAAACAAGCCAAATAGCTCGCAAATCGCGAAGATTTCGTCGATTTTGACGAAATCTAGCTGTCATTTCCTTCCCGTTGGAGATATTTCGACGTTTAAGCGCTCATTTCACTCCATTTTACACTGCAAATGTAATGCACTACCGTTTAAGCGTCGCAACAAGCAAAATAGCTAGCAAATCGCGAAGATTTCGTCGATTTTGACGAAAACTAACTGTCATTTCCATCCCGTTTGAGATAATTCGACGTTTAAGCGCTCGTTGAACTCCATTTTACACTGCAAAAGTAATGCACTACTGTAAAAGAGTAGATACAAGCAAAATAGCTCGCAAATCGCCATGATTTCGTCGATTTTGACGAAAACTAACTGTCATTTCCGTCTCGTTGGAGATATTTCGACGTTTAAGCGCTCGTTGAACTCCATTTTACACTGCAAATGCAATGCACTACCGTTTAAGCGTCGCAACAAGCAAAATAGCTCGCAAATCGCGACGATTTCGTCGATTTTGACGAAAACTAACTGTCATTTCCATCCCGTTTGAGATATCTCGACGTTTAAGCGCTCGTTGAGCTCCATTTTACACTGCAAATGCAACGCACTAACTTTTAAACGTCGAAACAAGCCAAATAGCTCGCAAATCGCGAAGATTTCGTCGATTTTGCGGAAAACTATCTGTCATTACCTTCCCGTTGGAGATATTTCAACGTTTAAGCGCTCGTTGAACTCCATTTTAGACTGCAAAGGTAATGCACTACGGCTTGGGCGTCGAAACAAGCGAAACTGGTCGCAAATCGCGACGATTTCGTCGATTTTGATGAAAACAAACTGTCATTTCTATCCCGTTTGAAATATTTCGACGTTTAAGCGCTCGTTGAGCTCCATCTTAGACTGCAAATGCAATGCACTACCGTTAGAGCGTCGAAACAAGCAAAATAGCTCGCAAATCGCGACGATTTCGTCGATTTTGACGAAAACTAACTGTCATTTCCATCCCGTTTGAAATATTTCGACGTTTAAGCGCTCGTTGAACTCCATTTTACACTGCAAAAGTAATGCACTACCGTAAAAGAGTAGATACAAGCAAAATAGCTCGCAAATCGCGATGATTTCGTCGATTTTGAAGAAAACTAACTGTCATTTCCATCCCGTTTGAGATATTTCGACGTTTAAGCGCTCGTTGAGCTCCATTTTACACTGCAAATGCAATGCCCTACCGTTAGCGCGTCGGAACAAGCAAAATAGCTCGCAAATCGCGAAGATTTCGTCGATTTTGACGAAAACTATCCGTCATTTACTTCCCGTTGGAGATATTTCGAGGTCTAAGCGATCATTGAACTCCATTTTACACTGCAAATGCAATGCACTACCGTTAAAGCGTCGAAACAAGCAATATAGCTCGCAAATCGCGAAGATTTCGTCGATTTTGACAAAAACTAACTGTCATTTTCTTCCCGTTGGAGATATTTCGACGCTTAAGCGCTCGTTGTACTCCACTTTACACTACAAATGCAATGCACTACCGTTCAAGCGTCGAAACAAGCAAAATAACTCGCAAATCGCGAAGATTTCGTCGATTTTGACGAAAACCAACTGTCATTTCCATCCCGTTTGAGATATTTCGACGTTTAAGCGCTCGTTGAACTCCATTTTTCACTGCAAATGCAACGCACTAACCTTTAAACGTCGAAACAAGCCAAATAGCTCGCAAATCGCGAAGATTTCGTCGATTTTGCAGAAATCTAGCCGTCCTTTCCTTCCCGTTGGAGATATTTCGACGTTTAAGCGCCCGTTGAACTCCATTTTACACTGCAAATGTAATGCACTACAGTTTAAGCGTCGCAACAAGCAAAATAGCTCGCAAATCGCGACGATTTCGTCGATTTTGACGAAAACTAACTGTCATTTCCATCCCGTTTGAGATATTTCGACGTTTAAGCGCTCGTTGAGCTCCATTTTACACTGCAAATGCAATGCCCTACCGTTAGCGCGTCGGAACAAGCAAAATAGCTCGCAAATCGCGAAGATTTCGTCGATTTTGACGAAAACAAACAGTCATTTACTTCACGTTGGAGATATTTCGAGGTCTAAGCGATCATTGAACTCCATTTTACACTGCAAATATAATGCACTACCGTTTAAGCGTCGAAACAAGGAATATAGCTCGCAAATCGCGAAGATTTCGTCGATTTTGACAAAAACTAACTGTCATTTCCTTCCCGTTTGAGATATTTCGACGTTTAAGCGCTCGTTGAACTCCATTTTACACTGCAAATGCAATGCACTACCTTTAAAGCGTCGATACAAGCAAAATAGCTCGCAAATCGCGAAGATTTTGTCGATTTTGAGGAAAAACTAACTGTCATTTCCTTCCCGTTTGAGATATTTCGACCTTTAAGCGCTCGTTGAACTCCATTTTACACTGCAAATGTAATGCACTACCGTATAAGAGTAGATACAAGCAAAATAGCTCGCAAATCGCGACGATTTCGTCGATTTTGACGAAATCTAGCTGTCATTTCCTTCCCGTTGGAGATAAATCGACGTTTAAGCGCTCATTTCACTCCATTTTACACTGCAAATGTAATGCACTACCGTTTAAGCGTCGCAACAAGCAAAATAGCTCGCAAATCGCGACGATTTCGTCGATTTTGACGAAAAGTAACTGTCATTTCCATCCCGTTTGAGATATTTCGACGTTTAAGCGCTCGTTGAGCTCCATTTTACACTGCAAATGCAATGTCCTACCGTTAGCGCGTCGAAACAAGCCAAATAGCTCGCAAATCGCGAAGATTTTGTCGATTTTGCGGAAAACTATCTGTCATTACCTTCCCGTTGGAGATATTTCAACGTTTAAGCGCTCGTTGAACTCCATTTTAGACTGCAAAGGTAATGCACTACGGCTTGGGCGTCGAAACAAGCGAAACTGGTCGCAAATCGCGACGATTTCGTCGATTTTGATGAAAACAAACTGTCATTTCTATCCCGTTTGAAATATTTCGACGTTTAAGCGCTCGTTGAGCTCCATCTTAGACTGCAAATGCAATGCACTACCGTTAGAGCGTCGAAACAAGCAAAATAGCTCGCAAATCGCGACGATTTCGTCGATTTTGACGAAAACTAACTGTCATTTCCATCCCGTTTGAAATATTTCGACGTTTAAGCGCTCGTTGAACTCCATTTTACACTGCAAAAGTAATGCACTACCGTAAAAGAGTAGATACAAGCAAAATAGCTCGCAAATCGCGATGATTTCGTCGATTTTGAAGAAAACTAACTGTCATTTCCATCCCGTTTGAGATATTTCGACGTTTAAGCGCTCGTTGAGCTCCATTTTACACTGCAAATGCAATGCCCTACCGTTAGCGCGTCGGAACAAGCAAAATAGCTCGCAAATCGCGAAGATTTCGTCGATTTTGACGAAAACTATCCGTCATTTACTTCCCGTTGGAGATATTTCGAGGTCTAAGCGATCATTGAACTCCATTTTACACTGCAAATGCAATGCACTACCGTTAAAGCGTCGAAACAAGCAATATAGCTCGCAAATCGCGAAGATTTCGTCGATTTTGACAAAAACTAACTGTCATTTTCTTCCCGTTGGAGATATTTCGACGCTTAAGCGCTCGTTGTACTCCACTTTACACTACAAATGCAATGCACTACCGTTCAAGCGTCGAAACAAGCAAAATAACTCGCAAATCGCGAAGATTTCGTCGATTTTGACGAAAACCAACTGTCATTTCCATCCCGTTTGAGATATTTCGACGTTTAAGCGCTCGTTGAACTCCATTTTTCACTGCAAATGCAACGCACTAACCTTTAAACGTCGAAACAAGCCAAATAGCTCGCAAATCGCGAAGATTTCGTCGATTTTGCAGAAATCTAGCCGTCCTTTCCTTCCCGTTGGAGATATTTCGACGTTTAAGCGCCCGTTGAACTCCATTTTACACTGCAAATGTAATGCACTACAGTTTAAGCGTCGCAACAAGCAAAATAGCTCGCAAATCGCGACGACTTCGTCGATTTTGACGAAAACTAACTGTCATTTCCATCCCGTTTGAGATATTTCGACGTTTAAGCGCTCGTTGAGCTCCATTTTACACTGCAAATGCAATGCCCTACCGTTAGCGCGTCGGAACAAGCAAAATAGCTCGCAAATCGCGAAGATTTCGTCGATTTTGACGAAAACTAACAGTCATTTACTTCCCGTTGGAGATATTTCGAGGTCTAAGCGATCATTGAACTCCATTTTACACTGCAAATATAATGCACTACCGTTTAAGCGTCGAAACAAGGAATATAGCTCGCAAATCGCGAAGATTTCGTCGATTTTGACAAAAACTAACTGTCATTTCCTTCCCGTTTGAGATATTTCGACGTTTAAGCGCTCGTTGAACTCCATTTTACACTGCAAATGCAATGCACTACCTTTAAAGCGTCGAAACAAGCAAAATAGCTCGCAAATCGCGAAGATTTTGTCGATTTTGAGGAAAAACTAACTGTCATTTCCTTCCCGTTTGAGATATTTCGACCTTTAAGCGCTCGTTGAACTCCATTTTACACTGCAAATGTAATGCACTACCGTATAAGAGTAGATACAAGCAAAATAGCTCGCAAATCGCGAAGATTTCGTCGATTTTGACGAAATCTAGCTGTCATTTCCTTCCCGTTGGAGATAAATCGACGTTTAAGCGCTCATTTCACTCCATTTTACACTGCAAATGTAATGCACTACCGTATAAGAGTAGATACAAGCAAAATAGCTCGCAAATCGCGACGATTTCGTCGATTTTGACGAAAAGTAACTGTCATTTCCATCCCGTTTGAGATATTTCGACGTTTAAGCGCTCGTTGAGCTCCATTTTACACTGCAAATGCAATGTCCTACCGTTAGCGCGTCGGAACAAGCAAAGTAGCTCGCAAATCGCGAAGGTTTCGTCGATTTTGAAGAAAACTAACTGTCATTTCCATCCCGTTTGAGATATTTCGACGTTTAAGCGCTCGTTGAACTCCATTTTACACTGCAAATGCAATGCACTACCGTTTAAGCGTCGCAACAAGCAAAATAGCTCGCAAATCGCGACGATTTCGTCGATTTTGACGAAAACTAACTGTCATTTCCTTCCCGATGGAGATATTTCGACGTTTAAGCGCTCATTTCACTCCATTTTACACTGCAAATGTAATGCACTACCGTTTAAGCGTCGCAACAAGCAAAATAGCTAGCAAATCGCGAAGATTTCGTCGATTTTGACGAAAACTAACTGTCATTTCCATCCCGTTTGAGATAATTCGACGTTTAAGCGCTCGTTGAACTCCATTTTACACTGCAAAAGTAATGCACTACCGTAAAAGAGTAGATACAAGCAAAATAGCTCGCAAATCGCCATGATTTCGTCGATTTTGACGAAAACTAACTGTCATTTCCGTCTCGTTGGAGATATTTCGACGTTTAAGCGCTCGTTGAACTCCATTTTACACTGCAAATGCAATGCACTACCGTTTAAGCGTCGCAACAAGCAAAATAGCTCGCAAATCGCGACGATTTCGTCGATTTTGACGAAAACTAACTGTCATTTCCATCCCGTTTGAGATATCTCGACGTTTAAGCGCTCGTTGAGCTCCATTTTACACTGCAAATGCAACGCACTAACTTTTAAACGTCGAAACAAGCCAAATAGCTCGCAAATCGCGAAGATTTCGTCGATTTTGCGGAAAACTATCTGTCATTACCTTCCCGTTGGAGATATTTCAACGTTTAAGCGCTCGTTGAACTCCATTTTAGACTGCAAAGGTAATGCACTACGGCTTGGGCGTCGAAACAAGCGAAACTGGTCGCAAATCGCGACGATTTCGTCGATTTTGATGAAAACAAACTGTCATTTCTATCCCGTTTGAAATATTTCGACGTTTAAGCGCTCGTTGAGCTCCATCTTAGACTGCAAATGCAATGCACTACCGTTAGAGCGTCGAAACAAGCAAAATAGCTCGCAAATCGCGACGATTTCGTCGATTTTGACGAAAACTAACTCTCATTTCCATCCCGTTTGAAATATTTCGACGTTTAAGCGCTCGTTGAACTCCATTTTACACTGCAAAAGTAATGCACTACCGTAAAAGAGTAGATACAAGCAAAATAGCTCGCAAATCGCGATGATTTCGTCGATTTTGAAGAAAACTAACTGTCATTTCCATCCCGTTTGAGATATTTCGACGTTTAAGCGCTCGTTGAGCTCCATTTTACACTGCAAATGCAATGCCCTACCGTTAGCGCGTCGGAACAAGCAAAATAGCTCGCAAATCGCGAAGATTTCGTCGATTTTGACGAAAACTATCCGTCATTTACTTCCCGTTGGAGATATTTCGAGGTCTAAGCGATCATTGAACTCCATTTTACACTGCAAATGTAATGTACTACAGTTTAAGCGTCGCAACAAGCAAAATAGCTCGCAAATCGCGAAGGTTTCGTCGATTTTGACGAAAACTAACTGTCATTTCCATCCCGTTTGAGGTATTTCGACGTTTAAGCGCTCGTTGAACTCCATTTTACACTGCAAATGTAATGCACTACCGTATAAGAGTAGATACAAGCAAAATAGCTCGCAAATCGCGAAGATTTCGTCGATTTTGACGAAATCTAGCCGTCATTTCCTTCCCGTTGGAGATATTTCGACGTTTAAGCGCTCATTTCACTCCATTTTACACTGCAAATGTAATGCACTACCGTTTAAGCGTCGCAACAAGCAAAATAGCTCGCAAATCGCGACGATTTCGTCGATTTTGACGAAAACTAACTGTCATTTCCATCTCGTTGGAGATATTTCGACGTTTAAGCGCTCGTTGAACTCCATCTTAGACTGCAAATGCAATGCACTACCGTTAAAGCGTCGAAACAAGCAAAATAGCTCGCAAATCGCGACGATTTCGTCGATTTTGACGAAAACTAACTGTCATTTCCATCCCGTTTGAAATATTTCGACGTTTAAGCGCTCGTTGAACTCCATTTTACACTGCAAGAGTAATGCACTACCGTAAAAGAGTACATACAGGCAAAATAGCTCGCAAATCGCGATGATTTCGTCGATTTTGACGAAAACTAACTGTCATTTCCGTCTCGTTGGAGATATTTCGACGTTTAAGCGCTCGTTGAACTCCATTTTACACTGCAAATGCAATGCACTACCTTTAAAGCGTCGGAACAAGCAAATAGCTCGCAAATCGCGAAGATTTTGTCGATTTTGAGGAAAAACTAACTGTCATTTCCTTCCCGTTTGAGATATTTCGACATTTAAGCGCTCGTTGAACTCCATTTTACACTGCGAATGTAATGCACTACCGTATAAGAGTAGATACAAGCAAAATAGCTCGCAAATCGCGAAGATTTCGTCGATTTTGACGAAATCTAGCTGTCATTTCCATCCCGTTTGAGATATTTCGACGTTTAAGCGCTCGTTGAGCTCCATTTTACACTGCAAATGCAATGCGCTACCGTTAGCGCGTCGGAACAAGCAAAGTAGCTCGCAAATCGCGAAGGTTTCGTCGATTTTGACGAAAACTAACTGTCATTTCCATCCCGTTTGAGATATTTCGACGTTTAAGCGCTCGTTGAACTCCATTTTTCACTGCAAATGCAACGCACTAACCTTTAAACGTCGAAACAAGCCAAATAGCTCGCAAATCGCGAAGATTTCGTCGATTTTGCAGAAATCTAGCCGTCATTTCCTTCCCGTTGGAGATATTTCGACGTTTAAGCGCTCGTTGAACTCCATTTTACACTGCAAATGTAATGCACTACAGTTTAAGTGTCGAAACAAGTAATATAGCTCGCAAATCGCGATGATTTCGTCGATTTTGAAGAAAACTAACTGTCATTTCCTTCCCGTTGGAGATATTTCGACGTTTAAGCGCTCGTTGAGCTCCATTTTACACTGCAAATGCAATGCCCTACCGTTAGCGCGTCGGAACAAGCAAAATAGCTCGCAAATCGCGAAGATTTCGTCGATTTTGACGAAAACTAACCGTCATTTACTTCCCGTTGGAGATATTTCGAGGTCTAAGCGATCATTGAACTCCATTTTACACTGCAAATATAATGCACTACCGTTTAAGCGTCGAAACAAGGAATATAGCTCGCAAATCGCGAAGATTTCGTCGATTTTGACAAAAACTAACTGTCATTTCCTTCCCGTTTGAGATATTTCGACGTTTAAGCGCTCGTTGAACTCCATTTTACACTGCAAATGCAATGCACTACCTTTAAAGCGTCGAAACAAGCAAAATAGCTCGCAAATCGAGAAGATTTTGTCGATTTTGAGGAAAAACTAACTGTCATTTCCTTCCCGTTTGAGATATTTCGACCTTTAAGCGCTCGTTGAACTCCATTTTACACTGCAAATGTAATGCACTACCGTATAAGAGTAGATACAAGCAAAATAGCTCGCAAATCGCGAAGATTTCGTCGACTTTGACGAAATCTAGCTGTCATTTCCTTCCCGTTGGAGATATTTCGACGTTTAAGCGCTCGTTGAACTCCATTTTACACTGCAAATGTAATGCACTACCGTTTAAGCGTCGCAACAAGCAAAATAGCTCGCAAATCGCGACGATTTCGTCGATTTTGACGAAAAGTAACTGTCATTTCCATCCCGTTTGAGATATTTCGACGTTTAAGCGCTCGTTGAGCTCCATTTTACACTGCAAATGCAATGTCCTACCGTTAGCGCGTCGGAACAAGCAAAGTAGCTCGCAAATCGCGAAGGTTTCGTCGATTTTGAAGAAAACTAACTGTCATTTCCATCCCGTTTGAGATATTTCGACGTTTAAGCGCTCGTTGAACTCCATTTTACACTGCAAATGCAACGCACTAACCTTTAAACGTCGAAACAAGCCAAATAGCTCGCAAATCGCGAAGATTTCGTCGATTTTGCAGAAATCTAGCCGTCATTTCCTTCCCGTTGGAGATATTTCGACGTTTAAGCGCTCGTTGAACTCCATTTTACACTGCAAATGTAATGCACTACAGTTTAAGCGTCGCAACAAGCAAAATAGCTCGCAAATCGCGAAGGTTTCGTCGATTTTGACGAAAACTAACTGTCATTTCCATCCCGTTTGAGATATTTCGACGTTTAAGCGCTCGTTGAACTCCATTTTTCACTGCAAATGCAACGCACTAACCTTTAAACGTCGAAACAAGCCAAATAGCTCGCAAATCGCGAAGATTTCGTCGATTTTGCGGAAATCTAGCCGTCATTTCCTTCCCGTTGGAGATATTTCGACGTTTAAGCGCTCGTTGAACTCCATTTTACACTGCAAATGTAATGCACTACAGTTTAAGTGTCGAAACAAGTAATATAGCTCGCAAATCGCGATGATTTCGTCGATTTTGAAGAAAACTAACTGTCATTTCCTTCCCGTTGGAGATATTTCGACGTTTAAGCGCTCGTTGAGCTCCATTTTACACTGCAAATGCAATGCCCTACCGTTAGCGCGTCGGAACAAGCAAAATAGCTCGCAAATCGCGAAGATTTCGTCGATTTTGACGAAAACTAACCGTCATTTACTTCCCGTTGGAGATATTTCGAGGTCTAAGCGATCATTGAACTCCATTTTACACTGCAAATATAATGCACTACCGTTTAAGCGTCGAAACAAGGAATATAGCTCGCAAATCGCGAAGATTTCGTCGATTTTGACAAAAACTAACTGTCATTTCCTTCCCGTTTGAGATATTTCGACGTTTAAGCGCTCGTTGAACTCCATTTTACACTGCAAATGCAATGCACTACCTTTAAAGCGTCGAAACAAGCAAAATAGCTCGCAAATCGCGAAGATTTTGTCGATTTTGAGGAAAAACTAACTGTCATTTCCTTCCCGTTTGAGATATTTCGACCTTTAAGCGCTCGTTGAACTCCATTTTACACTGCAAATGTAATGCACTACCGTATAAGAGTAGATACAAGCAAAATAGCTCGCAAATCGCGAAGATTTCGTCGATTTTGACGAAATCTAGCTGTCATTTCCTTCCCGTTGGAGATATTTCGACGTTTAAGCGCTCATTTCACTCCATTTTACACTGCAAATGTAATGCACTACCGTTTAAGCGTCGCAACAAGCAAAATAGCTCGCAAATCGCGACGATTTCGTCGATTTTGACGAAAAGTAACTGTCATTTCCATCCCGTTTGAGATATTTCGACGTTTAAGCGCTCGTTGAGCTCCATTTTACACTGCAAATGCAATGTCCTACCGTTAGCGCGTCGGAACAAGCAATGTAGCTCGCAAATCGCGAAGGTTTCGTCGATTTTGAAGAAAACTAACTGTCATTTCCATCCCGTTTGAGATATTTCGACGTTTAAGCGCTCGTTGAACTCCATTTTACACTGCAAATGCAACGCACTAACCTTTAAACGTCGAAACAAGCCAAATAGCTCGCAAATCGCGAAGATTTCGTCGATTTTGCAGAAATCTAGCCGTCATTTCCTTCCCGTTGGAGATATTTCGACGTTTAAGCGCTCGTTGAACTCCATTTTACACTGCAAATGTAATGCACTACAGTTTAAGCGTCGCAACAAGCAAAATAGCTCGCAAATCGCGAAGGTTTCGTCGATTTTGACGAAAACTAACTGTCATTTCCATCCCGTTTGAGGTATTTCGACGTTTAAGCGCTCGTTGAACTCCATTTTACACTGCAAATGTAATGCACTACCGTATAAGAGTAGATACAAGCAAAATAGCTCGCAAATCGCGAAGATTTCGTCGATTTTGACGAAATCTAGCCGTCATTTCCTTCCCGTTGGAGATATTTCGACGTTTAAGCGCTCATTTCACTCCATTTTACACTGCAAATGTAATGCACTACCGTTTAAGCGTCGCAACAAGCAAAATAGCTCGCAAATCGCGACGATTTCGTCGATTTTGACGAAAACTAACTGTCATTTCCATCTCGTTGGAGATATTTCGACGTTTAAGCGCTCGTTGAACTCCATCTTAGACTGCAAATGCAATGCACTACCGTTAAAGCGTCGAAACAAGCAAAATAGCTCGCAAATCGCGACGATTTCGTCGATTTTGACGAAAACTAACTGTCATTTCCATCCCGTTTGAAATATTTCGACGTTTAAGCGCTCGTTGAACTCCATTTTACACTGCAAGAGTAATGCACTACCGTAAAAGAGTACATACAGGCAAAATAGCTCGCAAATCGCGATGATTTCGTCGATTTTGACGAAAACTAACTGTCATTTCCGTCTCGTTGGAGATATTTCGACGTTTAAGCGCTCGTTGAACTCCATTTTACACTGCAAATGTAATGCACTACAGTTTAAGCGTCGCAACAAGCAAAATAGCTCGCAAATCGCGAAGGTTTCGTCGATTTTGACGAAAACTAACTGTCATTTCCATCCCGTTTGAGGTATTTCGACGTTTAAGCGCTCGTTGAACTCCATTTTACACTGCAAATGTAATGCACTACCGTATAAGAGTAGATACAAGCAAAATAGCTCGCAAATCGCGAAGATTTCGTCGATTTTGACGAAATCTAGCCGTCATTTCCTTCCCGTTGGAGATATTTCGACGTTTAAGCGCTCATTTCACTCCATTTTACACTGCAAATGTAATGCACTACCGTTTAAGCGTCGCAACAAGCAAAATAGCTCGCAAATCGCGACGATTTCGTCGATTTTGACGAAAACTAACTGTCATTTCCATCTCGTTGGAGATATTTCGACGTTTAAGCGCTCGTTGAACTCCATCTTAGACTGCAAATGCAATGCACTACCGTTAAAGCGTCGAAACAAGCAAAATAGCTCGCAAATCGCGACGATTTCGTCGATTTTGACGAAAACTAACTGTCATTTCCATCCCGTTTGAAATATTTCGACGTTTAAGCGCTCGTTGAACTCCATTTTACACTGCAAGAGTAATGCACTACCGTAAAAGAGTACATACAGGCAAAATAGCTCGCAAATCGCGATGATTTCGTCGATTTTGACGAAAACTAACTGTCATTTCCGTCTCGTTGGAGATATTTCGACGTTTAAGCGCTCGTTGAACTCCATTTTACACTGCAAATGCAATGCACTACCTTTAAAGCGTCGAAACAAGCAAATAGCTCGCAAATCGCGAAGATTTTGTCGATTTTGACGAAAACTAACTGTCATTTCTTTCCCGTTTGAGATATTTCGACGTTTAAGCGCTCGTTGAGCTCCATTTTACACTGCAAATGCAATGCCCTACCGTTAGCGCGTCGGAACAAGCAAAGTAGCTCGCAAATCGCGAAGGTTTCGTCGATTTTGACGAAAACTAACTGTCATTTCCATCCCGTTTGAGATATTTCGACGTTTAAGCGCTCGTTGAACTCCATTTTTCACTACAAATGCAACGCACTAACCTTTAAACGTCGAAACAAGCCAAATAGCTCGCAAATCGCGAAGATTTCGTCGATTTTGCAGAAATCTAGCCGTCATTTCCTTCCCGTTGGAGATATTTCGACGTTTAAGCGCTCGTTGAACTCCATTTTACACTGCAAATGTAATGCACTACAGTTTAAGTGTCGAAACAAGTAATATAGCTCGCAAATCGCGATGATTTCGTCGATTTTGAAGAAAACTAACTGTCATTTCCTTCCCGTTGGAGATATTTCGACGTTTAAGCGCTCGTTGAACTCCATTTTACACTGCAAATGTAATGCACTACAGTAAAAGAGTAGATACAAGCAAAATAGCTCGCAAATCGCGAAGATTTCGTCGATTTTGACGAAAACTAACTATCATTTCCTTCCCGTTTGAGATATTTCGACGTTTAAGCGCCCGTTGAACTCCATTTTACACTGCAAATGTAATGCGCTACCGTTTAAGTGTCGAAACAAGTAATATAGCTCGCAAATCGCGCAGATTTCGTCGATTTTGACGAAAACTAACTGTCATTTCCATCCCGTTTCTGATATTTCGACGTTTAAGCGCTCGTTGAACTCCATTTTACACTGCAAATGCAATGCACTACCGTTCAAGCGTCGAAACAAGCAAAATAACTCGCAAATCGCGAAGATTTCGTCGATTTTGACGAAAACCAACTCTCATTTCCTTCCCGTTTTAGATATTTCGACGTCTAAGCGCTCGTTGAACTTCATTTTACACTGCAAATGCAATGCACTACCATTTAAGCGTCGTAACAAGCAAAATAGCTCGCAAATCTCGAAGATTTCGTCGATTTTGACGAAAACTAACTGTCATTTCCTTCCCGTTTGAGATATTTCGACCTTTAAGCGCTCGTTGAACTCCATTTTACACTGCAAATGTAATGCACTACCGTATAAGAGTAGATACAAGCAAAATAGCTCGCAAATCGCGACGATTTCGTCGATCTTGATGAAATCTAGCCGTCATTTCCTTCCCGTTGGAGATATTTCGACGTTTAAGCGCTCGTTGAACTCCATTTTACACTGCAAATGCAACGCACTAACCTTTAAACGTCGAAACAAGCCAAATAGCTAGCAAATCGCGAAGATTTCGTCGATTTTGCAGAAATCTAGCCGTCATTTCCTTCCCGTTGGAGATATTTCAACGTTTAAGCGCTCGTTGAACTCCATTTTACACTGCAAATGTAATGCACTACAGTTTAAGCGTCGCAACAAGCAAAATAGCTCGCAAATCGCGACGATTTCGTCGATTTTGATGAAATCTGGCCGTCATTTCCTTGCCGCTGGAGATATTTCGACGTTTAAGCGCTCGTTGAACTCCATTTTACACTGCAAATGCAACGCACTAACTTTTAAACGTCGAAACAAGCCAAATAGCTCGCAAATCGCGAATATTTCGTCGATTTTGCAGAAAACTAACTGTCATTACCTTCCCGTTGGAGATATTTCAACGTTTAAGCGCTCGTTGAACTCCATTTTAGACTGCAAAGGTAATGCACTACGGCTTGGGCGTCGAAACAAGCGAAACTGGTCCCGAATCGCGACGATATCGTCGATTTTGATGAAAACAAACTGTCATTTCTATCCCGTTTGAAATATTTCGACGTTTAAGCGCTCGTTGAACTCCATCTTAGACTGCAAATGCAATGCACTACCGTTAAAGCGTCGAAACAAGCAAAATAGCTCGCAAATCGCGACGATTTCGTCGATTTTGACGAAAACTAACTGTCATTTCCATCCCGTTTGAGATATTTCGACGTTTAAGCGCTCGTTGAACTCCATTTTACACTGCAAATGCAATGCACTACCGTATAAGCGTCGCAACAAGCAAAATAGCTCGCAAATCGCGACGATTTCGTCGATTTTGACGAAAACTAACTGTCATTTCCATCCCGTTTGAGATATTTCGACGTTTAAGCGCTCGTTGAGCTCCATTTTACACTGCAAATGCAATGTCCTACCGTTAGCGCGTCGGAACAGGCAAAATAGCTCGCAAATCGCGAAGATTTCGTCGATTTTGACGAAAACTAACCGTCATTTACTTCCCGTTGGAGATATTTCGAGGTCTAAGCGATCATTGAACTCCATTTTACACTGCAAATATAATGCACTACCGTTTAAGCGTCGAAACAAGCAATATAGCTCGCAAATCGCGAAGATTTCGTCGATTTTGACAAAAACTAACTGTCATTTCGTTCCCGTTTGAGATATTTCGACGTTTAAGCGCTCGTTGAACTCCATTTTACACTGCAAATGCAATGCACTACCATTTAAGTGTCGCAACAAGCAAAATAGCTCGCAAATCGCGACGATTTCGTCGATTTTGACAAAAACTAACTGTCATTTCCATCCCGTTGGAGATATTTCGACGTTTAAGCGCTCGTTGAACTCCACTTTACACTACAAATGCAATGCACTACCGTTCAAGCGTCGAAACCAGCAAAATAACTCGCAAATCGCGAAGATTTCGTCGATTTTGACGAAAGCCAACTGTCATTTCCTTCCCGTTTTAGATATTTCGACGTTTAAGCGCTCGTTGAACTCCATTTTACACTGCAAATGCGAGGCAGTACCGTTTAAGCGTCGGAACAAGCAAAATAGCTCGCAAATCGCGAAGATTTCGACGATTTTGATGAAATCTAGCCGTCATTTTCTTCCCGTTGGAGATATTTCGACGCTTAAGCGCTCGTTGTACTCCACTTTACACTACAAATGCAATGCACTACCGTTCAAGCGTCGAAACAAGCAAAATAACTCGCAAATCGCGAAGATTTCGTCGATTTTGACGAAAACCAACTGTCATTTCCTTCCCGTTTTAGTTATTTCGACGTCTAAGCGCTCGTTGAACTCCATTTTACACTGCAAATGCAATGCACTACCATTTAAGCGTCGTAACAAGCAAAATAGCTCGCAAATCTCGAAGATTTCGTCGATTTTGACGAAAACTAACTGTCGTTTTCTTCCCGTTGGAGATATTTCGACGCTTAAGCGCTCGTTGTACTCCACTTTACACTACAAATGCGAGGCAGTACCGTTCAAGCGTCGAAACAAGCAGAATAACTCGCAAATCGCGAAGATTTCGTCGATTTTGACGAAAACTAACTGTCATTTCCATCCCGTTTGAAATATTTCGACGTTTAAGCTCTCGTTGAACTCCATTTTACACTGCAAATGCAACGCACTAACTTTTAAACGTCGAAACAAGCCAAATAGCTCGCAAATCGCGAATATTTCGTCGATTTTGCAGAAAACTAACTGTCATTACCTTCCCGTTGGAGATATTTCAACGTTTAAGCGCTCGTTGAACTCCATTCTAGACTGCAAAGGTAATGCACTACGGGTTGGGCGTCGAAACAAGCGAAGCTGGTCGCAAATCGCGACGATTTCGTCGATTTTGATGAAAACAAACTGTCATTTCTATCCCGTTTGAAATATTTGGACGTTTAAGCGCTCGTTGAACTCCATCTTAGACTGCAAATGCAATGCACTACCGTTAAAGCGTCGAAACAAGCAAAATAGCTCGCAAATCGCGACGATTTCGTCGATTTTGACGAAAACTAACTGTCATTTCAATCCCGTTTGAAATATTTCGACGTTTAAGCGCTCGTTGAACTCCATTTTACACTGCAAAAGTAATGCACTACCGTAAAAGAGTAGATACAAGCAAAATAGCTCGCAAATCGCGATGATTTCGTCGATTTTGACGAAAACTAACTGTCATTTCCGTCTCGTTGGAGATATTTCGACGTTTAAGCGCTCGTTGAACTCCATTTTACACTGCAAATGCAATGCACTACCGTTTAAGCGTCGCAACAAGCAAAATAGCTCGCAAATCGCGACGATTTCGTCGATTTTGACGAAAACTAACTGTCATTTCCATCCCTTTTGAGATATTTCGACGTTTAAGCGCTCGTTGAGCTCCATTTTACACTGCAAATGCAACGCACTAACTTTTAAACGTCGAAACAAGCCAAATAGCTCGCAAATCGCGAGGATTTCGTCGATTTTGCAGAAAACTAACTGTCATTACCTTCCCGTTGGAGATATTTCAACGTTTAAGCGCTCGTTGAACTCCATTTTACACTGCAAATGTATTGCACTACCGTATAAGAGTAGATACAAGCAAAATAGCTCGCAAATCGCGAAGATTTCGTCGATTTTGACGAAATCTAGCCGGCATTTCCATCCCGTTGGAGATATTTCGACGTTTCAGCGCTCATTTCACTCCATTTTGCACTGCAAATGTAATGCACTATCGTAAAAGAGTAGATACAAGCAAGATAGCTCGCAAATCGCGAAGATTTCGTCGATTTTGACGAAAACTAACTGTCATTTCCCTCTCGTTGGAGATATTTCGACGTTTAAGCGCCCGTTGCACTCCATTTTACACTGCAAATGCAATGCACTACTATTCAAGCGTCGAAACAAGCAAAATAGCTCGCAAATCGCGAAGATTTCGTCGATTTTGACGAAAACTAACCGTCATTTGCTTCCCGTTGGAGATATTTCGAGGTTTAAGCGATCATTGAACTCCATTTTACACTGCAAATGCAATGCACTACCGTTTAAGCGTCGTGACAAGCAAAATAGCTCGCAAATCGCGATGATTTCGTCGATTTTGAAGAAAACTAACTGTCATTTCCTTCCCGTTGGAGATATTTCGACGCTTAAGAGCTCGTTGTACTCCACTTTACACTCTAAGTGCAATGCACTACCGTTTAAGAGTTGAAACAAGCAAAAAAACTCGCAAATCGCGAAGATTTCGTCGATTTTGACGAAAACTAACTGTCAGTTCCTTCCCGTTTGAGATATTTCGACGTTTAAGCGCCCGCTGAACTCCATTTTACACTGCAAATGCAATGCACTACCATTTAAGCGTCGTAACAAGCAAAATAGCTCGCAAATCGCGAAGATTTCGTCGATTTTGACGAAAACTAACTGTCATTTCCTTCCCGTTTGAGATATTTCGACCTTTAAGCGCTGGTTGAACTCCATTTTACACTGCAAATGTAATGCACTACCGTATAAGAGTAGATACAAGCAAAATAGCTCGCAAATCGCGACGATTTCGTCGATCTTGATGAAATCTGGCCGTCATTTCCTTCCCGTTGGAGATATTTCGACGTTTAAGCGCTCGTTGAACTCCATTTTACACTGCAAATGCAACGCACTAACTTTTAAACGTCGAAACAAGCCAAATAGCTCGCAAATCGCGATGATTTCGTCGATTTTGACGAAAACTAACTGTCATTTCCGTCTCGTTGGAGATATTTCGACGTTTAAGCGCTCGTTGAACTCCATTTTACACTGCAAATGCAATGCACTACCGTTTAAGCGTCGCAACAAGCAAAATAGCTCGCAAATCGCGACGATTTCGTCGATTTTGACGAAAACTAACTGTCATTTCCATCCCTTTTGAGATATTTCGACGTTTAAGCGCTCGTTGAGCTCCATTTTACACTGCAAATGCAACGCACTAACTTTTAAACGTCGAAACAAGCCAAATAGCTCGCAAATCGCGAGGATTTCGTCGATTTTGCAGAAAACTAACTGTCATTACCTTCCCGTTGGAGATATTTCGACGTTTAAGCGCTCATTTCACTCCATTTTACACTGCAAATGTAATGCGCTACCGTTTAAGCGTCGCAACAAGCAAAATAGCTCGCAAATCGTGAAGATTTCGTCGATTTTGACGAAAACCAACTGTCATCTCCTTGCCGTTTTAGATATTTCGACGTCTAAGCGCTCCATGAACTCCGTTTTACACTGCAAATGCAATGCACTACCATTTAAGCATCGTAACAAGCAAAATAGCTCGCAACTCGCGAAGATTTCGTCGATTTTGACGAAAACTAGCCGTCATTTACTTCCCGTTGGAGATATTTCGAGGTCTAAGCGATCATTGAACTCCATTTTACACTGCAAATATAATGCACTACCGTTTAAGCGTCGAAACAAGCAATATAGCTCGCAAATCGCGAAGATTTCGTCGATTTTGACGAAAACTGACTGTCATTTCCTTCCCGTTGGAGATATTTCGACGTTTAAGCGCTCGTTGAACTCCACTTTACACTACAAATGCAATGCACTACCGTTCAAGCGTCGAAACAAGCAAAATAACTCGCAAATCGCGAAGATTTCGTCGATTTTGACGAAAACCAACTGTCATTTCCTTCCCGTTTTAGATATTTCGACGTCTAAGCGCTCGTTGAACTCCATTTTACACTGCAGATGCAATGCACTACCATTTAAGCGTCGTAACAAGCAAAATAGCTCGCAAATCTCGAAGATTTCGTCGATTTTGACGAAAACTAACTGTCATTTCCTTCCCGTTTGAGATATTTCGACCTTTAAGCGCTCGTTGAACTCCATTTTACACTGCAAATGCGAGGCAGTACCGTTAAAGCGTCGGAACAAGCAAAATAGCTCGCAAATCGCGAAGATTTCGACGATTTTGATGAAATCTAGCCGTCATTTTCTTCCCGTTGGAGATATTTCGACGCTTAAGCGCTCGTTGTACTCCACTTTACACTACAAATGCAATGCACTACCGTTCAAGCGTCGAAACAAGCAGAATAACTCGCAAATCGCGAAGATTTCGTCGATTTTGACGAAAACTAACTGTCATTTCCATCCCGTTTGAAATATTTCGACGTTTAAGCTCTCGTTGAACTCCATTTTACACTGCAAATGCAATGCACTACCATTTAAGCGTCGTAACAAGCAAAATAGCTCGCAAATCGCGAAGATTTCGTCGATTTTGACGAAAACTAACTGTCATTTCCTTCCCGTTTGAGATATTTCGACCTTTAAGCGCTCGTTGAACTCCATTTTACACTGCAAATGTAATGCACTACCGTATAAGAGTAGATACAAGCAAAATAGCTCGCAAATCGCGACGATTTCGTCGATCTTGATGAAATCTGGCCGTCATTTCCTTCCCGTTGGAGATATTTCGACGTTTAAGCGCTCGTTGAACTGCATTTTACACTGCAAATGCAACGCACTAACTTTTAAACGTCGAAACAAGCCACATAGCTCGCAAATCGCGAATATTTCGTCGATTTTGCAGAAAACTAACTGTCATTACCTTCCCGTTGGAGATATTTCAACGTTTAAGCGCTCGTTGAACTCCATTCTAGACTGCAAAGGTAATGCACTACGGGTTGGGCGTCGAAACAAGCGAAGCTGGTCGCAAATCGCGACGATTTCGTCGATTTTGATGAAAACAAACTGTCATTTCTATCCCGTTTGAAATATTTGGACGTTTAAGCGCTCGTTGAACTCCATCTTAGACTGCAAATGCAATGCACTACCGTTAAAGCGTCGAAACAAGCAAAATAGCTCGCAAATCGCGACGATTTCGTCGATTTTGACGAAAACTAGCTGTCATTTCAATCCCGTTTGAAATATTTCGACGTTTAAGCGCTCGTTGAACTCCATTTTACACTGCAAAAGTAATGCACTACCGTAAAAGAGTAGATACAAGCAAAATAGCTCGCAAATCGCGATGATTTCGTCGATTTTGAGGAAAACTAACTGTCATTTCCGTCTCGTTGGAGATATTTCGACGTTTAAGCGCTCGTTGAACACCATTTTACACTGCAAATGTAATGCACTACCGTATAAGAGTAGATACAAGCAAAATAGCTCGCAAATCGCGACGATTTCGTCGATCTTGATGAAATCTGGCCGTCATTTCCTTCCCGTTGGAGATATTTCGACGTTTAAGCGCTCGTTGAACTCCATTTTACACTGCAAATGCAACGCACTAACTTTTAAACGTCGAAACAAGCCAAATAGCTCGCAAATCGCGATGATTTCGTCGATTTTGACGAAAACTAACTGTCATTTCCGTCTCGTTGGAGATATTTCGACGTTTAAGCGCTCGTTGAACTCCATTTTACACTGCAAATGCAATGCACTACCGTTTAAGCGTCGCAACAAGCAAAATAGCTCGCAAATCGCGACGATTTCGTCGATTTTGACGAAAACTAACTGTCATTTCCATCCCTTTTGAGATATTTCGACGTTTAAGCGCTCGTTGAGCTCCATTTTACACTGCAAATGCAACGAACTAACTTTTAAACGTCGAAACAAGCCAAATAGCTCGCAAATCGCGAGGATTTCGTCGATTTTGCAGAAAACTAACTGTCATTACCTTCCCGTTGGAGATATTTCAACGTTTAAGCGCTCGTTGAACTCCATTTTACACTGCAAATGTAATGCACTACCGTATAAGAGTAGATACAAGCAAAATAGCTCGCAAATCGCGAAGATTTCGTCGATTTTGACGAAATCTAGCCGTCATTTCCTTCCCGTTGGAGATATTTCGACGTTTAAGCGCTCATTTCACTCCATTTTACACTGCAAATGTAATGCGCTACCGTTTAAGCGTCGCAACAAGCAAAATAGCTCGCAAATCGTGAAGATTTCGTCGATTTTGACGAAAACCAACTGTCATTTCCTTGCCGTTTTAGATATTTCGACGTCTAAGCGCTCCTTGAACTCCATTTTACACTGCAAATGCAATGCACTACCATTTAAGCATCGTAACAAGCAAAATAGCTCGCAACTCGCGAAGATTTCGTCGATTTTGACGAAAACTAGCCGTCATTTACTTCCCGTTGGAGATATTTCGAGGTCTAAGCGATCATTGAACTCCATTTTACACTGCAAATATAATGCACTACCGTTTAAGCGTCGAAACAAGCAATATAGCTCGCAAATCGCGAAGATTTCGTCGATTTTGACGAAAACTGACTGTCATTTCCTTCCCGTTGGAGATATTTCGACGTTTAAGCGCTCGTTGAACTCCACTTTACACTACAAATGCAATGCACTACCGTTCAAGCGTCGAAACAAGCAAAATAACTCGCAAATCGCGAAGATTTCGTCGATTTTGACGAAAACCAACTGTCATTTCCTTCCCGTTTTAGATATTTCGACGTCTAAGCGCTCGTTGAACTCCACTTTACACTACAAATGCAATGCACTAACCTTTAAACGTCGAAACAAGCCAAATAGCTCGCAAATCGCGAAGATTTCGTCGATTATGCAGAAATCTAGCCGTCATTTCCTTCCCGTTTGAGATATTTCGACCTTTAAGCGCTCGTTGAACTCCATTTTACACTGCAAATGTAATGCACTACCGTATAAGAGTAGATACAAGCAAAATAGCTCGCAAATCGCGACGATTTCGTCGATCTTGATGAAATCTGGCCGTCATTTCCTTCCCGTTGGAGATATTTCGACGTTTAAGCGCTCGTTGAACTCCATTTTACACTGCAAATGCAACGCACTAACTTTTAAACGTCGAAACAAGCCAAATAGCTCGCAAATCGCGAATATTTCGTCGATTTTGACGAAAACCAACTGTCATTTCCTTGCCGTTTTAGATATTTCGACGTCTAAGCGCTCCTTGAACTCCATTTTACACTGCAAATGCAATGCACTACCATTTAAGCGTCGTAACAAGCAAAATAGCTCGCAAATCTCGAAGATTTCGTCGATTTTGACGAAAACTAACTGTCATTTCCTTCCCGTTTGAGATATTTCGACCTTTAAGCGCTCGTTGAACTCCATTTTACACTGCAAATGCGAGGCAGTACCGTTAAAGCGTCGGAACAAGCAAAATAGCTCGCAAATCGCGAAGATTTCGACGATTTTGATGAAAACTAGCCGTCATTTTCTTCCCGTTGGAGATATTTCGACGCTTAAGCGCTCGTTGTACTCCACTTTACACTACAAATGCAATGCACTACCGTTCAAGCGTCGAAACAAGCAGAATAACTCGCAAATCGCGAAGATTTCGTCGATTTTGACGAAAACTAACTGTCATTTCCATCCCGTTTGAAATATTTCGACGTTTAAGCTCTCGTTGAACTCCATTTTACACTGCAAATGCAATGCACTACCATTTAAGCGTCGTAACAAGCAAAATAGCTCGCAAATCGCGAAGATTTCGTCGATTTTGACGAAAACTAACTGTCATTTCCTTCCCGTTTGAGATATTTCGACCTTTAAGCGCTCGTTGAACTCCATTTTACACTGCAAATGTAATGCACTACCGTATAAGAGTAGATACAAGCAAAATAGCTCGCAAATCGCGACGATTTCGTCGATCTTGATGAAATCTGGCCGTCATTTCCTTCCCGTTGGAGATATTTCGACGTTTAAGCGCTCGTTGAACTCCATTTTACACTGCAAATGCAACGCACTAACTTTTAAACGTCGAAACAAGCCAAATAGCTCGCAAATCGCGAATATTTCGTCGATTTTGCAGAAAACTAACTGTCATTACCTTCCCGTTGGAGATATTTCAACGTTTAAGCGCTCGTTGAACTCCATTCTAGACTGCAAAGGTAATGCACTACGGGTTGGGCGTCGAAACAAGCGAAGCTGGTCGCAAATGGCGACGATTTCGTCGATTTTGATGAAAACAAACTGTCATTTCTATCCCGTTTGAAATATTTGGACGTTTAAGCGCTCGTTGAACTCCATCTTAGACTGCAAATGCAATGCACTACCGTTAAAGCGTCGAAACAAGCAAAATAGCTCGCAAATCGCGACGATTTCGTCGATTTTGACGAAAACTAGCTGTCATTTCAATCCCGTTTGAAATATTTCGACGTTTAAGCGCTCGTTGAACTCCATTTTACACTGCAAAAGTAATGCACTACCGTAAAAGAGTAGATACAAGCAAAATAGCTCGCAAATCGCGATGATTTCGTCGATTTTGAGGAAAACTAACTGTCATTTCCGTCTCGTTGGAGATATTTCGACGTTTAAGCGCTCGTTGAACACCATTTTACACTGCAAATGCAATGCACTACCGTTTAAGCGTCGCAACAAGCAAAATAGCTCGCAAATCGCGACGATTTCGTCGATTTTGACGAAAACTAACTGTCATTTCCATCCCTTTTGAGATATTTCGACGTTTAAGCGCTCGTTGAGCTCCATTTTACACTGCAAATGCAACGCACTAACTTTTAAACGTCGAAACAAGCCAAATAGCTCGCAAATCGCGAGGATTTCGTCGATTTTGCAGAAAACTAACTGTCATTACCTTCCCGTTGGAGATATTTCAACGTTTAAGCGCTCGTTGAACTCCATTTTACACTGCAAATGTAATGCACTACCGTATAAGAGTAGATACAAGCAAAATAGCTCGCAAATCGCGAAGATTTCGTCGATTTTGACGAAATCTAGCCGTCATTTCCTTCCCGTTGGAGATATTTCGACGTTTAAGCGCTCATTTCACTCCATTTTACACTGCAAATGTAATGCGCTACCGTTTCAGCGTCGCAACAAGCAAAATAGCTCGCAAATCGTGAAGATTTCGTCGATTTTGACGAAAACCAACTGTCATTTCCTTGCCGTTTTAGATATTTCGACGTCTAAGCGCTCCTTGAACTCCATTTTACACTGCAAATGCAATGCACTACCATTTAAGCATCGTAACAAGCAAAATAGCTCGCAACTCGCGAAGATTTCGTCGATTTTGACGAAAACTAACTGTCATTTCCTTCCCGTTTGAGATATTTCGACCTTTAAGCGCTCGTTGAACTCCATTTTACACTGCAAATGTATTGCACTACCGTATAAGAGTAGATACTAGCAAAATAGCTCGCAAATCGCGAAGATTTCGTCGATTTTGGCGAAATCTAGCCGGCATTTCCATCCCGTTGGAGATATTTCGACGTTTCAGCACTCATTTCACTCCATTTTACACTGCAAATGCAATGCACTACCTTTAAAGCGTCGAAACAAGCAAGATAGCTCGCAAATCGCGAAGATTTCGTCGATTTTGACGAAAACTAACTGTCATTTCCCTCTCGTTGGAGATATTTCGACGTTTAAGCGCCCGTTGAACTCCATTTTACACTGCAAATGCAATGCACTACTATTTAAGCGTCGAAACAAGCAAAATAGCTCGCAAATCGCGAAGATTTCGTTGATTTTGACGAAAACTAACCGTCATTTGCTTCCCGTTGGAGATATTTCGAGGTTTAAGCGATCATTGAACTCCATTTCACACTGCAAATGCAATGCACTACCGTTTAAGCGTCGTGACAAGCAAAATAGCTCGCAAATCGCGATGATTTCGTCGATTTTGAAGAAAACTAACTGTCATTTCCTTCCCGTTGGAGATATTTCGACGCTTAAGAGCTCGTTGTACTCCACTTTACACTCTAAGTGCAATGCACTACCGTTTAAGAGTTGAAACAAGCAAAAAAACTCGCAAATCGCGAAGATTTCGTCGATTTTGAAGAAAACTAACTGTCAGTTCCTTCCCGTTTGAGATATTTCGACGTTTAAGCGCCCGCTGAACTCCATTTTACACTGCAAATGCAATGCACTACCGTTTAAGCGTCGTGACAAGCAAAATAGCTCGCAAATCGCGATGATTTCGTCGATTTTTAAGAAAACTAACTGTCATTTCCTTCCCGTTGGAGATATTTCGACGTTTAAGCGCTCGTTGAACTCCATTTTACACTGCAAACGTAATGCACTACCGTAAAAGAGTAGATACAAGCAAAATAGCTCGCAAATCGCGAAGGTTTCGTCGATTTTGACGAAAAGTAACTGTCATTTCCATCCCGTTTGAGATATTTCGACGTTTCAGCGCTCGTTGAACGCCATTTTACACTGCAAACGTAATGCACTACCGTAAAAGAGTAGATACAAGCAAAATAACTCGCAAATCGCGAAGATTTCGTCGATTTTGACGAAAACTAGCCGTCATTTACTTCCCGTTGGAGATATTTCGAGGTCTAAGCGATCATTGAACTCCATTTTATACTGCAAATATAATGCACTACCGTTTAAGCGTCGAAACAAGCAATATAGCTCGCAAATCGCGAAGATTTCGTCGATTTTGACGAAAACTGACTGTCATTTCCTTCCCGTTGGAGATATTTCGACGTTTAAGCGCTCGTTGAACTCCATTTTACACTGCAAATGTAATGCACTACCGTTTAAGCGTCGAAACAAGCAAAATAGCTCGCTAATCGCGAAGAATTCGTCGATTATGACGAAAACTAACTGTCATTTCCTTCCCGTTTGAGATATTTCGACGTTTAAGCGCCCGTTGAACTCCATTTTACACTGCAAATGTAATGCGCTACCGTTTAAGTGTCGAAACAAGTAATATAGCTCGCAAATCGCGATGATTTCGTCGATTTTGACGAAAACTAACTGTCATTTCCTTCCCGTTGTAGATATTTCGACGTATAAGCGCTCGTTAAACTCCATTTTACACTGCAAATGTAATGCACTACCGTAAAGGAGTAGATACAAGCAAAATAGCTCGCAAGTCGCGATGATTTCGTCGATTTTGTCGAAAACTAACTGTCATTTCCTTCCCGTTGGAGATATTTCGACGTTTAAGCGCTCGTTGTACTCCATTTTACACTGCAAATGCAATGCACTACCGTTTAAGCGTCGAAACAAGCAAAATAGCTCGCAAACCGCGAAGATTTCGTCGATTTTGACGAAAACTAACTGTCATTTTCTTCCAGTTTGAGATATTTCGACGTTTAAGCGCCCGTTGAACTCCATTTTACACTGCAAATGTAATGCGCTACCGTTTAAGTGTCGAAACAAGTAATATAGCTCGCAAATCGCGAAAATTTCGCCGATTTTGACGAAATCTAGCCGTCATTTCCTTCCCGTTGGAGATATTTCGACGTTTAAGCGCTCGCTGAACTCCATTTTACACAGCAAATGCGATGCATTACGGCTTGGGCGTCGAAACAAGCGAAACTGGTCGCAAATCGCGACGATTTCGTCGATTTTGACGAAATCTAACTGTCATTTCCATCCCGTTTGTGATATTTCGACGTTTAAGCGCTCGTTGAACTCCATTTTACACTGCAAATGCGATGCACTACCGTTAAAGCGTCGAAACAAGCAAAATAGCTCGCAAACCGCGAAGATTTCGTCGATTTTGACGAAAACTAACAGTCATTTCCTTCCCGTTGGAGACATTTCGAAGTTTAAGCGCTCGTTGAACTCCATTTTACACTGCAAATGCGATGCACTACCGTTTAAGCGTCGAAACAAGCAAACTAGCTCGCAAGCCGCGAAGATTTCGTCGATTTTGACGAAATCTAACTGTCATTTCCATCCCGTTTGTGATATTTCGACGTTTAAGGGCTCGTTGAACTCCATCTTAGACTGCAAATGCAATGCACTACCGTTAAAGCGTCGATACAAGCAAACTAGATCGCAAATCGCGAAGATTTCGTCGATTTCGACGAAAACTAACTGTCATTTCCATCCCGTTTCTGATATTTCGACGTTTAAGCGCTCGTTGAACTCCATTTTACACTGCAAATGCAATGCACTACCGTTAAAGCGTCGAAACAAGCAAAATAGCTCGCAAATCGCGAAGATTTCGTCGATTTTGATGAAATCTAGCCGTCTGTTACGCCATGCGGCTTGCCATAGATCATATTCTTAACCGTCGGTCGCGGCACTATAATGTCGCGGACGGATCGTCGCGGCTGCCCGACAAATAAACATTGTAGTGGCAAGCGCATGGCTCATTAAGCGGAGCGACCTCCAGAGGCGTCGATTCGTGGCCGTTATTTTATCTGGCGTAAACAAATGTGGCGTGATCCGAACGTAGTGGGGGTCACCTTCCAGAAAAAACCAACAAATCGAAGGGCGGGCAGAACGTTTCGAGAAGCCAAACAGTCAATACATATCTTATATCGCGCATTACGTAGTTACATTTCTTTTGTTGTTCCATTTATATCTTTCTAATTAATAAGTTGTTGAAATAAACGTTAATTTATTAGTGTTAACACAGTGCTATATTCATTGAACCACCTCTGTTATCCTAAACGAAACAGGGGAACGACTATTTCGCGTCGTCGATTAACATGATCGTAGCGAGAATTTACAACTCTCGTTGACGTGCTATCTCGCGATCACGTCTCTCCGCGAACGGTCGTAACATTTGGTCCTTCGAGCCGGATCACGTGCCAGTGAAGAGTGCACTTACCAGTGACCACACAGTGCCACGTGACTTTATCAAAACCAGCAGCGGGAGCGGGAGCAACCACTACAGCGAAACCAGTGACGTCAGGCGCGTCACCTTCGAAGAAGCACATCCCATTGGCAAGGGAACGCAACCACGCAGCCTTCCGCCGCAGCTGGACAGTCATCAACGCAACGAATTTCACAACTTAACAATACAACCGAACGAGTGGCCGTCGGGAAGGAACAAGGCGTTCCTCACCAAACATACACGCGACCTCACGCCGCACGACAGTAAGGTAAGCTCGTTCCTTATTACGACCATCTCCTATCCTCGGCAACGATGACGAGCGAAGACCAACTCATCTCCCTTCGTCGGAGACGAGGCTATTGTAGCGGCCGATTCACATACTTATCGACCGGACTGGACGAGTACGAGCAATCCGGGAGTCAGCAAAACTCCTTATTAACGAACTACGAGAAACAACTGACCGAAGTTGCGAGTCAATTCGAAGCGATCCAACTCGAATTAGAAGTATTGGACGAGAAGGAACAAGCGCGCGGCTTCGAAATAAGGGATCAGTACGTCGCGGTAGATACAAGGCTACAAAATCTTCTGAGGAACGCGCAAACAGCTTCGCCGTCGACATCCATAAACCCTCCAACCTGTGCATCATCCGCAAGTTTAAATCCGATATCCATTAAATTACCAGATCTTCGGCTCCCTACTTTTGACGGAAGCTTAGAAAAATGGAACACGTTTTATGACACCTTTTCCTCCACAATCGATAAAAATCCTAGTCTCACTGACATACAGAAATTCCATTACCTGCAGTCCGCCCTGCAAGGAGAAGCAGCCGATTGTTTAAACGCGTTACCCCTTAGCAATGTAAACTACAGTCAGGCTATAGCCGTTCTCAAGGAGATTTTCGAATGTCCACGATACACAGCTTTCAGTCACTGCATGGCAATAATTGATTATCCAAAGATAACCAAGGAATCTCCAACGGAATTAAGGCGCTTAGTCCACACATTCAAACAACACATATATGCATTGAACAAATTAGGAGAATCCTACCCCGATACCAGTGCTATGCTCAACAGCCTCATCCTCTCTAAAATACCACTGAGTATCCAAAAGCAATGGGAAATGACGCTGCCCAATAACGAGGTGCCTCCGTACATTCACTTACTAAACTTCCTAGAGAGATTAGCACGAAGCTCCAGACCGATCACCACGGTCAGACAAACAAGAGAATCACCGGAACAAACTACTCCGGTCCGTCAACGCGCATCACGAGGGCATGCACTTACGGCGACACAGGTTACTCCAACATGCCCCACCTGTCAAGGACCACACCCCATTTGGAAATGTGACACCTTCAAAACCAAATCCCTTCGCGAACGTATTCGGGAGGTCAAAAGAGCATCACTATGCGTCAACTGCCTCGGGAAAGGGCACACAACGCAGCATTGTTTCGCAGGATTATGTCGCGTATGCGGAGAACGACATCATACAATGCTGCATAGGACAAAACGCCATTCAGGGTCTCGTTCCAGCACGTCCAGCCCGAAATCTTCCCCATCAAATAGCCGATCCACAACACCTTCTTTGCCACCCTACGTATCACCCACTCGTCGCAAAAGGCACACAACAGACCACAGATCGGAAACACCACGAACAGCCGCGTCTCCAAGTCCACCGCCCATTGACAAACGAACACACAACCGATGACGCCGACGATCGACGACTCCGTTGATGACCGAACATATCAGACCAATAGCATCCGAATTACTGTTCAATGATCTAGTCATCACAGCGCAGATTAACATTTTGAATGATAAACAGCAACCAATCCGTTGTCGAGCGTTGCTCGACACCGGATCCAGTATGAATTTCATTACCGAGGAATTAGCAAAATCGCTAAAGATAAGGCAAAACAAATGTTCGGTCCCGATCGGAGCTCTAGATACCTTGACAACGACTTCTAAGCGACACATCACGGCCACGATCACTTCCACTGACGGTACATACACGCGGACATTAACGTTCCTTATCATTCCAACCATATCAACCTCAATTCCCAGCGAACCCATCGATCGTTCGACACTTGAGATACCAAAAAATCTCAAATTGGCCGATCCACGATTTCATTTACCAGCTCCGATAGATGTACTACTAAGCTCAGGTTCAACACTCGCGTCGATGTGTGTGGGACAAGTCAACCTCACGCAGCCAGACGAGCCTGGACTGCGTCTGCAAAAGACGCGATTCGGATGGGTAATCGGGGGGAGTCCAACTTCCCAAACCGCGACAAACATATTTCACACATCCACGACGACTTTACAAGCAGATCTCGCGCGGTTTTGGGAAATCGATGAAGGACCCTCAATTAAACATATCTCAGAGGCAGATCGACGATGCGAAGAACACTTCCAAACCCACACCCGACGCACCAGCGAAGGACGATACATCGTCGCTCTACCTTTCAACGATCAGCTTCAGTCACTCGGATCCTCTAAAACGCTGGCGAGTAAACGACTCGCCTCACTCAATCGCCGATTCCAGCGCGACAAACGCTTCGAATCAGAATATCGAACGGTAATACAGGAATACCTGGCGTTGGGACACATGACGAAGGTCAATGACAACCACTCCGACGATAACGGATACTATTTACCCCATCATGGCGTGACCAAAGCATCGAGTCAAACCACCAAACTCCGTGTAGTTTTCGACGGATCGGCACCAAGCACTACCGGAACCTCCTTAAACGATACACTTCACACAGGACCCAAGTTACAGGAAGATTTATTTTGTATATTAATTAGATTCCGCGCTCATCAATACGTACTCACTGGCGACATCGAGAAGATGTATCGGTAATTCCTCGTACGACCAGAGGATCGGAAATATCAAAGGATATTATGGCGCAGCGCGAGTGGAGAAACAGAAACATATGAGCTTAACACTGTAACGTTCGGTTTATCCGCAGCCCCGTATCTAGCTATTCGGTGCCTCAAGCAACTGGCAGAGGACGAAGCACATCGATTTCCACGTGCAGCACAGGTACTGCAGCGGGATTTCTACGTCGACGACGCTCTCACCGGAGCTGAAACGAAGGACGAAGCCCTCACGCTCAGAACAGAACTCACCAATTTACTTCAACTGGCCGGCTTAAACATACGAAAATGGGCGTCAAACGATAATGACTTATTACACGGACTTTCCTTAGAAGAAACAAATCACCAACATTTTTTGGGCGACTCGCAAACCTTGAAGACGCTGGGGGTGTTTTGGAATTCATCCGACGACTCTATTCTTTACTCGGTCGAATTCAAATCCACGCCTTCCCGAGTCACGAAACGAATCATCAGCTCGGAGATTGCAAAAATTTACGATCCGCTCGGTCTGCTCGCACCGGTGATTGTTCGGGCCAAGATGCTACTTCAACGAATATGGTCGTCGAAAATCGATTGGGATGAATCACTTCCGATCGAGTTACATACAGAGTGGGAAAGGTACTATGCCCAATTACCCTTATTAAACAACGTCAGGTTCCCACGCAAAGCAATAATCGAGTCCGCTATGGAAATTGAACTGCATGGTTTCTGCGATGCCAGCGAAAAGGCTTACGGAGCCTGTGTTTATCTCCGAACCCTTACCATCAACGGCCGTGTTTGGACCCAACTTTTAACCGCAAAATCGAAAGTCGCCCCACTCAAGTGCCAGACCATTCCTCGGCTCGAGCTGAGCGGAGCACTCCTTCTTACGTCCCTGATGTCGACAATACAACAAGCCCTCTCACACAAAATTACTCGAACTATCTATTGGACCGATTCCACTATCGTCCTCCATTGGCTCAATACATCACCTCACACCCTTAAAACATTCGTCGCTAACAGAGTCTCCGAAATTCAAACAAAAACCAGCATCCGCGATTGGCGCCACGTTCCTACCGACGACAATCCCGGACTTAATATCACGCGGCCAAACACCCGAAGAGTTTCTGCGCCCAACCATCTGGCAGCACGGTCCTGCATGGCTCTCCCAGTCGGAAGGCTATTGGCCGACATGGGCTCTAACACCGCAAATTGAAGTACCGGAGCAGAAAGGGGCGATTTGTCTGTCCGCAAACCCCGCCGATTACAGTTTGTTGCAAAGGTATTCATCCTGGCCCAAGTTGATACGAATCATAGCTCGTTGCCTCCGTTGGAGACAGAAAAGGAACCGAGCGGCACCCCTAACCGTTACCGAATTACGCATAACGCACAATAAACTGATAAAATTGTTGCAAAACATCCATTTCTCCGAGGAAATTCGTACACTCCAAAAAGATCGGAACGCGGCGATAAAGGGTAAGCTCACGCGACTCAATCCGTTCATAGACAAGGAAGGAATATTGCGAGTCGGGGGTCGACTCAGTCATTCGTCGATGACCTTCGCCCAGAAACATCCCATAGTATTACCCAAGTCATCCGTTACAACACGCATCATAGAACACGAGCACAAGATCCACATGCATTCCGGAACGCAGGCTACGTTATACGCAGTAAGACAAAGATACTGGCCCGTCAACGGTCGAAGTCAAGTATGGCGGGCGATCAAAGGCTGCGTCCGCTGCTGCGGCGCTCAACCACCGCCGGTAGAATACGTGATGGGTAATCTGCCGGAGGCGCGAGTAACGGAATCTCGCCCATTCACAAACGTCGGCGTCGATTACTGCGGGCCGTTCCACATCAAGGAAAAACGAGATTGTAACCGTTGTCAGATAAAGGTATACGTAGCCATTTTCGTATGCCTAGCAATTAAAGCGGTACACATCGAGCTCGTTGACGATCTCACTAGCGAAGCCTTCATCGCCGCTCTTCGCAGATTTATCGCTCGACGAGGGTATTGCTCCACCATCCATTCTGATAACGGCACCAACTTCAGAGGAGCAAGCAGCGAATTACGAGAGCTTCACGATTTATTACAATCGGACGATCACAAGGAAAAAGTAACCGCATTTTTAGCCGACAAACAAATCGAATGGCGCTTCATTCCCCCTCATTCACCGCATTTCGGTGGGCTATGGGAAGCAGCGGTGAAGTCATTCAAACGCCACCTCAGGCGTGTAGCCGGCAACGAGTTACTCACCTCTGAACAATTGAATACTCTTATCATAGAAATAGAAGCAGTCCTCAATTCCCGCCCGCTAACTCCTATCTCCACCGATCCAAATGATCTCCTAGTCCTCACTCCCGGACATTTTCTCATTGGCGATTCACTAATGTGCTTACGTGATCGAGATTTCAGAGACATTCCATCGAACCGACTCTCCAGATGGCAGCATATCCAACAGCTTAAACAGCATTTTTGGAACCGCTGGCATAAGGAGTATTTGAACGAGTTAACCAAACGCAATAAGTGGAGCAAGGGTGGACACGGCATCCAAAAAGGCACAATCGTCATCCTCAGAGAGGACAACGTTCCCTCCATGCATTGGCCTCTGGGCCGAGTTATCAAGGTTCATCCAGGCGCCGATGGTGTCATCCGGACAGCTACAGTTTAGACGGCAAAGAGCGTTTTGGATCGGGCCGTCAAAAGGCTTGTCCCACTGCCAATTCAACCCGATCTCGAGAAACCCGAACAACTAGCCACCGAGACGAACTAAGATAGGAACTTCAACCACATCTCGCTAATTTGATCGGTACCCTCTCAACGGGGGGAGAATGTTACGCCATGCGGCTTGCCATAGATCATATTCTTAACCGTCGGTCGCGGCACTATAATGTCGCGGACGGATCGTCGTTGCTGCCCGACAAATAAACATTGTAGTGGCAAGCGCATGGCTCATTAAGCGGAGCGACCTCCAGAGGCGTCGATTCGTGGCCGTTATTTTATTTGGCGTAAACAAATGTGGCGTGATCCGAACGTAGTGGGGGTCATCTTCCAGAAAAAACCAACAAATCGAAGGGCGGACAGAACGTTTCGAGAAGCCAAACAGTCAATACATATCTTATATCGCGCATTACGTAGTTACATTTCTTTTGTTGTTCCATTTATATCTTTCTAATTAATAAGTTGTTGAAATAAACGTTAATTTATTAGTGTTAACACAGTGCTATATTCATTGAACCACCTCTGTTATCCTAAACGAAACAGCGTAACGACTATTTCGCGGCGTCGATTAACATGATCGTAGCGAGAATTTACAACTCTCGTTGACGTGCTATCTCGCGATCACGTCTCTCCGCGAACGGTCGTAACACCGTCATTTCCTTCCCGTTGGAGATATTTCGACGCTTAAGCGCTCGTTATACTCCACTTTACACTGTAAGTGCAACGCACTACCGTTTAAGAGTCGAAACAAGCAAAAAAACTCGCAAATCGCGAAGATTTCGTCGATTTTGAAGAGAACTAACTGTCATTTCCTTCCCGTTCGAGATATTTCGACGTTTAAGCGCCCGTTGAACTCCATTTTACACTGCAAATGCGATGCACTACCGTTTAAGCGTCGGAACAAGCAAAATAGCTCGCAAATCACGAAGATTTCGTCGAATTTGACGAAAAGTAACTGTCATTTCCATCCCGTTTGAGATATTTCGACGTTTAAGCGCTCGTTGAACTCCATTTTACGCTGCAAAGGTAATGCACTACGGCTTGGGCGTCGAAACAAGCGAAACTGGTCGCAAATCGCGACGATTTCGTCGATTTTGACGAAAACTAACTGTCATATCCATCCCGAATCTGATATTTCGACGTTTAAGCGCCCGTTGAACTCCATTTTACACTGCAAATGCAATGCACTACCGTTTAAGCGTCGTGACAAGCAAAATAGCTCGCAAATCGCGATGATTTCGTCGATTTTGACGAAAACTAACTGTCATTTCCTTCCCGTTGTAGATATTTCGACGTTTAAGCGCTCGTTGAACTCCATTTTACACTGCAAATATAATGCACTACCGTAAAGGAGTAGATACAAGCAAAATAGCTCGCAAATCGCGAAGATTTCGTCGATTTTGATGAAATCTAGCCGTCATTTCCTTCCCGTAGGAGATATTTCGACGCTTAAGCGCTCGTTGTACTCCACTTTACACTGTAAGTGCAATGCACTACCGTTTAAGAGTCGAAACAAGCAAAATAACTCGCAAATCGCGACGATTTCGTCGATTTTGACGAAAACTAACTGTCATATCCATCCCGAATCTGATATTTCGACGTTTATGCGCCCGTTGAACTCCATTTTACACTGCAAATGCAATGCACTACCGTTTAAGCGTCGTGACAAGCAAAATAGCTCGCAAATCGCGATGATTTCGTCGATTTTGACGAAAACTAACTGTCATTTCCTTCCCGTTGTAGATATTTCGACGTTTAAGCGCTCGTTGAACTCCATTTTACACTGCAAATGCAATGCACTACCGTTTAAGCGTCGAAACCAGCAAAATAGCTCGCAAATCGCGAAGATTTCGTCGATTTTGCATTAAACTAACTGTCATTTCCTTCCCGTTAGAGATATTTCGACGTTTAAGCGCTCGTTGAACTCCATTTTACACTGCAAATGCAACGCACTGACGTTTAAATGTCGAAACAAGCAAAATAGCTCGCAAATCGCGAAGATTTCGTCGATTTTGCATTAAAGTAACTGTCATTTCCTTCCCGTTAGAGATATTTCGACGTTTAAGCGCTCGTTGAACTCCATTTTACACTGCAAAGGTAATGCACTACGGCTTGGGCGTCGAAACAAGCGAAACTGGTCGCAAATCGCGACGATTTCGTCGATTTTGACGAAAACTAACTGTCATTTCCTTCCCGTTTGAGATATTTCGACGTTTAAGCGCCCGTTGAACTCCATTTTACACTGCAAATGTAATGCGCTACCGTTTAAGTGTCGAAACAAGTAATATAGCTCGCAAATCGCGAAAATTTCGCCGATTTTGACGAAATCTAGCCGTCATTTCCTTCCCGTTGGAGATATTTCGACGTTTAAGCGCTCGTTGAACTCCATTTTACACTGCAAATGAGATGCACTACCGTTTAAGCGTCGAAACAAGCAAAATAGCTCGCAAATCGCGCAGATTTCGTCGATTTTGACGAAAACTAACTGTCATTTCCATCCCGTTTCTGATATTTCGACGTTTAAGCGCTCGTTGAACTCCATTTTACACTGCAAATGCAATGCACTACCGTTAAAGCGTCGAAACAAGCAAAATAGCTCGCAAATCGCGCAGATTTCGTCGATTTTGACGAAAACTAACTGTCATTTCCTTCCCGTTTGTGATATTTCGACGTTTAAGCGCCCGTTGAACTCCATTTTACACTGCAAATGCAATGCACTACCGTTTAAGCGTCGTGACAAGCAAAATAGCTCGCAAATCGCGATGATTTCGTCGATTTTGAAGAAAACTAACTGTCATTTCCTTCCCGTTGGAGATATTTCGACGTTTAAGCGCTCGTTGAACTCCATTTTACACTGCAAATGTAATGCACTACCGTAAAAGAGTAGAAACAAGCAAAATAGCTCGCAAATCGCGAAGATTTCGTCGATTTTGACGAAAACTAACTATCATTTCCTTCCCGTTTGAGATATTTCGACGTTTAAGCGCCCGTTGAACTCCATTTTACACTGCAAATGTAATGCGCTACCGTTTAAGTGTCGAAACAAATAATATAGCTCGCAAATCGCGAAAATTTCGCCGATTTTGACGAAATCTAGCCGTCATTTCCTTCCCGTTGGAGATATTTCGACGCTTAAGCGCTCGTTGTACTCCACTTTACACTGCAAATGCAATGCACTACCGTTTAAGCGTCGTGACAAGCAAAATAGCTCGCAAATCGCGATGATTTCGTCGATTTTGACGAAAACTAACTGTCATTTCCTTCCCGTTGTAGATATTTCGACGTTTAAGCGCTCGTTGAACTCCATTTTACACTGCAAATGTAATGCACTACCGTAAAGGAGTAGATACAAGCAAAATAGCTCGCAAGTCGCGATGATTTCGTCGATTTTGTCGAAAACTAACTGTCATTTCCTTCCCGTTGGAGATATTTCGACGTTTAAGCGCTCGTTGAACTCCATTTTACACTGCAAATGCAATGCACTATCGTTTAAGCGTCGAAACAAGCAAAATAGCACGCAAACCGCGAAGATTTCGTCGATTTTGACGAAAACTAACTGTCATTTCCTTCCCGTTTGAGATATTTCGACGTTAAAGCGCCCGTTGAACTCCATTTTACACTGCAAATGTAATGCACTACCGTTTAAGCGTCGAAACAAGCAAAATAGCTCGCTAATCGCGAAGATTTCGTCGATTTTGACGAAAACTAACTGTCATTTCCTTCCCGTTTGAGATATTTCGACGTTTAAGCGCCCGTTGAACTCCATTTTACACTGCAAATGTAATGCGCTACCGTTTAAGTGTCGAAACAAGTAATATAGCTCGCAAATCGCGAAAATTTCACCGATTTTGACGAAATCTAGCCGTCATTCCCTTCCCGTTGGAGATATTTCGACGTTTAAGCGCTCGTTGAACTCCATTTTACACGCCAAGTGTAATGCACTACCGTTTAAGCGTCGAAACAAGCAAAATAGCTCGTAAGTCGCGAAAATTTCGTCGATTTTAACGAAAACTAACTGTCAGTTCCTTCCCGTTCGAGACATTTCGACGTTTAAGCGCCCGTTGAACTCCATTTTACACTGCAAATGTAATGCGCTACCGTTTAAGCGTCGAAACAAGCAAAATAGCTCGCAAATCGCGAAGATTTCGTCGATTTTGACGAAAACTAACAGTCATTTCCTTCCCGTTGGAGACATTTCGAAGTTTAAGCGCTCGTCGAACTCCATTTTACACTGCAAATGCGATGCATTACGGCTTGGGCGTCGAAACAAGCGAAACTGGTCGCAAATCGCGACGATTTCGTCGATTTTGACGAAATCTAACTGTCATTTCCATCCCGTTTGTGATATTTCGACGTTTAAGGGCTCGTTGAACTCCATTTTACACTGCAAATGTAATGCACTACCGTAAAAGAGTAGATACAAGCAAAATGGATCGCAAATCGCGATGATTTCGTCGATTTTGACGAAAACTAACTGTCATTTCCTTCCCGTTGTAGATATTTCGACGTTTAAGCGCTCGTTGAACTCCATTTTACACTGCAAATGTAATGCACTACCGTAAAGGAGTAGATACAAGCAAAATAGCTCGCAAGTCGCGAAGATTTCGTCGATTTTGACGAAAACTAACTATCATTTCCTTCCCGTTTGAGATATTTCGACGTTTAAGCGCCCGTTGAACTCCATTTTACACTGCAAATGCAATGCACTACCGTTAAAGCGTCGAAACAAGCAAAATAGCTCGCAAATCGCGCAGATTTCGTCGATTTTGACGAAAACTAACTGTCATTTCCTTCCCGTTTGTGATATTTCGACGTTTAAGCGCCCGTTGAACTCCATTTTACACTGCAAATGCAATGCACTACCGTTTAAGCGTCGTGACAAGCAAAATAGCTCGCAAATCGCGATGATTTCGTCGATTTTGAAGAAAACTAACTGTCATTTCCTTCCCGTTGGAGATATTTCGACGTTTAAGCGCTCGTTGAACTCCATTTTACACTGCAAATGTAATGCACTACCGTAAAAGAGTAGAAACAAGCAAAATAGCTCGCAAATCGCGAAGATTTCGTCGATTTTGACGAAAACTAACTATCATTTCCTTCCCGTTTGAGATATTTCGACGTTTAAGCGCCCGTTGAACTCCATTTTACACTGCAAATGTAATGCGCTACCGTTTAAGTGTCGAAACAAATAATATAGCTCGCAAATCGCGAAAATTTCGCCGATTTTGACGAAATCTAGCCGTCATTTCCTTCCCGTTGGAGATATTTCGACGCTTAAGCGCTCGTTGTACTCCACTTTACACTGCAAATGCAATGCACTACCGTTTAAGCGTCGTGACAAGCAAAATAGCTCGCAAATCGCGATGATTTCGTCGATTTTGACGAAAACTAACTGTCATTTCCTTCCCGTTGTAGATATTTCGACGTTTAAGCGCTCGTTGAACTCCATTTTACACTGCAAATGTAATGCACTACCGTAAAGGAGTAGATACAAGCAAAATAGCTCGCAAGTCGCGATGATTTCGTCGATTTTGTCGAAAACTAACTGTCATTTCCTTCCCGTTGGAGATATTTCGACGTTTAAGCGCTCGTTGAACTCCATTTTACACTGCAAATGCAATGCACTATCGTTTAAGCGTCGAAACAAGCAAAATAGCACGCAAACCGCGAAGATTTCGTCGATTTTGACGAAAACTAACTGTCATTTCCTTCCCGTTTGAGATATTTCGACGTTAAAGCGCCCGTTGAACTCCATTTTACACTGCAAATGTAATGCACTACCGTTTAAGCGTCGAAACAAGCAAAATAGCTCGCTAATCGCGAAGATTTCGTCGATTTTGACGAAAACTAACTGTCATTTCCTTCCCGTTTTAGATATTTCGACGTTTAAGCGCCCGTTGAACTCCATTTTACACTGCAAATGTAATGCGCTACCGTTTAAGTGTCGAAACAAGTAATATAGCTCGCAAATCGCGAAAATTTCACCGATTTTGACGAAATCTAGCCGTCATTCCCTTCCCGTTGGAGATATTTCGACGTTTAAGCGCTCGTTGAACTCCATTTTACACGCCAAGTGTAATGCACTACCGTTTAAGCGTCGAAACAAGCAAAATAGCTCGTATGTCGCGAAAATTTCGTCGATTTTAACGAAAACTAACTGTCAGTTCCTTCCCGTTCGAGACATTTCGACGTTTAAGCGCCCGTTGAACTCCATTTTACACTGCAAATGTAATGCGCTACCGTTTAAGCGTCGAAACAAGCAAAATAGCTCGCAAATCGCGAAGATTTCGTCGATTTTGACGAAAACTAACAGTCATTTCCTTCCCGTTGGAGACATTTCGAAGTTTAAGCGCTCGTTGAACTCCATTTTACACTGCAAATGCGATGCATTACGGCTTGGGCGTCGAAACAAGCGAAACTGGTCGCAAATCGCGACGATTTCGTCGATTTTGACGAAATCTAACTGTCATTTCCATCCCGTTTGTGATATTTCGACGTTTAAGGGCTCGTTGAACTCCATTTTACACTGCAAATGTAATGCACTACCGTAAAAGAGTAGATACAAGCAAAATGGATCGCAAATCGCGATGATTTCGTCGATTTTGACGAAAACTAACTGTCATTTCCTTCCCGTTGTAGATATTTCGACGTTTAAGCGCTCGTTGAACTCCATTTTACACTGCAAATGTAATGCACTACCGTAAAGGAGTAGATACAAGCAAAATAGCTCGCAAGTCGCGAAGATTTCGTCGATTTTGACGAAAACTAACTATCATTTCCTTCCCGTTTGAGATATTTCGACGTTTAAGCGCCCGTTGAACTCCATTTTACACTGCAAATGTAATGCGCTACCGTTTAAGTGTCGAAACAAATAATATAGCTCGCAAATCGCGAAAATTTCGCCGATTTTGACGAAATCTAGCCGTCATTTCCTTCCCGTTGGAGATATTTCGACGCTTAAGCGCTCGTTGTACTCCACTTTACACTGCAAATGCAATGCACTACCGTTTAAGCGTCGACACAAGCAAAATAGCTCGCAAATCGCGATGATTTCATCGATTTTGACGAAAACTAACTGTCATTTCCTTCCCGTTGTAGATATTTCGACGTTTAAGCGCTCGTTGAACTCCATTTTACACTGCAAATGTAATGCACTACCGTAAAGGAGTAGATACAAGCAAAATAGCTCGCAAGTCGCGATGATTTCGTCGATTTTGTCGAAAACTAACTGTCATTTCCTTCCCGTTGGAGATATTTCGACGTTTAAGCGCTCGTTGAACTCCATTTTACACTGCAAATGCAATGCACTATCGTTTAAGCGTCGAAACAAGCAAAATAGCACGCAAACCGCGAAGATTTCGTCGATTTTGACGAAAACTAACTGTCATTTCCTTCCCGTTTGAGATATTTCGACGTTAAAGCGCCCGTTGAACTCCATTTTACACTGCAAATGTAATGCACTACCGTTTAAGCGTCGAAACAAGCAAAATAGCTCGCTAGTCGCGAAGATTTCGTCGATTTTGACGAAAACTAACTGTCATTTCCTTCCCGTTTGAGATATTTCGACGTTTAAGCGCCCGTTGAACTCCATTTTACACTGCAAATGTAATGCGCTACCGTTTAAGTGTCGAAACAAGTAATATAGCTCGCAAATCGCGAAAATTTCTCCGATTTTGACGAAATCTAGCCGTCATTTCCTTCCCGTTGGAGATATTTCGACGTTTAAGCGCTCGTTGAACTCCATTTTACACGCCAAGTGTAATGCACTACCGTTTAAGCGTCGAAACAAGCAAAATAGCTCGTAAGTCGCGAAAATTTCGTCGATTTTAACGAAAACTAACTGTCAGTTCCTTCTCGTTCGAGACATTTCGACGTTTAAGCGCCCGTTGAACTCCATTTTACACTGCAAATGTAATGCGCTACCGTTTAAGCGTCGAAACAAGCAAAATAGCTCGCAAATCGCGCAGATTTCGTAGATTTTGACGAAAACTAACTGTCATTTCCTTCCCGTTTGTGATATTTCGACGTTTAAGCGCCCGTTGAACTCCATTTTACACTGCAAATGCAATGCACTACCGTTTAAGCGTCGTGACAAGCAAAATAGCTCGCAAATCGCGATGATTTCGTCGATTTTGAAGAAAACTAACTGTCATTTCCTTCCCGTTGGAGATATTTCGACGTTTAAGCGCTCGTTGAACTCCATTTTACACTGCAAATGTAATGCACTACAGTAAAAGAGTAGATACAAGCAAAATAGCTCGCAAATCGCGAAGATTTCGTCGATTTTGACGAAAACTAACTATCATTTCCTTCCCGTTTGAGATATTTCGACGTTTAAGCGCCCGTTGAACTCCATTTTACACTGCAAATGTAATGCGCTACCGTTTAAGTGTCGAAACAAGTAATATAGCTCGCAAATCGCGCAGATTTCGTCGATTTTGACGAAAACTATCTGTCATTTCCATCCCGTTTCTGATATTTCGACGTTTAAGCGCTCGTTGAACTCCATTTTACACTGCAAATGCAATGCACTACCGTTAAAGCGTCGAAACAAGCAAAATAGCTCGCAAATCGCGCAGATTTCGTCGATTTTGACGAAAACTAACTGTCATTTCCTTCCCGTTTGAGATATTTCGACGTTTAAGCGCCCGTTGAACTCCATTTTACACTGCAAATGCAATGCACTACCGTTTAAGCGTCGTGACAAGCAAAATAGCTCGCAAATCGCGATGATTTCGTCGATTTTGAAGAAAACTAACTGTCATTTCCTTTCCGTTGGAGATATTTCGACGTTTAAGCGCTCGTTGAACTCCATTTTACACTGCAAATGTAATGCACTACCGTAAAAGAGTAGAAACAAGCAAAATAGCTCGCAAATCGCGATGATTTCGTCGATTTTGAAGAAAACTAACTGTCATTTCCTTCCCGTTGGAGATATTTCGACGTTTAAGCGCTCGTTGAACTCCATTTTACACTGCAAATGTAATGCACTACCGTAAAAGAGTAGAAACAAGCAAAATAGCTCGCAAATCGCGAAGATTTCGTCGATTTTGACGAAAACTAACTATCATTTCCTTCCCGTTTGAGATATTACGACGTTTAAGCGCCCGTTGAACTCCATTTTACACTGCAAATGTAATGCGCTACCGTTTAAGTTTCGAAACAAATAATATAGCTCGCAAATCGCGAAAATTTCGCCGATTTTGACGAAATCTAGCCGTCATTTCCTTCCCGTTGGAGATATTTCGACGCTTAAGCGCTCGTTGTACTCCACTTTACACTGCAAATGCAATGCACTACCGTTTAAGCGTCGTGACAAGCAAAATAGCTCGCAAATCGCGATGATTTCGTCGATTTTGACGAAAACTAACTGTCATTTCCTTCCCGTTGTAGATATTTCGACGTTTAAGCGCTCGTTGAACTCCATTTTACACTGCAAATGTAATGCACTACCGTAAAGGAGTAGATACAAGCAAAATAGCTCGCAAGTCGCGATGATTTCGTCGATTTTGTCGAAAACTAACTGTCATTTCCTTCCCGTTGGAGATATTTCGACGTTTAAGCGCTCGTTGAACTCCATTTTACACTGCAAATGCAATGCACTATCGTTTAAGCGACGAAACAAGCAAAATAGCTCGCAAACCGCGAAGATTTCGTCGATTTTGACGAAAACTAACTGTCATTTCCTTCCCGTTTGAGATATTTCGACGTTAAAGCGCCCGTTGAACTCCATTTTACACTGCAAATGTAATGCACTACCGTTTAAGCGTCGAAACAAGCAAAATAGCTCGCTAATCGCGAAGATTTCGTCGATTTTGACGAAAACTAACTGTCATTTCCTTCCCGTTTGAGATATTTCGACGTTTAAGCGCCCGTTGAACTCCATTTTACACTGCAAATGTAATGCGCTACCGTTTAAGTGTCGAAACAAGCAAAATAGCTCGCAAATCGCGAAGATTTCATCGATTTTGACGAAAACTAACAGTCATTTCCTTCCCGTTGGAGACATTTCGAAGTTTAAGCGCTCGTTGAACTCCATTTTACACTGCAAATGCGATGCATTACGGCTTGGGCGTCGAAACAAGCGAAACTGGTCGCAAATCGCGACGATTTCGTCGATTTTGACGAAATCTAACTGTCATTTCCATCCCGTTTGTGATATTTCGACGTTTAAGGGCTCGTTGAACTCCATTTTACACTGCAAATGTAATGCACTACCGTAAAAGAGTAGATACAAGCAAAATGGATCGCAAATCGCGATGATTTCGTCGATTTTGACGAAAACTAACTGTCATTTCCTTCCCGTTGTAGATATTTCGACGTTTAAGCGCCCGTTGAACTCCATTTTACACTGCAAATGTAATGCGCTACCGTTTAAGTGTCGAAACAAGTAATATAGCTCGCAAATCGCGAAAATTTCACCGATTTTGACGAAATCTAGCCGTCATTTCCTTCCCGTTGGAGATATTTCGACGTTTAAGCGCTCGTTGAACTCCATTTTACACGCCAAGTGTAATGCACTACCGTTTAAGCGTCGAAACAAGCAAAATAGCTCGTAAGTCGCGAAAATTTCGTCGATTTTAACGAAAACTAACTGTCAGTTCCTTCCCGTTCGAGACATTTCGACGTTTAAGCGCCCGTTGAACTCCATTTTACACTGCAAATGTAATGCGCTACCGTTTAAGCGTCGAAACAAGCAAAATAGCTCGCAAATCGCGAAGATTTCGTCGATTTTGACGAAAACTAACAGTCATTTCCTTCCCGTTGGAGACATTTCGAAGTTTAAGCGCTCGTTGAACTCCATTTTACACTGCAAATGCGATGCATTACGGCTTGGGCGTCGAAACAAGCGAAACTGGTCGCAAATCGCGACGATTTCGTCGATTTTGACGAAATCTAACTGTCATTTCCATCCCGTTTGTGATATTTCGACGTTTAAGGGCTCGTTGAACTCCATTTTCCACTGCAAATGCAATGCACTACCGGTTAAGCGTCGAAACCAGCAAAATAGCTCGCAAATCGCGAAGATTTCGTCGATTTTGCATTAAACTAACTGTCATTTCCTTCCAGTTAGAGATATTTCGACGTTTAAGCGCTCGTTGAACTCCATTTTACACTGCAAATGCAACGCACTGACGTTTAAACGTCGAAACATGCAAAATAGCTCGCAAATCGCGAAGATTTCGTCGATTTTGCATTAAAGTAACTGTCATTTCCTTCCCGTTTGAGATATTTCGACGTTTAAGCGCCCGTTGAACTCCATTTTACACTGCAAATGTAATGCGCTACCGTTTAAGCGTCGAAACCAGCAAAATAGCTCGCAAATCGCGAAGATTTCGTCGATTTTGCATTAAACTAACTGTCATTTCCTTCCAGTTAGAGATATTTCGACGTTTAAGCGCTCGTTGAACTCCATTTTACACTGCAAATGCAACGCACTGACGTTTAAACGTCGAAACATGCAAAATAGCTCGCAAATCGCGAAGATTTCGTCGATTTTGCATTAAAGTAACTGTCATTTCCTTCCAGTTAGAGATATTTCGACGTTTAAGCGCTCGTTGAACTCCATTTTACACTGCAAATGTAATGCACTACCGTATAAGAGTAGATACAAGCAAAATAGCTCGCAAATCGCGACGACTTCGTCGATTTCGACGAAAAGTAACTGTCATTTCCATCCCGTTTGAGATATTTCGACGTTTAAGCGCTCGTTGAACTCCATTTTACACTGCAAATGCAATGCACTACCGTTTAAGCGTCGAAACCAGCAAAATAGCTCGCAAATCGCGAAGATTTCGTCGATTTTGCATTAAACTAACTGTCATTTCCTTCCAGTTAGAGATATTTCGACGTTTAAGCGCTCGTTGAACTCCATTTTACACTGCAAATGCAACGCACTGACGTTTAAACGTCGAAACATGCAAAATAGCTCGCAAATCGCGAAGATTTCGTCGATTTTGCATTAAAGTAACTGTCATTTCCTTCCCGTTTGAGATATTTCGACGTTTAAGCGCCCGTTGAACTCCATTTTACACTGCAAATGTAATGCGCTACCGTTTAAGTGTCGAAACAAGTAATATAGCTCGCAAATCGCGAAAATTTCGCCGATTTTGACGAAATCTAGCCGTCATTTCCTTCCCGTTTGACATACTTCGACGTTTAAGCGCCCGTTGAACTCCATTTTACACTGCAAATGCAATGCACTACCGTTTAAGCGTCGTGACAAGCAAAATAGCTCGCAAATCGCGATGATTTCGTCGATCTTGAAGAAATCTAGCCGTCATTTCCTTCCCGTTGGAGATATTTCGACGCTTAAGCGCTCGTTGTACTCCACTTTACACTGCAAATGCAATGCACTACCGTTTAAGCGTCGTGACAAGCAAAATAGCTCGCAAATCGCGATGATTTCGTCGATTTTGACGAAAACTAACTGTCATTTCCTTCCCGTTGTAGATATTTCGACGTTTAAGCGCTCGTTGAACTCCATTTTACACTGCAAATGTAATGCACTACCGTAAAGGAGTAGATACAAGCAAAATAGCTCGCAAGTCGCGATGATTTCGTCGATTTTGTCGAAAACTAACTGTCATTTCCTTCCCGTTGGAGATATTTCGACGTTTAAGCGCTCGTTGAACTCCATTTTACACTGCAAATGCAATGCACTATCGTTTAAGCGTCGAAACAAGCAAAATAGCTCGCAAATCGCGCAGATTCCGTCGATTTTGACGAAAACTAACTGTCATTTCCATCCCGTTTCTGATATTTCGACGTTTAAGCGCTCGTTGAACTCCATTTTACACTGCAAATGCAATGCACTACCGTTAAAGCGTCGAAACAAGCAAAATAGCTCGCAAATCGCGCAGATTTCGTCGATTTTGACGAAAACTAACTGTCATTTCCTTCCCGTTTGTGATATTTCGACGTTTAAGCGCCCGTTGAACTCCATTTTACACTGCAAATGCAATGCACTACCGTTTAAGCGTCGTGACAAGCAAAATAGCTCGCAAATCGCGATGATTTCGTCGATTTTGAAGAAAACTAACTGTCATTTCCTTCCCGTTGGAGATATTTCGACGTTTAAGCGCTCGTTGAACTCCATTTTACACTGCAAATGTAATGCACTACAGTAAAAGAGTAGATACAAGCAAAATAGCTCGCAAATCGCGAAGATTTCGTCGATTTTGACGAAAACTAACTATCATTTCCTTCCCGTTTGAGATATTTCGACGTTTAAGCGCCCGTTGAACTCCATTTTACACTGCAAATGTAATGCGCTACCGTTTAAGTGTCGAAACAAGTAATATAGCTCGCAAATCGCGCAGATTTCGTCGATTTTGACGAAAACTAACTGTCATTTCCATCCCGTTTCTGATATTTCGACGTTTAAGCGCTCGTTGAACTCCATTTTACACTGCAAATGCAATGCACTACCGTTAAAGCGTCGAAACAAGCAAAATAGCTCGCAAATCGCGCAGATTTCGTCGATTTTGACGAAAACTAACTGTCATTTCCTTCCCGTTTGAGATATTTCGACGTTTAAGCGCCCGTTGAACTCCATTTTACACTGCAAATGCAATGCACTACCGTTTAAGCGTCGTGACAAGCAAAATAGCTCGCAAATCGCGATGATTTCGTCGATTTTGAAGAAAACTAACTTTCATTTCCTTCCCGTTGGAGATATTTCGACGTTTAAGCGCTCGTTGAACTCCATTTTACACTGCAAATGTAATGCACTACCGTAAAAGAGTAGAAACAAGCAAAATAGCTCGCAAATCGCGAAGATTTCGTCGATTTTGACGAAAACTAACTATCATTTCCTTCCCGTTTGAGATATTTCGACGTTTAAGCGCCCGTTGAACTCCATTTTACACTACAAATGTAATGCGCTACCGTTTAAGTGTCGAAACAAATAATATAGCTCGCAAATCGCGAAAATTTCGCCGATTTTGACGAAATCTAGCCGTCATTTCCTTCCCGTTGGAGATATTTCGACGCTTAAGCGCTCGTTGTACTCCACTTTACACTGCAAATGCAATGCACTACCGTTTAAGCGTCGTGACAAGCAAAATAGCTCGCAAATCGCGATGATTTCGTCGATTTTGACGAAAACTAACTGTCATTTCCTTCCCGTTGTAGATATTTCGACGTTTAAGCGCTCGTTGAACTCCATTTTACACTGCAAATGTAATGCACTACCGTAAAGGAGTAGATACAAGCAAAATAGCTCGCAAGTCGCGATGATTTCTTCGATTTTGTCGAAAACTAACTGTCATTTCCTTCCCGTTGGAGATATTTCGACGTTTAAGCGCCCGTTGAACTCCATTTTACACTGCAAATGTAATGCGCTACCGTTTAAGTGTCGAAACAAGTAATATAGCTCGCAAATCGCGAAAATTTCACCGATTTTGACGAAATCTAGCCGTCATTTCCTTCCCGTTGGAGATATTTCGACGTCTAAGCGCTCGTTGAACTCCATTTTACACGCCAAGTGTAATGCACTACCGTTTAAGCGTCGAAACAAGCAAAATAGCTCGTAAGTCGCGAAAATTTCGTCGATTTTAACGAAAACTAACTGTCAGTTCCTTCCCGTTCGAGACATTTCGACGTTTAAGCGCCCGTTGAACTCCATTTTACACTGCAAATGTAATGCGCTACCGTTTAAGCGTCGAAACAAGCAAAATAGCTCGCAAATCGCGAAGATTTCGTCGATTTTGACGAAAACTAACAGTCATTTCCTTCCCGTTGGAGACATTTCGAAGTTTAAGCGCTCGTTGAACTCCATTTTACACTGCAAATGCGATGCATTACGGCTTGGGCGTCGAAACAAGCGAAACTGGTCGCAAATCGCGACGATTTCGTCGATTTTGACGAAATCTAACTGTCATTTCCATCCCGTTTGTGATATTTCGACGTTTAAGGGCTCGTTGAACTCCATTTTACACTGCAAATGTAATGCACTACCGTAAAAGAGTAGATACAAGCAAAATAGATCGCAAATCGCGATGATTTCGTCGATTTTGACGAAAACTAACTGTCATTTCCTTCCCGTTGTAGATATTTCGACGTTTAAGCGCTCGCTGAACTCCATTTTACACTGCAAATGCAATGCACTACCGTTAAAGCGTCGAAACAAGCAAAATAGCTCGCAAATCGCGCAGATTTCGTCGATTTTGACGAAAACTAACTGTCATTTCCTTCCCGTTTGAGATATTTCGACGTTTAAGCGCCCGTTGAACTCCATTTTCCACTGCAAATGCAATGCACTACCGTAAAAGAGTAGATACAAGCAAAATAGCTCGCAAATCGCGAAGATTTCGTCGATTTTCACGAAAACTAACTATCATTTCCTTCCCGTTTGAGATATTTCGACGTTTAAGCGCTCGTTGAACTCCATTTTACACTGCAAATGTAATGCACTACCGTATAAGAGTAGATACAAGCAAAATAGCTCGCAAATCGCGACGACTTCGTCGATTTCGACGAAAAGTAACTGTCATTTCCATCCCGTTTGAGATATTTCGACGTTTAAGCGCTCGCTGAACTCCATTTTACACTGCAAATGCAATGCACTACCGTTTAAGCGTCGAAACCAGCAAAATAGCTCGCAAATCGCGAAGATTTCGTCGATTTTGCATTAAACTAACTGTCATTTCCTTCCCGTTAGAGATATTTCGACGTTTAAGCGCTCGTTGAACTCCATTTTACACTGCAAATGCAACGCACTGACGTTTAAACGTCGAAACATGCAAAATAGCTCGCAAATCGCGAAGATTTCGTCGATTTTGCATTAAAGTAACTGTCATTTCCTTCCCGTTTGAGATATTTCGACGTTTAAGCGCCCGTTGAACTCCATTTTACACTGCAAATGCAATGCACTACCGTTTAAGCATCGTGACAAGCAAAATAGCTCGCAAATCGCGATGATTTCGTCGATCATGAAGAAATCTAGCCGTCATTTCCTTCCCGTTGGAGATATTTCGACGCTTAAGCGCTCGTTGTACTCCACTTTACACTGCAAATGCAATGCACTACCGTTTAAGCGTCGTGACAAGCAAAATAGCTCGCAAATCGCGATGATTTCGTCGATTTTGACGAAAACTAACTGTCATTTCCTTCCCGTTGTAGATATTTCGACGTTTAAGCGCTCGTTGAACTCCATTTTACACTGCAAATGTAATGCACTACCGTAAAGGAGTAGATACAAGCAAAATATCTCGCAAGTCGCGATGATTTCGTCGATTTTGTCGAAAACTAACTGTCATTTCCTTCCCGTTGGAGATATTTCGACGTTTAAGCGCTCGTTGAACTCCATTTTACACTGCAAATGCAATGCACTATCGTTTAAGCGTCGAAACAAGCAAAATAGCTCGCAAACCGCGAAGATTTCGTCGATTTTGACGAAAACTAACTGTCATTTCCTTCCCATTTGAGATATTTCGACGTTTAAGCGCCCGTTGAACTCCATTTTACACTGCAAATGTAATGCACTACCGGTTAAGCGTCGAAACAAGCAAAATAGCTCGCTAATCGCGAAGATTTCGTCGATTTTGACGAAAACTAACTGTCATTTCCTTCCCGTTTGAGATATTTCGACGTTTAAGCGCCCGTTGAACTCCATTTTACACTGCAAATGTAGTGCGCTACCGTTTAAGTGTCGAAACAAGTAATATAGCTCGCAAATTGCGAAAATTTCGCCGATTTTCACGAAATCTAGCCGTCATTTCCTTCCCGTTGGAGATATTTCGACGTTTAAGCGCTCGTTGAACTCCATTTTACACGCCAAGTGTAATGCACTACCGTTTAAGCGTCGAAACAAGCAAAATAGCTCGTGAGTCGCGAAAATTTCGTCGATTTTAACGAAAACTAACTGTCAGTTCCTCCCCGTTTGAGATATTTCGACGTTTAAGCGCTCGTTGAACTCCATTTTACACTGCAAATGTAATGCACTACCGTATAAGAGTAGATACAAGCAAAATAGCTCGCAAATCGCGACGACTTCGTCGATTTCGACGAAAAGTAACTGTCATTTCCATCCCGTTTGAGATATTTCGACGTTTAAGCGCTCGTTGAACTCCATTTTACACTGCAAATGCAACGCACTGACGTTTAATCGTCGAAACATGCAAAATAGCTCGCAAGTCGCGAAGATTTCGTCGATTTTGCATTAAAGTAACTGTCATTTCCTTCCCGTTTGAGATATTTCGACGTTTAAGCGCCCGTTGAACTCCATTTTACACTGCAAATGTAATGCGCTACCGTTTAAGTGTCGAAACAAGTAATATAGCTCGCAAATCGCGAAAATTTCGCCGATTTTGACGAAATCTAGCCGTCATTTCCTTCCCGTTTGAGATACTTCGACGTTTAAGCGCCCGTTGAACTCCATTTTACACTGCAAATGCAATGCACTACCGTTTAAGCGTCGTGACAAGCAAAATAGCTCGCAAATCGCGATGATTTCGTCGATCTTGAAGAAATCTAGCCGTCATTTCCTTCCCGTTGGAGATATTTCGACGCTTAAGCGCTCGTTGTACTCCACTTTACACTGCAAATGCAATGCACTACCGTTTAAGCGTCGTGACAAGCAAAATAGCTCGCAAATCGCGATGATTTCGTCGATTTTGACGAAAACTAACTGTCATTTCCTTCCCGTTGTAGATATTTCGACGTATAAGCGCTCGTTGAACTCCATTTTACACTGCAAATGTAATGCACTACCGTAAAGGAGTAGATACAAGCAAAATAGCTCGCAAGTCGCGATGATTTCGTCCATTTTGTCGAAAACTAACTGTCATTTCCTTCCCGTTGGAGATATTTCGACGTTTAAGCGCTCGTTGAACTCCATTTTACACTGCAAATGCAATGCACTATCGTTTAAGCGTCGAAACAAGCAAAATAGCTCGCAAACCGCGAAGATTTCGTCGATTTTAACGAAAACTAACTGTCAGTTCCTTCCCGTTCGAGATATTTCGACGTTTAAGCGCTCATTTCACTCCATTTTACACTGCAAATGTAATGCACTACCGTTTAAGCGTCGAAACAAGCAAAATAGCTCGCTAATCGCGAAGATTTCGTCGATTTTGACGAAAACTAACTGTCATTTCTTTCCCGTTTGAGATATTTCGACGTTTAAGCGCTCGTTGAACTCCATTTTACACTGCAAATGTAATGCACTACCGTTTAAGCGTCGAAACAAGCAAAATAGCTCGCTAATCGCGAAGATTTCGTCGATTTTGACGAAAACTAACTGTCATTTCCTTCCCGTTTGAGATATTTCGACGTTTAAGCGCTCGTTGAACTCCACTTTACACTGCAAATGTAATGCGCTACAGTTTAAGTGTCGAAACAAGTAATATAGCTCGGAAATCGCGAAAATTTCGCCGATTTTGACGAAATCTAGCCGTCATTTCCTTCCCGTTGGAGATATTTCGACGTTTAAGCGCTCGTTGAACTCCATTTTACACTGCAAATGCAATGCACTACCGTTTAAGCGTCGAAACAAGCAAAATAGCTCGCAAACCGCGAAGATTTCGTCGATTTTGACGAAAACTAACTGTCATTTCCTTCCCGTTGGAGACATTTCGAAGTTTAAGCGCTCGCTGAACACCATTTTACACTGCAAATGCGATGCACTACCGTTTAAGCGTCGGAACAAGCAAAATAGCTCGCAAATCGCGAAGATTTCGTCGATTTTGATGAAATCTAGCCGTTATTTCCTTCCCGTTGGAGATATTTCGACGCTTAAGCGCTCGTTGTACTCCACTTTACACTGTAAGTGCAATGCACTAACGTTTAAGAGTCGAAACAAGCAATATAGCTCTCAAATCGCGAAAATTTCGCCGATTTTGACGAAATCTAGCCGTCATTTCCTTCCCGTTGGAGATATTTCGACGTTTAAGCGCTCGTTGAACTCCATTTTACACGCCAAGTGTAATGCACTACCGTTTAAGCGTCGAAACAAGCAAAATAGCTCGTAAGTCGCGAAAATTTCGTCGATTTTAACGAAAACTAACTGTCATTTCCTTCCCGTTCGAGATATTTCGACGTTTAAGCGCTCATTTCACTCCATTTTACACTGCAAATGTAATGCACTACCGTTTAAGCGTCGAAACAAGCAAAATAGCTCGCTAATCGCGAAGATTTCGTCGATTTTGATGAAAACTAACTGTCATTTCCTTCCCGTTGGAGATATTTCGACGTTTAAGCGCTCGTTGAACTCCACTTTATACTGCAAATGCAATGCACTATCTTTTAAGCGTCGAAACAAGCAAATGTCACGTCCCGCGCTCCGCACGCGCCGTAACAAGAACAAGAAAACCATTCTATACAAAACGCGCGAATAAGTATTTGAATGCACAAACGAACACACGGCGCTACGAAACTAAAGGAAGGATTAACAAAACGAGGGCGAATAATAAATCCAACCAGTATAAATTAAAATTAATAAAACCAGCTAATGGATTCAACGAGTTACGAACCAAACAAATAAACCGGGAAATAAGAATAACTACAAAAGGGGAAATAATTGAAACGCCAGAAATACATATATATATATATAAATATATTTTAATCAATCAACTTGGAAAGTTACATATAAGTATAAACATATATGCCAAACATGTAATAACCTAGTAAATATTAGAGACAGTACTTCCAATACTATGCAACAAATACAATATTATCAATTTATGAAATATAAGTATATATGAAGTCAAAAACTAATAGTCTAACGAATACATAAAACATACAATATTGTATTATTAAAGAAATAAAGGTTACATTGTCAGAAATATATATATATATATGTGTGTGCGCATTCTACATTATTAAATCAAATTAGTAATCTAAGATACATACTTAAAACTAGCCTACATTCCGGTAAAGATTTATAAAATTAGAACTTCATTACGAAACATGCATGTCTCTATATAAACATATAAATAATCTATTTTCTAAACTAAAACTACTACTAATAATCTACAAAAGAAATAGAACACACAACACAACACTTGGGACTAAGCGACAACCTGTCGATAGGCCAAACGCTCAAAATAATTAACACCGCAACGACTTGAGGAATTGCATACAGAAATTCTATCATCAAACACAAATATGTAAAAACACATTAAACACACAATAATCTAGAAACAAAACCTCCCATACTATGTTGTCACAATACAAGATATACATGAATATATGAAATCAAATGATTGACACATAACCTCAAACACACATTACATCGCTAAAGAATCTAAATGAAAATCACACTGCCAGAAATATATACATGTGCGTGTGCGTGTTCTATTTTATTAAAAGAAGTTAATATAAAATAATTAACATTTCATTTCGTATGAACACTACACCGCCAGGAGGAATATGCATATAAATACGTATATATATATATGTGTGTGTGTGTGTGTGTGTCCGTATGTTTTATATTATCGAATACTCTATAAAATAAACTACTCAAAACAATAAATAACGCAATCGAAGAATTACAAAACATTAGCCATACTGAAGTGACACACGACATAAACATATATATATATACGTATATTCACACGAGCTATGCTATTGTCACTTTAAAACAATATTAATAAATAAATGTTCTAATTGCGGTAGAATAAGGAAAAACGAGCGACAGACGAAAAATTACTTCGATATCAAACAAAACTAAAGACCCGTCACTATAACTTTACTGATGACATTTATGAGCAGCCATGTTAGATTTACACGCATCATGACGACAGGAATATTAGGGATTAATGGAAGTCAGGCGCGAGAAACAAATCATGAAAACACATTGTTAATACTTTTCTTTAATAAATTCTATGCGCAACTACAAATGTAAAAATATATATATATATATAATTAATTAAAAAAGGGGGAAATATAAAATTAAATATATTTAACAAACATAAAATAGATAACACATTTAAAATATATATATATATATATACATCGTACATAAAAACAAGATACATCTAAAAATAATAATAATAAGGAACCTCTGATGGAAATGCCTCCGCAAACATTGTCCGAACGTCGATCACCGAAGCCTAGGGGAACAACAAAAAGGGAAAAAACATTAAAATCGCAAAAACAACCATAATATGCGAATATCCAAACTTACGAAAAATAACTCAAAGAAGGAGGTCCTTGTTGTGGGAGAGCAGCGGAGTTGCGCGTGTTGCCCGAGCGAGCATCGAAGTGATAATGATGCTGCGGCCGCCAGCCTTTGCACGCGCCGAAGAAACACCGGTAATTGCCACGGTACAGCACGTGGAAGTCTCTCGCGGAAAGGATTAGATCAGCATGGAGTGCTTCAAATCTCCTAGACGCTAGTTCAGCAGAAACACAGGACCGATAAAAACTAAGTCGAAATACGGAATTTACGTTTTGTCACGTACGATTCCAAGAAACCCAAACTGCAACATCCCGATTCCCACGGAAGCGTACCCCCAGCGGACCACCACCCCGTGGGGGATGGCATTATAAATAAGCGTAGCAACATAGCGCAGCGCTCATTATTCTTTACGGTTCATTCTTCTTGTGTTCCTTATAATTTGTGTTCATTGTTATTACGGATCATTCGTATTACGTTCACTATTCTTTGTTCATAATTCCTGTGATCATTTTGTTATTACGGCTCATTATATTTTGTGTTCATTGTTACTACGTTCGTTATTGCGCTCATCATTGCGTTTAGAAATTTTGTATAGTATTTTGCGTTTCGGGGCTTTAGTTTTTCGGTCAAGAAAAGAGAACCGCGACTAAGTAAAAGAAAGATTTTATCTTTGAAATCCTCATTTCATCGCTTAGACAGAAACGCGCATTGTAATTGCGGTATTAATCCAGTTAGTAAATTGTTCTGTCTGTATCGAAATAGATAAATAAAGTAAAAGTTGATAGTAAACTATATTCGAGTTCAAGTAATAAACCCAGCAAAAACTTCGACGACCACCGGAGCAGCTGAGGTAATGGCGCGAGACAGCGCCTACTCCTCAAGGTAAGAAAATTAATTTTGAGAATTTCCTTCTTCTCTGATAATTTCGTTGCCCTCGAGAATCGAATTAGAACTTCCTATCATCGATCTCGTTTTATTTTCGTGAACGGTTTTGAAGATAGAATCATTGTTTAAACTTTAACCAAAGGAGTTATCCGCTGTGTCGGCTTGTGCGAACGGTGTTTTCAGCTACTGAAACACCCACTGATCTTCGCATTCCTCCTCCCATTGTTGGCAAAATATTGCCTGTCTTTGGGCAAGACTTGCGAAATCACACAAGTCCCGCACAGAGAGGACCATTAAATACATCGTCGGGGTCAATCGAAAATTAAGAGCAATACCGGCATTGCTATTAACCGATATTCTTGCCATCATTGCATGCGATTGTAAGAGAGAAATAGCAGAACAATTTCCCTTCGAAAATTTAACCAAAGGATCGTTCGCTGTGTTGGCTTGTGCAAACGGTGTTTTCGATTATCGAAGACACCCATCGATCTTCGCATTCCTCCTCCCACTGTTGGTAAAATACTACCCGTCTTTTTGCAAGGCTTGCGAAATCGCACGAGTCCCACACAGAGAAGATCGTTAGAATCATCCTCGATTATTAAACTCAAAAGGCAAGAAAATCGTGGTAACAGAATCCATCGTAGTAAATGAATTGAGTTTCGGTTCTAACGGCAAACTACTACAGCGAAATTAAAGGAGAAGAAGAAGTCAAACGTAAAAATAAATTTATATAAAACAACGAAAAATCTCACATTCCTATCCAATCCAGCAACGCTAAAATATATATATCCAGCTAATAAAATATATAGGGGTAATAATCTAAACAATTCTACATTCAAATAAAAATCCGTTCAACGAGGACAAATATTTATTGTACCCAGATTTAATCCTCTCCCGTGCTAGTATCCCTGCACATAGCAGGTTAGCCGAAAAGTGGAATTCGTTTACCAGTTGCATTAAGCGTCAGTTAACGCTACCCATTAAACGTAAAAAAAAAAAAAATAATAAAAATAAAATATTTTGAAATAGTCCTTAGACTATTTCTGGTGGCAGCAACTACCGTATTAATTAGAAATTTAATCAGTATTACATACACAATAATATCATTTCAATTTATTTCCCTTCCGATTAAATTCAAACTCAAACGAAAAAAAAAATTTCAGTAAAATTTAAATTTAAAATTTGATCGATTCAAACAAACAAATTGATACGTAACACAAAATAGCTCGCAAATCGCGAAGATTTCGTCGATTTTGACGAAAACTAACTGTCATTTCCTTCCCGTTGGAGATATTTCGACGTTCAAGCGCTCGTTGAACTCCATTTTACACTGCAAAGCTAATGCACTACCGCTTGGGCGTCGAAACAAGCGAAACTGGTCGCAAATCGCGATGATTTCGTCGATTTTGACGAAAACTAACTGTCATTTCCTTCCCGTTGGAGATATTTCGACGTTTGAGCGTTCATTTCACTCCATTTTACACTGCAAATGCAATGCACTACCGTTTAAGCGTAGAAACAAGCAAAATAGCTCGCAAATCGCGAGGATTTCGTCGATTTTGACGAAATCTAACTGTCATTTCCTTCCCGTTGGAGATATTTCAACGTCTAGGCGCTCGTTGAACTCCATTTTACACTGCAAATTTAATGCACTACCGTTTAAGCGTCGAAAGAAGCAAAATAGTTCGCAAATCGCAATGATTTCGTCGATTTTGATGAAATCTAGCCTTCATTTCCTTCCCGTTGGAGATATTTCGACGTTTGAGCGCTCGTTGAACTCCACTTTACATTGCAAATGCAATGCACTACCATTTAAGCGTCGAAACAAGCAAAATAGCTCGCAAATCGCGAAGATTTCGTCGATTTTGACGAAATCTAGCCTTCATTTCCTTCCCGTTGGAGATATTTCGACGTCTAAGCGCTCGTTGAACTCCATTTTACACTGCAAATTTAATGCACTACCGTTTAAGCGTCGAAAAAAGCAAAATAGCTCGCAAATCGCGAAGATTTCGTCGATTTTGACGAAAACTAACTGACATTTCCTTCCCGTTGGAGATATTTCGACGTTTGAGCGCTCGTTGAACTCCATTTTACATTGCAAATGCAATGCACTACCGTTTAAGCGTCGAAACAAGCAAAATAGCTCGCAAATCGCGAAGATTTCATCGATTTTGACGAAAACTAACTGTCATTTCCTTCCCGTTGGAGATATTTCGACGTTTAAGCGCTCGCTGAACTCCATTTTACACTGCAAATGCAATGCACTACCGTTAAAGCGTCGAAACAAGCAAAATAGCTCGCAAATCGCGCAGATTTCGTCGATTTTGACGAAAACTAACTGTCATTTCCTTCCCGTTTGAGATATTTCGACGTTTAAGCGCCCGTTGAACTCCATTTTCCACTGCAAATGCAATGCACTACCGTAAAAGAGTAGATACAAGCAAAATAGCTCGCAAATCGCGAAGATTTCGTCGATTTTCACGAAAACTAACTATCATTTCCTTCCCGTTTGAGATATTTCGACGTTTAAGCGCTCGTTGAACTCCATTTTACACTGCAAATGTAATGCACTACCGTATAAGAGTAGATACAAGCAAAATAGCTCGCAAATCGCGACGACTTCGTCGATTTCGACGAAAAGTAACTGTCATTTCCATCCCGTTTGAGATATTTCGACGTTTAAGCGCTCGCTGAACTCCATTTTACACTGCAAATGCAATGCACTACCGTTTAAGCGTCGAAACCAGCAAAATAGCTCGCAAATCGCGAAGATTTCGTCGATTTTGCATTAAACTAACTGTCATTTCCTTCCCGTTAGAGATATTTCGACGTTTAAGCGCTCGTTGAACTCCATTTTACACTGCAAATGCAACGCACTGACGTTTAAACGTCGAAACATGCAAAATAGCTCGCAAATCGCGAAGATTTCGTCGATTTTGCATTAAAGTAACTGTCATTTCCTTCCCGTTTGAGATATTTCGACGTTTAAGCGCCCGTTGAACTCCATTTTACACTGCAAATGCAATGCACTACCGTTTAAGCGTCGTGACAAGCAAAATAGCTCGCAAATCGCGATGATTTCGTCGATCATGAAGAAATCTAGCCGTCATTTCCTTCCCGTTGGAGATATTTCGACGCTTAAGCGCTCGTTGTACTCCACTTTACACTGCAAATGCAATGCACTACCGTTTAAGCGTCGTGACAAGCAAAATAGCTCGCAAATCGCGATGATTTCGTCGATTTTGACGAAAACTAACTGTCATTTCCTTCCCGTTGTAGATATTTCGACGTTTAAGCGCTCGTTGAACTCCATTTTACACTGCAAATGTAATGCACTACCGTAAAGGAGTAGATACAAGCAAAATATCTCGCAAGTCGCGATGATTTCGTCGATTTTGTCGAAAACTAACTGTCATTTCCTTCCCGTTGGAGATATTTCGACGTTTAAGCGCTCGTTGAACTCCATTTTACACTGCAAATGCAATGCACTATCGTTTAAGCGTCGAAACAAGCAAAATAGCTCGCAAACCGCGAAGATTTCGTCGATTTTGACGAAAACTAACTGTCATTTCCTTCCCGTTTGAGATATTTCGACGTTTAAGCGCCCGTTGAACTCCATTTTACACTGCAAATGTAGTGCGCTACCGTTTAAGTGTCGAAACAAGTAATATAGCTCGCAAATTGCGAAAATTTCGCCGATTTTCACGAAATCTAGCCGTCATTTCCTTCCCGTTGGAGATATTTCGACGTTTAAGCGCTCGTTGAACTCCATTTTACACGCCAAGTGTAATGCACTACCGTTTAAGCGTCGAAACAAGCAAAATAGCTCGTGAGTCGCGAAAATTTCGTCGATTTTAACGAAAACTAACTGTCAGTTCCTCCCCGTTCGAGATATTTCGACGTTTAAGCGCTCGTTGAACTCCATTTTACACTGCAAATGTAATGCACTACCGTATAAGAGTAGATACAAGCAAAATAGCTCGCAAATCGCGACGACTTCGTCGATTTCGACGAAAAGTAACTGTCATTTCCATCCCGTTTGAGATATTTCGACGTTTAAGCGCTCGTTGAACTCCATTTTACACTGCAAATGCAACGCACTGACGTTTAAACGTCGAAACATGCAAAATAGCTCGCAAGTCGCGAAGATTTCGTCGATTTTGCATTAAAGTAACTGTCATTTCCTTCCCGTTTGAGATATTTCGACGTTTAAGCGCCCGTTGAACTCCATTTTACACTGCAAATGTAATGCGCTACCGTTTAAGTGTCGAAACAAGTAATATAGCTCGCAAATCGCGAAAATTTCGCCGATTTTGACGAAATCTAGCCGTCATTTCCTTCCCGTTTGAGATACTTCGACGTTTAAGCGCCCGTTGAACTCCATTTTACACTGCAAATGCAATGCACTACCGTTTAAGCGTCGTGACAAGCAAAATAGCTCGCAAATCGCGATGATTTCGTCGATCTTGAAGAAATCTAGCCGTCATTTCCTTCCCGTTGGAGATATTTCGACGCTTAAGCGCTCGTTGTACTCCACTTTACACTGCAAATGCAATGCACTACCGTTTAAGCGTCGTGACAAGCAAAATAGCTCGCAAATCGCGATGATTTCGTCGATTTTGACGAAAACTAACTGTCATTTCCTTCCCGTTGTAGATATTTCGACGTTTAAGCGCTCGTTGAACTCCACTTTACACTGCAAATGTAATGCACTACCGTAAAGGAGTAGATACAAGCAAAATAGCTCGCAAGTCGCGATGATTTCGTCCATTTTGTCGAAAACTAACTGTCATTTCCTTCCCGTTGGAGATATTTCGACGTTTAAGCGCTCGTTGAACTCCATTTTACACTGCAAATGCAATGCACTATCGTTTAAGCGTCGAAACAAGCAAAATAGCTCGCAAACCGCGAAGATTTCGTCGATTTTAACGAAAACTAACTGTCAGTTCCTTCCCGTTCGAGATATTTCGACGTTTAAGCGCTCATTTCACTCCATTTTACACTGCAAATGTAATGCACTACCGTTTAAGCGTCGAAACAAGCAAAATAGCTCGCTAATCGCGAAGATTTCGTCGATTTTGACGAAAACTAACTGTCATTTCTTTCCCGTTTGAGATATTTCGACGTTTAAGCGCTCGTTGAACTCCATTTTACACTGCAAATGTAATGCACTACCGTTTAAGCGTCGAAACAAGCAAAATAGCTCGCTAATCGCGAAGATTTCGTCGATTTTGACGAAAACTAACTGTCATTTCCTTCCCGTTTGAGATATTTCGACGTTTAAGCGCTCGTTGAACTCCACTTTACACTGCAAATGTAATGCGCTACAGTTTAAGTGTCGAAACAAGTAATATAGCTCGGAAATCGCGAAAATTTCGCCGATTTTGACGAAATCTAGCCGTCATTTCCTTCCCGTTGGAGATATTTCGACGTTTAAGCGCTCGTTGAACTCCATTTTACACTGCAAATGCAATGCACTACCGTTTAAGCGTCGAAACAAGCAAAATAGCTCGCAAACCGCGAAGATTTCGTCGATTTTGACGAAAACTAACTGTCATTTCCTTCCCGTTGGAGACATTTCGAAGTTTAAGCGCTCGCTGAACACCATTTTACACTGCAAATGCGATGCACTACCGTTTAAGCGTCGGAACAAGCAAAATAGCTCGCAAATCGCGAAGATTTCGTCGATTTTGATGAAATCTAGCCGTTATTTCCTTCCCGTTGGAGATATTTCGACGCTTAAGCGCTCGTTGTACTCCACTTTACACTGTAAGTGCAATGCACTAACGTTTAAGAGTCGAAACAAGCAATATAGCTCTCAAATCGCGAAAATTTCGCCGATTTTGACGAAATCTAGCCGTCATTTCCTTCCCGTTGGAGATATTTCGACGTTTAAGCGCTCGTTGAACTCCATTTTACACGCCAAGTGTAATGCACTACCGTTTAAGCGTCGAAACAAGCAAAATAGCTCGTAAGTCGCGAAAATTTCGTCGATTTTAACGAAAACTAACTGTCATTTCCTTCCCGTTCGAGATATTTCGACGTTTAAGCGCTCATTTCACTCCATTTTACACTGCAAATGTAATGCACTACCGTTTAAGCGTCGAAACAAGCAAAATAGCTCGCTAATCGCGAAGATTTCGTCGATTTTGATGAAAACTAACTGTCATTTCCTTCCCGTTGGAGATATTTCGACGTTTAAGCGCTCGTTGAACTCCACTTTATACTGCAAATGCAATGCACTATCTTTTAAGCGTCGAAACAAGCAAATGTCACGTCCCGCGCTCCGCACGCGCCGTAACAAGAACAAGAAAACCATTCTATACAAAACGCGCGAATAAGTATTTGAATGCACAAACGAACACACGGCGCTACGAAACTAAAGGAAGGATTAACAAAACGAGGGCGAATAATAAATCCAACCAGTATAAATTAAAATTAATAAAACCAGCTAATGGATTCAACGAGTTACGAACCAAACAAATAAACCGGGAAATAAGAATAACTACAAAAGGGGAAATAATTGAAACGCCAGAAATACATATATATATATATAAATATATTTTAATCAATCAACTTGGAAAGTTACATATAAGTATAAACATATATGCCAAACATGTAATAACCTAGTAAATATTAGAGACAGTACTTCCAATACTATGCAACAAATACAATATTATCAATTTATGAAATATAAGTATATATGAAGTCAAAAACTAATAGTCTAACGAATACATAAAACATACAATATTGTATTATTAAAGAAATAAAGGTTACATTGTCAGAAATATATATATATATATATGTGTGTGCGCATTCTACATTATTAAATCAAATTAGTAATCTAAGATACATACTTAAAACTAGCCTACATTCCGGTAAAGATTTATAAAATTAGAACTTCATTACGAAACATGCATGTCTCTATATAAACATATAAATAATCTATTTTCTAAACTAAAACTACTACTAATAATCTACAAAAGAAATAGAACACACAACACAACACTTGGGACTAAGCGACAACCTGTCGATAGGCCAAACGCTCAAAATAATTAACACCGCAACGACTTGAGGAATTGCATACAGAAATTCTATCATCAAACACAAATATGTAAAAACACATTAAACACACAATAATCTAGAAACAAAACCTCCCATACTATGTTGTCACAATACAAGATATACATGAATATATGAAATCAAATGATTGACACATAACCTCAAACACACATTACATCGCTAAAGAATCTAAATGAAAATCACACTGCCAGAAATATATACATGTGCGTGTGCGTGTTCTATCTTATTAAAAGAAGTTAATATAAAATAATTAACATTTCATTTCGTATGAACACTACACCGCCAGGAGGAATATGCATATAAATACGTATATATATATATGTGTGTGTGTGTGTGTGTCCGTATGTTTTATATTATCGAATACTCTATAAAATAAACTACTCAAAACAATAAATAACGCAATCGAAGAATTACAAAACATTAGCCATACTGAAGTGACACACGACATAAACATATATATATATACGTATATTCACACGAGCTATGCTATTGTCACTTTAAAACAATATTAATAAATAAATGTTCTAATTGCGGTAGAATAAGGAAAAACGAGCGACAGACGAAAAATTACTTCGATATCAAACAAAACTAAAGACCCGTCACTATAACTTTACTGATGACATTTATGAGCAGCCATGTTAGATTTACACGCATCATGACGACAGGAATATTAGGGATTAATGGAAGTCAGGCGCGAGAAACAAATCATGAAAACACATTGTTAATACTTTTCTTTAATAAATTCTATGCGCAACTACAAATGTAAAAATATATATATATATATAATTAATTAAAAAAGGGGGAAATATAAAATTAAATATATTTAACAAACATAAAATAGATAACACATTTAAAATATATATATATATATATATACATCGTACATAAAAACAAGATACATCTAAAAATAATAATAATAAGGAACCTCTGATGGAAATGCCTCCGCAAACATTGTCCGAACGTCGATCACCGAAGCCTAGGGGAACAACAAAAAGGGAAAAAACATTAAAATCGCAAAAACAACCATAATATGCGAATATCCAAACTTACGAAAAATAACTCAAAGAAGGAGGTCCTTGTTGTGGGAGAGCAGCGGAGTTGCGCGTGTTGCCCGAGCGAGCATCGAAGTGATAATGATGCTGCGGCCGCCAGCCTTTGCACGCGCCGAAGAAACACCGGTAATTGCCACGGTACAGCACGTGGAAGTCTCTCGCGGAAAGGATTAGATCAGCATGGAGTGCTTCAAATCTCCTAGACGCTAGTTCAGCAGAAACACAGGACCGATAAAAACTAAGTCGAAATACGGAATTTACGTTTTGTCACGTACGATTCCAAGAAACCCAAACTGCAACATCCCGATTCCCACGGAAGCGTACCCCCAGCGGACCACCACCCCGTGGGGGATGGCATTATAAATAAGCGTAGCAACATAGCGCAGCGCTCATTATTCTTTACGGTTCATTCTTCTTGTGTTCCTTATAATTTGTGTTCATTGTTATTACGGATCATTCGTATTACGTTCACTATTCTTTGTTCATAATTCCTGTGATCATTTTGTTATTACGGCTCATTATATTTTGTGTTCATTGTTACTACGTTCGTTATTGCGCTCATCATTGCGTTTAGAAATTTTGTATAGTATTTTGCGTTTCGGGGCTTTAGTTTTTCGGTCAAGAAAAGAGAACCGCGACTAAGTAAAAGAAAGATTTTATCTTTGAAATCCTCATTTCATCGCTTAGACAGAAACGCGCATTGTAATTGCGGTATTAATCCAGTTAGTAAATTGTTCTGTCTGTATCGAAATAGATAAATAAAGTAAAAGTTGATAGTAAACTATATTCGAGTTCAAGTAATAAACCCAGCAAAAACTTCGACGACCACCGGAGCAGCTGAGGTAATGGCGCGAGACAGCGCCTACTCCTCAAGGTAAGAAAATTAATTTTGAGAATTTCCTTCTTCTCTGATAATTTCGTTGCCCTCGAGAATCGAATTAGAACTTCCTATCATCGATCTCGTTTTATTTTCGTGAACGGTTTTGAAGATAGAATCATTGTTTAAACTTTAACCAAAGGAGTTATCCGCTGTGTCGGCTTGTGCGAACGGTGTTTTCAGCTACTGAAACACCCACTGATCTTCGCATTCCTCCTCCCATTGTTGGCAAAATATTGCCTGTCTTTGGGCAAGACTTGCGAAATCACACAAGTCCCGCACAGAGAGGACCATTAAATACATCGTCGGGGTCAATCGAAAATTAAGAGCAATACCGGCATTGCTATTAACCGATATTCTTGCCATCATTGCATGCGATTGTAAGAGAGAAATAGCAGAACAATTTCCCTTCGAAAATTTAACCAAAGGATCGTTCGCTGTGTTGGCTTGTGCAAACGGTGTTTTCGATTATCGAAGACACCCATCGATCTTCGCATTCCTCCTCCCACTGTTGGTAAAATACTACCCGTCTTTTTGCAAGGCTTGCGAAATCGCACGAGTCCCACACAGAGAAGATCGTTAGAATCATCCTCGATTATTAAACTCAAAAGGCAAGAAAATCGTGGTAACAGAATCCATCGTAGTAAATGAATTGAGTTTCGGTTCTAACGGCAAACTACTACAGCGAAATTAAAGGAGAAGAAGAAGTCAAACGTAAAAATAAATTTATATAAAACAACGAAAAATCTCACATTCCTATCCAATCCAGCAACGCTAAAATATATATATCCAGCTAATAAAATATATAGGGGTAATAATCTAAACAATTCTACATTCAAATAAAAATCCGTTCAACGAGGACAAATATTTATTGTACCCAGATTTAATCCTCTCCCGTGCTAGTATCCCTGCACATAGCAGGTTAGCCGAAAAGTGGAATTCGTTTACCAGTTGCATTAAGCGTCAGTTAACGCTACCCATTAAACGTAAAAAAAAAAAAAATAATAAAAATAAAATATTTTGAAATAGTCCTTAGACTATTTCTGGTGGCAGCAACTACCGTATTAATTAGAAATTTAATCAGTATTACATACACAATAATATCATTTCAATTTATTTCCCTTCCGATTAAATTCAAACTCAAACGAAAAAAAAAATTTCAGTAAAATTTAAATTTAAAATTTGATCGATTCAAACAAACAAATTGATACGTAACACAAAATAGCTCGCAAATCGCGAAGATTTCGTCGATTTTGACGAAAACTAACTGTCATTTCCTTCCCGTTGGAGATATTTCGACGTTCAAGCGCTCGTTGAACTCCATTTTACACTGCAAAGCTAATGCACTACCGCTTGGGCGTCGAAACAAGCGAAACTGGTCGCAAATCGCGATGATTTCGTCGATTTTGACGAAAACTAACTGTCATTTCCTTCCCGTTGGAGATATTTCGACGTTTGAGCGTTCATTTCACTCCATTTTACACTGCAAATGCAATGCACTACCGTTTAAGCGTAGAAACAAGCAAAATAGCTCGCAAATCGCGAGGATTTCGTCGATTTTGACGAAATCTAACTGTCATTTCCTTCCCGTTGGAGATATTTCAACGTCTAGGCGCTCGTTGAACTCCATTTTACACTGCAAATTTAATGCACTACCGTTTAAGCGTCGAAAGAAGCAAAATAGTTCGCAAATCGCAATGATTTCGTCGATTTTGATGAAATCTAGCCTTCATTTCCTTCCCGTTGGAGATATTTCGACGTTTGAGCGCTCGTTGAACTCCACTTTACATTGCAAATGCAATGCACTACCATTTAAGCGTCGAAACAAGCAAAATAGCTCGCAAATCGCGAAGATTTCGTCGATTTTGACGAAATCTAGCCTTCATTTCCTTCCCGTTGGAGATATTTCGACGTCTAAGCGCTCGTTGAACTCCATTTTACACTGCAAATTTAATGCACTACCGTTTAAGCGTCGAAAAAAGCAAAATAGCTCGCAAATCGCGAAGATTTCGTCGATTTTGACGAAAACTAACTGACATTTCCTTCCCGTTGGAGATATTTCGACGTTTGAGCGCTCGTTGAACTCCATTTTACATTGCAAATGCAATGCACTACCGTTTAAGCGTCGAAACAAGCAAAATAGCTCGCAAATCGCGAAGATTTCATCGATTTTGACGAAAACTAACTGTCATTTCCTTCCCGTTGGAGATATTTCGACGTTTAAGCGCTCGTTGAACTCCATTTTACACTGCAAAGGTAATGCACTACCGCTTGGGCGTCGAAACAAGCGAAACTGGTCGCAAATCGCGATGATTTCGTCGATTTTGACGAAAACTAACTGTCATTTCCTTCCCGTTGGAGATATTTCGACGTTTAAGCGCTCGCTGAACTCTATTCTACTGTCACGTCCCGCGCTCCGCACGCGCCGTAACAAGAACAAGAAAACCATTGTATACAAAACACGCGAATAAGGATTTGAATGCACAAACGAACACACGGCACTACGAAACGAAAGGAAGGATTAACAATACGAGGGCGATTAACGGATCCGACCAATAAACAAAATAAGTATTCACACAATTCTAAATATACCAGGAAATCAGAATAACTACAAAAGGGGAAAATAATTGAAACGCCAGGAATACATATATATATAAATATATTTCAATCAATCAATTTGGAGAGTTACATATAAGTATAAACATATATGCCGAACATGTAATAACCTAGTAAATATTAGAGACAGTGCTTCCAATACTATGCAACAAATACAATATTATCAATTTATGAAATATAAGTATATATGAAGTCAAAAACTAATAGTTTAACGAATACATAAAACATACAATATTGTATTATTAAAGAAATGAAGGTTACGTTGTTAGAAATATATATATATATGTGTGCGAATTCTATCAAACCGATAATCTAAGATACATACTTAAAACTAGCCTACATTCCGGTAAAGGATAAATAAATAATTGACATTTCATTTCGTATGAATACTACACTGCCAAGAGAAATATGCATATGAATACATATATATATGTGGGAGATGAAAGGAAAACCGCAGCCTTCCCTATGCAATTTTGAGGAAGCCTTCTAATGCTTTAGCCTAGATTTTATCATAACTGTAATTAAGCAATTGTCATTTGTAATTGTTTGACATTTGTGAAAAGCGAAAGTGGGTTCGAGGTGACAACTGGTCGCCGTACGTAGCCACGGTCACGGGATAAACGTTTTGCTTGATGAAGGTGTGGATCGGTTGTATTGTTCTCCCTAGAAATCACATAGAATTGTACTTTAGAGATGTTGATATAATGGGACACGTTGTATTTGGAATCAATCTCCAGATAGAAATTGCCTAGTATCGGCGTTTGGATCTTTCTCGATGTTTCCAAAGAGTATACAACAAACTTTTGACAGATATTGCCTAGCAACAACGATTGGAACCTTCTCGATGTCTCCAGCGAGAATATAACAAACAAATGCAGTCGTATAACGAAAAAGATTTTAATCAGATATTCATTCGTGTGATCGCCTTGGAAAGTGATACATCGAGCAATTTACCGAGTGTCTCAGCAAACGTATTTTTGTGTTTTAAAATTATTCTACGCATAGTAAAGAGTTATCCCGTTGACCGTGAATTCGTTTGAACCCCGGAACATTGTTAATAGCGTAAATTAAATTCATTATTCGTAAAACCTATCAATCGTTAATTTCATTATTCGTTAAATTCATTATTCGTAAGATATATTATTCGTTCCTCTTATTGTTCGATAAAACTTATTATTCTTTAATCTAATTATTAATTAAACTTATCATTTGTTAATCATATCATTTATTAAACTCATTATTCATAATATTTTGTAAAATCTTGTTTATTGCAAATATATTCTCTGTTTTGTAAAACAATGGCTAATTCAAATGAAGAAACATTACGCGACTTAAATCCTAATGATAACCCGACATATATATATATATGTCGGAGAAGCAGTGGGGATAGGGTTGTCGGTGTTTGAGGAGTCTTCATTGAAGGTAGCCATCGTTGCGGTGTAGCGAAGATACGATTTATTGACACAGGTATGAATAACACAGGTTTGACAATCTATCACGGCGGTGAGATGTCCGCGACACTAGTGACAGTGATCTCAGGTTCAATGACGAATCCGCGGTCAACGGGATGACAGATAGGCGTTCTCGCTGAATCTAAGTCTGACTCGTAAACGATAATTGCTGAGCGTAAAGACGTTACTCTTTAGTCGACGGGAGCGCGTCCAAGAATGCCCGTCCCGTCCCGATGATTCCACAGAGGAAAACTATACTGGGGTGTGTCTAAGGACACAAGATCATCGGATTCGTCGAGGAAAGCCTTCGTTTAGGAAGTAAGGGAAATTGACGTTGCTGCTAATTGGTCAATCTCCATATCGGTGGTTAGAAAAGGATGCTAGCCGCCCTCGAGGGAAAGTTGCTAGTGGGAGACGTCGTTCGTTGAAAAATATGTCTCCCCTATCTTCCCGTAGTTGGGACAAAGACTGTATGTCTTTTTGAAGGACTTTAGTTAACTAAACCGTAAGATTTATTACGGGCCCTCGGGCTAGCCGAACATGTACTGCGGAGACGCATCGACATCTGGTAATCATCTTACTCGAAGAATAGGGTCAGCGTGTGGCGAGCTACGGGACAGAAACCGTTGGAATGTTTACTGTCACGTGTCGCCACGAATATTTCTTTTAAGGAGAGCTATAGAATTATTCCATATGTTTGTTGGGCAAAGCGTTCATCCCTTGACCGCGGTTACGTTGGGCGACAGACTGTCGCCTCGAGCCAAAGCTCACCGTCACTAATCTCGAACAATTACAATCGGATTGAATAACTACAATAGTTTAGTTACAGTTATAGTAGACTTTAGATTGCAATGTTGCGGGGCTATCCGAAGGTTCCGGTGTCCTTTCATCTCCGACATATATATATATATGTATGTGTGCGCGTATGTTTTATATTATCGAATACTCTATAAAATAAACTACTCAAAACAATAAATAACGCAATCGAAGAATTACAAAACATTAGCCATATTAAAATGACACACAATATAAATATATATATATATATGTCGGAGCGGACATTAGAATTAGGGTTAGGGGCGTGAAACGAATCTTCGTTTGGGTTACACGTTGTCGTTATGCAATGGAGAAGACATTGACTAGTGCAAATACGATTATTATAGAACCGGACAAGTAACCGCGGTAGTTAGGTGCTCGAGAAACTAATGACAATGATCCTAGGTTCAATAACGAATCCGCGGTCGACGGGATGATAGATGAACGTACTCACAAAATTTAAGTCGGACGCGTAATATTCACTGGTCGTAAAGGGTAACTCCTTTCATCAGTGAGATCGCGAGCGAGAATGCCTTTCCCGTCCCGATGATGCCACAGAGGAAAACTATAATGGGGTGTGTCTAAGGACACGAGATCATCGGATTCGTCGAGAAAAGCCTTCGTTAAGAAAGTAAGGGAAATTGGCGTTGGTGCTAATTGGTCAATCTCCATATCGGTGGTTAGAAAAAGATGCTAGCCGCCCTCGAGGGAAAGTTGCTAGTGGGAGACGCCGCTCGTTGAAAAATATGTCTCCCCTATCTTCCCGTAGTTGGGACAAAGACTGTTTGTCTGTTTGAAGGACTTTAGTTAACTAAACCTTAAGATTTATAACGGGCCCTCGAGCTAGCCGAACATGTACTGCGGAGACGCATCGACATCTGGCAATCATCTTACTCGAAGAATAGGGTCTGCGTGTGGCGAGCCACAGGACAGAAACCGGTGGAATGTTTACTGTCGCGTGTCACCACCAATATTTCTTTTAAGGAGAGCTATAGAATTACTCCATACCTTTGTTAGACAAAGCGTTCATCCCGTGACCGCGGCTACGTTCGGCGACTGACTGTCGCCTCGAGCCCAAGCTCATTATCACGACTCTCGAACAATTACAATCGGGTTGAATACCTACAATTGTTCAATTACAGACTCCGGTGTTCTTTCATCTCCGACATATATATATATAAAATATAAAATTAAAATACATATATTTAACAAACATAAAATAGATATCACATTTAAAAAAAATATATATATATATCATACATAAAAACAAAAGACATTTAAGAGGAAAAATATAATAATAATAAGGAACCTCTGATGGAAATGCCTCCGCAAACATTGTTCGAACGTCGATCACCGAAACCTAGGGAAACAACAAAAAAGGGAAAAACATCAAAATCGCAAAAACAATCATAAGCGTACCCCCAGCGGACCACCACCCCGTGGGGGATGGCATTATAAATAAGCGAAGCAACATAGAGCAGTGCTCATTATTATTCTGGTAAACATTCTTATTACGTTCATTATTCTTCGCTCATTATTATAGTGATCATTGTTATTACCGTTCATTATTCTTTGTTCATTATTATTGCGATCTTCGTTATTACGGTTCATAATTATTTTGTTCACTCTTTGTGTTCATTGTTACTACGTTCGTTATTGAACTCACCTTTAGAAATCTTGTATAGTATTTTGCGCTTCGGGGTCTTTAGTTTTTTCGGTCAAGAAAAGAGAGCCGCGACTAAGTAAAAAGAAAATTTTATCTTTGAACGCGCATTGTAATTGCGGTATTAATCCAGTTAGTAAATTGTTCTGTCTGTATCGAAATAGATAAATAAAGTAAAAGTTGATAGTAAACTATATTCGAGTTCAAGTAATAAACCCAGCAAAAACTTCGACGACCACCGGAGCAGCTGAGGTAATGGCGCGAGACAGCGCCTACTCCTCAAGGTAAGAAAATTAATTTTGAGAATTTCCTTCTTCTCTGATAATTTCGTTGCCCTCGAGAATCGAATTAGAACTTCCTATCATCGATCTCGTTTTATTTTCGTGAACGGTTTTGAAGATAGAATCATTGTTTAAACTTTAAACAAAGGAGTTGTCCGCTGTGTCGGCTTGTGCGAACGGTGTTTTCAGCTACTGAACCACCCACTGATCTTCGCATTCCTCCTCCCATTGTTGGCAAAATATTGCCCGTCTTTGGGCAAGGCTTGCGAAATCACACAAATCCCGCACAGAAAGGACTATTAAATACATCGTCGGGGTCAATCGAAAATTAAGAGCAATACCGGCATTGCTAATAACCGATATTCTTGCCATCGTTGCATGCGATTGTAAGAGAAAAATAGCAGAACAATTTCCCTTCGGAAATTTAACCAAAGGATCGTTCGCTGTGGTGGCTTGTGCAAACGGTGTTTTCGATTATCAAAAACACCCGTCGATCTTCGCATTCCTCCTCCCACTGTTGGTAAAATACTACCCGTCTTTTTGCAAGGCTTGCGAAATCGCACGAGTCCCACACAGAGAAGATCGTTAGAATCATCCTCGATTATTAAACTCAGAAGGCAAGAAAATCGTGGTAACGGAATCCATCGTAGTAAATGAATTGAGTTTCGGTTCTAACGGCAAACTATTACAATGAAATTAAAAGAGAAGAAGAAGTCGAACGTAAAAATAAATTTATATAAAACAACGAAAATCTCACATTCCTATCCAATCCAGCAACGCTAAAAATATATACATCCGGCTAATAAATATATATATAAAGGTAATAATCTAAGCAATTCTACATTCAAATAAAATCCGTTCAACGAGGACAAATAATTATTAATCTCAGCTTTAATCCTCTCCCGTGCCAGTATCTCTGCACATAGCAGGTTAGCCGAAAAGTGGAATTCGTTTACCAGTTGCATTAAGCGTCAGTTAACGCTACCCATTAAACAAAAAAAAAAAGTAATAAAAATAAAATATTTTGAAATAGTCCTTAGACTATTTCTGGTGGCAGCAACTACCGTATTAATTAGAAATCTAAATCAGTATTACATACACAATAATATCATTTCAATTTATTTCCCTTCAGATTAAATTCAAACTCAACAAAAAAAAATTTTTCAGTAAAATTTAAATTTAAAATTTGATCAATGTCAATAAACTAATACGTAACATTAGTGTAGTAAATATTTTGGTGGCAGCGGTGGCATCCGCTTCACGGAGAATTAAAGTTGGTTTAAACGGTTCGATACGCTTCATAGAAGATTAAAGTTGTCACGCTTGTCAATAAAATATATATTTAAGAAACAATGGCGACTGTAGTGGAATCGTTGGACGAAGAAATGGTTTTGACATTGTCGGAAAAGCTCAAAGCATGGGATGCGAACTTTCGCGATATGAGTGCAAAACTCGCCGATCTACAAAGCGGCTTATTCGAGCTTAAAACAAAACAGGAACCTAAAACACCCGTATCGCCGCCGACAATGCAACAAGAGACGGTCCAGTCGAGTGGACATACCCAGCCAATTAAGCTAAAAGACGCGATCGAATCGGTGCCAGTGTTTGACGGATATCGACCATCGGTATTCCACTTTTTAAGAGCTTGTGAGTGCGCGCGAAATATGATTCCCAGATATCAAGAACCTCAATTAGTAAAATTGTTAGTAAATAAGCTTCGTGGACACGCGTTCCTCGCCATCGAAGACACGGAATTAATGAGTTTAAACGATTTCGGAAACAAATTAAAGGATCTATTCGGCCCAAAGAAATCTCTTAACGAATATAAAGGGGAATTAGGAACGATATTTCAACGACCCGGGGAAGATATATTAGATTATATGGATCGCGTTAGAAATCTTAGATTGGCAATAATGGACGGAGAAAGAGGCGACTACGGCATCATATCCCCCGATATCCAAGATACTATAGATTGGGAAACGAAAGAAGCTTTCGTTAAAGGACTTCCGAACGAGGTATATGTGCGAGTAAAAATAGCAGGGTACCATACTTTAGAAGATGCGTATCGTCAAGCCGTCAAAGCAACACACGAATTGAAACAAATAACCGATAGAACGCGACCCCAACGACCGACACCCTCGAACTATTACAGACGCGGCAACGCACATCCTTCGAACACTAACAACAATATCAGGAACAACCGCCAAGATCGAAGATCGCTACCTCCATCGCAGAATTTTTTGAAGTCTACAAGACAAAATATCACGTGTAACTATTGCAAAAAACCCGGGCATCTAGTGAAAGACTGTTACAAATTTAAAGCCCGAGTAGATGCCGGATTAATCGTACCCTATGCTTCGAGACCATCGGGAAACCAAACACGTCCTTCGGGAGAATGGGGCGAGCCACGAAGGAACGATACGCCGAATCGCCCAAGAGTACAGGCGGCAACCAGGCGACCGGCGCCGCCGGCAACAAACAGAACAAGGGCAGCCACCCCCGCGAGATCGACTCCACCACCCATAACGAGAGACAGAGCGAACGCAATGCCGACTATAAGATCGAACGAACAACCACTAAATACTGTGGGGGAGTCATCCCACAACCAAACAAGGTCACAGACAGAGAATCCAGAATCTCAAGACAAAAGGGAAAGAGTGAAGCACAAGCAACCGGCGAAGGAAAATCATCAGGAGTTGAATTCAGATTCGGAAGGCGACCTCTCCGAATTATTTCAGTAAAATTTAACGATTCCCCAACGACCCCAACTGCACGAATAGTTTCCCCAGATCTAAAAACTAAGACGAGTTTATTATTAGACTCTGGATCGGAAATCAATATTATCAAGAAACCTGCTTTACCCGATTCAGCCATCATCGACGAGAAAGAATCAATCGAAGTGCGAGGAATTACGGCAACGAGCCTGGTCTCCCTAGGGCAGACGGTAATACAGGTTGCGGGCCATCCGGTTATTTTTCATGTAGTTGATGATTCATTGCTAATCGATCAAGACGGAATCCTAGGATCCGAATTTTTTGCAGGTTGTAAAGCTCGTTTAGATTATGAGGAAAAACATATCAAGTGGGGAAATATTTATATTCCCTTCGATACTAAAGAAAAAATAATTATACCGAAGCGATAAAATAAATGAGTTACTACGACTCGAACACTTGAACGAAGAAGAAAAGGAAAATGTTAAAAAGTTGATTCGTAATAATCAAGATAGGTTTCATATTCCAGGAGATACATTGGAAGCAACTGAAGTTCTGGAACATAGAATAATTACAACGGATAATATACCAATTAATACTAAACAGTATCGATATCAACCAATACATCGAGAAGAGATAAATCGACAGATTCAAGAATTACTGGATACAGACGTAGTGGAACCATCAATATCTCCATATAACTCCCCATTATGGATTGTGCCCAAAAAAACCCGATTCGCAAGGAAATAAACGCTGGAGATTAGTTATCGATTATAGAAAATTGAACGATAAAACGATTGGCGATGCCTTCCCACTACCCAACATTACAGAAATATTGGATCAATTAGGAAGTGCAAAATACTTTTCCACGTTTGACTTGGCATCAGGCTTTCACCAGATCCGTATGTCACAGGAAGATGCCCACAAAACTGCATTTTCGACACCATATGGACATTTTCAATTCAAAAGAATGCCCTTTGGATTAAAAAATGCCCCAGCAACATTTCAACGTTTGATGAACTCAGTATTATCTGGTCTGCAAGGAATAGAACTATTCGTCTATCTGGATGACATAGTGATTTATTCCAGGTCTCTCCAAGAACACGAAATTAAATTTAATAAGTTAATGGAAAGACTGAGGAAAGCTAAATTACGATTACAACCTGATAAGTGCGAATTTTTACGACACGAGGTGAATTATTTAGGACATATAATTAGTGAGGATGGCGTGAAACCCGACCCAAAGAAGGTCGAAGCCGTATCAAAATTTCCACGACCAAAGAGGGTGAAAAATATCAAACAATTTCTGGGACTAGCAGGATATTACAGAAGATTTATACCCGATTTCTCCAAGGTCGCGAAACCATTGACACAACTACTAAAGAAAGATACTCCCTTTAAATGGACAGAAAATCAAGAAAACGCATTCAATAATTTAAAAACAGCGCTAATGACAAAACCCATTCTACAATACCCAGACTTTTCTAAACCCTTTAACCTTACTACAGACGCATCAGGATATGCAATAAGCGGTGTACTGAGTCAAGGGCCAATTGGAAAGGATTTACCAATTGCGTATGCCTCAAGACTATTAAATTCCGCCGAACAAAATTACTCTACCATAGAAAAAGAGTGTCTGGCAATTGTTTACAGCGCAATGCACTTCCGACCGTATCTTTACGGAAGAAAGTTTACTATCGTAACCGATCATAAACCTTTAGTGTGGATGCATTCTATCAAAGATCCTACTTCGAGAATTTGGAAATGGAAATTAAAATTATCGGACTTTGAATTTGATATTGTATACAAAGAAGGCAGGGCGAACGCAAACGCAGACGCATTATCTAGGAACCCTCCGGAAGTTTGTTTACCAATCAGAAAGAGAGAGGAGGTCGCACCGATTCGCTATCCTGTCTCAAAAAGATTCGAAATAGATACGTCAACGGAAGACTCTCCCATATTCGAAGCCAAACCACGCGTCTTGCCTCAATCCACTGATCTTACAAAACAAGGAAAAATTTCTACTCGAAAGCATTTTACACTGGAAGAAACACCCGTAAAATATTTTGACGAAGCACTAACCGAGCTCGATGTAAACACAAATAGAGAAATAACTGATCAAGGAAAAAGGCGCATGGACACAACAAACGAAGAAGAACCCTCCGCCGTAATTCCAGAACTAACTCCACAACGAGAAAAGGATACGCATGTCTCAAAAAGATTTAAACAGGATACGTCAACCGAAGATTTTTCCATATTCGAAGCTAAACCACACGTCTTGCCTCAATCCAGTGATCCTAAAAATCAAGGAAAGGTTTTTACCCGAAAACATTTTACAATAGAAGAAACCCCTATAAAATATTTAGACCAAGCATTAGCAGAAATCGATGTAAGTACAGATAGGGAAATAACCAATCGAGAAAAAGAAGACACGGATACAACAAGCGAAAAAGAGACCTCCACTGTAATTCCAGAACTAATTCAACAACAAGAAAAGGACACGAGACCTACGATAATCGCGGAACTAAAAATTTCAGAAACCCGAGACTCAATTGCGAGAGTAAATGACCATAAAGTAGTATTTATAGATATACATGGCAAACAGATAGATAAAGAAGCCTTAGAAACGAAGGAAACGGGAAAATTGCCTCGTTATGAAGATTTAATGTTAGAAAACGCAAGATTGAATTACGATTCTGGAAAATACATTGTATCCCTACCGATAAAGGAAAATAGAAATATTCCAATAACACCAGAAAATTTATTAAACTCGCTAAGATCTCTATTAGACGTAGTAAATGAAAAACAGTTAACTTCGTTTAGCATTAGCAAAGGAAACTTGGAGGAAATACCCTGGCGATATACAATCAGAAAATTAAAGGAAATATTTATGGAAAAAACCTTAACCATCACCATTTGCACTGGGGAAGTAATTACTCCACCTGTGGAAGCGCGGAACAACATAATACGGGAAAAACATGAATCAAGCGTAGCAGGACACAAAGGAATTACAAAAACTTATCAAAGAATACGACAACACTACTATTGGGAAAATATGAAAAAGAAAATTCAAGATTACGTAAGAACATGTAAGGAATGTCAATTGAAGAAACTCACAAGAATAAAAGCAAAACAACCAATGGTACTTACAGACACACCAGGTAAAGCATTCGATAAGATTAGTATGGATATTGTAGGTCCATTACCAAAAACTCAAAAGGGAAATGAATATATATTAACCATCCAAGATTTACTAACAAAATACTCAATCGGGATTCCACTAGGAGGAATCTCTTCAGCCGAGATAGCGGACGTTTTTGTAAAGCGATTTATTTGTCGTTTCGGATCACCGAGAGCTATTCTCACTGATCAAGGAACGAACTTTACATCCTCACTAATGAAGAAAGTAGCAAAGAGATTCCGCATCAAACAATATACCACGACGGCATATCATCCACAAAGTAACGGTTCAATCGAAAGATCTCACCACGTACTGATTGAATATCTCAAATTATACATTGAAAATTCCAGAAATTGGGACGAATGGGTAGAATTAGCTATGTTTTCCTATAATACCTCTGTACACGAAGGAACGAAATTCTCCCCGCACGAATTAGTTTTTGGACATCTAGCCAGAGAACCTACTGGTGAAGTAATAATAGAAGAGAACATGGAACCAACATACGCAGAATATCTCGAAGATCTGTTCGATAAAATTAACACTGTACAACGAATGGCGAGAGAAAATTTGATAAAATCCAAACTAAGATCAAAAGAATATTACGACCGACGAATCAACCCCCAGGACTTTAAAATAGGAGATTCGATATATTTACTAAAAGAACCCAGTAAAGGAAAATTCTCCGATCAATATACTGGACGACACAAAGTGCTAGAAATCTTGCAGAACAAAACGTCAAGATTGAAGTAAAAGGGATTCCGCGAACAGTGCACTTAAACAAGTTAAAACTAGCGCATAATCGAAATAAACAATGAATAAAGTGATTTCAGTGGGCAACGTAGTGCAGTAGTGAATGTTGTAGTGCTGTTCGTCAAATGACACAGATAGCGAAAACATAAAAGGAAAAAGGAAAAATTATTATATGTGCTTCAATTATTGTTTAAATATAAAACGTGTTAACTCAATGAATAATTAACTAGTGAAAGTGAAAGTTACCTTGTGAACAAGTGATCAACGTACAAGAAGGTTTACGTGCAAAATAGGTTATGGCTCCCTGTCTGCGGAACACCATGTACCAGCTAAAAATAAATGAACGAATTAACTTCAATAGCCTTAATGCAAAATACAACATTACCAAATGTTATAACAATACTGTGGAAGCGTAGCACTGTTTGTCGAATAACACAGATAGCGGAAACTTGAAAAGAAAAAGTTTATTACGAGTGCTCCAATTACTGTTTGAATGTAAAATGTGTTAGTTCAATGAATAACTAAAACAGTAAAAGTGCAACTTACCTCGTGAACAATTAATCACCATACAAGGAAGTGTACATGCATGAATTTCGCAGATTAACAAGAAGAAATAAAATAGCTGATAAGTATAGAAAGTGGTTAGAAAATAATTAAGATAGATAAATTGAGAGTAAAAGGATATTTTATTATGTATTAATCTACGTAGTATTGTCATATTATTATATCTAACATGTAGAAGTAGATTTTGTAATGCACAATAGCGGCCGCACACACAATGCATTATACACATATTAAACTAAATAAACTAAACAGTACCTTTATAGCCACAGATATAAGACGATTGAAGGCAACCGTAGTAAGTATCCAAGGCATATCGAAGAATCGGATGATGTTGTGGGAATGATCTAGGTAAGTGATGCAGCATCGAAAGAGTAGAATCTGAAGAGTTACAGACAATGTTAATCTAACAAGTAGATTTTAATCACTAATAAAGAAACTAATTCATATCATACACAAAATAATAGCAAATAGCAAGTACAAGCAATAATAAATTAATAGGGAAAATAAAAAAGGTCAATAAACACAGGAATAGGTTAGAAATTAATCAAGATAGACTAACTAAATATTAACAACATGACTGAATTCGGTGCAAAAGAATAAAGTTACGCTACACAAAATATCTGGTAACACAATACACAAAAAACATTAACTAAATTAAACAAGACTTATATAAATGCAAGTCACGTATAATCAAAACAATGACTATTGAAATTCGGTGACAACACAATCGATGCTATCACATTAAAGTAGCACACGGTATTGACACACACAATATCATGAAACACAAAACAATATTACAGAAACACTACTAAATAAAATTATAGTGATTAACAATTAATTAGCTATTTCAACAACACGCAACTGTTGACATTAAACCAACGATACACGCAAGCAACCATGTTGAAAAATTCGTCGCGCGCACCCCACACATACGCACCTCACACAAATAATAGCCAATACAATGTAATACAGCATAATAATAGCAATGTTAGGTACTGAAAAAAAAATATAATAAAAAAAAAAGAAAAAAGAGAGAGAGATAAGGAAAATATATATAATAAATAACAACTAACATAATCATAACTTATTATATATATATTATACTACATACAGGGATACAGTATTTGTACAAAGGGACAGGTCCGAACGAAACTTATAAAATTATAAAATATATATATATTAACTGTTTTCGTATGTATGTACAGAACAGGTGGCGAGTTCATCAACCCTAACATAGAGGACCCAGACGGGCCCGTACCCGCATTCGATCTGGAAGCGACGGAGGATGTTCAGTCTTGCCTTTGTGTTCGGTTGATACGTTCCATCTACCATTTAGATAACGGTCATCTTTGTCAAGACTGTTTCGATAACTTAGATCCAGACGACCAGGACCAATGTGACGACCCACCCACTCATTTCATATGCGGAGTATCTGCAAGAACACGAATATCATATTGTCGTATGTGTGATATAAACCTAGCGGACCTACAACCCGCTATATCATGCCTCCAATGCATGACCGTTTACACTAATCTAACTCACCTTGAAAGAAACTTTTTAGTTCAAGGAATAGCAATCCGCGCCGTGGAACTATAAAGTACTTGTATGCTACGCACAAAACCAAATACTGATGCTATCCACCTGTAAACAAACAACATTTATAACTATACATATAATTTTCACTTATGTTTACCAATATATGTATACACCCATGTTGTAAAGTAGGCTATATCTATAACACTCACTTCCATTGATAATGCAAGTGACTCGTAAAATAAGTCGTCATATTTACCATCACACGCACATATATATATATATATATATATATATATATATATATATATATTCAAAGACAAGCTATATTTGTAATATCTATTCCTATTAATGATATATACTTATATATTTATAACAATAAAACAAATCTCATCTATACTACTTACCAATATGTATGCATATATGTATATAATTATAACCCAGGTAGCATTCATGAAATTTATTTTCACCGATAACATGTACGTAAAACCTAAAATAAAACAAAGGATTTTAACAATAAAAAAAGAAAGAGGAAAAAGAGAGAAAAAATACATATAAATATAAAACTTTTCTTTTTCTATATACATATATTAATAATAATAAAAGGTTATTCTTATTACTAATAAACTCGAGAGTAAGAAACGATTTAATAAATTGTTAATAGGAAGATGAATCGCCTGGTTATCGTACTTACCCTCATCAAAATAGCATATGGCCTGGTAGGATATGACTGCAATGGCAACCACCTCAACGTTACCACTATCTCTCTAAACTCCATTGGGGACTGCAGCATACAGCCTGCGATGACTGAAACCCAAGATATTTATATTCAACTACTGCAACTCTCAGAATTCGAATTTACCAGTGTAAGGCAATGCAAGGTGCAAATAACTCGAATTATATATTACTGTGGCATGCACTACCACACGTCGGCAGTGCATAACGGATTCGCCGAATACCTCCATGAAACAACCGCCCAACAATGTGCAAGGATGCACCAAGACGGCACGTTTTCACTCGGACCACAAAACCTTATAGTAGGCCTAAAAGATAATGCAACAGAAACAAGGTCGCTTGTCCTAGCCGGCAAGTTAACAGACGACGGCAGCTGCCAGGGAACACAGTATGTAGACCCATACGGGAGCTGGGAAAAGGTCGTCGTACAAGCCACAGTAAGGATAAGTTTAAAATCAGCAGTTGTGCCAGTATGGATCAAGGCGAACAAAATTCTACTGAAATCAGGAACGGTATGTACCCTTAGCGAAGGAAACTGTCCAGACGCTGAAGACGGATACACTTATCGGCAACCACAACCACCCTCACCATGCAAATTTGATCAGTACGATGTGCTATATGAAGGAATTGCTACAAAGATCCAGGAAATAAAAACCAACAGGGAATCAGCACAACCAGTTTACGCACTAACAACGCAGGAAGTAACATTTGCACTGACTAAAACTGGAGAACAGCCACTGTGTAGATATACCCTACTATCCACTGAACACTCCAAATTGTTCCTGTTAGAAACGACAAGAGGAAATACGTTTATCTCCAAAAGCAAGACAGCAGTCGAAAACTTGGACATATTCGCATACGTCAACTCAAAATTCATTTACGTAGAGAAACATATTAAACGACAAATGACAACATTATACCATGATATACTGACACAAAGGTGTACCACACAGAAGAAACTAATAGAGAATGCTTTAAGCTTAGCAATCTTACTGCCCGATGAATTTGCATACACCATAACCAAAACCCCAGGACACATGGCCCTGATCGCAGGAGAGGCAGTCCATATAGTCAAATGCATTCCGGTACAAGTAAAGGTACGACATACAACAGAATGCTACTCGGAGCTACCCGTTTGGCAAGGGAATCGCACCGCATTTTTAACGCCAAAAACACACATCCTAACGCAACACGGAAACCACAGAGAATGTAGCGCGGTACTACCTACGCTATACAATATCGACGGACACTGGCACAAATTCGTACCAAAACCCATGGAAACAATTGCACCACAGGAACTCCGCCCGGACGTGCGCCAAACGTGGCAATATTCAGCACCATCGTCGTTGGCCACGAGCGGAATATATACCCAAAAAGACCTGGACGCACTACGGGACCACGTCATGTTCCCGGCAGAAAAATCTGCAGTCTTGAACACATTGGCCAGAGGAGCAACAGGAAAAACAATCGTCCCTGGAATAGTAAACATCCTGGGAATGATGGACGAAAACACATTAACGACAATAGCGAAAAATACCGTATCAAGCTTATGGACTGGGTTTATGGAATTTGGAACTGTCAGTGCAGCAATATTTGGAATACTCGTAATATTTAAACTAATCAAGACGATAATAGATATAGCCATACACGGATACCAGTTACGTGAAACTTACGGATGTGAAATCGCCCTATTAGGAGCAATATGCGGCTCAGTCACCCACCTGCTACTATACCTCAAAAGAAAACGAAATATCGATGATCAAACAGCACAACCTCAAGGGATATCGATAACACCGGTAGTCACTCAACAACCAACGACATCTACGTCCGCCTTGAGCGAACTCAGAGACACCATCAGTCAAATTTCCTTTGGAAATTTGAACTCCAAGGGCGAGGGTGTCACGTCCCGCGCTCCGCACGCGCCGTAACAAGAACAAGAAAACCATTCTATACAAAACGCGCGAATAAGGATTTGAATGCACAAACGAACACACGGCGCTACGAAACTAAAGGAAGGAGTAACAAAACGAGGGCGACTAATAAATCCAACCAGTATAAATTAAAATAAATAAAACCAGCTAATGGATTGAACGAGCTACGAACCAAACAAATAACCCGGGAAATAAGAATAACTACAAAAGGGGAAATAATTGAAAGGCCAGAAATACATATATATATAAATATATTTTAATCAATCAACTTGGAGAGTTACATATAAGTATAAACATATATGCCGAACATGTAATAACCTAGTAAATATTAGAGACAGTGCTTCCAATACTATGCAACAAATACAATATTATCAATTTATGAAATATAAGTATATATGAAGTCAAAAACTAATAGTTTAACGAATACATAAAACACACAATATTGTATTATTAAAGAAATAAAGGTTACATTGTCAGAAATATATATATATGTGTGCGCATTCTATCAAATAAATAATCTAAGATACATACTTAAAACTAGCCTACATTCCGGTAAAGAATTATAAAATAAGAACTACATTACGAAACATGCATGTCTATATATAAATATATAAATTATATTCTAAACTAAACCACTATTAATGTATGCGCATTCTACATTATTGATTCAAATCGATAATCTAAGATACATACTTAAAACTAGCCTACATTCCGGTAAAGAATTATAAAATAAGAACTACATTACGAAACATGCATGTCTCTATATAAGCATATAAATAATCTATTTTCTAAACTAAAACTACTACTAATAATCTACAAAAGAAATAGAACACACAACACAACACTTGGGACTAAGCGACAACCTGTCGATAGGCCAAACGCTCAAAATAATTAACACCGCAACGACTTGAGGAATTGCATACAGAAATTCTATCATCAAACACAAATATGTAAAAACACATTAAACACACAATAATCTAGAAACAAAACCTCCCATACTATGTTGTCACAATACAAGATATACATGAATATATGAAATCAAATGATTGACACATAACCTCAAACACACATTACATCGCTAAAGAATCTAAATGAAAATCACACTGCCAGAAATATATACATGTGCGTGTGCGTGTTCTATCTTATTAAAAGAAGTTAATATAAAATAATTAACATTTCATTTCGTATGAACACTACACCGCCAGGAGGAATATGCATATAAATACGTATATATATATATGTGTGTGTGTGTGTGTGTCCGTATGTTTTATATTATCGAATACTCTATAAAATAAACTATTCAAAACAATAAATAACGCTATCGAAGAATTACAAAACATTAGTCATATTAAAATGACACACAACATATATATATATATATATATATATATATATATGTATATTCACACGAACAATACTGTTGTCACTTTAAACAATATTAATAAATAAATGTTCTAATTGCGGTAGAATAAGGAAAAACGAGCGACAGACGAAAAATTACTTCGATATCAAACAAAACTAAAGACCCGTCACTATAACTTTACTGATGACATTTATGAGCAGCCATGTTAGATTTACACGCATCATGACGACAGGAATATTAGGGATTAATGGAAGTCAGGCGCGAGAAACAAATCATGAAAACACATTGTTAATACTTTTCTTTAATAAATTCTATGCGCAACTACAAATGTAAAAATATATATATATATATAATTAATTAAAAAAGGGGGAAATATAAAATTAAATATATTTAACAAACATAAAATAGATAACACATTTAAAATATATATATATATATATACATCGTACATAAAAACAAGATACATCTAAAAATAATAATAATAAGGAACCTCTGATGGAAATGCCTCCGCAAACATTGTCCGAACGTCGATCACCGAAGCCTAGGGGAACAACAAAAAGGGAAAAAACATTAAAATCGCAAAAACAACCATAATATGCGAATATCCAAACTTACGAAAAATAACTCAAAGAAGGAGGTCCTTGTTGTGGGAGAGCAGCGGAGTTGCGCGTGTTGCCCGAGCGAGCATCGAAGTGATAATGATGCTGCGGCCGCCAGCCTTTGCACGCGCCGAAGAAACACCGGTAATTGCCACGGTACAGCACGTGGAAGTCTCTCGCGGAAAGGATTAGATCAGCATGGAGTGCTTCAAATCTCCTAGACGCTAGTTCAGCAGAAACACAGGACCGATAAAAACTAAGTCGAAATACGGAATTTACGTTTTGTCACGTACGATTCCAAGAAACCCAAACTGCAACATCCCGATTCCCACGGAAGCGTACCCCCAGCGGACCACCACCCCGTGGGGGATGGCATTATAAATAAGCGTAGCAACATAGCGCAGCGCTCATTATTCTTTACGGTTCATTCTTCTTGTGTTCCTTATAATTTGTGTTCATTGTTATTACGGATCATTCGTATTACGTTCACTATTCTTTGTTCATAATTCCTGTGATCATTTTGTTATTACGGCTCATTATATTTTGTGTTCATTGTTACTACGTTCGTTATTGCGCTCATCATTGCGTTTAGAAATTTTGTATAGTATTTTGCGTTTCGGGGCTTTAGTTTTTCGGTCAAGAAAAGAGAACCGCGACTAAGTAAAAGAAAGATTTTATCTTTGAAATCCTCATTTCATCGCTTAGACAGAAACGCGCATTGTAATTGCGGTATTAATCCGGTTAGTAAATTGTTCAGTCTGTATCGAAATAGATAAATAAAGTAAAAGTTGATAGTAAACTATATTCGAGTTCAAGTAATAAACCCAACAAAACCTTCGACGACCACCGGAGCAGCTGAGGTAATGGCACTAGACAGCACCTACTCCTCAAGGTAAGAAACTTAATTTTGAAAATTTCCTTCTTCTCTGATAATCTCGTTGCCGTCGAGAATCAAATTAGAACTTCCTATCATCGATCTCGTTTTATTTTCGTGAACGGTTTTGAAGATAGAATCATTGTTTAAACTTTAACCAAAGGAGTTATCCGCTGTGTCGGCTTGTGCGAACGGTGTTTTCAGCTACTGAAACACCCACTGATCTTCGCATTCCTCCTCCCATTGTTGGCAAAATATTGCCTGTCTTTGGGCAAGACTTGCGAAATCACACAAGTCCCGCACAGAGAGGACCATTAAATACATCGTCGGGGTCAATCGAAAATTAAGAGCAATACCGGCATTGCTATTAACCGATATTCTTGCCATCATTGCATGCGATTGTAAGAGAGAAATAGCAGAACAATTTCCCTTCGAAAATTTAACCAAAGGATCGTTCGCTGTGTTGGCTTGTGCAAACGGTGTTTTCGATTATCGAAGACACCCATCGATCTTCGCATTCCTCCTCCCACTGTTGGTAAAATACTACCCGTCTTTTTGCAAGGCTTGCGAAATCGCACGAGTCCCACACAGAGAAGATCGTTAGAATCATCCTCGATTATTAAACTCAAAAGGCAAGAAAATCGTGGTAACAGAATCCATCGTAGTAAATGAATTGAGTTTCGGTTCTAACGGCAAACTACTACAGCGAAATTAAAGGAGAAGAAGAAGTCAAACGTAAAAATAAATTTATATAAAACAACGAAAAATCTCACATTCCTATCCAATCCAGCAACGCTAAAATATATATATCCAGCTAATAAAATATATAGGGGTAATAATCTAAACAATTCTACATTCAAATAAAAATCCGTTCAACGAGGACAAATATTTATTGTACCCAGATTTAATCCTCTCCCGTGCTAGTATCCCTGCACATAGCAGGTTAGCCGAAAAGTGGAATTCGTTTACCAGTTGCATTAAGCGTCAGTTAACGCTACCCATTAAACGTAAAAAAAAAAAAAAATAATAAAAATAAAATATTTTGAAATAGTCCTTAGACTATTTCTGGTGGCAGCAACTACCGTATTAATTAGAAATTTAATCAGTATTACATACACAATAATATCATTTCAATTTATTTCCCTTCCGATTAAATTCAAACTCAAACGAAAAAAAAAATTTCAGTAAAATTTAAATTTAAAATTTGATCGATTCAAACAAACAAATTGATACGTAACACAAAATAGCTCGCAAATCGCGAAGATTTCGTCGATTTTGACGAAAACTAACTGTCATTTCCTTCCCGTTGGAGATATTTCGACGTTCAAGCGCTCGTTGAACTCCATTTTACACTGCAAAGCTAATGCACTACCGCTTGGGCGTCGAAACAAGCGAAACTGGTCGCAAATCGCGATGATTTCGTCGATTTTGACGAAAACTAACTGTCATTTCCTTCCCGTTGGAGATATTTCGACGTTTGAGCGTTCATTTCACTCCATTTTACACTGCAAATGCAATGCACTACCGTTTAAGCGTAGAAACAAGCAAAATAGCTCGCAAATCGCGAAGATTTCGTCGATTTTGACGAAATCTAGCCTTCATTTCCTTCCCGTTGGAGATATTTCAACGTCTAGGCGCTCGTTGAACTCCATTTTACACTGCAAATTTAATGCACTACCGTTTAAGCGTCGAAAGAAGCAAAATAGTTCGCAAATCGCAATGATTTCGTCGATTTTGATGAAATCTAGCCTTCATTTCCTTCCCGTTGGAGATATTTCGACGTTTGAGCGCTCGTTGAACTCCACTTTACATTGCAAATGCAATGCACTACCATTTAAGCGTCGAAACAAGCAAAATAGCTCGCAAATCGCGAAGATTTCGTCGATTTTGACGAAATCTAGCCTTCATTTCCTTCCCGTTGGAGATATTTCGACGTCTAAGCGCTCGTTGAACTCCATTTTACACTGCAAATTTAATGCACTACCGTTTAAGCGTCGAAAAAAGCAAAATAGCTCGCAAATCGCGAAGATTTCGTCGATTTTGACGAAAACTAACTGACATTTCCTTCCCGTTGGAGATATTTCGACGTTTGAGCGCTCGTTGAACTCCATTTTACATTGCAAATGCAATGCACTACCGTTTAAGCGTCGAAACAAGCAAAATAGCTCGCAAATCGCGAAGATTTCATCGATTTTGACGAAAACTAATTGTCATTTCCTTCCCGTTGGAGATATTTCGACGTTTAAGCGCTCGTTGAACTCCATTTTACACTGCAAAGGTAATGCACTACCGCTTGGGCGTCGAAACAAGCGAAACTGGTCGCAAATCGCGATGATTTCGTCGATTTTGACGAAAACTAACTGTCATTTCCTTCCCGTTGGAGATATTTCGACGTTTAAGCGCTCGCTGAACTCTATTCTACTGTCACGTCCCGCGCTCCGCACGCGCCGTAACAAGAACAAGAAAACCATTGTATACAAAACACGCGAATAAGGATTTGAATGCACAAACGAACACACGGCACTACGAAACGAAAGGAAGGATTAACAATACGAGGGCGATTAACGGATCCGACCAATAAACAAAATAAGTATTCACACAATTCTAAATATACCAGGAAATCAGAATAACTACAAAAGGGGAAAATAATTGAAACGCCAGGAATACATATATATATAAATATATTTCAATCAATCAATTTGGAGAGTTACATATAAGTATAAACATATATGCCGAACATGTAATAACCTAGTAAATATTAGAGACAGTGCTTCCAATACTATGCAACAAATACAATATTATCAATTTATGAAATATAAGTATATATGAAGTCAAAAACTAATAGTTTAACGAATACATAAAACATACAATATTGTATTATTAAAGAAATGAAGGTTACGTTGTTAGAAATATATATATATATGTGTGCGAATTCTATCAAACCGATAATCTAAGATACATACTTAAAACTAGCCTACATTCCGGTAAAGGATAAATAAATAATTGACATTTCATTTCGTATGAATACTACACTGCCAAGAGAAATATGCATATGAATACATATATATATGTGGGAGATGAAAGGAAAACCGCAGCCTTCCCTATGCAATTTTGAGGAAGCCTTCTAATGCTTTAGCCTAGATTTTATCATAACTGTAATTAAGCAATTGTCATTTGTAATTGTTTGACATTTGTGAAAAGCGAAAGTGGGTTCGAGGTGACAACTGGTCGCCGTACGTAGCCACGGTCACGGGATAAACGTTTTGCTTGATGAAGGTGTGGATCGGTTGTATTGTTCTCCCTAGAAATCACATAGAATTGTACTTTAGAGATGTTGATATAATGGGACACGTTGTATTTGGAATCAATCTCCAGATAGAAATTGCCTAGTATCGGCGTTTGGATCTTTCTCGATGTTTCCAAAGAGTATACAACAAACTTTTGACAGATATTGCCTAGCAACAACGATTGGAACCTTCTCGATGTCTCCAGCGAGAATATAACAAACAAATGCAGTCGTATAACGAAAAAGATTTTAATCAGATATTCATTCGTGTGATCGCCTTGGAAAGTGATACATCGAGCAATTTACCGAGTGTCTCAGCAAACGTATTTTTGTGTTTTAAAATTATTCTACGCATAGTAAAGAGTTATCCCGTTGACCGTGAATTCGTTTGAACCCCGGAACATTGTTAATAGCGTAAATTAAATTCATTATTCGTAAAACCTATCAATCGTTAATTTCATTATTCGTTAAATTCATTATTCGTAAGATATATTATTCGTTCCTCTTATTGTTCGATAAAACTTATTATTCTTTAATCTAATTATTAATTAAACTTATCATTTGTTAATCATATCATTTATTAAACTCATTATTCATAATATTTTGTAAAATCTTGTTTATTCGTGCAAATATATTCTCTGTTTTGTAAAACAATGGCTAATTCAAATGAAGAAACATTACGCGACTTAAATCCTAATGATAACCCGACATATATATATATATGTCGGAGAAGCAGTGGGGATAGGGTTGTCGGTGTTTGAGGAGTCTTCATTGAAGGTAGCCATCGTTGCGGTGTAGCGAAGATACGATTTATTGACACAGGTATGAATAACACAGGTTTGACAATCTATCACGGCGGTGAGATGTCCGCGACACTAGTGACAGTGATCTCAGGTTCAATGACGAATCCGCGGTCAACGGGATGACAGATAGGCGTTCTCGCTGAATCTAAGTCTGACTCGTAAACGATAATTGCTGAGCGTAAAGACGTTACTCTTTAGTCGACGGGAGCGCGTCCAAGAATGCCCGTCCCGTCCCGATGATTCCACAGAGGAAAACTATACTGGGGTGTGTCTAAGGACACAAGATCATCGGATTCGTCGAGGAAAGCCTTCGTTTAGGAAGTAAGGGAAATTGACGTTGCTGCTAATTGGTCAATCTCCATATCGGTGGTTAGAAAAGGATGCTAGCCGCCCTCGAGGGAAAGTTGCTAGTGGGAGACGTCGTTCGTTGAAAAATATGTCTCCCCTATCTTCCCGTAGTTGGGACAAAGACTGTATGTCTGTTTGAAGGACTTTAGTTAACTAAACCGTAAGATTTATTACGGGCCCTCGGGCTAGCCGAACATGTACTGCGGAGACGCATCGACATCTGGTAATCATCTTACTCGAAGAATAGGGTCAGCGTGTGGCGAGCTACGGGACAGAAACCGTTGGAATGTTTACTGTCACGTGTCGTCACGAATATTTCTTTTAAGGAGAGCTATAGAATTATTCCATATGTTTGTTGGGCAAAGCGTTCATCCCTTGACCGCGGTTACGTTGGGCGACAGACTGTCGCCTCGAGCCAAAGCTCACCGTCACTAATCTCGAACAATTACAATCGGATTGAATAACTACAATAGTTTAGTTACAGTTATAGTAGACTTTAGATTGCAATGTTGCGGGGCTATCCGAAGGTTCCGGTGTCCTTTCATCTCCGACATATATATATATATGTATGTGTGCGCGTATGTTTTATATTATCGAATACTCTATAAAATAAACTACTCAAAACAATAAATAACGCAATCGAAGAATTACAAAACATTAGCCATATTAAAATGACACACAATATAAATATATATATATATATGTCGGAGCGGACATTAGAATTAGGATTAGGGGCGTGAAACGAATCTTCGTTTGGGTTACACGTTGTCGTTATGCAATGGAGAAGACATTGACTAGTGCAAATACGATTATTATAGAACCGGACAAGTAACCGCGGTAGTTAGGTGCTCGAGAAACTAATGACAATGATCCTAGGTTCAATAACGAATCCGCGGTCGACGGGATGATAGATGAACGTACTCACAAAATTTAAGTCGGACGCGTAATATTCACTGGTCGTAAAGGGTAACTCCTTTCATCAGTGAGATCGCGAGCGAGAATGCCTTTCCCGTCCCGATGATGCCACAGAGGAAAACTATAATGGGGTGTGTCTAAGGACACGAGATCATCGGATTCGTCGAGAAAAGCCTTCGTTAAGAAAGTAAGGGAAATTGGCGTTGGTGCTAATTGGTCAATCTCCATATCGGTGGTTAGAAAAAGATGCTAGCCGCCCTCGAGGGAAAGTTGCTAGTGGGAGACGCCGCTCGTTGAAAAATATGTCTCCCCTATCTTCCCGTAGTTGGGACAAAGACTGTTTGTCTGTTTGAAGGACTTTAGTTAACTAAACCTTAAGATTTATAACGGGCCCTCGAGCTAGCCGAACATGTACTGCGGAGACGCATCGACATCTGGCAATCATCTTACTCGAAGAATAGGGTCTGCGTGTGGCGAGCCACAGGACAGAAACCGGTGGAATGTTTACTGTCGCGTGTCACCACGAATATTTCTTTTAAGGAGAGCTATAGAATTACTCCATACCTTTGTTAGACAAAGCGTTCATCCCGTGACCGCGGCTACGTTCGGCGACTGACTGTCGCCTCGAGCCCAAGCTCATTATCACGACTCTCGAACAATTACAATCGGGTTGAATACCTACAATTGTTCAATTACAGACTCCGGTGTTCTTTCATCTCCGACATATATATATATAAAATATAAAATTAAAATACATATATTTAACAAACATAAAATAGATATCACATTTAAAAAAAATATATATATATATCATACATAAAAACAAAAGACATTTAAGAGGAAAAATATAATAATAATAAGGAACCTCTGATGGAAATGCCTCCGCAAACATTGTTCGAACGTCGATCACCGAAACCTAGGGAAACAACAAAAAAGGGAAAAACATCAAAATCGCAAAAACAATCATAAGCGTACCCCCAGCGGACCACCACCCCGTGGGGGATGGCATTATAAATAAGCGAAGCAACATAGAGCAGTGCTCATTATTATTCTGGTAAACATTCTTATTACGTTCATTATTCTTCGCTCATTATTATAGTGATCATTGTTATTACCGTTCATTATTCTTTGTTCATTATTATTGCGATCTTCGTTATTACGGTTCATAATTATTTTGTTCACTCTTTGTGTTCATTGTTACTACGTTCGTTATTGAACTCACCTTTAGAAATCTTGTATAGTATTTTGCGCTTCGGGGTCTTTAGTTTTTTCGGTCAAGAAAAGAGAGCCGCGACTAAGTAAAAAGAAAATTTTATCTTTGAACGCGCATTGTAATTGCGGTATTAATCCAGTTAGTAAATTGTTCTGTCTGTATCGAAATAGATAAATAAAGTAAAAGTTGATAGTAAACTATATTCGAGTTCAAGTAATAAACCCAGCAAAAACTTCGACGACCACCGGAGCAGCTGAGGTAATGGCGCGAGACAGCGCCTACTCCTCAAGGTAAGAAAATTAATTTTGAGAATTTCCTTCTTCTCTGATAATTTCGTTGCCCTCGAGAATCGAATTAGAACTTCCTATCATCGATCTCGTTTTATTTTCGTGAACGGTTTTGAAGATAGAATCATTGTTTAAACTTTAAACAAAGGAGTTGTCCGCTGTGTCGGCTTGTGCGAACGGTGTTTTCAGCTACTGAACCACCCACTGATCTTCGCATTCCTCCTCCCATTGTTGGCAAAATATTGCCCGTCTTTGGGCAAGGCTTGCGAAATCACACAAATCCCGCACAGAAAGGACTATTAAATACATCGTCGGGGTCAATCGAAAATTAAGAGCAATACCGGCATTGCTAATAACCGATATTCTTGCCATCGTTGCATGCGATTGTAAGAGAAAAATAGCAGAACAATTTCCCTTCGGAAATTTAACCAAAGGATCGTTCGCTGTGGTGGCTTGTGCAAACGGTGTTTTCGATTATCAAAAACACCCGTCGATCTTCGCATTCCTCCTCCCACTGTTGGTAAAATACTACCCGTCTTTTTGCAAGGCTTGCGAAATCGCACGAGTCCCACACAGAGAAGATCGTTAGAATCATCCTCGATTATTAAACTCAGAAGGCAAGAAAATCGTGGTAACGGAATCCATCGTAGTAAATGAATTGAGTTTCGGTTCTAACGGCAAACTATTACAATGAAATTAAAAGAGAAGAAGAAGTCGAACGTAAAAATAAATTTATATAAAACAACGAAAATCTCACATTCCTATCCAATCCAGCAACGCTAAAAATATATACATCCGGCTAATAAATATATATATAAAGGTAATAATCTAAGCAATTCTACATTCAAATAAAATCCGTTCAACGAGGACAAATAATTATTAATCTCAGCTTTAATCCTCTCCCGTGCCAGTATCTCTGCACATAGCAGGTTAGCCGAAAAGTGGAATTCGTTTACCAGTTGCATTAAGCGTCAGTTAACGCTACCCATTAAACAAAAAAAAAAAGTAATAAAAATAAAATATTTTGAAATAGTCCTTAGACTATTTCTGGTGGCAGCAACTACCGTATTAATTAGAAATCTAAATCAGTATTACATACACAATAATATCATTTCAATTTATTTCCCTTCAGATTAAATTCAAACTCAACAAAAAAAAATTTTTCAGTAAAATTTAAATTTAAAATTTGATCAATGTCAATAAACTAATACGTAACATTAGTGTAGTAAATATTTTGGTGGCAGCGGTGGCATCCGCTTCACGGAGAATTAAAGTTGGTTTAAACGGTTCGATACGCTTCATAGAAGATTAAAGTTGTCACGCTTGTCAATAAAATATATATTTAAGAAACAATGGCGACTGTAGTGGAATCGTTGGACGAAGAAATGGTTTTGACATTGTCGGAAAAGCTCAAAGCATGGGATGCGAACTTTCGCGATATGAGTGCAAAACTCGCCGATCTACAAAGCGGCTTATTCGAGCTTAAAACAAAACAGGAACCTAAAACACCCGTATCGCCGCCGACAATGCAACAAGAGACGGTCCAGTCGAGTGGACATACCCAGCCAATTAAGCTAAAAGACGCGATCGAATCGGTGCCAGTGTTTGACGGATATCGACCATCGGTATTCCACTTTTTAAGAGCTTGTGAGTGCGCGCGAAATATGATTCCCAGATATCAAGAACCTCAATTAGTAAAATTGTTAGTAAATAAGCTTCGTGGACACGCGTTCCTCGCCATCGAAGACACGGAATTAATGAGTTTAAACGATTTCGGAAACAAATTAAAGGATCTATTCGGCCCAAAGAAATCTCTTAACGAATATAAAGGGGAATTAGGAACGATATTTCAACGACCCGGGGAAGATATATTAGATTATATGGATCGCGTTAGAAATCTTAGATTGGCAATAATGGACGGAGAAAGAGGCGACTACGGCATCATATCCCCCGATATCCAAGATACTATAGATTGGGAAACGAAAGAAGCTTTCGTTAAAGGACTTCCGAACGAGGTATATGTGCGAGTAAAAATAGCAGGGTACCATACTTTAGAAGATGCGTATCGTCAAGCCGTCAAAGCAACACACGAATTGAAACAAATAACCGATAGAACGCGACCCCAACGACCGACACCCTCGAACTATTACAGACGCGGCAACGCACATCCTTCGAACACTAACAACAATATCAGGAACAACCGCCAAGATCGAAGATCGCTACCTCCATCGCAGAATTTTTTGAAGTCTACAAGACAAAATATCACGTGTAACTATTGCAAAAAACCCGGGCATCTAGTGAAAGACTGTTACAAATTTAAAGCCCGAGTAGATGCCGGATTAATCGTACCCTATGCTTCGAGACCATCGGGAAACCAAACACGTCCTTCGGGAGAATGGGGCGAGCCACGAAGGAACGATACGCCGAATCGCCCAAGAGTACAGGCGGCAACCAGGCGACCGGCGCCGCCGGTAACAAACAGAACAAGGGCAGCCACCCCCGCGAGATCGACTCCACCACCCATAACGAGAGACAGAGCGAACGCAATGCCGACTATAAGATCGAACGAACAACCACTAAATACTGTGGGGGAGTCATCCCACAACCAAACAAGGTCACAGACAGAGAATCCAGAATCTCAAGACAAAAGGGAAAGAGTGAAGCACAAGCAACCGGCGAAGGAAAATCATCAGGAGTTGAATTCAGATTCGGAAGGCGACCTCTCCGAATTATTTCAGTAAAATTTAACGATTCCCCAACGACCCCAACTGCACGAATAGTTTCCCCAGATCTAAAAACTAAGACGAGTTTATTATTAGACTCTGGATCGGAAATCAATATTATCAAGAAACCTGCTTTACCCGATTCAGCCATCATCGACGAGAAAGAATCAATCGAAGTGCGAGGAATTACGGCAACGAGCCTGGTCTCCCTAGGGCAGACGGTAATACAGGTTGCGGGCCATCCGGTTATTTTTCATGTAGTTGATGATTCATTGCTAATCGATCAAGACGGAATCCTAGGATCCGAATTTTTTGCAGGTTGTAAAGCTCGTTTAGATTATGAGGAAAAACATATCAAGTGGGGAAATATTTATATTCCCTTCGATACTAAAGAAAAAATAATTATACCGAAGCGATAAAATAAATGAGTTACTACGACTCGAACACTTGAACGAAGAAGAAAAGGAAAATGTTAAAAAGTTGATTCGTAATAATCAAGATAGGTTTCATATTCCAGGAGATACATTGGAAGCAACTGAAGTTCTGGAACATAGAATAATTACAACGGATAATATACCAATTAATACTAAACAGTATCGATATCAACCAATACATCGAGAAGAGATAAATCGACAGATTCAAGAATTACTGGATACAGACGTAGTGGAACCATCAATATCTCCATATAACTCCCCATTATGGATTGTGCCCAAAAAAACCCGATTCGCAAGGAAATAAACGCTGGAGATTAGTTATCGATTATAGAAAATTGAACGATAAAACGATTGGCGATGCCTTCCCACTACCCAACATTACAGAAATATTGGATCAATTAGGAAGTGCAAAATACTTTTCCACGTTTGACTTGGCATCAGGCTTTCACCAGATCCGTATGTCACAGGAAGATGCCCACAAAACTGCATTTTCGACACCATATGGACATTTTCAATTCAAAAGAATGCCCTTTGGATTAAAAAATGCCCCAGCAACATTTCAACGTTTGATGAACTCAGTATTATCTGGTCTGCAAGGAATAGAACTATTCGTCTATCTGGATGACATAGTGATTTATTCCAGGTCTCTCCAAGAACACGAAATTAAATTTAATAAGTTAATGGAAAGACTGAGGAAAGCTAAATTACGATTACAACCTGATAAGTGCGAATTTTTACGACACGAGGTGAATTATTTAGGACATATAATTAGTGAGGATGGCGTGAAACCCGACCCAAAGAAGGTCGAAGCCGTATCAAAATTTCCACGACCAAAGAGGGTGAAAAATATCAAACAATTTCTGGGACTAGCAGGATATTACAGAAGATTTATACCCGATTTCTCCAAGGTCGCGAAACCATTGACACAACTACTAAAGAAAGATACTCCCTTTAAATGGACAGAAAATCAAGAAAACGCATTCAATAATTTAAAAACAGCGCTAATGACAAAACCCATTCTACAATACCCAGACTTTTCTAAACCCTTTAACCTTACTACAGACGCATCAGGATATGCAATAAGCGGTGTACTGAGTCAAGGGCCAATTGGAAAGGATTTACCGATTGCGTATGCCTCAAGACTATTAAATTCCGCCGAACAAAATTACTCTACCATAGAAAAAGAGTGTCTGGCAATTGTTTACAGCGCAATGCACTTCCGACCGTATCTTTACGGAAGAAAGTTTACTATCGTAACCGATCATAAACCTTTAGTGTGGATGCATTCTATCAAAGATCCTACTTCGAGAATTTGGAAATGGAAATTAAAATTATCGGACTTTGAATTTGATATTGTATACAAAGAAGGCAGGGCGAACGCAAACGCAGACGCATTATCTAGGAACCCTCCGGAAGTTTGTTTACCAATCAGAAAGAGAGAGGAGGTCGCACCGATTCGCTATCCTGTCTCAAAAAGATTCGAAATAGATACGTCAACGGAAGACTCTCCCATATTCGAAGCCAAACCACGCGTCTTGCCTCAATCCACTGATCTTACAAAACAAGGAAAAATTTCTACTCGAAAGCATTTTACACTGGAAGAAACACCCGTAAAATATTTTGACGAAGCACTAACCGAGCTCGATGTAAACACAAATAGAGAAATAACTGATCAAGGAAAAAGGCGCATGGACACAACAAACGAAGAAGAACCCTCCGCCGTAATTCCAGAACTAACTCCACAACGAGAAAAGGATATGCATGTCTCAAAAAGATTTAAACAGGATACGTCAACCGAAGATTTTTCCATATTCGAAGCTAAACCACACGTCTTGCCTCAATCCAGTGATCCTAAAAATCAAGGAAAGGTTTTTACCCGAAAACATTTTACAATAGAAGAAACCCCTATAAAATATTTAGACCAAGCATTAGCAGAAATCGATGTAAGTACAGATAGGGAAATAACCAATCGAGAAAAAGAAGACACGGATACAACAAGCGAAAAAGAGACCTCCACTGTAATTCCAGAACTAATTCAACAACAAGAAAAGGACACGAGACCTACGATAATCGCGGAACTAAAAATTTCAGAAACCCGAGACTCAATTGCGAGAGTAAATGACCATAAAGTAGTATTTATAGATATACATGGCAAACAGATAGATAAAGAAGCCTTAGAAACGAAGGAAACGGGAAAATTGCCTCGTTATGAAGATTTAATGTTAGAAAACGCAAGATTGAATTACGATTCTGGAAAATACATTGTATCCCTACCGATAAAGGAAAATAGAAATATTCCAATAACACCAGAAAATTTATTAAACTCGCTAAGATCTCTATTAGACGTAGTAAATGAAAAACAGTTAACTTCGTTTAGCATTAGCAAAGGAAACTTGGAGGAAATACCCTGGCGATATACAATCAGAAAATTAAAGGAAATATTTATGGAAAAAACCTTAACCATCACCATTTGCACTGGGGAAGTAATTACTCCACCTGTGGAAGCGCGGAACAACATAATACGGGAAAAACATGAATCAAGCGTAGCAGGACACAAAGGAATTACAAAAACTTATCAAAGAATACGACAACACTACTATTGGGAAAATATGAAAAAGAAAATTCAAGATTACGTAAGAACATGTAAGGAATGTCAATTGAAGAAACTCACAAGAATAAAAGCAAAACAACCAATGGTACTTACAGACACACCAGGTAAAGCATTCGATAAGATTAGTATGGATATTGTAGGTCCATTACCAAAAACTCAAAAGGGAAATGAATATATATTAACCATCCAAGATTTACTAACAAAATACTCAATCGGGATTCCACTAGGAGGAATCTCTTCAGCCGAGATAGCGGACGTTTTTGTAAAGCGATTTATTTGTCGTTTCGGATCACCGAGAGCTATTCTCACTGATCAAGGAACGAACTTTACATCCTCACTAATGAAGAAAGTAGCAAAGAGATTCCGCATCAAACAATATACCACGACGGCATATCATCCACAAAGTAACGGTTCAATCGAAAGATCTCACCACGTACTGATTGAATATCTCAAATTATACATTGAAAATTCCAGAAATTGGGACGAATGGGTAGAATTAGCTATGTTTTCCTATAATACCTCTGTACACGAAGGAACGAAATTCTCCCCGCACGAATTAGTTTTTGGACATCTAGCCAGAGAACCTACTGGTGAAGTAATAATAGAAGAGAACATGGAACCAACATACGCAGAATATCTCGAAGATCTGTTCGATAAAATTAACACTGTACAACGAATGGCGAGAGAAAATTTGATAAAATCCAAACTAAGATCAAAAGAATATTACGACCGACGAATCAACCCCCAGGACTTTAAAATAGGAGATTCGATATATTTACTAAAAGAACCCAGTAAAGGAAAATTCTCCGATCAATATACTGGACGACACAAAGTGCTAGAAATCTTGCAGAACAAAACGTCAAGATTGAAGTAAAAGGGATTCCGCGAACAGTGCACTTAAACAAGTTAAAACTAGCGCATAATCGAAATAAACAATGAATAAAGTGATTTCAGTGGGCAACGTAGTGCAGTAGTGAATGTTGTAGTGCTGTTCGTCAAATGACACAGATAGCGAAAACATAAAAGGAAAAAGGAAAAATTATTATATGTGCTTCAATTATTGTTTAAATATAAAACGTGTTAACTCAATGAATAATTAACTAGTGAAAGTGAAAGTTACCTTGTGAACAAGTGATCAACGTACAAGAAGGTTTACGTGCAAAATAGGTTATGGCTCCCTGTCTGCGGAACACCATGTACCAGCTAAAAATAAATGAACGAATTAACTTCAATAGCCTTAATGCAAAATACAACATTACCAAATGTTATAACAATACTGTGGAAGCGTAGCACTGTTTGTCGAATAACACAGATAGCGGAAACTTGAAAAGAAAAAGTTTATTACGAGTGCTCCAATTACTGTTTGAATGTAAAATGTGTTAGTTCAATGAATAACTAAAACAGTAAAAGTGCAACTTACCTCGTGAACAATTAATCACCATACAAGGAAGTGTACATGCATGAATTTCGCAGATTAACAAGAAGAAATAAAATAGCTGATAAGTATAGAAAGTGGTTAGAAAATAATTAAGATAGATAAATTGAGAGTAAAAGGATATTTTATTATGTATTAATCTACGTAGTATTGTCATATTATTATATCTAACATGTAGAAGTAGATTTTGTAATGCACAATAGCGGCCGCACACACAATGCATTATACACATATTAAACTAAATAAACTAAACAGTACCTTTATAGCCACAGATATAAGACGATTGAAGGCAACCGTAGTAAGTATCCAAGGCATATCGAAGAATCGGATGATGTTGTGGGAATGATCTAGGTAAGTGATGCAGCATCGAAAGAGTAGAATCTGAAGAGTTACAGACAATGTTAATCTAACAAGTAGATTTTAATCACTAATAAAGAAACTAATTCATATCATACACAAAATAATAGCAAATAGCAAGTACAAGCAATAATAAATTAATAGGGAAAATAAAAAAGGTCAATAAACACAGGAATAGGTTAGAAATTAATCAAGATAGACTAACTAAATATTAACAACATGACTGAATTCGGTGCAAAAGAATAAAGTTACGCTACACAAAATATCTGGTAACACAATACACAAAAAACATTAACTAAATTAAACAAGACTTATATAAATGCAAGTCACGTATAATCAAAACAATGACTATTGAAATTCGGTGACAACACAATCGATGCTATCACATTAAAGTAGCACACGGTATTGACACACACAATATCATGAAACACAAAACAATATTACAGAAACACTACTAAATAAAATTATAGTGATTAACAATTAATTAGCTATTTCAACAACACGCAACTGTTGACATTAAACCAACGATACACGCAAGCAACCATGTTGAAAAATTCGTCGCGCGCACCCCACACATACGCACCTCACACAAATAATAGCCAATACAATGTAATACAGCATAATAATAGCAATGTTAGGTACTGAAAAAAAAATATAATAAAAAAAAAAGAAAAAAGAGAGAGAGATAAGGAAAATATATATAATAAATAACAACTAACATAATCATAACTTATTATATATATATTATACTACATACAGGGATACAGTATTTGTACAAAGGGACAGGTCCGAACGAAACTTATAAAATTATAAAATATATATATATTAACTGTTTTCGTATGTATGTACAGAACAGGTGGCGAGTTCATCAACCCTAACATAGAGGACCCAGACGGGCCCGTACCCGCATTCGATCTGGAAGCGACGGAGGATGTTCAGTCTTGCCTTTGTGTTCGGTTGATACGTTCCATCTACCATTTAGATAACGGTCATCTTTGTCAAGACTGTTTCGATAACTTAGATCCAGACGACCAGGACCAATGTGACGACCCACCCACTCATTTCATATGCGGAGTATCTGCAAGAACACGAATATCATATTGTCGTATGTGTGATATAAACCTAGCGGACCTACAACCCGCTATATCATGCCTCCAATGCATGACCGTTTACACTAATCTAACTCACCTTGAAAGAAACTTTTTAGTTCAAGGAATAGCAATCCGCGCCGTGGAACTATAAAGTACTTGTATGCTACGCACAAAACCAAATACTGATGCTATCCACCTGTAAACAAACAACATTTATAACTATACATATAATTTTCACTTATGTTTACCAATATATGTATACACCCATGTTGTAAAGTAGGCTATATCTATAACACTCACTTCCATTGATAATGCAAGTGACTCGTAAAATAAGTCGTCATATTTACCATCACACGCACATATATATATATATATATATATATATATATATATATATATATTCAAAGACAAGCTATATTTGTAATATCTATTCCTATTAATGATATATACTTATATATTTATAACAATAAAACAAATCTCATCTATACTACTTACCAATATGTATGCATATATGTATATAATTATAACCCAGGTAGCATTCATGAAATTTATTTTCACCGATAACATGTACGTAAAACCTAAAATAAAACAAAGGATTTTAACAATAAAAAAAGAAAGAGGAAAAAGAGAGAAAAAATACATATAAATATAAAACTTTTCTTTTTCTATATACATATATTAATAATAATAAAAGGTTATTCTTATTACTAATAAACTCGAGAGTAAGAAACGATTTAATAAATTGTTAATAGGAAGATGAATCGCCTGGTTATCGTACTTACCCTCATCAAAATAGCATATGGCCTGGTAGGATATGACTGCAATGGCAACCACCTCAACGTTACCACTATCTCTCTAAACTCCATTGGGGACTGCAGCATACAGCCTGCGATGACTGAAACCCAAGATATTTATATTCAACTACTGCAACTCTCAGAATTCGAATTTACCAGTGTAAGGCAATGCAAGGTGCAAATAACTCGAATTATATATTACTGTGGCATGCACTACCACACGTCGGCAGTGCATAACGGATTCGCCGAATACCTCCATGAAACAACCGCCCAACAATGTGCAAGGATGCACCAAGACGGCACGTTTTCACTCGGACCACAAAACCTTATAGTAGGCCTAAAAGATAATGCAACAGAAACAAGGTCGCTTGTCCTAGCCGGCAAGTTAACAGACGACGGCAGCTGCCAGGGAACACAGTATGTAGACCCATACGGGAGCTGGGAAAAGGTCGTCGTACAAGCCACAGTAAGGATAAGTTTAAAATCAGCAGTTGTGCCAGTATGGATCAAGGCGAACAAAATTCTACTGAAATCAGGAACGGTATGTACCCTTAGCGAAGGAAACTGTCCAGACGCTGAAGACGGATACACTTATCGGCAACCACAACCACCCTCACCATGCAAATTTGATCAGTACGATGTGCTATATGAAGGAATTGCTACAAAGATCCAGGAAATAAAAACCAACAGGGAATCAGCACAACCAGTTTACGCACTAACAACGCAGGAAGTAACATTTGCACTGACTAAAACTGGAGAACAGCCACTGTGTAGATATACCCTACTATCCACTGAACACTCCAAATTGTTCCTGTTAGAAACGACAAGAGGAAATACGTTTATCTCCAAAAGCAAGACAGCAGTCGAAAACTTGGACATATTCGCATACGTCAACTCAAAATTCATTTACGTAGAGAAACATATTAAACGACAAATGACAACATTATACCATGATATACTGACACAAAGGTGTACCACACAGAAGAAACTAATAGAGAATGCTTTAAGCTTAGCAATCTTACTGCCCGATGAATTTGCATACACCATAACCAAAACCCCAGGACACATGGCCCTGATCGCAGGAGAGGCAGTCCATATAGTCAAATGCATTCCGGTACAAGTAAAGGTACGACATACAACAGAATGCTACTCGGAGCTACCCGTTTGGCAAGGGAATCGCACCGCATTTTTAACGCCAAAAACACACATCCTAACGCAACACGGAAACCACAGAGAATGTAGCGCGGTACTACCTACGCTATACAATATCGACGGACACTGGCACAAATTCGTACCAAAACCCATGGAAACAATTGCACCACAGGAACTCCGCCCGGACGTGCGCCAAACGTGGCAATATTCAGCACCATCGTCGTTGGCCACGAGCGGAATATATACCCAAAAAGACCTGGACGCACTACGGGACCACGTCATGTTCCCGGCAGAAAAATCTGCAGTCTTGAACACATTGGCCAGAGGAGCAACAGGAAAAACAATCGTCCCTGGAATAGTAAACATCCTGGGAATGATGGACGAAAACACATTAACGACAATAGCGAAAAATACCGTATCAAGCTTATGGACTGGGTTTATGGAATTTGGAACTGTCAGTGCAGCAATATTTGGAATACTCGTAATATTTAAACTAATCAAGACGATAATAGATATAGCCATACACGGATACCAGTTACGTGAAACTTACGGATGTGAAATCGCCCTATTAGGAGCAATATGCGGCTCAGTCACCCACCTGCTACTATACCTCAAAAGAAAACGAAATATCGATGATCAAACAGCACAACCTCAAGGGATATCGATAACACCGGTAGTCACTCAACAACCAACGACATCTACGTCCGCCTTGAGCGAACTCAGAGACACCATCAGTCAAATTTCCTTTGGAAATTTGAACTCCAAGGGCGAGGGTGTCACGTCCCGCGCTCCGCACGCGCCGTAACAAGAACAAGAAAACCATTCTATACAAAACGCGCGAATAAGGATTTGAATGCACAAACGAACACACGGCGCTACGAAACTAAAGGAAGGAGTAACAAAACGAGGGCGACTAATAAATCCAACCAGTATAAATTAAAATAAATAAAACCAGCTAATGGATTGAACGAGCTACGAACCAAACAAATAACCCGGGAAATAAGAATAACTACAAAAGGGGAAATAATTGAAAGGCCAGAAATACATATATATATAAATATATTTTAATCAATCAACTTGGAGAGTTACATATAAGTATAAACATATATGCCGAACATGTAATAACCTAGTAAATATTAGAGACAGTGCTTCCAATACTATGCAACAAATACAATATTATCAATTTATGAAATATAAGTATATATGAAGTCAAAAACTAATAGTTTAACGAATACATAAAACACACAATATTGTATTATTAAAGAAATAAAGGTTACATTGTCAGAAATATATATATATGTGTGCGCATTCTATCAAATAAATAATCTAAGATACATACTTAAAACTAGCCTACATTCCGGTAAAGAATTATAAAATAAGAACTACATTACGAAACATGCATGTCTATATATAAATATATAAATTATATTCTAAACTAAACCACTATTAATGTATGCGCATTCTACATTATTGATTCAAATCGATAATCTAAGATACATACTTAAAACTAGCCTACATTCCGGTAAAGAATTATAAAATAAGAACTACATTACGAAACATGCATGTCTCTATATAAGCATATAAATAATCTATTTTCTAAACTAAAACTACTACTAATAATCTACAAAAGAAATAGAACACACAACACAACACTTGGGACTAAGCGACAACCTGTCGATAGGCCAAACGCTCAAAATAATTAACACCGCAACGACTTGAGGAATTGCATACAGAAATTCTATCATCAAACACAAATATGTAAAAACACATTAAACACACAATAATCTAGAAACAAAACCTCCCATACTATGTTGTCACAATACAAGATATACATGAATATATGAAATCAAATGATTGACACATAACCTCAAACACACATTACATCGCTAAAGAATCTAAATGAAAATCACACTGCCAGAAATATATACATGTGCGTGTGCGTGTTCTATCTTATTAAAAGAAGTTAATATAAAATAATTAACATTTCATTTCGTATGAACACTACACCGCCAGGAGGAATATGCATATAAATACGTATATATATATATGTGTGTGTGTGTGTGTGTCCGTATGTTTTATATTATCGAATACTCTATAAAATAAACTACTCAAAACAATAAATAACGCAATCGAAGAATTACAAAACATTAGCCATACTGAAGTGACACACGACATAAACATATATATATATACGTATATTCACACGAGCTATGCTATTGTCACTTTAAAACAATATTAATAAATAAATGTTCTAATTGCGGTAGAATAAGGAAAAACGAGCGACAGACGAAAAATTACTTCGATATCAAACAAAACTAAAGACCCGTCACTATAACTTTACTGATGACATTTATGAGCAGCCATGTTAGATTTACACGCATCATGACGACAGGAATATTAGGGATTAATGGAAGTCAGGCGCGAGAAACAAATCATGAAAACACATTGTTAATACTTTTCTTTAATAAATTCTATGCGCAACTACAAATGTAAAAATATATATATATATATAATTAATTAAAAAAGGGGGAAATATAAAATTAAATATATTTAACAAACATAAAATAGATAACACATTTAAAATATATATATATATATATATACATCGTACATAAAAACAAGATACATCTAAAAATAATAATAATAAGGAACCTCTGATGGAAATGCCTCCGCAAACATTGTCCGAACGTCGATCACCGAAGCCTAGGGGAACAACAAAAAGGGAAAAAACATTAAAATCGCAAAAACAACCATAATATGCGAATATCCAAACTTACGAAAAATAACTCAAAGAAGGAGGTCCTTGTTGTGGGAGAGCAGCGGAGTTGCGCGTGTTGCCCGAGCGAGCATCGAAGTGATAATGATGCTGCGGCCGCCAGCCTTTGCACGCGCCGAAGAAACACCGGTAATTGCCACGGTACAGCACGTGGAAGTCTCTCGCGGAAAGGATTAGATCAGCATGGAGTGCTTCAAATCTCCTAGACGCTAGTTCAGCAGAAACACAGGACCGATAAAAACTAAGTCGAAATACGGAATTTACGTTTTGTCACGTACGATTCCAAGAAACCCAAACTGCAACATCCCGATTCCCACGGAAGCGTACCCCCAGCGGACCACCACCCCGTGGGGGATGGCATTATAAATAAGCGTAGCAACATAGCGCAGCGCTCATTATTCTTTACGGTTCATTCTTCTTGTGTTCCTTATAATTTGTGTTCATTGTTATTACGGATCATTCGTATTACGTTCACTATTCTTTGTTCATAATTCCTGTGATCATTTTGTTATTACGGCTCATTATATTTTGTGTTCATTGTTACTACGTTCGTTATTGCGCTCATCATTGCGTTTAGAAATTTTGTATAGTATTTTGCGTTTCGGGGCTTTAGTTTTTCGGTCAAGAAAAGAGAACCGCGACTAAGTAAAAGAAAGATTTTATCTTTGAAATCCTCATTTCATCGCTTAGACAGAAACGCGCATTGTAATTGCGGTATTAATCCAGTTAGTAAATTGTTCTGTCTGTATCGAAATAGATAAATAAAGTAAAAGTTGATAGTAAACTATATTCGAGTTCAAGTAATAAACCCAGCAAAAACTTCGACGACCACCGGAGCAGCTGAGGTAATGGCGCGAGACAGCGCCTACTCCTCAAGGTAAGAAAATTAATTTTGAGAATTTCCTTCTTCTCTGATAATTTCGTTGCCCTCGAGAATCGAATTAGAACTTCCTATCATCGATCTCGTTTTATTTTCGTGAACGGTTTTGAAGATAGAATCATTGTTTAAACTTTAACCAAAGGAGTTATCCGCTGTGTCGGCTTGTGCGAACGGTGTTTTCAGCTACTGAAACACCCACTGATCTTCGCATTCCTCCTCCCATTGTTGGCAAAATATTGCCTGTCTTTGGGCAAGACTTGCGAAATCACACAAGTCCCGCACAGAGAGGACCATTAAATACATCGTCGGGGTCAATCGAAAATTAAGAGCAATACCGGCATTGCTATTAACCGATATTCTTGCCATCATTGCATGCGATTGTAAGAGAGAAATAGCAGAACAATTTCCCTTCGAAAATTTAACCAAAGGATCGTTCGCTGTGTTGGCTTGTGCAAACGGTGTTTTCGATTATCGAAGACACCCATCGATCTTCGCATTCCTCCTCCCACTGTTGGTAAAATACTACCCGTCTTTTTGCAAGGCTTGCGAAATCGCACGAGTCCCACACAGAGAAGATCGTTAGAATCATCCTCGATTATTAAACTCAAAAGGCAAGAAAATCGTGGTAACAGAATCCATCGTAGTAAATGAATTGAGTTTCGGTTCTAACGGCAAACTACTACAGCGAAATTAAAGGAGAAGAAGAAGTCAAACGTAAAAATAAATTTATATAAAACAACGAAAAATCTCACATTCCTATCCAATCCAGCAACGCTAAAATATATATATCCAGCTAATAAAATATATAGGGGTAATAATCTAAACAATTCTACATTCAAATAAAAATCCGTTCAACGAGGACAAATATTTATTGTACCCAGATTTAATCCTCTCCCGTGCTAGTATCCCTGCACATAGCAGGTTAGCCGAAAAGTGGAATTCGTTTACCAGTTGCATTAAGCGTCAGTTAACGCTACCCATTAAACGTAAAAAAAAAAAAAATAATAAAAATAAAATATTTTGAAATAGTCCTTAGACTATTTCTGGTGGCAGCAACTACCGTATTAATTAGAAATTTAATCAGTATTACATACACAATAATATCATTTCAATTTATTTCCCTTCCGATTAAATTCAAACTCAAACGAAAAAAAAAATTTCAGTAAAATTTAAATTTAAAATTTGATCGATTCAAACAAACAAATTGATACGTAACACAAAATAGCTCGCAAATCGCGAAGATTTCGTCGATTTTGACGAAAACTAACTGTCATTTCCTTCCCGTTGGAGATATTTCGACGTTCAAGCGCTCGTTGAACTCCATTTTACACTGCAAAGCTAATGCACTACCGCTTGGGCGTCGAAACAAGCGAAACTGGTCGCAAATCGCGATGATTTCGTCGATTTTGACGAAAACTAACTGTCATTTCCTTCCCGTTGGAGATATTTCGACGTTTGAGCGTTCATTTCACTCCATTTTACACTGCAAATGCAATGCACTACCGTTTAAGCGTAGAAACAAGCAAAATAGCTCGCAAATCGCGAGGATTTCGTCGATTTTGACGAAATCTAACTGTCATTTCCTTCCCGTTGGAGATATTTCAACGTCTAGGCGCTCGTTGAACTCCATTTTACACTGCAAATTTAATGCACTACCGTTTAAGCGTCGAAAGAAGCAAAATAGTTCGCAAATCGCAATGATTTCGTCGATTTTGATGAAATCTAGCCTTCATTTCCTTCCCGTTGGAGATATTTCGACGTTTGAGCGCTCGTTGAACTCCACTTTACATTGCAAATGCAATGCACTACCATTTAAGCGTCGAAACAAGCAAAATAGCTCGCAAATCGCGAAGATTTCATCGATTTTGACGAAAACTAACTGTCATTTCCTTCCCGTTGGAGATATTTCGACGTTTAAGCGCTCGTTGAACTCCATTTTACACTGCAAAGGTAATGCACTACCGTTTAAGCGTCGAAAAAAGCAAAATAGCTCGCAAATCGCGAAGATTTCGTCGATTTTGACGAAAACTAACTGACATTTCCTTCCCGTTGGAGATATTTCGACGTTTGAGCGCTCGTTGAACTCCATTTTACATTGCAAATGCAATGCACTACCGTTTAAGCGTCGAAACAAGCAAAATAGCTCGCAAATCGCGAAGATTTCATCGATTTTGACGAAAACTAACTGTCATTTCCTTCCCGTTGGAGATATTTCGACGTTTAAGCGCTCGTTGAACTCCATTTTACACTGCAAAGGTAATGCACTACCGCTTGGGCGTCGAAACAAGCGAAACTGGTCGCAAATCGCGATGATTTCGTCGATTTTGACGAAAACTAACTGTCATTTCCTTCCCGTTGGAGATATTTCGACGTTTAAGCGCTCGCTGAACTCTATTCTACTGTCACGTCCCGCGCTCCGCACGCGCCGTAACAAGAACAAGAAAACCATTGTATACAAAACACGCGAATAAGGATTTGAATGCACAAACGAACACACGGCACTACGAAACGAAAGGAAGGATTAACAATACGAGGGCGATTAACGGATCCGACCAATAAACAAAATAAGTATTCACACAATTCTAAATATACCAGGAAATCAGAATAACTACAAAAGGGGAAAATAATTGAAACGCCAGGAATACATATATATATAAATATATTTCAATCAATCAATTTGGAGAGTTACATATAAGTATAAACATATATGCCGAACATGTAATAACCTAGTAAATATTAGAGACAGTGCTTCCAATACTATGCAACAAATACAATATTATCAATTTATGAAATATAAGTATATATGAAGTCAAAAACTAATAGTTTAACGAATACATAAAACATACAATATTGTATTATTAAAGAAATGAAGGTTACGTTGTTAGAAATATATATATATATGTGTGCGAATTCTATCAAACCGATAATCTAAGATACATACTTAAAACTAGCCTACATTCCGGTAAAGGATAAATAAATAATTGACATTTCATTTCGTATGAATACTACACTGCCAAGAGAAATATGCATATGAATACATATATATATGTGGGAGATGAAAGGAAAACCGCAGCCTTCCCTATGCAATTTTGAGGAAGCCTTCTAATGCTTTAGCCTAGATTTTATCATAACTGTAATTAAGCAATTGTCATTTGTAATTGTTTGACATTTGTGAAAAGCGAAAGTGGGTTCGAGGTGACAACTGGTCGCCGTACGTAGCCACGGTCACGGGATAAACGTTTTGCTTGATGAAGGTGTGGATCGGTTGTATTGTTCTCCCTAGAAATCACATAGAATTGTACTTTAGAGATGTTGATATAATGGGACACGTTGTATTTGGAATCAATCTCCAGATAGAAATTGCCTAGTATCGGCGTTTGGATCTTTCTCGATGTTTCCAAAGAGTATACAACAAACTTTTGACAGATATTGCCTAGCAACAACGATTGGAACCTTCTCGATGTCTCCAGCGAGAATATAACAAACAAATGCAGTCGTATAACGAAAAAGATTTTAATCAGATATTCATTCGTGTGATCGCCTTGGAAAGTGATACATCGAGCAATTTACCGAGTGTCTCAGCAAACGTATTTTTGTGTTTTAAAATTATTCTACGCATAGTAAAGAGTTATCCCGTTGACCGTGAATTCGTTTGAACCCCGGAACATTGTTAATAGCGTAAATTAAATTCATTATTCGTAAAACCTATCAATCGTTAATTTCATTATTCGTTAAATTCATTATTCGTAAGATATATTATTCGTTCCTCTTATTGTTCGATAAAACTTATTATTCTTTAATCTAATTATTAATTAAACTTATCATTTGTTAATCATATCATTTATTAAACTCATTATTCATAATATTTTGTAAAATCTTGTTTATTCGTGCAAATATATTCTCTGTTTTGTAAAACAATGGCTAATTCAAATGAAGAAACATTACGCGACTTAAATCCTAATGATAACCCGACATATATATATATATGTCGGAGAAGCAGTGGGGATAGGGTTGTCGGTGTTTGAGGAGTCTTCATTGAAGGTAGCCATCGTTGCGGTGTAGCGAAGATACGATTTATTGACACAGGTATGAATAACACAGGTTTGACAATCTATCACGGCGGTGAGATGTCCGCGACACTAGTGACAGTGATCTCAGGTTCAATGACGAATCCGCGGTCAACGGGATGACAGATAGGCGTTCTCGCTGAATCTAAGTCTGACTCGTAAACGATAATTGCTGAGCGTAAAGACGTTACTCTTTAGTCGACGGGAGCGCGTCCAAGAATGCCCGTCCCGTCCCGATGATTCCACAGAGGAAAACTATACTGGGGTGTGTCTAAGGACACAAGATCATCGGATTCGTCGAGGAAAGCCTTCGTTTAGGAAGTAAGGGAAATTGACGTTGCTGCTAATTGGTCAATCTCCATATCGGTGGTTAGAAAAGGATGCTAGCCGCCCTCGAGGGAAAGTTGCTAGTGGGAGACGTCGTTCGTTGAAAAATATGTCTCCCCTATCTTCCCGTAGTTGGGACAAAGACTGTATGTCTGTTTGAAGGACTTTAGTTAACTAAACCGTAAGATTTATTACGGGCCCTCGGGCTAGCCGAACATGTACTGCGGAGACGCATCGACATCTGGTAATCATCTTACTCGAAGAATAGGGTCAGCGTGTGGCGAGCTACGGGACAGAAACCGTTGGAATGTTTACTGTCACGTGTCGCCACGAATATTTCTTTTAAGGAGAGCTATAGAATTATTCCATATGTTTGTTGGGCAAAGCGTTCATCCCTTGACCGCGGTTACGTTGGGCGACAGACTGTCGCCTCGAGCCAAAGCTCACCGTCACTAATCTCGAACAATTACAATCGGATTGAATAACTACAATAGTTTAGTTACAGTTATAGTAGACTTTAGATTGCAATGTTGCGGGGCTATCCGAAGGTTCCGGTGTCCTTTCATCTCCGACATATATATATATATGTATGTGTGCGCGTATGTTTTATATTATCGAATACTCTATAAAATAAACTACTCAAAACAATAAATAACGCAATCGAAGAATTACAAAACATTAGCCATATTAAAATGACACACAATATAAATATATATATATATATGTCGGAGCGGACATTAGAATTAGGATTAGGGGCGTGAAACGAATCTTCGTTTGGGTTACACGTTGTCGTTATGCAATGGAGAAGACATTGACTAGTGCAAATACGATTATTATAGAACCGGACAAGTAACCGCGGTAGTTAGGTGCTCGAGAAACTAATGACAATGATCCTAGGTTCAATAACGAATCCGCGGTCGACGGGATGATAGATGAACGTACTCACAAAATTTAAGTCGGACGCGTAATATTCACTGGTCGTAAAGGGTAACTCCTTTCATCAGTGAGATCGCGAGCGAGAATGCCTTTCCCGTCCCGATGATGCCACAGAGGAAAACTATAATGGGGTGTGTCTAAGGACACGAGATCATCGGATTCGTCGAGAAAAGCCTTCGTTAAGAAAGTAAGGGAAATTGGCGTTGGTGCTAATTGGTCAATCTCCATATCGGTGGTTAGAAAAAGATGCTAGCCGCCCTCGAGGGAAAGTTGCTAGTGGGAGACGCCGCTCGTTGAAAAATATGTCTCCCCTATCTTCCCGTAGTTGGGACAAAGACTGTTTGTCTGTTTGAAGGACTTTAGTTAACTAAACCTTAAGATTTATAACGGGCCCTCGAGCTAGCCGAACATGTACTGCGGAGACGCATCGACATCTGGCAATCATCTTACTCGAAGAATAGGGTCTGCGTGTGGCGAGCCACAGGACAGAAACCGGTGGAATGTTTACTGTCGCGTGTCACCACGAATATTTCTTTTAAGGAGAGCTATAGAATTACTCCATACCTTTGTTAGACAAAGCGTTCATCCCGTGACCGCGGCTACGTTCGGCGACTGACTGTCGCCTCGAGCCCAAGCTCATTATCACGACTCTCGAACAATTACAATCGGGTTGAATACCTACAATTGTTCAATTACAGACTCCGGTGTTCTTTCATCTCCGACATATATATATATAAAATATAAAATTAAAATACATATATTTAACAAACATAAAATAGATATCACATTTAAAAAAAATATATATATATATCATACATAAAAACAAAAGACATTTAAGAGGAAAAATATAATAATAATAAGGAACCTCTGATGGAAATGCCTCCGCAAACATTGTTCGAACGTCGATCACCGAAACCTAGGGAAACAACAAAAAAGGGAAAAACATCAAAATCGCAAAAACAATCATAAGCGTACCCCCAGCGGACCACCACCCCGTGGGGGATGGCATTATAAATAAGCGAAGCAACATAGAGCAGTGCTCATTATTATTCTGGTAAACATTCTTATTACGTTCATTATTCTTCGCTCATTATTATAGTGATCATTGTTATTACCGTTCATTATTCTTTGTTCATTATTATTGCGATCTTCGTTATTACGGTTCATAATTATTTTGTTCACTCTTTGTGTTCATTGTTACTACGTTCGTTATTGAACTCACCTTTAGAAATCTTGTATAGTATTTTGCGCTTCGGGGTCTTTAGTTTTTTCGGTCAAGAAAAGAGAGCCGCGACTAAGTAAAAAGAAAATTTTATCTTTGAACGCGCATTGTAATTGCGGTATTAATCCAGTTAGTAAATTGTTCTGTCTGTATCGAAATAGATAAATAAAGTAAAAGTTGATAGTAAACTATATTCGAGTTCAAGTAATAAACCCAGCAAAAACTTCGACGACCACCGGAGCAGCTGAGGTAATGGCGCGAGACAGCGCCTACTCCTCAAGGTAAGAAAATTAATTTTGAGAATTTCCTTCTTCTCTGATAATTTCGTTGCCCTCGAGAATCGAATTAGAACTTCCTATCATCGATCTCGTTTTATTTTCGTGAACGGTTTTGAAGATAGAATCATTGTTTAAACTTTAAACAAAGGAGTTGTCCGCTGTGTCGGCTTGTGCGAACGGTGTTTTCAGCTACTGAACCACCCACTGATCTTCGCATTCCTCCTCCCATTGTTGGCAAAATATTGCCCGTCTTTGGGCAAGGCTTGCGAAATCACACAAATCCCGCACAGAAAGGACTATTAAATACATCGTCGGGGTCAATCGAAAATTAAGAGCAATACCGGCATTGCTAATAACCGATATTCTTGCCATCGTTGCATGCGATTGTAAGAGAAAAATAGCAGAACAATTTCCCTTCGGAAATTTAACCAAAGGATCGTTCGCTGTGGTGGCTTGTGCAAACGGTGTTTTCGATTATCAAAAACACCCGTCGATCTTCGCATTCCTCCTCCCACTGTTGGTAAAATACTACCCGTCTTTTTGCAAGGCTTGCGAAATCGCACGAGTCCCACACAGAGAAGATCGTTAGAATCATCCTCGATTATTAAACTCAGAAGGCAAGAAAATCGTGGTAACGGAATCCATCGTAGTAAATGAATTGAGTTTCGGTTCTAACGGCAAACTATTACAATGAAATTAAAAGAGAAGAAGAAGTCGAACGTAAAAATAAATTTATATAAAACAACGAAAATCTCACATTCCTATCCAATCCAGCAACGCTAAAAATATATACATCCGGCTAATAAATATATATATAAAGGTAATAATCTAAGCAATTCTACATTCAAATAAAATCCGTTCAACGAGGACAAATAATTATTAATCTCAGCTTTAATCCTCTCCCGTGCCAGTATCTCTGCACATAGCAGGTTAGCCGAAAAGTGGAATTCGTTTACCAGTTGCATTAAGCGTCAGTTAACGCTACCCATTAAACAAAAAAAAAGTAATAAAAATAAAATATTTTGAAATAGTCCTTAGACTATTTCTGGTGGCAGCAACTACCGTATTAATTAGAAATCTAAATCAGTATTACATACACAATAATATCATTTCAATTTATTTCCCTTCAGATTAAATTCAAACTCAACAAAAAAAAATTTTTCAGTAAAATTTAAATTTAAAATTTGATCAATGTCAATAAACTAATACGTAACATTAGTGTAGTAAATATTTTGGTGGCAGCGGTGGCATCCGCTTCACGGAGGATTAAAGTTGGTTTAAACGGTCCGATACGCTCCACAGAGGACTAAGGTTGTCACGTTTGTCAATAAAATATATATTTGAGAAACAATGGCGACTAAATTAAAATCGTTGGACAAAGACATGATCTTGATGTTATCGGAAAAACTTAAAGCATGGGATGCGAATTTTCGCGACATGAGTACAAAAATGAATAAATTACAAGACGATGTGCGTTCACTGAAAATAAAAAAGGAAATCAAGACACCCGTATCATCGCCGATAATTTCCCAAGCGACAATACCGATAGAAGTTAATCCCCAATCAATTAAGTTAAAAGATGCAATAGAGACAGTACCAGTGTTCGACGGACATCGACCCTCGATATTTCGATTTTTAAGAGCATGCGAGCGCGCACGAAACATGGTTCCTAGGCATCGAGAATCTCAGTTAGTAAAATTATTAACGAATAAGCTTCGCGGACACGCGTTTCTCGCCGTAGAAGACACAGAAGTAATAAGTTTAAACGATTTCGGGAATAAATTAAAAGATATGTTCGGTCCGGGAAAAACGGTTAACGAATATAAAGGGGAATTAGCTACAATATTTCAACGACCGGGAGAAGATATTTTGGACTACATAGATCGCGTCAGAGATCTCAGACTGGCAATAATGAACGGGGAAAGATACGAGTACGGCACCGTATTTCAAGATAGGATAGATCGAGACACGAGGGAAGCTTTCGTTAAGGGGCTCCCAAACGAGGTGTATTTACGAGTAAAGATAGCAGGATACCAATCCTTGGACGATGCGTACCGCCAAGCCGTGAAAGCAACGCGAGAATTAAAACAAGTGAACAATAGAATTCGATACCTACATCCGACACCTTCGAATAATTATAACCGAAACAACCGCCAGGACTGTAGATTTGTACCACCGTCGCGGAAACATCTAAACAACCCCGGAATAGAAGAAAATGTCAGGAAAGAAACAAGAACAATAACTTGGGAAGAAAAATGCATAAATAAATACCTCGATAGAGATCTAAATCAAAAGAGTGATGTTGATCATTTCAACCAATCAACTTTTCAATGCAAACACCATTCCGTTGCTGTGATAAGGGATAATGTCACGTTAAATAATAAGAGGACGCACGGTGCCATAGACAGGATCATGAGTGAGAAATTTTCTGAGTTACCAAACAAGATAAATAATATTAGTGCCAAAGAACTTTCAGACGAAGCAGAAACTAGGAAATTGAACGACGAGACGACAGGCAACGCTTATCCACTGCCTAACATCACAGAGATATTGGACCCGCTGGGAAGTGCATCTCACTCAAAAACTTCTATAAAACCATCAGAAGGAAACTTTATCGAACTCAAAGCGAAATCATTAAATTGCAAGGAAGATCACACTATAGAAAATAAAAATATAGCTATCCCTAAATCCAAAACAGAATCTATAAGCAAAAAGGTTTGTAATAAAAATTCAAAGAATAATTCCAAATCTACCAAAAATATTCCTAAACGTTCCATACAAATAAATAATAATTTAATTATAATAAGCACTTCCAGTGAAACTATTCATCCTGAAAAGGTAGAGAAAAATAAAGGTGTTGTGAATAAAGTAAATAAAGAAGGAAAAAGGGTAACTAAGGAAAAGGATTCTAAACATTTTCAAGCTGAAGAAACGCAAGTTCAACGAGCCCAAAGAAATCAAAAGGGAGAAAATAGGGAATCACAGGTCGAAGATATATATAAAAAAATTTTTATCTCCAAAAGCAAGACAGCAGTCGAAAACTTGGACATATTCGCATATGTCAACTCAAAATTCATTTACGTAGAGAAACATATTAAACGACAAATGACAACACTATACCATGATATACTGACACAAAGATGTACCACGCAGAAGAAACTAATAGAGAATGCTTTAAGCTTAGCAATCTTACTGCCTGACGAATTTGCATACACCATAACCAAAACCCCAGGACACATGGCCCTGATCGCAGGAGAAGCAGTCCATATAGTCAAATGCATTCCGGTACAAGTAAAGGTGCGACATACAACAGAATGCTACTCGGAGCTACCCGTTTGGCAAGGGAATCACACCACAGGAACTCCGCCCGGACGTGCGCCAAACGTGGCGATATTCAGCACCATCGTCGTTGGCCACGAGCGGAATATATACCCAAAAAGACCTGGACGCACTACGGGACCATGTCATATTCCCGGCAGAAAAAACTGCAGTCTTGAACACATTGGCCAGAGGTGCGACAGGAAAAACAATCGTCCCTGGAACAGTAAACATCCTGGGAATGATGGACGAAAACACATTAACGACAATAGCGAAAAATACCGTATCAAGCTTATGGACTGGTTTCATGGAATTTGGAACTGTCAGTGCAGCAATATTTGGAATACTCGTAATGTTTAAATTAATCAAGACGATAATAGACATAGCCATACACGGATACCAGTTACGTGAAACTTACGGATGTGGAATCGCCCTATTAGGAGCAATATGCGGCTCAATCACCCACCTGCTACTATACCTCAAAGGAAGACGAAATATTGATGATCGAACAGCACAACCTCAAGGGATATCGATAACACCGGTAGTCACTCAACAACCAACGACATCTACGTCCGCCTTGGGCGAACTCAGAGACACCATCAGTCAAATTTCCTTTGGAAATTTGAACTCCAAGGGCGGGGGTGTCACGTCCCGCGCTCCGCACGCGCCGTAACAAGAACAAGAAAACCACTCTATACAAAACGCGCGAATAAGCTTTTGAATGCACAAACGAACACACGGCGCTACGAAACTAAAAGGAAGGATTAACAAAACCAGGGCGACTAATAGATCCAACCAATAAACAAAATACATATACACACAACTCTAAATAAACCTACCAATAACCGACTTGCAATTTGAAAACCTATGGATCAATATAATATAAATCCAACCAGTATAAAATAAAATAAATAGAACCAGCTAATGGATTGAACGAGTTACGAACCAAACAAATAAACCAGGAAATAAGAATAACTACAAAAGGGGAAATAATTGAAACGCCAGGAATACATGTATATATAAATATATTTTAATCAATCAACTTGGAAAGTTACATATAAGTATAAACATATATGCCAAACATGTAATAACCTAGTAAATATTAGAGACAGTACTTCCAATACTATGCAACAAATACAATATTATCAATTTATGAAATATAAGTATATATGAAGTCAAAAACTAATAGTCTAACGAATACATAAAACATACAATATTGTATTATTAAAGAAATAAAGGTTACATTGTCAGAAATATATATATATATGTGTGCGCATTCTACATTATTAAATCAAATTAGTAATCTAAGATACATACTTAAAACTAGCCTACATTCCAGTAAAGAGTTATAAAATAAGAACTACATTATGAAACATGCATGTCTCTATATAAATATAAACTACTACTAATATGTGCGCATTCTACATTATTAAATCAAATTAGTAATCTAAGATACATACTTAAAACTAGCCTACATTCCGGTAAAGCGTTATAAAATAAGAACTTCATTACGAAACATGCATGTCTCTATATAAACATATAAATAATCTATTTTCTAAACTAAAACTACTACTAATAATCTACAAAAGAAATATAACACACAACGCAACACTTGGGACTAAGCGACAACCTGTCGATAGGTCAAACGCTCAAAATAATTAACACTGCAACGACTTGAGGAATTGCGTACAGAAATTCTACCATCAAACACAAATATGTAAAAACACATTAAACACACAATAATTTAGAAACAAAACCTTCAATACTATGTTGTCACAATACAAGATATATATGTATATATGAAATCAAATAATTGACACATAACCTCAAATACACAACATTACATCGCTAAAGAATCTAAATGAAAATCACACTGCCAGAAATATATACATATATACGTGTGCGTGTGCGTGTGCGTGTTCTATCTTATTAAACGAAGTTAATATAAAATAAATAATTAACATTTCATTTCGTATGAATACTACACTGCCAGAAGAAATATGTATATGTATACATATATATATGTGTGTGTGTGTGTGTGTGTGTATGTTTTTTATTATCGAACACTCTATAAAATAAACTACTCAAAACAATAAATAACGCTATCGAAGAATTACAAAACATCAGTCATATTAAAATGATACACAACATAAATATATATATATATATATATATATATATATATATATATATATATATATATATATATATATGTATATTCACACGAACAATACTATTGTCACTTTAAAGTAATAATAACAATATTAATAAATAAATGTTCTAATTGCGGTAGAATAAGGAAAAACGAGCGACAGGCGGAAAATTACTTCGATATCAAACAAAACTAAAGACCCGCCACTATAACTTTACTCATGACATTTATGAGCAGCCATGTTAGATTTACACGTGCGCATCGGAACAATAACACGCGTTATGGCGACAGGAATCTTAGGGATTAATGGAAAATAGGCGCGAGAAACAAATCATGAAAACACATTGTTAACATTTTTCTTTAATAAATTCTATGCGCAACTACAAATGTAAAAAATATATATATATATAATTAATTAAAAAAGGGGGAAATATAAAATTAAATAAATATACATATATTTAACAAACATAAAATAGATAACCTTACACTATCACATTTATAATGTATATATATGTCGGGTTTACACAGAATTAGGGTTAGGGGCGTGAAACGAATCTTCGTTTGGGTTACACGTTGTCGTTATGCAATAGAGAAGACATTGACTAGTGCAAATACGATTATTATAGAGCCGGACAAGTAACTGTGGTAGTTAGGCACTCGAGAAACTAATGACAATGATCCTAGGTTCAATAACGAATCCGCGGTCGACGGGATGATAGATGAACGTACTCACAAAATTTAAGTCGGACGCGTAATATTCACTGGTCGTAAAGGGTTACTCCTTTCATCAGTGAGATCGCGAGCGAGAATGCCTTTCCCGTCCCGATGATGCCACAGAGGAAAACTATAATGGGGTGTGTCTAAGGACACGAGATCATCGGATTCGTCGAGAAAAGCCTTCGTTCAGAAAGTAAGGGAAATTGGCGTTGCTGCTAATTGGTCAATCTCCATATCGGTGGTTAGAAAAAGATGCTAGCCGCCCTCGAGGGAAAGTTGCTAGTGGGAGACGCCGCTCGTTGAAAAATAGGTCTCCCCTATTTTCCCGTAGTTGGGACAAAGACTGTTTGTCTGTTTGAAGGACTTTAGGTAACTAGATCTTAGTGTTTATAACGGCTCTCGGGCTAGCTGATCACGTACTGTGGTGACGCGTCGGCATCTGGTAACCATCATACCCGAAGAATAGGATCTGCGTGTGGCGAGCCACGGGACAGAAACCGTTGGAATGTTTACTGTTGCGTGCCGCTACAAATATTTCTTTTAAGGAGAGCTATAGAATTACTCCGTACCTTTGTTAGACAGTTCGCCGTTGAGTGCCGAAGCGTGCAGACGTGTCTCTAGTGCCCAGTGAAGTGCGAAAACAACACGTGTCGCCCAACCGTCGAAAGTGAACACAGCCAAGTGTTTCCTACCCCTTAGGGGGAAGAAAATTCCACGCACCTAACCCCAACCCGAATACTAGCCTCATAGCCTCACGACTAGTTATTCATTTTGAATTGACTAGCTCGATGATAGCCCAGCAATCGCGACCAGGCTCTCCTGAGCAAACTCGCAACTACCCCGCGCTACCACCTCCGTGGCAGAAGTGCAGCAGAACTTTAATAACTAACGACTTTAATAATACAAAGAAACGAAAAATAGATACATTAAAATCAAACACGATCGACACCCGGAACGAACAATCAACGATACAAATAAACACCCACAACAGGTTTGCCGTATTGGAGTCCACTAACGACGCCATGGAAATCACAGAGTCGCCGCCAAACCAACACGCACAGAGAATCCCCCCTCCCCCACCAATATTTGTTGATGATGTCATCGACATACAAACAATGATCAAGTCCTTAGAGAGAGATATCTCCAAGGACGATTACAACTTGAATATTAACAACAACAAGGTAAAAATTCTGCCGACAACCCCTGATGCATACAGAAAAATCACCGAACTACTTAAGACCTTGAACGCCAACTTTCATACTTACCAGCTCAAACAAGAAAGACCTTTTCGAGTGGTTCTACGCAACATCCACCACTCAGCAGACATAGATGAACTCAAATTCGAACTCTTAAAACTCGGCCACGAAGTCATCAACGTTAGTAATATAAGGCATAGAGTCTCGAAAGACCCGTTATCCTTATTTTTTATCGACATAAAGCAAAAGCCTAACAATAAGGAAATTTACAACATCAGTCGCCTAATGAACGCAATAGTAAAATTCGAACAACTGCTTGTTAAAAAAGAGATAGTGCAATGCAAAAGGTGCCAAAGGTACGGTCACACGCAGAAATACTGCAACCATACCTTCCGCTGCGTTAAATGTGCAGGTACACACTCCACTGACCAGTGCACTAAATCACCGGAAACCCCAGCGAAGTGCATCCACTGTCAAGGTGACCATCCTACCAACTATAAAGGCTGCTCAGCCTACAAAACCCTGTACACAAACAGGTACCCTTAACTCAGAGCAAAAGAGGTAACCAACCAAATACCCAGCCCGCCGAAATTCACGACTACCCCAATCCCCTCAACCAACCAAATACCCAGTCCTACTAAATTCACCACTACCTCAACCTCCTATGCCCAAGCAGTACACGGCATCCAAAATAACCCGAATAGCCAAAGGGATCTTTCCCAAAATAGTGTCCCCAATTCACCTAACACAGACAACGTCTCTAGGCTTGAAAAACTAATGGAGAAACAATCGGAGCAAATAAAAAATTTGCTATCGCTACTAACACTCGTCATGGATAAATTAATACGCCCCGACGCAAAACAAAACCAAGATGCATAGCTCATTGGAACGCCAACGGTCTAGCGCAACACAAATTTGAACTAGAACTCTTCCTAAAACACCAGCAAATCGACGTAATGCTCGTATCGGAAACCCATTTCACCGACAAAAATTATTTGAAAATAGATGGCTACAAATTCTACCATACCCAACACCTCAGCGGAAAGCCCCACGGCGGCAGCGTAATCATAATCAAAACAAGTATTAAGCACTACGAACTTCCATCATTCCAGAAAGACTACCTCCAAGCAACAAACGTAGCAATAGAAGACTGTCATGGTACAATCACCACTTAAGCAGTATACTGCCCTCCCAGACAGTCCATCGCCAAAGAAGACTTTGATAACTTCCTGGACACCCTGGGCAATAGATTCATAGCTGGAGGAGACTATAACGCCAAACACACCCAATGGGGCAGCAGACTGGTTAGAGTAGGAGGAAAAAACCTCTTAAACAGCATAATAACCAACAACCTCAACTACCTTACCACATACGAACCCACATACTGGCCCACTGACACTAACAAAATACCCGACCCTCTTGACTTCTTCGTAACTAAAAATATCTCATCAAGACACGTCCAAATCAACTCCTCGGTTGATCTCTCCTCTGATCATTCCCCCGTAATAACAACAGTCAGTTCAACAATTATCGAGAATACACCTAATGGCTCCATTCACAACCAACACACCAACTGGCAGCTCTTTAGAGAAGTCTTTACTCACTCAACTTCAGCCTTAACTTCAGTAAAAACTAAAGAAGAAATCGAAGCAGCCACGGAATACCTAAACACGAGCATAATAAACGCCATCCGCCTCTCCACACCGACAAAGACGTCCATCAGCAAACAAGAATATCTCCAATACATATTAAAAAAAAAATAGTAGAAAAACGTAGACTAAGAAGAGTATGGCAGACCCATAGAACACCGGATGACAAACGCAAACTAAACAACGTAACCAGAAAGTTATCCAAAACCATAAAAAATTACAAAAACGACTGTTTCCAAAAACGACTGTGTCTCGCCAGTTTATCACCCACAGCCGACTCCAACTACTCACTATGGAAGGCCTCCAGGAAACTCACACGCCCCCCACAAATAATCCCTCCAATCCGCCGTCCGCAAGGTGGATGGGCGTGTCACGTAAAGTTGGTACTTGGGTGGTAGTAAGAAGGCTGAGTCGTAACCCAACTACTTATTTTCCTTTATAAAACTTTATTATAAATGTTCACACTTACAAAATAACACCGAACCGGAGAATAGGGGTTGTATGAGTACAGCAACTAGAAGAGGAACAAGAACTGCCCGAGCTGGGTGAAGTCTCGGTTTATATACGTTTTGGTTTTAGGATGTTGAGGGGCTAGGTATAGGTTATGATGTAGAAAAGTGTCCGAAGGTCGGGGGTCCATATCCTATCTCTGATGTGGACTTTGGTGCATCACAGCCTTGGTGTATGCTATGATGATAAGGTGGTGATGTATCCAAAAGTGTCCAAAGGTCGGGGGTCCATATCCTATCTCTGATGTGGACTAAGGTGCGTCACAGTCTTGGTGTATGCTATGATGATAAGGTGGTGATGTGTCCAAAAGTGTTCGAAAGTCGACCGTCGATGTATTATCACTGATGTAGGTTGAGATGTGATTGATGTCACATACCCCCCTCTTTAGATTGAACTTGATCCCTCAAGTTTTCTTCAGAAGACTTTTGTGGAATCGGACTTGACGTGGCTTGAAAATTACAGCTGATTCCTCCTCTTCATCTGAGTGGTATGTGTTGGTTGGAATATAGATGTTGGGTGTTGAGCCCAGGGTGAGTGGTACTGGTGGGGCTGTCGCATTGTGGCTGTTGATTACAGTTTCATTTCGGCAGCAAAATAAATTGATACATAATTTGTTCGGTATACATTTCCTGATGCATTTGAATACTCCTATTTTGTTTAATCCATATATACCTAGTATGCCTAATGCTATGTACCCTAATATCTGGAGCGTGGTTAGTCCCCAATACTGTATATTTTTAATTCTGTGTTCGAAATTAAGAGTTTCTATCTCGTCGCCTATTTTATCCATCGTTGTTTTATAGCCTTGTAAATTATCTATTATTTTCGGTGCTCGCTCGAGTTTATCTAATAGATGAGTGAAACTATCGTTTGTTTTGAGCGCTAGGGTTTTTGTTTTGATTTCGTATATGACTTCGTTTTTTGTTTCGCCTATACGCATGTGTTCGTCTTTGTACAATATATCGCAAGAAGTGTTAGCTCTTATGATGGAAGGCTTGTCAAGTTTTTGTAAGGTATGTTTCGTTTGGCAAATTGTGTCTATTTCTATCGGATTTGCTGGTATCGCAATGTAACAGTTGCTAGTTTTGAGCGGTATAAAGCTAATGTCTTCAATCTTAAGTACAGTTATTCGACAATGTTCAATGTGTGGTTTGAAATTTATTATTTCGCTGCGACAATCGGTTTTTGAATTTCTGTCATGGATTGGTAGTGTTTGTTTGCATATAGTGGTTCCGGCTCGATTCTTACAAAGTTTGTTGAAATACTCGATATCAGCGTTTATAAATGAAAGACCTGAAGTTAAATATATCTGATGTTCGACTACTGGAGCCAAAAATACTCCATTTCTTTTACTCGGGATAGGATATACTTGTAATATGTTCCATTCTGTGTTAGAGACTAAAGGTACTATGATTTTGAAAAATATTTTGTCATCTATTGTGAAGATTTTAAGATCACTGATGTCGAGTATGAATTGAAAATGTTCGGTTTTGGCAGAAATCGCGGTGTTGTACATCTGGCTACCTATTGCCTTGGCGTAATTTTCTATGAATTCATTGGGGTCAAGTATTTGTGGACTAATTATTCCTTGTTTGCCTAATATCATGACGTTAAGTATTTCATCTAATTGGAAGTGTAAAGTTTGCATCGCGGTGTCGACTTTCATGATCATCTTAAGCATAGATCTATCGATATTTGCCTGCTGTTGTAATTTTAATATATCACTATATGATCTCTCTAAGTGGTTTAGGTTTTCTGAGTTTACAATTTTTCTAATAAGTGCTGTTTGATTAGCTATTATGGTCTTGATTTTATTATTATCATCGAATAGTTTGTCCATATTTTTGTTTATGAGCGTAAGATCATCATCGTCGAGAGTCCCGAACAGACTTTTCGATACGGAACCTATGATGTTAAGCAAACCTCGTGTGCTCCGGGTATGTGTTAACGCTTTCAAGTGTTTTGCGAGTTGTTTTAGGTTATTGATGCGATTTTGTAATCCGCCTAACTCTTCGACGTATTGTTTGCTGATTATTAAGCTATTGCGCTTATCTGTTCGTATATGTCGCTAGTGTCTAATCCTACTATTACATTGGCAGTGTCGCTGTATAAATATCCTTTTCCTATGTTTTCTACGAATACAGAGTTTCCTTCTAATGGTGTAATATTTATTTGCGCGGATACTATTCCGGCAAAGAGGAGCGTCGACCTGGAAAGTAAGGTTTTAAACGATTACCGTGTATCTTTTTGTCTTGAATCAGATAGTATGGAGTACATACTTTATCAATGTACAGTCCTAACCATTCCACATCAAGTTTATGCCTTTTATGATCGTTATGTATTAAAACAGTGTCTCCTTCTTTGAAAACTGATTGAGGTTTTATAATTTTACGTTTTTGATCGCGCTGATATCGCTGTTTACTTTTGATCAATGTTTCGCGAGCGTGTCGGAGTCTAGAGTCCCATTCCTTTTTGCGGAACGTGACTTCGTCTGCGTATGTGCGTTGGGGATTCTTGGATATTGTGGAGGGAAGATTGGCTTGGTGTCCGAATGTGAGTTCGAATGGCGTGTAACCAGTAGAGTCGTGTATCATTGTGTTATATGCAAGGCATACAAAGTTAAGTTGATCGTCCCATTCTTCATCCGAATTTCGCTGTATCGATTTTAACATGTCTGTTATTACTGCGTGTGTCCGTTCTAACGATCCGTTACTTTGTGGGTGGAAGGATGTCGTTTTGATATGTTTGATTTTGAACGCGTCTTCGTACTGTTGCATTAAACTAGATATAAAATTCTGTCCGCGGTCAGTTAATATCTTTTTTGGAGCGGAAAAGATGTAAATGTAATGATTCAAGAGTGCGTTCCAAATTGTTTCCGTTTGCTGAGTTTTTAGTGGTACGAGTATTAAGTATTTTGTCAATTCGTCATGTATGGATAGAATGTACTGATCGCCTTTTTTCGTCTTTTTCAGTGGGCCTAATAAGTCCATAGCAATTTTATCGTTTGGTTCGAGGGGTGTGTCGGTGATACAAGGTTCTTCGCGCGGTCTGATACGTGTAGTTTTAGATGTTTGACAGGTGTCGCATGATTCTATATGTTGTTGTATACGTTTCATCAAATCTGGTACTCCGTGCCGTTCACGAATGCGATCGTATGTCTTTTGTATACCGGGGTGTCCTACTAAATCGTGATTTTCTTTCAATAATTCGTCTATTTCTTCGTCGCTATATGTTTGAATTGGTTCCCATGCAAAATTTAATTCTTTTACGGTGTCGTTCAGGAATAGTAAAATTTGTTTGATCGCGTTCTTCTCGGTTTCTGTGAAACTGTCGTCGCCTATACCTATCTTCTCGTTGTATGAATAATTTCGTTTAGTTTGGTTAACCATTCGATTCTGTCGTAATTTCCTAGCTCTGTTTTGGATAATTGATAGAAAGATTTACGGTTCGGAGTCATTTTGAGAATTTTGGGTAACGCGTCGGTAGATTTTTCCCAATCGTGATATTTTTTATCGAGTTCTATGTTCAAATTTTCGCGTCGTCTGGTCAGAACATGTATTCTAGATAGTGCGTCGGCTGCAGTATTATCTTTTCCTTTCGTGTATTCTATGTCGTGTTCGTATTCTTCTAGTTTTAATCGCCATCTCATCAAGCGTGATGAGGGGTCTTTGCAATTCTCTAACCATTTTAGTGCTTGGTGATCGGTTCGGATGAGGAATTTCCGTCCTAACAGATATTGTCGGAGGCGTTTCACGGCCCATACTATTGCTAAAAGTTCTTTTTCTGTAGTGGAATAATTTCGTTCCGGTGGGTTTAGAGTTCGCGAGATATAACAACATGAATGTCCGTCCTGTGATAAGATTGCACCTATACCTTCGTTACTGGCGTCAGTCGTTAATGTGAATGGTTTCGCAAAGTCTGGGAATTTTAGTACGGGTGATGAACAGAGTTTGTTTTTTAATGTCTGGAATGCTTCCTGGGTTTTATCTGTCCAATGAAATGGTGTCTCCTTTTTTGTAAGTTCGGTCAATGGTTTCGCGATCTTAGAAAAGTTTCTGATGAACTTACGGTAATAACCTGCTAGTCCTAAGAACGATTTGATGTCTGTGGGATTACGTGGCTGTTTGAAATTGCTAACGGCTTCTAATTTTTTGGGATTTGGCTTTACACCTTCGGCGGTTACTATATGTCCAAGATATTCTAATTCTGGTTTGAGAAATTCGCATTTGTCCGGCTGTATTTTGAGTCCGAGTTCGCGTAGGCGTTGCAATACTATCGCGAGGTTGCTATTGTGCTCTTCAATCGACTGTCCGAATATTATAATGTCGTCTAAATATACGAAGCAACGTTTATTTATGAGTCCTCTTAGCGCGGTATCCATCATGCGTTGAAATGTTGCAGGTGCATTCTTTAAACCGAATGGCATCCTATTGTAATGATAGTGTCCTTGTGGTGTGGAGAATGCTGTGTACTTTTTAGAGTCTTTTAGAGTCCATTGGGATTTGGTGGAATCCGGAGGATAAATCGAGGGCTGAGAAGAATTTTGCGTTGCCTAGTTGGGATAGTATGTCGTCTATGTCAGGTAATGGATATGCGTCCTGGTCAGTTAGTTCGTTTATTTTTCTGAAGTCTATTACAATTCGCCATTTCTGTTTCCCTGAGGCGTCTGCCTTTTTTGGTACTACCCAGACTGGTGAATTGTAAGGAGAATCAGATGGTTCTATAATGTTCTTTTGTAGCATTTCGTCCATTTGTCGTTTGATTTCTTCTTTATGGCATTCAGGCGGTCGGTAAGATTTTCTGTTAATGATTTTATTTTCTTTTAACGTTATTGTGTGTTTAGCAAGATTAGTGCATGGTAATAAGTCGGTCTCTAGATTGAATACGTCGAGGTAGAACAGCAATATCTTTTCGATTGGTTCACGGAGGGTTTTCTCTATATGCGAAAGTCTAACTAAATCTTTAAACGTGGAGACTTGATCATACGTATTTGAATTTTCGATAAAATTAGTCATTTTGGCTGGGCACTCACCACCATTGATAAAGCATATCGTTGTCGGTTTTCCTTCCAGGTAGACTGTTTTTGACACTGCTTGTTTTGGAGGTACGTCGTTTTCCTGTTGCAATAAAAGTATATTATTGTCAAGTTTTAATTGTTGATTCGAGAGTTCAAATTTGAATTTAGATAGGGCTGGCAAACCGAGTATGCCGTCTTCTATAATTGGAAAGTTGTCTTCTACCACAAAAAATTCTAGAGTTTTGCCAAATAGTTTTATCAAAGCGTGTTCGTTGGTTTTAAATTTAGAGTGTCCCATTGAGAATTTCCGTTCTTTTGTTATTCTTGGTCGTAATACGCATCTTCGCTTGAGTATATTAATTCCTGCTCCGCTGTCAATGAGGAATTTATGTCGCTGTCCGTCGGATCGTAAAAGTACTGTGGGTAGTCTTCCTGTTGTGGCGTTAATTCGTAGGTCTGGTCTATTGGTTCCTCTATTTCTTCCTTGTGTGTCTCGAGATTGTGGACTGCTGGTGGTCTCGGAAATTGGCTGGGTGTTCGAAAATTTTTACATTGACTGGAGACATGTCCGATTTGGTTGCATTTGAAGCATTTTAATTGTGTCCTTTGGGCAGGTGGTATTTGTTCGGTTTGTCGGAAGCTTCTTGGCATTGGATAGGGTGTTGGAGTTGGTTTTTTAGTGATCGGATTAGGATTATTGGTTGTTAGTCTTTGCTGCTCAGGAAGTCGTAATCGTTCTATTGGTTTTAGTCGTCGATTTCGATCTTCCCTGAAGAATCGCTCGATGTCGGTGGCTTTCTTTTCGGCTTCAAGGATATTGTATGGTGGATTGGCGAGTAGTAATTGTCCTATTTCGCCTTTCAGGCCTCGGATAAAATCGATCACGGAATCTTTTAAAATCCTGTCGTTCATAGCTCGTCTAGTAATTTCGTCACGGTATTCGTTCGTTATACTGTATTGTAACTTATTGAGCCCTCTGCGGAACCTGATGATATAACTTTGCACACTTTCGTCGTGACGCTGTCTCGTTTCGCGTAGCTGGTCTTGATGTTCTCTAACAGAGTCTTGGGTGGCTACGTTTCGTCTTAGGGCATCGTACAGGTGTCCGTATTCGTATATCGGTATATTGCAGATGGCCATTGCGGCTTTACCCGTGATTTTCCCGATTTTGATCATTTTTAATGGTAGCGTGGGTTCGCTACACATGGCTCGTAATTCGCGTACTTCGCGTATGAATTCTTCTACTCCGATATTGTCTTCGCCGTTTAATTGCGGAATACATACTATCGCGTCTTTGGCCCGTAAGCTCGGAGAGGCGAATTGCGGTGGACGGTCTTCGTAAGAGGGATGGTTGTCTTCTTCTGTTCGAATTGGAACGCATGGTGGGGAAGTTCTATCTCTCGCGGCAACAGATTCGTCCATAGTAATAAGGGAGCCTAGTTCTGTAGTAGCGTCGCGTCCTATTTTTATTTTAGAGATATTTTTGCCTAATAGTTCTATTTCCGCTGCACGCTTCTTATTTTCACTGTCGGCCGTCCGTTGTGTCTCTTCTACACGTTGCGCAAGAATTTCAATTTGTTTTTGAATTACGTCGAGTATGGCACGAATCGAATTGTCCGTACCTCCGTTTGTAGAAACGGTTTCAATAGTTTCGACTTTGTCTTTTTGTGATGCGGGCATGATTCTAATTGAGCTTATTGAGTCTGAACTACTGTTGCTATTTGGACTCGAAGCGCTTGAGAAACTGGGTTTTCTCACACGGTATCGTGAAAATGAATCCAGATTTTTCAGCTTACCGTAGTAGCTATGACCGTTGAGGAGTCTCAGGGATGTTTCCTCTCTGGTTGGTTCTAGATTCCGAATCTTATTCGTAGGCTTGCTCTGCGCTGACCGTAGTCCTCTCGTCTAGTTTCACCGTAATGGAACGTTGAAAGTTACTGCAGGGCTTCGTAGTAGCAAAGATTCGCACTGGGTCCGCTGATCCTTCGATCTTCAATGATGCGCGTACGCCGAAATCGTAATTTCGTTTGCACTGAAGTGAATAGATCCTGGCAGGATCGCCAAAAATGTCACGTAAAGTTGGTACTTGGGTGGTAGTAAGAAGGCTGAGTCGTAACCCAACTACTTATTTTCCTTTATAAAACTTTATTATAAATGTTCACACTTACAAAATAACACCGAACCGGAGAATAGGGGTTGTATGAGTACAGCAACTAGAAGAGGAACAAGAACTGCCCGAGCTGGGTGAAGTCTCGGTTTATATACGTTTTGGTTTTAGGATGTTGAGGGGCTAGGTGTAGGTTATGATGTAGAAAAGTGTCCGAAGGTCGGGGGTCCATATCCTATCTCTGATGTGGACTTTGGTGCATCACAGCCTTGGTGTATGCTATGATGATAAGGTGGTGATGTATCCAAAAGTGTCCAAAGGTCGGGGGTCCATATCCTATCTCTGATGTGGACTAAGGTGCGTCACAGTCTTGGTGTATGCTATGATGATAAGGTGGTGATGTGTCCAAAAGTGTTCGAAAGTCGACCGTCGATGTATTATCACTGATGTAGGTTGAGATGTGATTGATGTCACATACCCCCCTCTTTAGATTGAACTTGATCCCTCAAGTTTTCTTCAGAAGACTTTTGTGGAATCGGACTTGACGTGGCTTGAAAATTACAGCTGATTCCTCCTCTTCATCTGAGTGGTATGTGTTGGTTGGAATATAGATGTTGGGTGTTGAGCCCAGGGTGAGTGGTACTGGTGGGGCTGTCGCATTGTGGCTGTTGATTACAGTTTCATTTCGGCAGCAAAATAAATTGATACATAATTTGTTCGGTATACATTTCCTGATGCATTTGAATACTCCTATTTTGTTTAATCCATATATACCTAGTATGCCTAATGCTATGTACCCTAATATCTGGAGCGTGGTTAGTCCCCAATACTGTATATTTTTAATTCTGTGTTCGAAATTAAGAGTTTCTATCTCGTCGCCTATTTTATCCATCGTTGTTTTATAGCCTTGTAAATTATCTATTATTTTCGGTGCTCGCTCGAGTTTATCTAATAGATGAGTGAAACTATCGTTTGTTTTGAGCGCTAGGGTTTTTGTTTTGATTTCGTATATGACTTCGTTTTTTGTTTCGCCTATACGCATGTGTTCGTCTTTGTACAATATATCGCAAGAAGTGTTAGCTCTTATGATGGAAGGCTTGTCAAGTTTTTGTAAGGTATGTTTCGTTTGGCAAATTGTGTCTATTTCTATCGGATTTGCTGGTATCGCAATGTAACAGTTGCTAGTTTTGAGCGGTATAAAGCTAATGTCTTCAATCTTAAGTACAGTTATTCGACAATGTTCAATGTGTGGTTTGAAATTTATTATTTCGCTGCGACAATCGGTTTTTGAATTTCTGTCATGGATTGGTAGTGTTTGTTTGCATATAGTGGTTCCGGCTCGATTCTTACAAAGTTTGTTGAAATACTCGATATCAGCGTTTATAAATGAAAGACCTGAAGTTAAATATATCTGATGTTCGACTACTGGAGCCAAAAATACTCCATTTCTTTTACTCGGGATAGGATATACTTGTAATATGTTCCATTCTGTGTTAGAGACTAAAGGTACTATGATTTTGAAAAATATTTTGTCATCTATTGTGAAGATTTTAAGATCACTGATGTCGAGTATGAATTGAAAATGTTCGGTTTTGGCAGAAATCGCGGTGTTGTACATCTGGCTACCTATTGCCTTGGCGTAATTTTCTATGAATTCATTGGGGTCAAGTATTTGTGGACTAATTATTCCTTGTTTGCCTAATATCATGACGTTAAGTATTTCATCTAATTGGAAGTGTAAAGTTTGCATCGCGGTGTCGACTTTCATGATCATCTTAAGCATAGATCTATCGATATTTGCCTGCTGTTGTAATTTTAATATATCACTATATGATCTCTCTAAGTGGTTTAGGTTTTCTGAGTTTACAATTTTTCTAATAAGTGCTGTTTGATTAGCTATTATGGTCTTGATTTTATTATTATCATCGAATAGTTTGTCCATATTTTTGTTTATGAGCGTAAGATCATCATCGTCGAGAGTCCCGAACAGACTTTTCGATACGGAACCTATGATGTTAAGCAAACCTCGTGTGCTCCGGGTATGTGTTAACGCTTTCAAGTGTTTTGCGAGTTGTTTTAGGTTATTGATGCGATTTTGTAATCCGCCTAACTCTTCGACGTATTGTTTGCTGATTATTAAGCTATTGCGCTTATCTGTTCGTATATGTCGCTAGTGTCTAATCCTACTATTACATTGGCAGTGTCGCTGTATAAATATCCTTTTCCTATGTTTTCTACGAATACAGAGTTTCCTTCTAATGGTGTAATATTTATTTGCGCGGATACTATTCCGGCAAAGAGGAGCGTCGACCTGGAAAGTAAGGTTTTAAACGATTACCGTGTATCTTTTTGTCTTGAATCAGATAGTATGGAGTACATACTTTATCAATGTACGGTCCTAACCATTCCACATCAAGTTTATGCCTTTTATGATCGTTATGTATTAAAACAGTGTCTCCTTCTTTGAAAACTGATTGAGGTTTTATAATTTTACGTTTTTGATCGCGCTGATATCGCTGTTTACTTTTGATCAATGTTTCGCGAGCGTGTCGGAGTCTAGAGTCCCATTCCTTTTTGCGGAACGTGACTTCGTCTGCGTATGTGCGTTGGGGATTCTTGGATATTGTGGAGGGAAGATTGGCTTGGTGTCCGAATGTGAGTTCGAATGGCGTGTAACCAGTAGAGTCGTGTATCATTGTGTTATATGCAAGGCATACAAAGTTAAGTTGATCGTCCCATTCTTCATCCGAATTTCGCTGTATCGATTTTAACATGTCTGTTATTACTGCGTGTGTCCGTTCTAACGATCCGTTACTTTGTGGGTGGAAGGATGTCGTTTTGATATGTTTGATTTTGAACGCGTCTTCGTACTGTTGCATTAAACTAGATATAAAATTCTGTCCGCGGTCAGTTAATATCTTTTTTGGAGCGGAAAAGATGTAAATGTAATGATTCAAGAGTGCGTTCCAAATTGTTTCCGTTTGCTGAGTTTTTAGTGGTACGAGTATTAAGTATTTTGTCAATTCGTCATGTATGGATAGAATGTACTGATCGCCTTTTTTCGTCTTTTTCAGTGGGCCTAATAAGTCCATAGCAATTTTATCGTTTGGTTCGAGGGGTGTGTCGGTGATACAAGGTTCTTCGCGCGGTCTGATACGTGTAGTTTTAGATGTTTGACAGGTGTCGCATGATTCTATATGTTGTTGTATACGTTTCATCAAATCTGGTACTCCGTGCCGTTCACGAATGCGATCGTATGTCTTTTGTATACCGGGGTGTCCTACTAAATCGTGATTTTCTTTCAATAATTCGTCTATTTCTTCGTCGCTATATGTTTGAATTGGTTCCCATGCAAAATTTAATTCTTTTACGGTGTCGTTCAGGAATAGTAAAATTTGTTTGATCGCGTTCTTCTCGGTTTCTGTGAAACTGTCGTCGCCTATACCTATCTTCTCGTTGTATGAATAATTTCGTTTAGTTTGGTTAACCATTCGATTCTGTCGTAATTTCCTAGCTCTGTTTTGGATAATTGATAGAAAGATTTACGGTTCGGAGTCATTTTGAGAATTTTGGGTAACGCGTCGGTAGATTTTTCCCAATCGTGATATTTTTTATCGAGTTCTATGTTCAAATTTTCGCGTCGTCTGGTCAGAACATGTATTCTAGATAGTGCGTCGGCTGCAGTATTATCTTTTCCTTTCGTGTATTCTATGTCGTGTTCGTATTCTTCTAGTTTTAATCGCCATCTCATCAAGCGTGATGAGGGGTCTTTGCAATTCTCTAACCATTTTAGTGCTTGGTGATCGGTTCGGATGAGGAATTTCCGTCCTAACAGATATTGTCGGAGGCGTTTCACGGCCCATACTATTGCTAAAAGTTCTTTTTCTGTAGTGGAATAATTTCGTTCCGGTGGGTTTAGAGTTCGCGAGATATAACAACATGAATGTCCGTCCTGTGATAAGATTGCACCTATACCTTCGTTACTGGCGTCAGTCGTTAATGTGAATGGTTTCGCAAAGTCTGGGAATTTTAGTACGGGTGATGAACAGAGTTTGTTTTTTAATGTCTGGAATGCTTCCTGGGTTTTATCTGTCCAATGAAATGGTGTCTCCTTTTTTGTAAGTTCGGTCAATGGTTTCGCGATCTTAGAAAAGTTTCTGATGAACTTACGGTAATAACCTGCTAGTCCTAAGAACGATTTGATGTCTGTGGGATTACGTGGCTGTTTGAAATTGCTAACGGCTTCTAATTTTTTGGGATTTGGCTTTACACCTTCGGCGGTTACTATATGTCCAAGATATTCTAATTCTGGTTTGAGAAATTCGCATTTGTCCGGCTGTATTTTGAGTCCGAGTTCGCGTAGGCGTTGCAATACTATCGCGAGGTTGCTATTGTGCTCTTCAATCGACTGTCCGAATATTATAATGTCGTCTAAATATACGAAGCAACGTTTATTTATGAGTCCTCTTAGCGCGGTATCCATCATGCGTTGAAATGTTGCAGGTGCATTCTTTAAACCGAATGGCATCCTATTGTAATGATAGTGTCCTTGTGGTGTGGAGAATGCTGTGTACTTTTTAGAGTCTTTTAGAGTCCATTGGGATTTGGTGGAATCCGGAGGATAAATCGAGGGCTGAGAAGAATTTTGCGTTGCCTAGTTGGGATAGTATGTCGTCTATGTCAGGTAATGGATATGCGTCCTGGTCAGTTAGTTCGTTTATTTTTCTGAAGTCTATTACAATTCGCCATTTCTGTTTCCCTGAGGCGTCTGCCTTTTTTGGTACTACCCAGACTGGTGAATTGTAAGGAGAATCAGATGGTTCTATAATGTTCTTTTGTAGCATTTCGTCCATTTGTCGTTTGATTTCTTCTTTATGGCATTCAGGCGGTCGGTAAGATTTTCTGTTAATGATTTTATTTTCTTTTAACGTTATTGTGTGTTTAGCAAGATTAGTGCATGGTAATAAGTCGGTCTCTAGATTGAATACGTCGAGGTAGAACAGCAATATCTTTTCGATTGGTTCACGGAGGGTTTTCTCTATATGCGAAAGTCTAACTAAATCTTTAAACGTGGAGACTTGATCATACGTATTTGAATTTTCGATAAAATTAGTCATTTTGGCTGGGCACTCACCACCATTGATAAAGCATATCGTTGTCGGTTTTCCTTCCAGGTAGACTGTTTTTGACACTGCTTGTTTTGGAGGTACGTCGTTTTCCTGTTGCAATAAAAGTATATTATTGTCAAGTTTTAATTGTTGATTCGAGAGTTCAAATTTGAATTTAGATAGGGCTGGCAAACCGAGTATGCCGTCTTCTATAATTGGAAAGTTGTCTTCTACCACAAAAAATTCTAGAGTTTTGCCAAATAGTTTTATCAAAGCGTGTTCGTTGGTTTTAAATTTAGAGTGTCCCATTGAGAATTTCCGTTCTTTTGTTATTCTTGGTCGTAATACGCATCTTCGCTTGAGTATATTAATTCCTGCTCCGCTGTCAATGAGGAATTTATGTCGCTGTCCGTCGGATCGTAAAAGTACTGTGGGTAGTCTTCCTGTTGTGGCGTTAATTCGTAGGTCTGGTCTATTGGTTCCTCTATTTCTTCCTTGTGTGTCTCGAGATTGTGGACTGCTGGTGGTCTCGGAAATTGGCTGGGTGTTCGAAAATTTTTACATTGACTGGAGACATGTCCGATTTGGTTGCATTTGAAGCATTTTAATTGTGTCCTTTGGGCAGGTGGTATTTGTTCGGTTTGTCGGAAGCTTCTTGGCATTGGATAGGGTGTTGGAGTTGGTTTTTTAGTGATCGGATTAGGATTATTGGTTGTTAGTCTTTGCTGCTCAGGAAGTCGTAATCGTTCTATTGGTTTTAGTCGTCGATTTCGATCTTCCCTGAAGAATCGCTCGATGTCGGTGGCTTTCTTTTCGGCTTCAAGGATATTGTATGGTGGATTGGCGAGTAGTAATTGTCCTATTTCGCCTTTCAGGCCTCGGATAAAATCGATCACGGAATCTTTTAAAATCCTGTCGTTCATAGCTCGTCTAGTAATTTCGTCACGGTATTCGTTCGTTATACTGTATTGTAACTTATTGAGCCCTCTGCGGAACCTGATGATATAACTTTGCACACTTTCGTCGTGACGCTGTCTCGTTTCGCGTAGCTGGTCTTGATGTTCTCTAACAGAGTCTTGGGTGGCTACGTTTCGTCTTAGGGCATCGTACAGGTGTCCGTATTCGTATATCGGTATATTGCAGATGGCCATTGCGGCTTTACCCGTGATTTTCCCGATTTTGATCATTTTTAATGGTAGCGTGGGTTCGCTACACATGGCTCGTAATTCGCGTACTTCGCGTATGAATTCTTCTACTCCGATATTGTCTTCGCCGTTTAATTGCGGAATACATACTATCGCGTCTTTGGCCCGTAAGCTCGGAGAGGCGAATTGCGGTGGACGGTCTTCGTAAGAGGGATGGTTGTCTTCTTCTGTTCGAATTGGAACGCATGGTGGGGAAGTTCTATCTCTCGCGGCAACAGATTCGTCCATAGTAATAAGGGAGCCTAGTTCTGTAGTAGCGTCGCGTCCTATTTTTATTTTAGAGATATTTTTGCCTAATAGTTCTATTTCCGCTGCACGCTTCTTATTTTCACTGTCGGCCGTCCGTTGTGTCTCTTCTACACGTTGCGCAAGAATTTCAATTTGTTTTTGAATTACGTCGAGTATGGCACGAATCGAATTGTCCGTACCTCCGTTTGTAGAAACGGTTTCAATAGTTTCGACTTTGTCTTTTTGTGATGCGGGCATGATTCTAATTGAGCTTATTGAGTCTGAACTACTGTTGCTATTTGGACTCGAAGCGCTTGAGAAACTGGGTTTTCTCACACGGTATCGTGAAAATGAATCCAGATTTTTCAGCTTACCGTAGTAGCTATGACCGTTGAGGAGTCTCAGGGATGTTTCCTCTCTGGTTGGTTCTAGATTCCGAATCTTATTCGTAGGCTTGCTCTGCGCTGACCGTAGTCCTCTCGTCTAGTTTCACCGTAATGGAACGTTGAAAGTTACTGCAGGGCTTCGTAGTAGCAAAGATTCGCACTGGGTCCGCTGATCCTTCGATCTTCAATGATGCGCGTACGCCGAAATCGTAATTTCGTTTGCACTGAAGTGAATAGATCCTGGCAGGATCGCCAAAAATGTCACGTAAAGTTGGTACTTGGGTGGTAGTAAGAAGGCTGAGTCGTAACCCAACTACTTATTTTCCTTTATAAAACTTTATTATAAATGTTCACACTTACAAAATAACACCGAACCGGAGAATAGGGGTTGTATGAGTACAGCAACTAGAAGAGGAACAAGAACTGCCCGAGCTGGGTGAAGTCTCGGTTTATATACGTTTTGGTTTTAGGATGTTGAGGGGCTAGGTGTAGGTTATGATGTAGAAAAGTGTCCGAAGGTCGGGGGTCCATATCCTATCTCTGATGTGGACTTTGGTGCATCACAGCCTTGGTGTATGCTATGATGATAAGGTGGTGATGTATCCAAAAGTGTCCAAAGGTCGGGGGTCCATATCCTATCTCTGATGTGGACTAAGGTGCGTCACAGTCTTGGTGTATGCTATGATGATAAGGTGGTGATGTGTCCAAAAGTGTTCGAAAGTCGACCGTCGATGTATTATCACTGATGTAGGTTGAGATGTGATTGATGTCACATACCCCCCTCTTTAGATTGAACTTGATCCCTCAAGTTTTCTTCAGAAGACTTTTGTGGAATCGGACTTGACGTGGCTTGAAAATTACAGCTGATTCCTCCTCTTCATCTGAGTGGTATGTGTTGGTTGGAATATAGATGTTGGGTGTTGAGCCCAGGGTGAGTGGTACTGGTGGGGCTGTCGCATTGTGGCTGTTGATTACAGTTTCATTTCGGCAGCAAAATAAATTGATACATAATTTGTTCGGTATACATTTCCTGATGCATTTGAATACTCCTATTTTGTTTAATCCATATATACCTAGTATGCCTAATGCTATGTACCCTAATATCTGGAGCGTGGTTAGTCCCCAATACTGTATATTTTTAATTCTGTGTTCGAAATTAAGAGTTTCTATCTCGTCGCCTATTTTATCCATCGTTGTTTTATAGCCTTGTAAATTATCTATTATTTTCGGTGCTCGCTCGAGTTTATCTAATAGATGAGTGAAACTATCGTTTGTTTTGAGCGCTAGGGTTTTTGTTTTGATTTCGTATATGACTTCGTTTTTTGTTTCGCCTATACGCATGTGTTCGTCTTTGTACAATATATCGCAAGAAGTGTTAGCTCTTATGATGGAAGGCTTGTCAAGTTTTTGTAAGGTATGTTTCGTTTGGCAAATTGTGTCTATTTCTATCGGATTTGCTGGTATCGCAATGTAACAGTTGCTAGTTTTGAGCGGTATAAAGCTAATGTCTTCAATCTTAAGTACAGTTATTCGACAATGTTCAATGTGTGGTTTGAAATTTATTATTTCGCTGCGACAATCGGTTTTTGAATTTCTGTCATGGATTGGTAGTGTTTGTTTGCATATAGTGGTTCCGGCTCGATTCTTACAAAGTTTGTTGAAATACTCGATATCAGCGTTTATAAATGAAAGACCTGAAGTTAAATATATCTGATGTTCGACTACTGGAGCCAAAAATACTCCATTTCTTTTACTCGGGATAGGATATACTTGTAATATGTTCCATTCTGTGTTAGAGACTAAAGGTACTATGATTTTGAAAAATATTTTGTCATCTATTGTGAAGATTTTAAGATCACTGATGTCGAGTATGAATTGAAAATGTTCGGTTTTGGCAGAAATCGCGGTGTTGTACATCTGGCTACCTATTGCCTTGGCGTAATTTTCTATGAATTCATTGGGGTCAAGTATTTGTGGACTAATTATTCCTTGTTTGCCTAATATCATGACGTTAAGTATTTCATCTAATTGGAAGTGTAAAGTTTGCATCGCGGTGTCGACTTTCATGATCATCTTAAGCATAGATCTATCGATATTTGCCTGCTGTTGTAATTTTAATATATCACTATATGATCTCTCTAAGTGGTTTAGGTTTTCTGAGTTTACAATTTTTCTAATAAGTGCTGTTTGATTAGCTATTATGGTCTTGATTTTATTATTATCATCGAATAGTTTGTCCATATTTTTGTTTATGAGCGTAAGATCATCATCGTCGAGAGTCCCGAACAGACTTTTCGATACGGAACCTATGATGTTAAGCAAACCTCGTGTGCTCCGGGTATGTGTTAACGCTTTCAAGTGTTTTGCGAGTTGTTTTAGGTTATTGATGCGATTTTGTAATCCGCCTAACTCTTCGACGTATTGTTTGCTGATTATTAAGCTATTGCGCTTATCTGTTCGTATATGTCGCTAGTGTCTAATCCTACTATTACATTGGCAGTGTCGCTGTATAAATATCCTTTTCCTATGTTTTCTACGAATACAGAGTTTCCTTCTAATGGTGTAATATTTATTTGCGCGGATACTATTCCGGCAAAGAGGAGCGTCGACCTGGAAAGTAAGGTTTTAAACGATTACCGTGTATCTTTTTGTCTTGAATCAGATAGTATGGAGTACATACTTTATCAATGTACGGTCCTAACCATTCCACATCAAGTTTATGCCTTTTATGATCGTTATGTATTAAAACAGTGTCTCCTTCTTTGAAAACTGATTGAGGTTTTATAATTTTACGTTTTTGATCGCGCTGATATCGCTGTTTACTTTTGATCAATGTTTCGCGAGCGTGTCGGAGTCTAGAGTCCCATTCCTTTTTGCGGAACGTGACTTCGTCTGCGTATGTGCGTTGGGGATTCTTGGATATTGTGGAGGGAAGATTGGCTTGGTGTCCGAATGTGAGTTCGAATGGCGTGTAACCAGTAGAGTCGTGTATCATTGTGTTATATGCAAGGCATACAAAGTTAAGTTGATCGTCCCATTCTTCATCCGAATTTCGCTGTATCGATTTTAACATGTCTGTTATTACTGCGTGTGTCCGTTCTAACGATCCGTTACTTTGTGGGTGGAAGGATGTCGTTTTGATATGTTTGATTTTGAACGCGTCTTCGTACTGTTGCATTAAACTAGATATAAAATTCTGTCCGCGGTCAGTTAATATCTTTTTTGGAGCGGAAAAGATGTAAATGTAATGATTCAAGAGTGCGTTCCAAATTGTTTCCGTTTGCTGAGTTTTTAGTGGTACGAGTATTAAGTATTTTGTCAATTCGTCATGTATGGATAGAATGTACTGATCGCCTTTTTTCGTCTTTTTCAGTGGGCCTAATAAGTCCATAGCAATTTTATCGTTTGGTTCGAGGGGTGTGTCGGTGATACAAGGTTCTTCGCGCGGTCTGATACGTGTAGTTTTAGATGTTTGACAGGTGTCGCATGATTCTATATGTTGTTGTATACGTTTCATCAAATCTGGTACTCCGTGCCGTTCACGAATGCGATCGTATGTCTTTTGTATACCGGGGTGTCCTACTAAATCGTGATTTTCTTTCAATAATTCGTCTATTTCTTCGTCGCTATATGTTTGAATTGGTTCCCATGCAAAATTTAATTCTTTTACGGTGTCGTTCAGGAATAGTAAAATTTGTTTGATCGCGTTCTTCTCGGTTTCTGTGAAACTGTCGTCGCCTATACCTATCTTCTCGTTGTATGAATAATTTCGTTTAGTTTGGTTAACCATTCGATTCTGTCGTAATTTCCTAGCTCTGTTTTGGATAATTGATAGAAAGATTTACGGTTCGGAGTCATTTTGAGAATTTTGGGTAACGCGTCGGTAGATTTTTCCCAATCGTGATATTTTTTATCGAGTTCTATGTTCAAATTTTCGCGTCGTCTGGTCAGAACATGTATTCTAGATAGTGCGTCGGCTGCAGTATTATCTTTTCCTTTCGTGTATTCTATGTCGTGTTCGTATTCTTCTAGTTTTAATCGCCATCTCATCAAGCGTGATGAGGGGTCTTTGCAATTCTCTAACCATTTTAGTGCTTGGTGATCGGTTCGGATGAGGAATTTCCGTCCTAACAGATATTGTCGGAGGCGTTTCACGGCCCATACTATTGCTAAAAGTTCTTTTTCTGTAGTGGAATAATTTCGTTCCGGTGGGTTTAGAGTTCGCGAGATATAACAACATGAATGTCCGTCCTGTGATAAGATTGCACCTATACCTTCGTTACTGGCGTCAGTCGTTAATGTGAATGGTTTCGCAAAGTCTGGGAATTTTAGTACGGGTGATGAACAGAGTTTGTTTTTTAATGTCTGGAATGCTTCCTGGGTTTTATCTGTCCAATGAAATGGTGTCTCCTTTTTTGTAAGTTCGGTCAATGGTTTCGCGATCTTAGAAAAGTTTCTGATGAACTTACGGTAATAACCTGCTAGTCCTAAGAACGATTTGATGTCTGTGGGATTACGTGGCTGTTTGAAATTGCTAACGGCTTCTAATTTTTTGGGATTTGGCTTTACACCTTCGGCGGTTACTATATGTCCAAGATATTCTAATTCTGGTTTGAGAAATTCGCATTTGTCCGGCTGTATTTTGAGTCCGAGTTCGCGTAGGCGTTGCAATACTATCGCGAGGTTGCTATTGTGCTCTTCAATCGACTGTCCGAATATTATAATGTCGTCTAAATATACGAAGCAACGTTTATTTATGAGTCCTCTTAGCGCGGTATCCATCATGCGTTGAAATGTTGCAGGTGCATTCTTTAAACCGAATGGCATCCTATTGTAATGATAGTGTCCTTGTGGTGTGGAGAATGCTGTGTACTTTTTAGAGTCTTTTAGAGTCCATTGGGATTTGGTGGAATCCGGAGGATAAATCGAGGGCTGAGAAGAATTTTGCGTTGCCTAGTTGGGATAGTATGTCGTCTATGTCAGGTAATGGATATGCGTCCTGGTCAGTTAGTTCGTTTATTTTTCTGAAGTCTATTACAATTCGCCATTTCTGTTTCCCTGAGGCGTCTGCCTTTTTTGGTACTACCCAGACTGGTGAATTGTAAGGAGAATCAGATGGTTCTATAATGTTCTTTTGTAGCATTTCGTCCATTTGTCGTTTGATTTCTTCTTTATGGCATTCAGGCGGTCGGTAAGATTTTCTGTTAATGATTTTATTTTCTTTTAACGTTATTGTGTGTTTAGCAAGATTAGTGCATGGTAATAAGTCGGTCTCTAGATTGAATACGTCGAGGTAGAACAGCAATATCTTTTCGATTGGTTCACGGAGGGTTTTCTCTATATGCGAAAGTCTAACTAAATCTTTAAACGTGGAGACTTGATCATACGTATTTGAATTTTCGATAAAATTAGTCATTTTGGCTGGGCACTCACCACCATTGATAAAGCATATCGTTGTCGGTTTTCCTTCCAGGTAGACTGTTTTTGACACTGCTTGTTTTGGAGGTACGTCGTTTTCCTGTTGCAATAAAAGTATATTATTGTCAAGTTTTAATTGTTGATTCGAGAGTTCAAATTTGAATTTAGATAGGGCTGGCAAACCGAGTATGCCGTCTTCTATAATTGGAAAGTTGTCTTCTACCACAAAAAATTCTAGAGTTTTGCCAAATAGTTTTATCAAAGCGTGTTCGTTGGTTTTAAATTTAGAGTGTCCCATTGAGAATTTCCGTTCTTTTGTTATTCTTGGTCGTAATACGCATCTTCGCTTGAGTATATTAATTCCTGCTCCGCTGTCAATGAGGAATTTATGTCGCTGTCCGTCGGATCGTAAAAGTACTGTGGGTAGTCTTCCTGTTGTGGCGTTAATTCGTAGGTCTGGTCTATTGGTTCCTCTATTTCTTCCTTGTGTGTCTCGAGATTGTGGACTGCTGGTGGTCTCGGAAATTGGCTGGGTGTTCGAAAATTTTTACATTGACTGGAGACATGTCCGATTTGGTTGCATTTGAAGCATTTTAATTGTGTCCTTTGGGCAGGTGGTATTTGTTCGGTTTGTCGGAAGCTTCTTGGCATTGGATAGGGTGTTGGAGTTGGTTTTTTAGTGATCGGATTAGGATTATTGGTTGTTAGTCTTTGCTGCTCAGGAAGTCGTAATCGTTCTATTGGTTTTAGTCGTCGATTTCGATCTTCCCTGAAGAATCGCTCGATGTCGGTGGCTTTCTTTTCGGCTTCAAGGATATTGTATGGTGGATTGGCGAGTAGTAATTGTCCTATTTCGCCTTTCAGGCCTCGGATAAAATCGATCACGGAATCTTTTAAAATCCTGTCGTTCATAGCTCGTCTAGTAATTTCGTCACGGTATTCGTTCGTTATACTGTATTGTAACTTATTGAGCCCTCTGCGGAACCTGATGATATAACTTTGCACACTTTCGTCGTGACGCTGTCTCGTTTCGCGTAGCTGGTCTTGATGTTCTCTAACAGAGTCTTGGGTGGCTACGTTTCGTCTTAGGGCATCGTACAGGTGTCCGTATTCGTATATCGGTATATTGCAGATGGCCATTGCGGCTTTACCCGTGATTTTCCCGATTTTGATCATTTTTAATGGTAGCGTGGGTTCGCTACACATGGCTCGTAATTCGCGTACTTCGCGTATGAATTCTTCTACTCCGATATTGTCTTCGCCGTTTAATTGCGGAATACATACTATCGCGTCTTTGGCCCGTAAGCTCGGAGAGGCGAATTGCGGTGGACGGTCTTCGTAAGAGGGATGGTTGTCTTCTTCTGTTCGAATTGGAACGCATGGTGGGGAAGTTCTATCTCTCGCGGCAACAGATTCGTCCATAGTAATAAGGGAGCCTAGTTCTGTAGTAGCGTCGCGTCCTATTTTTATTTTAGAGATATTTTTGCCTAATAGTTCTATTTCCGCTGCACGCTTCTTATTTTCACTGTCGGCCGTCCGTTGTGTCTCTTCTACACGTTGCGCAAGAATTTCAATTTGTTTTTGAATTACGTCGAGTATGGCACGAATCGAATTGTCCGTACCTCCGTTTGTAGAAACGGTTTCAATAGTTTCGACTTTGTCTTTTTGTGATGCGGGCATGATTCTAATTGAGCTTATTGAGTCTGAACTACTGTTGCTATTTGGACTCGAAGCGCTTGAGAAACTGGGTTTTCTCACACGGTATCGTGAAAATGAATCCAGATTTTTCAGCTTACCGTAGTAGCTATGACCGTTGAGGAGTCTCAGGGATGTTTCCTCTCTGGTTGGTTCTAGATTCCGAATCTTATTCGTAGGCTTGCTCTGCGCTGACCGTAGTCCTCTCGTCTAGTTTCACCGTAATGGAACGTTGAAAGTTACTGCAGGGCTTCGTAGTAGCAAAGATTCGCACTGGGTCCGCTGATCCTTCGATCTTCAATGATGCGCGTACGCCGAAATCGTAATTTCGTTTGCACTGAAGTGAATAGATCCTGGCAGGATCGCCAAAAATGTCACGTAAAGTTGGTACTTGGGTGGTAGTAAGAAGGCTGAGTCGTAACCCAACTACTTATTTTCCTTTATAAAACTTTATTATAAATGTTCACACTTACAAAATAACACCGAACCGGAGAATAGGGGTTGTATGAGTACAGCAACTAGAAGAGGAACAAGAACTGCCCGAGCTGGGTGAAGTCTCGGTTTATATACGTTTTGGTTTTAGGATGTTGAGGGGCTAGGTGTAGGTTATGATGTAGAAAAGTGTCCGAAGGTCGGGGGTCCATATCCTATCTCTGATGTGGACTTTGGTGCATCACAGCCTTGGTGTATGCTATGATGATAAGGTGGTGATGTATCCAAAAGTGTCCAAAGGTCGGGGGTCCATATCCTATCTCTGATGTGGACTAAGGTGCGTCACAGTCTTGGTGTATGCTATGATGATAAGGTGGTGATGTGTCCAAAAGTGTTCGAAAGTCGACCGTCGATGTATTATCACTGATGTAGCCGATCTGTTTTCTAAATACTTGTCTAAAGTATTCAAATCCCATTCCTCCAAAGCTGCCGCTGACGTTATTGAATACTTGCACACCCCCTTCCAAATGTCCCCTCCTATTGAACCCTTCACTTCTGCACAGACTACAGAATCAATCAGTCGCCTAAATCCCAAGAAAGCAGCAGGGCACGACCTAATAGGCAATAAAGCAAGCAAGAAACTTCCCATAAAAGGGATCGCACTCATCACATCGATTTTTAATGCTATCCTTCGCCTTGAACATTATCCTAAGGCCTGGAAAATCTCACTGATTACCCTCATCCCTAAACCCGGTAAACCGATATATGAAACCAGCTCCCATCGCCCCATCAATTTTTTACCTACCTTGTCTAAACTATTCGAGAAGATGCTCACGAATCGACTCCTTCCACTCCTAGAGGACTTGAAAACACTCCCACATCACCAATTCGGCTTCCGAAAACAACATTCGACGGTAGAGCAAATCCATCGCATAACCCATACGATCAGCCAAACACTCGAAAAGAAAAAATATTGCTCAGCGGTTTTCCTAGACATCCAACAGGCATTCGACAAAGTATGGCATGAAGGGCTACTATACAAGCTTAAAAAGATCCTACCTCATCCCTACTACTCCATCCTAAAATCCTACCTAACCAATAGACAATTCATGGTTAAATGCCTAGACGCCACTTCCGCAACATTCCCAATAGAATCCGGCATACCCCAAGGTAGTGTCCTCGGACCCCTACTGTACTCCATCTACACTGCCGACTTACCTATATCAAACGAGGTAACAATAGCAACATTTGCAGAGGACACAGCGCTATTAGCTACCCACGCAGACCCGGTAATAGCCTCATCCACTCTCCAACGATGTCTCGACTCCATGGAAAAGTGGTTTCATAAATGGGGCTTCAAAGTCAACGAAAAAAAATCCACACATGTAACCTTCACGCTCCTGAAACAAACCTGCCCCCAGGTCACCATTAACAATACAATAATTCCTAGCAAGGACTCAGTCAAATACCTGGGCATGACCCTGGACAGGAGGCTAACTTGGAATAATCACATCACAGACAAAACAAAGCAACTCAAGGACAAACTCAAGAAATTCTATTGGCTCACTGGCCGACGCTCCAACCTAAGCACACAGAACAAAATTAGCCTCTACAAGACCGTAATAAAACCTGTCTGGACCTACGGAATCCAACTATGGGGAACAGCAAGTAACTCCAACATTGAAATACTTCAACGCTTCCAATCGAAGACGCTAAGATCCCTAATTGATGCACCTTGGTATGTAACCAATGAAACAATACACCGCGACCTCAAGATACCCACAGTCAAAAAGGAAATAGCAAAATATAGCGACAGATATAGCAAAAGAGTCAACAAACACCGAAACCCCCTAATCACTGGACTACTTGATACGACGGACCAGATTCGCAGATTGAAGAGGCACTACCCGCTAGACCTAAACGCTAGATTCAATTAGTTATCTAAATTAAGTAATATTTACTTATTCATAATACTTACTTATAAATTATACTTATCTATAATAAGTATTAACTTGTTATAAATAATCAGCCATGTCACTGCGCCACGCCAGAATAATTACTGAAAATTCTCAACGCGAGAATTGATTGTAATTTTAATAAATAAATAAATAAATAAAAAAATAAAAAAAAACCTTTGTTAGACAAAGCGTTCATCCCTTGACCGCGGCCTCATTCGGCGCCTGGCTGTCGCCTCATGAGTCATCTGGGTGAGTCGTTCCCAATTTACTTTGATTCTGAACCGAATGCTCATTAATTAAAGAATCCGTAGCCTCGAAATTTTCCGGTAAAAGAACGATATAGTAGTAATGCGAGGAATCGGAAATACTTGCGTTAAAAGTACGTCTCAGATTTTGTCCGTTGTACGTATTAACGGTTTTACATTGGAAATAACTTTTCACGTCCTTGCCGATAGTTATTTAAAGTATGACATTATGATTGGTCGCGAAATTTTAAGCCAAGGATTCGATGTAAATATTACGCACAAAAGCCTCGATATTTGAAAAACGAAGATAGTTAGTGCTTGCAATAAAACCGCCCCCCCCCACTTTATTTTCTTTGCAATCGTCAAATGAAAATATGCGTTTGTATCATTTAACCGATACAATTTTATAGCCCTTTATTATATAACCCTATAAGTGTACGTTCAAGCAAAGACATGCTTTGATTTATGTTTCTAACTAGCATTTTCCCAAATGAAATATCATTCTTACTGATTTTACAACTATCAGTCTATTACATTGTTAATTAATAAGTATTTTAGCTTGTTGGATAGGAGCAAGCGAAGGAATTGTCAACATTGGGAGACGGACTATAGAAATATAGTCCAAACCAATTCTTTTTGGATCCGATTTTTAGGAAAAACATTGTTTTTAAAATTTTTCATGTGTGGGTTTCGGTTTGGACTAAATTTTATCGAACGAGCGAAGCGAGCTAGTTACGCATATGCATATGTCGGAGATGAAAGGACATCGAAGCCTCCCCTTTGGAACTTCGGGATAATCCCCTAACACCGTAATCTATCATAGGCGTAATTAAACAATTGTATTTCGATTCGATTGTATTTGTTTGAGATTTGTGATAATGAGCTTGGGCCTCAGGCGACAGCCAGTCGCCAAACGTAGCCGCGGTCACGGGATGAACGCTTTGTCTGGCAGAGGCATGGAGTAATTCTATAGCTCTCTTTAAAAAGGAAATATTTGTAACACTCAACAGTAAACATTCCAACGGCCTCTGCCCCGTAGCTCGCCACTTGCAGACCCCATTCTTCATGTAAGATGATTGCCAGATGTCGATGCGTTTCCACAGTACACGTGCAGCTTTCCCTCGAGGGCGGCTAGTACCTTGTCTAACCACCAACATAGAAATTGACCAATTAACAGCAACGTCAATTTCCCTCACTTTCTGAACGAAGGCTATCCTCAAAGAATCCAATGATCTCGTGTCCTTAGACACACTCCTCATAGTTTTCCTCTGCAGCGTCATCGCGACGGAAAATCATTCTCTCGTGAGGTCGTATTAGCGAGTTACTTAGCGTCTTTACGCTCGGTGGATATTCCACGTTTTAACAAAGAGTTAGTTTAGTTATACTTCCATCGTAGGCAAGCAAGTCGAGTACGATTTGGGCCTTGGAAGAAAGCGCATCCTGTTATCCCGTTGACCGCGGATTCGTTATTGAACCTAGGATCATTGTCATTAGCTTCCCGAGTATCTAAGTACCACGGTTACTTGTCAAGTTCTGTAACTAGTTCTGTTCTATTGCATAACGACAATGTGTAATCCAAATGAAGATTTGTTTCGCGCCCCTAACCCTAATTTTAATGTAAACCCGACATATAATTAATACAGAAAGAACAAAGAAATCGGTTTTCTGCTGTCTTCTCCTTCTAAATAATATCAAAATCTCCTTTGAGGGATAATTGTTTTTCCACGCGTTCAAAAATGTTATATTAGTTAATTTCTACTTTAATATGATTGTATGTAAATTATAAACTTTAAGATGATTTTGTGGTTATAAACGTAGCGAGTAAAACAACATTCCTTCGCACAATTCCTTACTTCGTTAAATTATTTTTATGCTTTCTTCGATATATTCATATAAAAATACGTACTCCTGTGTAGATAAATCCAAAAAGAACACAGTTGCCAGCAACTATAACGTTGACGTACAAAGCAAATTTATAATTGATCTCTTCGTATGCAGGCCAATCTTCGTGGTTGGATGCTATTGTCGTATACAATAAGATAAAATATAAAATGGTGCATGTGCCAACGTATATTATATTCCAACTATATCGTAGACGTCCTGCTGATTCAAATACACGTAAGCCAAATATCTCATTGAACCAAATGATAGCCAATAACGACGCATGTTGACTACTTGGTTTCCATGTAAAAACTTTCATTTTCATAGTTTTGAGCGTCTTATCTAAAAACATATATTTTTATAGTTAAGATTAATTAAGTTAATTAAATAATTATCGTATTTATAAATTATGATAATTATTAGATAACGTAAAATATTGTAGTACAAGTAGTGCATATATTGTAAACAGCGTACATAGTATATGCAATGTAACTAGTGCAAACGCTTGACGCGCGAACGTTGAGACTGAAAAAGATGTAGTTTTTCGTCCGAATTGTACGACACTCTTGTAACGTCGATTCACATCAGAGACCAGGCCACACACCGCGGACAGGGTGGCACCCAGATGTCTGCACATTCTTGGTGCGTACCCTCAATAGTCTTAAGTACCCACCAGGGGTCTTGACATTTTCATAGTTAAGGTCCTTCGGACCAAGCGAGTATTTCCTGCTTTAGATTTCCCTTTACGTTTATTGTCTACCACGTGTTAGCTTAGAAAGTTGGTTTTCTTCACATCTGGTATGTTCCGTTAGCAACTTTCTCGCGAGGGCGGCTAAAACTCTTTCTGGTCCACCAACCGTCTTATTATTCAATCGGAGACGGTGTCTACTGCCCTCACTTCCTTAGCCAAAATTGGTATCAACAAATCCGACAGTCCTGTGTCCTTAGACACACCCACCCCTAGCCTTCCTCAGACATAGTATCACCAGAAAAACTCACTTATTCTGTATCCTTAGAATAGTCAACACATCTTTACCGGTTCTACCCTTATAACAGTCGCGTACTTAACGTATCGTTGTAACTAAGTCTTACATAACGTGGTTGGAGTGAATTGTGATTTATGATAATTCAGTGTGTGTTACATTGTGATTGCTGAATTCATAATAAAGTTTAATTAAAACAAAATTAATAGTTGTGTTACGACTCAGCTATTTTATTTCATCAACCAACTCTTAAGTTTACGTGACACTCTCATGAAGACTGTCCTAGTATGTGGATACTACCCCCGGCCGCTGAGTCTCGTCCTTACATCCGTTCCTGGGTTTTCCCTGGTTTACTTGTACTCTCGAGGGAGCATATCCTCCGGTATTGTCAGGGTTTTCCCTAAACCCTACGTCATCGGGTTTACAGTTTGGGGAGGCAGCTTTCATTCCCAAAACAGCGAAATGTACTGTCCGAGCCATAACTTGACGTCCACTCCAAATCTCGAACATATATGTTCCATAAATCGTACAACTGTAACTTTTTTTTTGTACGTGGAGAAATCCTCATGGACACCCTGCTGTTGCAATAATTGCGTAACGGCAGAGTAGTGTCGGGCTCTTACCGACTAAAACTCCACGATGACCATCCTACGCGTATGACGGGGGTGCTCCAGGAACCTCTTATGAATTAACTTCAGTTGCACCCCCTTACCGCGTTCTTTTGTTTTAGCCAGTCCTAATACTTCCTGACTATTGAATTGGCGTTAGGGGGGAGGGCATTGCCCCTAGCGCTGTCTCTCCTTATTGATATTCACCCGGAGGCTTTGCCTTGTGTGCTTCGACCATCCAGCGCCCCAGAGGGGCCCAACTCTAAGGACGAAAAATGGCTTGTGCGCGTCTCGTCTTCGTCAACACCTCACGGAGCAGTCACCCATCCTAGACCGCTCCGTGACCGCTGCTGCTTAACTTTCATGATCGGCCGGGAACGAGTGTTTCCAGCGCGGCTAACGGGGCGTTGACACAATTGTAACTAAGACGTACAATTATTCAGTGTAATGGTTGCAATTTCTACGGGTTGATTCTAAATGACGATAAGAGTTCAGTCAGAATATTAAGTTGGAGTCTAGTTTCGTTTCGATTTCGACAAAATAAGGATCTAAGGCTACTCATTTTTCACGCAAATGAGGAAAGCAGTCGCCAAAAAGTGATATAAAATAACATCTAGCACGTACCATATGGTTAGTGAAGTAGCTCAATAAGGACTTCAGTATTTGATCTTCGAGCCTTTCAGAATTCAAGACGAGCGCAGAATCTCCATCTAAGAAATTAGTTAACGCGAATGCAACAGTGTCAAACTTACAAACCAAAACGCGCAGTACGAAAAAAATGACCAGCTCCTTTTAAAAAAGGACGTCGGCAGTGATTTGGGCCAAACACTGCGATTAATTCTGAACTACTACTGAGATATAAGTTACATGAGTCATATTTGTTATCTATCAACAAATTTGTATCTACCTAAAATTTAATATAAATTGTTATCTACCCAACAAAATTGCAATCGGCTACGAGTGCCATTCGAAAGAATATCTTAAGGAGGTCCTATATGAGCCGTTTAGAAGTCACACGGATCAACTCCATAAATTACAAAGTAGAAAAAGTGACGACATCACAAACGTTATTTTTTAAGAATCACTTTGCAATTTATAATTCATTAGACAACATTCTTTTGATAAATAAACTCATGGAAGTGAGTTATGTATTTTTTGAAAACATTTCTTCATACGAACATAACATAACGAATCCGCGGTTAACAGGATAACAGAATGCACTTTCTTCCAAAGCTCCAGTGGTACTCGACTTGCTTGGCTACGGTACAAATATTATTGAACCAACTCTTTGCTAAAACATAGAATATCCACCGAGCGTAAAGACGCTATGTAACTCGCTAATGCGACCTCACAAGAAAATGACTTTCCGATGATGCTTCAGAGGAGAGCTATGATGGGGTGTGTCTAAAGGCACGAGATCATCAGATTCGTGGAGAAAAGTCTTCGTTCGGAAAGTGAGGGAAATTGACGTTGCTGTTAATTGGTGAATTTCCATGTTGGTGGTTAGAGAAGGATGCTAACCGCCCTTGAGGGAAAGTTGCTAGTGGAAAGTGTCGTTCGTGAGAAAAATAGATATCCCGTATCTTCCCGTAGTTGGAACAAAGACTGTTTGTCTGTTTGAAGGACCATAATTAACTAAATCTTAAGATTTATAGGGGGTTCTCAGGCTGGCTGAACATGTACTGTGGAGATGCATCGACATCTGGTGATCATCTTGCCCGAAGAATAGTCTGTGTGTGGTGAGTCACGGGGCAGAAACTTGGAATCTTTGGAATCGTTGGAATCTTTACTATTGAGTGCCGCTACAACTATTTCTTTTCAGGGGAGCTATAGAATTATTCCATACCTCTGTTAGGTAAAAACGTCCATCCCGTGACCGCGACTACGTTCAGCAACTAGTTGTCGCCTCGAGCCCCAGCTCATCATCACAAATCTCGGACAATTATAATAGAGCTAAATTATAGACTAAAATGTTGGGGATTTTCCGAAGAATTCCAAAGGGAAGGCCACGGTGTTCCTTTCATCTCCGACACGGCTATTCTGACTATCACACATCCTCGGGCGTATCTAAAATATTGGGTTTCTCTAACATTAGACTCAATACAACTGACGTTATTTACAATTTAAATAAATGTTCCAATAAGCCAAGAGTCTAATTCAACAACAAAATATTTGATCGAATGTTCAGTAACAAAATAAAAACAAAAATCAGTAACATTATGGTTAGTATTCAAAGTGCTGGTTACGTCCTGTGGATTACCAGTCCGATCGTAATGACATGATGGACCATTCTCGATTATCAGGCAACGATAAGCCGTAGGGCCTTGCTGCCTTCCCAACTAATAATTCTAGAGGACTTGATTTGGTTACACGATTGGTGGTGCAAATCATGGCTAGTTGTATCTCACCAATCGCGTCTTGACATGATCGCCCGGTCGTTTCTACGGTTGTAAACATGTTCTTCAGGGTACCCATGATACGCTCTACCTGCCCATTAGCTCTACCAGCACCGGTCGTTAGTAGGTGAAGTTTTATGTGTTTAGCTTGGTAAAAATCTTGAAATTCATTGTCCGTAAAACATCTTCCTTGGTCCGCTATTATCCGGCAGGGATTGTCGAATAAAAATATAGCGGACTTAAGTGCTGTAATGGTGTTAAGGGAATCTAGTTTACGGGTATGATGCAGTTATATGAATTTTGTAAAAGCGTCGACCAAAACAATGACGTATTCTTTCGAGTCACTCTTACCGCTTAATTTGCCCGTTATGTCCATGTGAACCGTATGCCAGGGTATGCTGGTGTTAGGTATGGGATGTAGTTCGGCTTATATTTTACCCGAACTCGTCTTAAAAACTGGACAAGCATGACAGTTCTCTACGAATTTACGAACATATTTCGCCATTCCTTCGAACCAGTAATACTCGTACAGCTTCTCGAGTGTCTTATCCCAACCTAAGTGCATAATTGACTGATGCACATGATTAATAACGGGTCACCTAAAACCTCTTGGGACAATGGGCAAGCAGAGAGTTCTGCCTTTCCTTTGTATCTTACGATAAAGGGTGCCGGATTGTAGTTCCTACGTATTCGCGATATCGTCCGCGAGCTCATCGTTTTGCAATTTATTGGCGATTTCTGTAATTTGGGAATTGCGACGTTGTTCCGCTAATAGCCAATCTTCGGAGATTTTGGTCAGATTGATTTCTTTCTCTGTAACTTTGTTGATCGTACGGCGATCCAAGTCTTACGGGGCTTCGCGAAAAGAAATCTACGTGGGTCATTCGTTTGCCTTCCCGATACATAATGTCAAAGGTAAAAGTTTGTAGGTAAGCCCACCACCTGTAAACCCTGTCATTTAAATGTACCTTATTACTGGATGTCTTCAAGGAATTGCAATCAGTGACGATAAGAAATTCTCGTCCGTGTAGATAGTGACGGAAATGCTTGACGGCGTTTACAACTGCTAACGTTTCTAGTTCATAGGAATGATACCTAGATTCCGCAGGGCTAGTCCTTTTACTGTAATATTCCACTACTCTATTTTTACCTTCAACCTTATGCATTAAAATAGCCCCATATCCTTCAGAACTAGCGTCAATATGTAGTTCTATCGGATAATTAACACCGACACGTCTGTCAGGACGGAGATTGCCTTTCCCTTATTTTTTCATGTCTATCCGTCCAAGTTATGCTTTTATTACCGGAAGTAAGTGCATACAAGGGTTTCATTACCTGTGAGAATTTAGGGACCAATTTTCGGAAGTAAGAGGCTAAACCTATGAATTGCCTGAGTTGTGTGACGGTCGTTGGCGTAGATAAAGAACTCAAGGCGTGTATTTTACCCGGGTTGGGACGAACTTCTCCGTCATGAATTATTAGGTCATTCCATAAGTTCGTGCCGACTTTTCTCATATATACATTTCATGTGTCGATTTATAAACATACGGCGATAAGGGACCAATGCACTTGAGCTTAGCTGATCGAGAACAGGCTAGAGCAGATTTTCGTGGGTATAAGATCGTAATAAAGTGAACACAGTGACTTATAACAGTAAAAAATCATGAGTGAAATGCGTATCCATTTTCGACATCTCATGTTATATGCATTTCGGAAAGGAAATAACAATTGCCACGAAAAACATATGTGCTGTTTACGGAGAAAATGCGCTTTCATCTCGCACCTGTAGGAAGTGGTTTCAACGTTTTAGAGCTGGGAATTTCTGTTTAGAAGATGAGGAACGCTCCGGGCGTCCTCCTCAGACAGACGAAGATAAAATTCGGGATGTTATTGAAAAATCACGAAGTTTGACAGTTCAAGAGATGTCAAATGTTCTGAAAATACCTAAGACAACGATTCATAGGTGTTTAGAAAAAATAACATATATAACCGCTCGAAAAACGGCACGAACTTATGGGATGACCCAATACATATCCCAAATAGAGTACCGATGTCTTTAGAAAAGAACATTTTGAAAAGTTAAAAGAAAATCCGGCTTCTACGAGGGTATTTAATACGGTGTTCAATCTTTCTAGGGCTTGATCTATTGAGTCGGCAATAATTAGGACGTCATCCAAGTAAACAACAACGTATGAATACGCGAGGTCGCCTAAGGCATTGAGAATGGCCCTCTGGAAAACGGACGGTGCATTTTTCAACCCGAACGGCATCGTTATGTACTCGTATTGTCCGTCGGGTGTAACGAACGCTGTATACTCTGTCGAATTAGGATGAATGGGAATTTGATGGAATCCGCTGACCATGTCCAAGCTAATGAAGTATCTCGCCTTTTGCAATCTCGCGATTTGGTCCGCGATAAGGGGTAGGGGATACCGATCCGCGACCGTATTTTTATTTAACGTTCGAAAATCTACACACAGTCTATCTGAGCCGTCCTTTTTCTTCACGAGTAACATAGGGCTCGCGAATTGTGAATTACTAGGCCTTATGATTTTTGCTCGAATTAATTTGCTGATTCTCTCTTGCACTATTCTCCGCTCTTCCTCGCTAAGTCTATAAGGACTTCTTTGTGTGGTGATGTTGGGACCTATTAATCGAATCTCTAACTGGCCCGTTTTACACGAGAACGCGGGAAACCTGTAATAAATGACTCTTTAAAATTTTGGAGAATAGATATCAATCGGCTTTTATCATTACCCAATACCTCAGTGTCTACTTCATTAAGATCGATCTCATTTTCGGCGGTTTTATTGCAAGCACTAACTATCTTCGTTTTTCAAATATCGAGGCTTTTGTGCGTAATATTTACATCGAATCCTTGGCTTAAAATTTCGCGACCAATCATAATGTCATACTTTAAATAACTATCGGCAAGGACGTGAAAAGTTATTTCCAATGTAAAACCGTTAATACGTACAACGGACAAAATCTGAGACGTACTTTTAACGCAAGTATTTCCGATTCCTCGCATTACTACTATATCGTTCTTTTACCGGAAAATTTCGAGGCTACGGATTCTTTAATTAATGAGCATTCGGTTCAGAATCAAAGTAAATTGGGAACGACTCACCCAGATGACTCATGAGGCGACAGCCAGGCGCCGAATGAGGCCGCGGTCAAGGGATGAACGCTTTGTCTAACAAAGGTTTTTTTTTATTTTTTTATTTATTTATTTATTTATTAAAATTACAATCAATTCTCGCGTTGAGAATTTTCAGTAATTATTCTGGCGTGGCGCAGTGACATGGCTGATTATTTATAACAAGTTAATACTTATTATAGATAAGTATAATTTATAAGTAAGTATTATGAATAAGTAAATATTACTTAATTTAGATAACTAATTGAATCTAGCGTTTAGGTCTAGCGGGTAGTGCCTCTTCAATCTGCGAATCTGGTCCGTCGTATCAAGTAGTCCAGTGATTAGGGGGTTTCGGTGTTTGTTGACTCTTTTGCTATATCTGTCGCTATATTTTGCTATTTCCTTTTTGACTGTGGGTATCTTGAGGTCGCGGTGTATTGTTTCATTGGTTACATACCAAGGTGCATCAATTAGGGATCTTAGCGTCTTCGATTGGAAGCGTTGAAGTATTTCAATGTTGGAGTTACTTGCTGTTCCCCATAGTTGGATTCCGTAGGTCCAGACAGGTTTTATTACGGTCTTGTAGAGGCTAATTTTGTTCTGTGTGCTTAGGTTGGAGCGTCGGCCAGTGAGCCAATAGAATTTCTTGAGTTTGTCCTTGAGTTGCTTTGTTTTGTCTGTGATGTGATTATTCCAAGTTAGCCTCCTGTCCAGGGTCATGCCCAGGTATTTGACTGAGTCCTTGCTAGGAATTATTGTATTGTTAATGGTGACCTGGGGGCAGGTTTGTTTCAGGAGCGTGAAGGTTACATGTGTGGATTTTTTTTCGTTGACTTTGAAGCCCCATTTATGAAACCACTTTTCCATGGAGTCGAGACATCGTTGGAGAGTGGATGAGGCTATTACCGGGTCTGCGTGGGTAGCTAATAGCGCTGTGTCCTCTGCAAATATTGCTATTGTTATCTCGTTTGATATAGGTAAGTCGGCAGTGAGAGTCGGCGGTAAGAGTACAGTAGGGGTCCGAGGACACTACCAAGCCCGTTCCCTTGGCAGTGGTTTCGCTAGAAAGTAGATGCGGACAGAGGGAATCTCGTTAATCCATTCATGCGCGTCACTAATTAGATGACCAGACATTTGGCTACAATCTATGTAGTATTTAAATAGTCTAGACTAAGGACAAGAAAGGATGTTCTATTTGAAGTGAATCCTCAATTAGCTTTTCCTCATTTAGCTTTGACGTGACCAAGGCATACACTCTTACACTCTCTCTCTCTCTCTTTCTCTCTTCCCCAGCACTCTTACGATTCTTAGTTTATACCTTAAATTTACAACTTATACTATCCCAAGAAAACTCGAACTTAAATATATGATAGAACAAATACCCCCCTTTTTTGATATTACATCTATGAAACACCAAATTATGGGAGATTTCATACTTCCGAGGTCCCCTCGTAGGATCTCTAAAGAAATTAAGTAAACTGAAATTGATAATTGCGTCAATAAATAAATAGATAAATAAATAAATACGTAAATAAATAAATGTGTAAATAAGTAAATAATTAATTAATTGAATAAATAAGTTATTGAATAAATAAGTCAATAAATAAATAAAAAAAATTAGTAATACAATTGAGTGTGATATATTTTAAAACACGGTACGACACATAGACGCACGTCACAATTTTCACGCTCATAGCGTGGTAGTGTCTGTCAAATTGCTCTTAGTTTCCTATTTTGATCCGACATTTTGAGATTAAAGACTAAAAAATTATAAGGATATGGATCGGTATGTTAAAAAGAGCATCTAATAATGGTATATTTATTTTAACAAAAAGCAACAATTGATACCTGACACTGGCGTATCAAAAATAAAAACTATATATTCTGTCAGTACATTGTTAACACAGTTATAAAATGTTGCAAGGACAAAAAAGGTGTGAAGCAAGACAAATGAAAAAGATCGTTTGGTTCAAACGGTGAGTGAATGAGTCAGTAGAGTGAGCCACTGTAGTGGCGCGTCATACCTAAGAGGTGAATCCACGTGTTGCCAATTTTATCTTTGATAAGTCATTGACTCCTTGACCTTAACTTTTAAGTTCGGACCATAGTCTTATGTGGTGTCTTCTCAGTCTCATCTTGGCTTCTTCTATGTACGTGTATATTCTTTGTTTCTAGTACGGATGGTAATTTTACAGTTCTTATACATCTTATGGATCAGTTCTATCATTGGGATTGGAATATTGTTCCTTTCCAAACAAGGTTTTAGCGCAGTGCGGTGTTGTGTCGACTTTTATATAATCCAACTCATAATCTACTTCATTTTCGATAATTGTTTCCACCTCACATAAGAATGAAACATCAATGAGTGAGATTTGAAGAATTATAACGCTAATGTCAAACAAATTAAGATATTAAATAATAAGGCAGACAGTCAATTCATACTAATCTTTATTAGTATAAACGACATAATTATTACCGTTATTTGAAATAGGAAACACCTCTACCATGATATTGAAAAAAACACTATTTGATTATCAAAATCATACTGCCGTCGAAACAATAGCTTTTGTAACATATATAGGTGAAAGTTGGCAATATATTTCGAGGTCATTGAAATTTTTCAGATTGTCCTCTTTGACAATAATCAGGAATACTTATAATAGATTTGGAATAATATGAGATATTCATTCTTGTTCCGCACTCACGTAGAATTTCTTATACTTACGCCACTTTTCTTATCAGTTATTTCAGCATTCCCCGTTTAATAAATCTGTATCTTTAGTGTCATCTTTGTCCTCACCTTGAGAGGATTGTAACGAAAGAAATAATTCGTCAGTGTTTCTCATAAACGGCCTTAATTTTTTATTTACCCTTTTCCACATACTGGAGATCAGTGGATGCGAAGTCAATAAAAGCCTACCTATTTGTAATTAAAATATATGTGTAATAATCAATTGTTTGAATCAGTTACAATGACCAACAGCTTTATATTTAATCCTACCGCTCTTGTTGCAAACCATCCATGTTGCAATATTTGAAGATTTTCCGGCGTGATGCAAACGAAACGAATGAATATGTTTATCTCGTGTTTCTGTTCCTTCCTGAGACAATTGCCTGACAATTAGTAACAATGCTTTTTGCACCACGAATAGCCCATGAAATAATATTTTATGCACTATTGACGTCATTGGATATTCGAATATAAGTGGATATACAGCTTTATTGTGTCTGTAGCATAATTTCCACATTTGTTGGAATCAATTTCGTAGCCGCTTCGTATAGCGTTCAAGGTGATTTTCAACTTCTGAATAACAGAAAAAATTGTTTTAAAAATATGAAACAAGGGTAGAAATTCTTTAAAATTAATATATTGTTCAACTATTTGAAAAAGAATATTGGGAAAGGTCGTACCTTTGCCATTTAGTTAATATGTACCTAGTTAATAATCGCAAGTCTAAACCAGTTACCTTAGCCGATAGTTCTTGATCACTGAAAAATTTGCGGCTTGTGTTCCCACCATTAGTATTTCCTGAAACATTATATTATAAATAATGTTTTATGAATTTCTTTGTATAAAAATTTTCATTTTAATACTGATAAATAATCGTTTTCTGAAGTACTACCGTGTCATTGTTTCGATATATCAACTAACAATCCCACTTTTTTTTTCTAAATTGATCCTGAATTTCCTGTTTTTTGGTACTATCTATTTTTTTGTCGGCTTCAATTTTAATTTGCCATTTCTTTACAGGAAGTTTGTACGCCTGGAGTAATAAATTTTCGAACAGACATATGACGACATCGTTTTATCAATTTTATGGCATCTGGTATTTTTTCATTTTGATAATATATGAAAATCTTCACATGTCGCAGCGCAGATGTAACATGTGATTAGAATATTAACACTCTATACTGTGTCCGTGATAACATTACACACTTTTGTATCGACCATTACCAATATCATGGTGTGTTTTACCAATAATGAACTCTCGATAATTTGGAACAATTGAATTAAATTTTACTACCAATCAAGTATAATACAAAATTTATTTTATTTATATTTAAGTATATAAAAAATTAATTATACCAACAATTAAGTTAAATTCTGCGATATTTCAGAGTTATTCAAATTGGTTTTTGATCACCTTCAACTTCAGTATTCTTCAAATTATTTATTTGTCGTTATATGTAGTCGTTATATGTAGTGAGTCTGCTGATTCACTCTCAAATTGGAGGCGTATGGGACGATAATAACGAAGCTAGGACGGTGACGGGTTTTGTCATATAATGCATTTATCAAGCATTTCAAAAGTTGAAAAACATATTAGAACTGTGGAAATGCTATTACTTAACATCAACCGCAAGAAAAACATTGAACTTCGAAAACTCTTTACATCGCAATTTGCATCGTTTCCAAATGATTGCTTGCATTGCATTTGTTGTGATCCATCGCATCCCCATTTGCTTATAAATTCCGAAAAAGCACGTTTACTTCCATGTAAGCTTTCTACTGCTTTGCTTAATTATTGATAAAATATTCTAATAATATAAATACTTGACGTGTGGCGCAACATATCTTGTAAATTTATCTCTACACAAGTATCTGTTAAACGAAATGCTTCTGAAACTGAGTAATAGTCGTTCTTGCTGCTTAAATTATTAACTTCAGTTTTATGCGATTCTTAATTTTTTCGCTCTAGTCAGGGATGCTTTTATATCACAATCAATTTAGAGGCACCTAATTGCCCTGCTTCTCATAACTTAGATTCAGTAGCAAATCTCTTTCACCTTCAGAGTTTTCCTGATTTCTTGTGTTTTCTTTCTGCATTCGGTTAATTTAGTAAAAGATTTTTTGGGCCACCACTCTTTACGTACTACTTTTGACAGATCCATAATTTGCGTAAGCCAGTATTGATTTTGGCTTACGAATAATTTGTTTTGCCGTTTTGCTCACTGTCATTTTATTACAAATTAACTGCTCAAACATTTTTATTTGTATCCTAAAATCTTCTCTTCTACAACCAAATAATCTTCATGACTTGTTAATACATGTTCCAAGAAATCTAGCTTCTCATCGAAAGTCTCATTCTCATGCTTGTGGATGATTTTATATAACTGTATTACTGTCGTTCTTCTGATTCCCGATAGACCTACTAGAATTTACAAATCCGTGAAATAAGATTTTGAAACAAAAATTGAAATATATCCAATAAAGTATAACATCAAATAGTTCAATGTTGCCGCAGTACGATTTTACTTACTTATTAAAATTTGTTACGTATTAAAATACGTACTTGGTTCGTTTAAATCCACCATTCTAATCACTTAATGTCACAAATAATATAATAATAAAGAATATTGTATAACAAAAAACCAAGTCTCGATATTTCTAATAAAAAGTGGACTTCAATAATTTGTTGCATCATCTGCTCCAACTCTCTTCACTTGTATATTTTACAAGACTAAACTCGAACTAATGCATGACTTCCGAAATGATCTATGACAATCAAGGAACCCCGCTTATTGTTTTTCCCCCAAAATTCTAATTTTTCAATCAGCGTTGCAATTGGCCTTCTTCGCGTTAAATTGGAGAGGTTAGCAAGAATGTGTACGCGCTTGAATTGCAGCACTTTGAGGAGGCAGAGATATTTGTGCGGTTTTTAATTTACCCTTTGGAGATCCTAATTTACAGCCTGTGCTCAGTTATTTAATGCAAACAAAATGTGAATTTTAAAAATCATTATTCGAAGAAATTTAATTACGGCAACCAGTATTGTATTGGAAATATTACTACAGAAGAACGTTGCAAATGTGTTGTAAACCAACGAACAAAGATCTAAACACATCCTGCTTCAGTAAAACATTTACAGGTATTATTATCTTTTGCTATATTGACTTTATGGCTACATATCTTCGAAAAAATAAAATAATGGTTTTGTATATATAGAGATATATGAACATATATTTAAATATCGTCAATTTCATATATACAGATTCCCAATAATATGGGAATAACTATTCATGGAAATAATTTCCCTCTCTTTCACATGTAAAGGTATTTCATTCATGTTCAACATGACAAGAAAATCGAATTTTGTGAAAAGGAGGCGTCTTATGTCCTGTTACGCCGCGCGACTCTCTGCCTGGCCCAGGTCACACACCGCGGGCCAGACGGACACCAGATGTCCGCTCTTCCGTACGGCGTACCCTCAATAGCCTAAGTACCCGTTATAAACCCGAGTAATTTGCTCGTTAAGGTCCTTCAGACCCAACAAATGTCCTTTTCTAAATCAGTTTCTAAAGACTATTGTTTACTACGGCTTGGCAAGGGAAAGTTGGGTTTTTCCACGTACGATGCTTCCTAATAACAACTTTCTATCAAGGGCAGCTAAGACCCTTCCTAATCCACAAACCTTCGTTTAACCAATTAACAACGAAGCCTATTTCCCTCACTCTCTTAGCCAAAATCGTCACCAACAAATCCGATGGTCCCGTGCGCTAGAGACTGATCCTTAGCCTTCCTCCGAGACAGCATCGTCTCCCAAGAAACACTGATTCTACATCCTTCGAACGGTCAACATCCTTCGAGCGGGTATACACACCCGCAGATCAGTCACTCACTCATCTCGTACATACGCACCAGTGTAACTATCCTCGTTATAAGTTGTGGAATAAACGGTGAAATATAACTTACTATACTGTGTCATATTCATTCAACCACCTCTGTTATCTTAACCGAAACAGGGGAACGACTACTTCGCGGCGTCGATTCACCGAATCGTAGCGAGAATTTACGCCTCTCGCTGACGCGTTTTCCTCGCGACCGCGTCTCTCCGCGATCGGTCGTAACATGTCCCTTTTCCCTTGTAATTACCTGAGTAGCTGTTAGTAGTAGCTAGTTACAGCAAATCTTTTTCATCAAAAGTGAGGCTTTTCCCTGTGCAACGCAATAGGGAAGAACACCGCACCTAGCTGCACAAATTTTAAAATAAACATTGAAAATGGAAAATTTAAAATGTTCGATCAGGCACAATCCCAAAAGTAAAAAAAATATTAAATATCTAATTCCATCACAAATAATTCACATTAAGCAAACAATAAAAGTTATAAACAGTTTTAAAGAATTTCGAGATTGACCTCTTCAAATCCGTGTACATAGATCCTATAGAAGTTAACGAATGTGGAAAGAAATACTACATTACGCCCCCCCCAATGTAAACCTATTTTTTTTCACATAAAGAAATCCTCATGAACACTCCGCTGCTGCTAATAATCGGTAACAGCAGAGTAGTGTCGGACTCTTACCGACTAAATCTTCAAGATGACCATCCTACGCGTATGACAGGAGTGCTCCAGGAACTTCTTATGAATTACCTTTTCGTTACACTCTCCTCTCGCGTCCTCATGTTTGAGCCAGTCCTAAAAATTCCCTGACAGTTGAATTTGGCGCTAGGGGGGACCATTGCCCCTAGCGCCATCTCCTCTTCTAGTCGCAGTCCGTTGGGACGGCAATGAAGCGGATCTAGGCCGCCTGATCGCCATCTCCCTCCATAAGTCGCTCAGGCGGGCGGCTCTCTCGAGGGGCTTGCCAACCTCGTCCAGCAGGCATATCGGCCAGTACGCCGACGGCGAAGTTGTCACGTAAAATTAAACAGTTCCGCCCGAGCAGTCGAGCTAGACGGACGTAAAATATAGTGCCTCCGACATTGTGCGACAAAAGTAGAGCAACAGAACCAATCAAGGATGGAAAAAATACCATCAATAAGAATACTAAACAAAAGAGAAGCATACACTATAAACAGGGCAGTAGACCAACAGAGCCCAATTAAAACAACAAGTGAAGTACAGGACTGCTCAAATACAAAAGAAATAGAAATGGAAATAATACAAGAAGACGACGTAAAGAGCAATATCAACAAGGATCTACCACAACATAACGAAAGCTAGAAGACTGTAACTCTCAGCAAAAAAAGAAAAATAAACTCAAACACAAAAGATAGGAGGACCACGGAAACAGAAAGACAACAATGGCTACAAGAAATTCCTACACAAAACTCCTTCAGCTCACTGACAGAAGAGATGGACACAGACCCTACAGAAAAACTAAGAACACACACTCCTAAGCCACCGCCAATCCACATAGACGCAAAAATAATAGACCCCCTCATTGATCTGCTAAACAGCACGGCAGGAAAAGAAAACTACACTATCAAACAGCTCAAACTGGACCAGGTAAAAGTACAAACTAATACCCCCGAAACCTACAGAAAAGTAACTAAAGCGCTAAAGGAAAAAGACTCTGGGCATCACACTTACCAACCCAAATCCGACAAGAGCTACAAAGCAGTAATCAGAGGTCTACACCATAAAACAAATACAAACAAAATATGCGCGGAATTGGCCAAGATCGGACACCAGGTAAGGACGATCAACAATATAACCAGATTTGACACTAAGCAACCACTACCGCTATTCCTAATAGAGCTAGCACCGAAAAGCAACAACAAAGAAATATTTGAAATTAAAAAAATCTCAAACACAATAATCACAGTCGAGCCACCCAGACATAAAAAAGACATACCACAATGCATGCGGTGTCAACAATACGGACACACAAAAAACTACTGCAACAGAAACCCGGCGTGTATCAAATGCGCAGAAAGGCACCTAACAGCGAATTGCCTACACACGGAAAAAATAAACGACGTAAAATGCTACAATTGCGGTGGAAATCACCCAGCGAGTTACAAAGGCTGTCTAGTAAGAAAGCAACTTCAAGGCAAACGTTTTCCGCCGCTTCGTAACAGGACACATAACAATCTTCACACGCCACAGGACAACACAGAACCTACGTCAACACCAAAAACACAGCACGCAAGGAACAATAACCACACTAACACCAACACCGCTAGAAACCGAAGCTACGCGCAAGTAGTCAACCGGTCGTCACCCTTAGATAATCAAGAACAGAACAACCACAGCAACGACGCTACAGAAATCAAAGAGTTAATAAAACACTCCATAAAGACACCGAAATACTCACAAAAATGATAAGCGACCAAAATGAACTCCTCAGACAGCAAACACAGCAGATAACAGTCATGTTACAATTACTTACTAACATGATGAAAAATCATCAAAAAAACATGACAAAAAATAACAATAGACACGCTTAAAATAGCAGCCTGGAACTCTAACGGCCTACAACAAAGGGCCCTAGAAACTAAAATATTCCTGTATAGCAATAACATCGATATACTACTCGTCTCAGAAACACACCTCACAATAAAAAGCTACATAAAAATACCGCACTACACCATATACGACACCAAGCATCCCTCAGGGAAAGCACACGGAGGGACGGCAGTAGTAATAAAAAACGACATTAAACATCACCTACACAGCCAGGTCAGTAAAGAACATATAGAAGCAACCACCGTTACCGTACAGACTAACAGCAACGAACTGCAGTTCTCAGCAGTATACGTACCGCCGCGACACAAAATCACAACGCAAATGTGGGAAGACTACTTCCGACACTTAGGTGACAAGTATATTGCAGCGGCAGACTATAACTCAAAGCCCACACTATGGGGATCAGGAATCACCACACCTCGAGGCAGAACCTTGGAAAAATACATCAGAAATAATAACCTCAATATATTATCCACAGGAAGACCGACATATTGGCCGACAGACCCGAGCAAAATACCTGACCTGCTAGACTTTGCAGTTACAAAAGGACTAAACGCAAATAAACTAAACATAGCACCCAGCCTCGAGCTTACCTCCGACCATACGCCCATAATAATTATATACAGAAACAAACCAATACTTTACAGCAGCACAGAGAAGCTATGCAATAAAACCACCAAATGGTAAATATTCAAAGAAATAATAGAGAGCAAAATCAGCTGCAACATCCCACTGAAAACACCTGAACACATCGATCAAGCAGTAACAACACTCACAGAAACTATCCACGAAGCCGCAAGGGCAACCACTATACCTGAAACAACCAACAGACAAACAAAAACAGTACCACTAGACATCCTCGAAAAAATTAGAGAAAAAAGAAAAGCGAAAGCAAAATGGCAAAAACACAGAACAAAAGAAAACAAAAAACACCTAAACAAACTCGCAAAAGAAATAAAAAACAAAATAAAAGAGCACAACAACAACGAGTTCACAAAGTTCATCGTATCACTATCTGCACACGAGAACTACAACTACTCCCTATGGAAAGCCACAAAAAAAAAATAAAGAAGGCAATAAAAATGGTACAAGCAATCAGAAAAGCAGACAACACATGGGCAAGAAGCAACGAAGAGCTAGCTGACGAATTTTCCAACCACCTTTGGAACACATTTACACCACATAATATCAACAACAGCAACCACAATAGTCATACGGACGAGGATGCGCTAACTACTAGTACACCAACTGACAATCGCTACACCATACCCAAAGCAACAGCACAAGAAATCAGAAACATAATTGAGAAAATAAAAAATAATAAAGCACCAGGAATCGACCTAATTAACGGCAAAATCTTGAGAAACCTTCCGCCAAAGGCGATAAGACAAATCACAATAATAATTAACACAATACTAAGAATACAATACTTTCCAAAAACTTGGAAACTGGCACAAATCATAATGATACGCAAACCAGGCAAGGACTCACACGAAACCAAATCCTACCAACCAATCTACTACTTCCGGTGTTCTCTAAGATACTAGAGAAAATAATTTACGACCGAATAAAATCCATAATAGAGAAGAATCAACTAATACCGGATCACCAATTCGGATTCAGAAACAAACACTCCACAATAGAACAAACGCACAGACTCGCCAATGAAATCTTACAGGCGCTGGAAACAAAACAATACTGCACGGCACTCTTCATGGACATCGAAAAAGCATTCGACAATATAAACCACACTAGCCTACTTCAATCAATTGGGAAACAGTTCCCGGGGCAGATATACCAATTAATCAAACCATACTTAAGCAGCAGAACCTTCATAGTAAAAATCAAAGACACATACTCTGAAGCTAAAGAAATCAAGGCAGGAGTTCCGCAAGGAAACGTCCTAAGACCAATTTTATACACATTATACACGGCCAACATACCAACAACTAACAATAGCAAAATACTGACATTCGCGGATGACACACCTGTACTAGTCAGGCACACTAACCCTGCAACAGCAGTTACATTACTATAAGAACATATCACAAAAATAGAAAAGTGGCTTCAAGCAAAACAAATTGAAGCAAACCCCGATAAATGCAAACACATTACATTCACACTGCGAAAACAGAAACCACCAAACATTATACTAAACGGCACACACATAATACAAACAAGGCAACTCAAATACCTAGGACTCCACTTAGATACACGACTCACGTGGAAACAGCATATTAAAGCAACAATAGACAAAATACAGATGGCAAGAAGACAAATGTACTGGCTAACAAGTCGAAAATCCAAACTAAGCATAGAAAACAAACTAAAAATATATAAAATGGTCATAAAACCAATCTGGACGTACGGAATAGCACTATGGGGAAACAGCAGTAATGAGCCATATAACCAAAATAGAGGCAACGCAATCTAAAATACTCAGAGCAATAGTAAACGCGCCATGGTACGTTAGAAACGAGGACATTCGGAAAGACCTGGGAATACCAACGGTCAAGGAGGAGATTAACAGAAGTGCAAGAAGGTACGGAGAAAGAATAGCAACGCGCCCAAACCGGCTGGCAGCGGAAACGGTCGACACGTCAACCATAAAAAGAAGATTAAAAAGGAAACACCCAACAGATCTCACAAAGGACATAACCTAACAAATACAATGATGGTACCCCGCTGGGGGTAGCCACCCACATGCTATACTAGGATACCGCTATAATATTTTACCAAATGTCCTACTGGACAAATTGTAAAATTTAAATAAATAAATAATTAAAAAAAAAAACGTAAAATTAAGGCTTAGGTTTTAAATACAAGAAGGTTGACCCGTAACTCCACTTTATGTTTCTTTATTAAATAACACAAGTACAGTTTACGCGACTGATCGGAGAGATGTTGATTGATGAGAGTTTGTAGTTTTCATTATCGAGGTGCTCTCGTATTATTACAGAGGAAAACTCGGTGCGGGCGTATCCCTTTTAACTAACAACGCGGATTCATTTTTCACACTTTTCGTTAGGAAAAGTGAGGGTAACGATTCGCCATGCCAATTGGTTATAACGTTAATAAATGAAAATAGGAGGAGGTAGCCTCCTACTAACGTGGCTCATAGGTGACATTGTTTATGAGAAAAATCAGCATTTCCGTTAGCCAAATATTCGGTTTTCCCATTAGGTAACTACCTGCTTTCTTCGTAATTGGTAGGAACGTACAATAAATGTAAGGACTGTTCAAGGACCATCCATAAACCGATAAAACTTACAGAAATAAACTAAAAGTTTAAGTTTATAGTGGGTCCTTGAGGTTATTGAGGGTATGCGGTGAGGGCCCGCACACATCTGGCCTCTAATGTCACAGTGGCTTGAGGTCTGTTGTGAATTGACGTTACAAAGTCGTCGGTCGGCCCTCTTTACGGAGCAAGACCAGCCTCGCCGTCCGCCATGCTCAGGGGTAGACTCCCTCTCTCAGACATCTCGTGTAGAGGCGTCGATGTTTGGGGGCTCTGACCCTATCACTTCTCTCCAGATCCGGCCCGGGATTCCGTCCGGGCCCGGAAGTGTACAAGAGCTACTCAATGCCTTTGTCGAAAATTGTAAATTTTATCTACTGCCCGATTTTATAATCGCACTATTAATATGTATCATGTATTAGACACTAATTTTGATTTCTCGAAGAAAAATTAATGAAACATAGCATATTAATCGTATAGAAAATTATATACTGTTACTTTTCGATCATACACGATCATATATGCCTAACAACTTCATTTATATAAAATAACAAAGACGAAAATAACAAAGACAATAATTTTTATTATAATACCGAAAATAAAAATTCCAATTTATTCACATTTTGTACAATTGTTTAAACTTTATAGATGTAAATTTTAAAGAAAATGGACCAACATTTTACAACAAAAATGAACAAAACTATGCTAACTTTTACTATATTTTTTATAAAAATAAATATATTTCCAATCTACAAGTTGGAAAGATGTTTTCACCTGTCCAACATGAACGTCAATATGTAGAAGAAAACATATCAAATAGTTTTTCGAGAACTACATCATACATAACCATTATTAAAATCGGCGATTCACACTTAGCATGTTCCTTTATAAGTGATATGGAATTGTAAGACGAAAAAATTCAGGCAGAAAAAAATCCAGATTCAGAGATATGTCGTAATGACATTTACAATAATGCATAAAATGAACCTTCTCGCTAAAATTCAAACCTGATGAACTGATTTCTCGTATGCCGAAATTAAAGTTTGTTTGTGCTGTTTATAAATCATATACATTTGCATAATACATATAAAGAAAAGGATAAGCAATTCAAATCAGACTTATTATTATTTCATTCGCAGTATTAAAGGCGTTATAAGTAGTTAATTTCTCTCGCCAGTATGTACTTTGCCACACACTAACAATATGAATAAATTCTGAATTCAAAATCTGTTCTTTGTGATTGTATTAACCATATCAATAAAAATACAATTTTTACAGAAATTATCTTTTAATACTACTTACAATGAATAAATATTTTACATAATTTAAACACCAGAAAAGAACCTCTTTTACTTATTGTTTAAACAAACTTGTATACGTATATATATGTTTAAACTAATTTGAGTATATAATTTTTATATTATATTAAATCATTCTTTATATGTAATATTAGAAATATTATAAAAGTTATATGATAAATTAGGCGGTAAAAAGTTTTGCAGGGTTGCTGGTACTGCATTAAAGTATGTCCCACTCCTTTCTCGAAAAACTGTCTCTTGTACGGTGCTGGATACATCAGATTGAAAATTTTGGACAGTGCTAGATGGAACAGTTTGTACAACTATTGGTTGAGTTGCTGTATGTGAAACAGTTTGTATTACCTAAAGATGTTAAAAATAAATAAATACTCTGTGATTTTTACATGATTACTTTTTTAAGGAATAACTAAATTATAATTTAATTTAAGTATAAAATAACAATTATGTATGCTTAACCTTAATCAATGCAGTTAAATAATACTATACTATTCCAGTACTATTTATGATATTAAATAATATTATTTTCGTCAGAAATTCTTCTTTTAATTATGGTTTATATATAAGACATAATTTTATTTGTAGCATTTTTAATTAAGTGATTCCTCTAATTTTTTAAAACTCTACAATGGAATTTTATATATATGTACATGGAATTAATGAGATATAATATGTATTGTTAGTAAAATAACATTTATATATCAGTTTGATATTTTAATATCATTTGTGACTGATATTTTCGAAACAATTTCTTGAACAAAGACATCTTTCTGATATGTTACCATTAGAAGTATTTAACTGCATTGAAGAGAATCACGTAGTGTAACATATGTGTAACATATTTCAAAGCTACAATCAATATTTAAAGATAAATTCATAATTTCGATTTTGTCTTCTTTCAGTTTCAGTAAATATGTTTCAATATATTTCAATATATTTTAATATTTCTTCTAAAAATTTTAATTTTATTTAATTTTATAAGTAATATCTGTTACAGTAATATCGTAACTGACATTTGTTGAGAATTCTCAATATCTTCCAATATTATTCTTAAACGTTTTGTAGGTCAAACACGATAAAAGCATAGCACATTAACTCTACTATATTACATCTATTATTACAAAATTAACTAATATTCAAACATGCACACATACATATGTAGGGTAACATTTGAAGTTTCACACGCAATTAGCTGCTAAACTATTCCTTACTCAAAAAAGTTTACCAAGCGGAATTTACTTTGTTTCGACGAAGATTTTTGTAATGGTTACAAAACTCGTCTACGTGAACGTTGCTCTTACATTTCAAGATGACCCTTGTCTTTAGAAACGAAACCATATATTTTTACTTAGGTAGACGTATAGTTCTTTTCAAGTTGAATTTATCATCCTATAATATGAAAGCCTTTCAAAGTCATTCAAGATCATTTATTGCCGTTCAAAATTTACCTTTGTTGAATATGGCCAACATTTTGTTTGCTGAAATATATCGTCGATTCGACCCTAAACATAAATCACAATCGCACTAATAATGTAGTTTGTTGCTCTCAATGCCCTCAAAATAAAGTAAGTTCTGGTAGAAGCTTTTTTTTTCAATAATTCGACAGATAATTGCATATAAATCTTCAAATGCAACACCCTATATATATGTGGGAAGCATCTGAATGTCCGACATCGCCAAAAAGCAGAAGGTTTTAAGTCATAGTCTCAATAAACCAGGAAATACAAGATGGAATGTATTGTTTAATTATCTAAAACACATATGAAAAACAAAAGCCAAAATGATGTTAAAATGATGTCTTTCATTAATTCTATATATAATATATAAAATTAATTATTTTTACAATATATCTCACAGTCACATAGAGTTTACATAACGATCTATAGATGAAGCAGATGGGAATTATCTTTTAGCGCGTAAAATATATCGATAATCGACCAGAAATAATAAAAGACCGCTGCATTCTGTGGAAATATCAGATCGCAGAGATTTCTAACGATTCGATAAATTCAATCAATCATTTCAGTTCGGATGAACGGATCCGTTAAATAATAAAAATATCATGTTGAACATGCTTTCTATCACTTAAAAAACGATGCGTAATATTTAGGAAAACTTGGCCGGAATATAGAGATGTGAGTTCGGAGCTGCTTAAACAAGAATGTTAGCGTAGCCCTATAAAAACTGACGCGTAGCCATAGCTATATCGGAGGTATCTACGTGCTACAATTATAAATAAGATGAGTTCAAGAATTAATAGAAATTAGTTATTAATAGAAAGCAGTTAAATTACGACACTTTGGGAATCCTTTGGGATTTTTTACCTCTATGATGAGTAGAATATGATTCAATGAAAAAAAATTTGGCCTTGAAATTCAAGGTATCAATTCAATTTTGTGGCTATTCTTTACATATTTCCACCTATCCAGAAGTGTAAAATGGTACTGTCATGGTCAGGATAAATAATTTATTTATGCCGTGTACATTGACCACGGTATTCTTTAGAAAATATTTTTCTCGTACTTGTTAGCGGTATCATCTGACGAATGTATACAAAAATTATAAGCAGATCTGAAGAGGCATAAATTGACACATATTGATTGAGATATGACACTTCGTAGAAAGATGACCTACATATATAGTAGAAGAATCTTGATACAAATATTCCGAAGAAATCAACGATTCCTCTTCTCGGGATTACTCTAGCAGAACAATCGAATCGAACGACAGAAGAAGATTAATCTAATTATAACGTGTGAGAGGAGAGTATTAATGAAATTGTGTTCTAAGTTGTATCGAGTTTTTCTATTACGCTTCTTGCACTATAGTTCGTAACAATACTTGCATTATATTATGAAAATATACAATGTTTTGAAACGATTATTACAAAGTAGTTTAGTATATTTATGCATATATTAAATTAATACGATTTCGCTTATTGAATCTCTGGTTTATAGATTCTGATCAAGGTAATCTTCCAAACTAAAGCGGAAATCCCTGTAATCAAGGAGAAGTATAGAATGATTCGCAATGCTCGTGCGAATATGAAATTGCATGATATAAGAAAAATCGATTTCATCAATGCTTGGGCCCCTAGATGTTTGTAAACTATTGATTTTATTGAAATTGGGTATATTGATCGAAGGTAAAATCTGGAAAGACTACAGAGTGAGAGCTATAGACAGAACCAAAGAAAGATGCAAATAGATTCGTGGCCGATTCGACATCGGTTGAACCTACATTATCCATAGTAGTTTGAGAAACTTCAGTCGATTATTTATAACACTACAGAAAAATGAATATTATTCTTATCCAGCATTAATTTTTTAGGACTGTTTACATACTGGCTGTAGCACCTCTTTGATAATATTCGCGTTTGGTGCGAAATTTAAAGAAAAGGAGGTATAATCCGAATACTGCCTGGTGCGTTCGTTTATAAGCGTAGTGCGCACTTTTCTTCCGGCAAATAAGATCAATAAGAGAAGATAAACACTTCTTGGAAAAAGTAGTACTAATTATGCAGTATTTCGGCATAAAGAGATGTATCCCATAATAAAGGTGATCATATAGTATACAAACTGCATTATCAGGATTAATGTTTTCAAAATATCGTCCGGAGATCGTACATTTAAGTAATATTATTTACTGACGTTGCGTAAACTGAAAAATTTACGTGAAATAGCATGGTCAAGGCAGGATGTTATAAATCGCATTGGAGTAAGGAATCTTTTGATGAGGATATCACAATATTATTACTGTTAAAAAAAATCCAAGTCGTGGCAAGAACCAATAAAGTTATATATGTGGTTCATCTGGACTAAATCGCATAGACAGATTGTCAACCAAATATTCCCCACGGATAATGCTTCATATAATCAGTTGATATTCAATGTAATATATTACTTAAGAATAAACAAATAAAAATAAATAATTAATGGGTTACTGAATGTTACAAATTCCTTAATTTAGATATTTAAATGCGAAAATACGTTTTTATAGATAATATATATATGGATAATATATAATTATATGTATATATATAATTATATATATATTATTATATATGATAATATATAAATATAAAATTTATATGGATAATATATAAATAGTAGGGCAAAATTTTACAATTACTTGTATAGTTTATAGATAAGAATCGGCATGTACTTCAATTTAATATTATTATCACTATTACAATATTTTAACTGTTTCAAAAAGTTCTATGTGCTAGGAAATTTGAAAAATTTGATTGATGGGTTTTGATATTTTCTTGAAGCACACGGACTACTATCTCAAGAATATGTCCTGAAAGATTCAAGATGACTCTGTGTAAATTAAACAAAAAGTTTTTAAAAAGTTGGAATTTGGAACTTACACATTTTTGTCAAAATACGCATTTCCAAAGTCGGTACCTACGACTAATTGAAAACTAATCCGTTCCGAAACTTAAAGGCTTACGTTAGGTATAAAAATTTAATCTTTAGTCGATGAATTTCATTCTTAAATATTTAGTTTTTATTTTATGATCGAAAAATGAATATTTTTTAAAATGAAAATCAGTCATTTGACTTTCAACATCCGTCACTTTGTCCCAAATAAACTTCATGTAAAATGTTTCAATTAAAGATTAAATAAACTAATATATCAGCTATATCTTTCCGAAATTTTAATATCAGATGATTCAGTTTCCAGCAAGAGTGTTCACCGCAAACTACCTTTTTAAAAAGGCCTTCCAGGACATAATTCTTAAATAAACAAATACTTTTACATGCGAATTTAACAAGATTTCTTTAAATGTATCTTTATTAACCAAACCCTTCATGGAAATAAATATATACGCGTTTTCTTGAAAAATACCCCAAAAATCACTTTTTCTTCTCACAACCGCAGAAGGGCCCTTAAATATCAGATAAATATAAACGTTTCAGTAAAATATTAGACGAGTATTAAAAGTACTAGAAGATATGAAACATATACATGTGTGTGTCTGTGCGCGCGCCCATGTGTATGTATGCAGATGACAGTACACATTTTCATGGTAGCCAGAGGAGGCAATTGCTCACCATCAAAATCATTTTTTCTTAGTGTTAAGCCCACCTCTAGAGTTGGGAACCCAAATATTGAGAAAACTGAAACACATCTATGCATCAAACTAATTGTACACCAGCAAACAACAGAATTAAAAGGCGAGTATCTAGGCGTCATTCTTGACACTAAAGATAATTGGAAATCAGCCATACACGACCGCATAAAAAACTATTTGTAACAATTAGAACTCTTCCTAATAGATAGAGTCCATTGTCAATCAAACACAAAATACTCCTATACAAAATCCTGACATATGGAACACAGGTCTGGTGTCCAGCGGCTAAAATACATACGCAAAATGCTCAACAAACCCGAAACACAAAATACTCCTATACAAAATACGTACAAGATCCGTCGTGGCATACGAAACATAGGTCTGTAGTTCAGTAAAAAATCCAGGATAGATTCCTAAGGATAATCCTGAACAAACCAAGAGACTATAGCTCACGCAAACTACATGAAAAATCTGGCGTACCTAATCTCACTATGCACATCAAAGATCTTACACAAAGGACACTAAACTGACCACATGAAAACTCACTAATAAACTGAATTACCAATATACACGAAATCCCCATCAAATATAAGAGCAACACCTCATGGTTTCCAAAAACCCTAATCCAGTCTACGTAACTCATGCAAACAGGTTTTTGAGATCTTCTCCTGCGTGACAATAACTGTTACGACCGTTCGCGGAGAGACGCGGTCGCGAGGAAAACGCATCAGCGAGAGGCGTAAATTCTCGCTACGATTCGGTGAATCGACGCCGCGAAGTAGTCGTTCCCCTGTTTCGGTTAAGATAACAGAGGTGGTTAAATGAATATGACACAGTAGAGTAAGTTATATTTCACCGTTTATTCCAACAACTTATAACGAAGGCAGTTACGCTGGTGCGTATGTACGAGATGAGTGAGTGACTGATCTACGGGTGTGTATACCCGGTCGAAGAATGTTGACCGTTCGAAGGATGTAAAATCAGTACTGTCTTGGGAGACGATGCTGTGTCGGAAGAAAGCTAAGGATGGGTGTGTCAAGCGCACGGGACCATCGGATTTGTTGGTGACGATTTTAGTTAAGAGAGTGAGGGAAATAGGCTTCGTTGTTAATTGGTTAAACGAAGGGTCTTAACCGCCCTCAAGAGAAAGTGGTTAGTGGGAGGAAAGTTGCATCATACGTGAGAAAAACTAACTTTCCCTTGTCAAGCCGTGGTAGACAATAGTCTTTAGAAATTCTTCGGAAACAGACGTTTGTTTGGTTTGAAGGACCTTTACTAGGAAATTCCTGAGATTTATGGAAGATACTTGAGACTATTGAGGGTACGCAGTGAGTATCCGAAGACATCTGGTTGCCATCTTGCCCGCGGTGTGTGGCCTGGGCTAGGTAGAGTGTTACGCGACGTAACAATAACCAAAACGAATCAATAATGTTAGTTCTACTTACACAGGCATTAGGGATTCTAAATTGCCTCAGGCATCGCATTAAACGGACTTAACGGAAGAACCTCGGGAAAGAAACTAAAAACGGTAGTTTTTCTTTTCGTGTGCCTATGGGGTCGTGAATAGCACCTATGACATAAATTCTTAAAATTATGTTTAAAAGACTGTAACGTAATACTATAAATTTTCAATAAACTTTAGTCCATCTTGACCTATCTGAAGTGATTGCACGGCACGTGCAAGACTTGCCCGTTCATATTCATATGCATTGATATGATAATATTATATGATAATACGTACCAAGTATATAAGCACTTATACATATCATTTCTAAATTACATCTCGAAAATATCAAATGCATAACACGTCTTTGATTAGTAGGCGTGAAAGAAATTAAGGATTCTATAAAGTACTAGTGATTATTGTTAATATTGTTCTTTTATGAACCTTCGAATAAAAAAACAACCACTTTTTATAATCAAGAAAAGGGATGAAGGAGATTGTCAGTTTATTTTGATGTCTAAGGACCCCATATCTTTTTAGCCGCTAAACTACATTCGACGTGACCCTCATCATCATCATTCATTTATTCTTTATACATATAATAATAATGGTATTGTAACAAGGACCCTCCGATATAACGATACGGAATTAAATCCGTTTAGTCTTTCACCTTAGCTACAAAACAAATACTACATATTTATAATAGTAATGATAATAGTATATATGTAATAATAGTATTTGTAACAGAAAAAAAACATTTGTTACTAATAGACACACTGTTTAGATATCAGAATATTCGCATAACAGAACGTTCAAATGTTAGGATATTCAAATGCGCAAAGTTTCACTGTACGTGACATTTACACAAGACATTTTGTTGAAACATTAAGAGAACTTTCTTTTAAATATCCATTAAGTGATGTAATGTCAGTAGTCATACTGACTGTCAAAACTGTCAAGTTTTCCAACATATTTCTGGCAGACAGGACAGGATTTCTGAAGGAAAAATTTCTAAACCGTTATATTAAGTACAATAAACCGAAATAGCAATTAGCTCATTGGTTCAATTTTGCTCGATTACTTCCTTTTTGTTATCAATAATTGATTTCTTTGCATTGCTACAAAAACTCACAATCTTGAAGATGTAACCGAATCTAAATTCATGAATCCAAGGTGTATCATTTCACAAGGTCGTAACATATATGGTTCAACTCATCTTGACATCAGCTATAACACTGCGATAAAAATTATATGTAATTTAAAAGAAACATGCATTAAAAAAGTTTATTTATACCACCCTATTTACCAGCGTGAACAGTTCAACTTTTGTTTTGGACATTTCTTTTTACCTTTAATCCCAATAGAGATATTTACTATTTAATCGAACAGAAATAAAGTCTATGGAAGCAGTTATAATAAAAAAGTAGGAAAGAGAGATTAGTAAAGTATCTTTAACTGTTGATCGGTCAATTGTAATATGAGATTCCTATGATCACAGATAATAGAGAATTTTGAAACCAATAGATTAGAGGTGTTCGAGAATTAGAAAATGACGAATTAGGTCGGATCGAAGAATTTTTAGGGATCGAGAGTCTGGTTCCTGAAAGTATCTCGAAAGTCGAGAAATTTCCAAGAATTTCAAAAACCTGAGTCACTTTTCGAGACTAATTTAGGATACGTATTCATCCTTGTTGTATTAGTACACTATTTTACTACAATATTACTACAATAGTCGAAACTCCTTTGGTAAAATAACTTTTTTTTACGTTGATATTAAAATAACATGAAAAGATTACTTTTAATTTATCACACAAGTGCTTATAATAGTTTTAGGCAGTATGGGATTTGCGTAAACGAATCAAATTAAACATACAATGTCGCATGTGAAAGTCTTTTGTCATCTAGTAAATTGTAAGTGATAAATGACTGCTCATGAGAAGTGAAATCATTGATTGCAAATGTCAATATAGTATTTGTCCATTCCATAACATGGACATATTCAACGAAACTAATTTCGAAACGTTGTTCGCATTCTTGAAATTTTTGGGAATCCCGATAGTAGGAGTCATGAGATAAAGAGGAGTGATAAACAATGCATACTCGCCTGTATCTCAAGAACGAAAACAGCTATAACGGTACGGGTGCACCTAGCTCGTAGCTACATCGCTCCATTATAATAATCCCAATTGTCAATAAATTTACTTGACACAATGGCAAGGAGTATAAAACGAAGTTGAATATGAATGTAATATCAACGACATTCAAGCGATGTGCAACAATCGAATTTTTAACAGCGTAAAACACTGCGCTACCGAAAATTCATCGAATTTCCAACTTTTCCCTAAATTAAAGAAGGCCTTGAAAGGTATTTATTTTAATATGGAGGATGAAGTCAAGATAGCTGCGAAGCATTTTATCAGTAGAGTTTTTCGCTGACGGAGTGAAAAAACTTGTCACACATTGACGAAATGTAGTGGTTTATTGCCAATACATTATCGTTAACCTGACTTGATCTAATTCGTTCCAAGCAATGGGTTCCTGATATTTTCCTTTACAAAAAAACAATTCCTTCTAGATATACTGCTATACTGCAATAAACTGGTTCTGAACTAACATCAAATTATTGCTATCATCGAAAGTTGTAAATTTAATACCAATTCTATGATCTTCCATTCCCATTTCCAGTATATATTTCATTGCCGAATTTCTATCTTCTGGGAATCAATGGCTGAGCACTATCTAACGACCGTAACTAAATCTCGTCGATGTTGAAATAATAAAACCGCAAAATGAACAACCTAACCAAATTAATGTTAACATTGAACAAATTCTACGAACTTTTTACCTTCTACGCTGCACTAAAATAAGGATCGAAAATTGTTACGTGCAAAGAAACAAAATGGGACAAGGAAAAGACGTAACGGCGAAATGGCTGGAAGAAAATGTAACTAAACAGGAAATTCAATAAATTGCATAAAGAAAAGCGAAACGGAATGAAATGCAAAATACATGAGCCTTTTTACCCTATTCAAAGTTCTAACAAATGTCTATAAAATTATAGGAAAAGATGATAAATTACAAACGGTCTGGAGACTTTATTGTTAGTTACAGAGCAATAAATAATTGGATTATAAATAACTTGTAATTTTTTTACTTCGTTAGTTTATAATTTTTGTCACTTCCCATTATTTTGTTCGGTTCAGACTCATCTTTTTGCTTTTAATAATTGTCATATGAAATATGCCAAATAGAAGTCAAAACAATAGTCAAAGAAGGATATGTACATATATCACATAAGTCTGATGTATAAACATGTCCTCATAATTGTGTCTTAATCTTTTCTTCTTTCCTTTGTATTAAACTTCTTTGAATGTAAATTTGAAAAGTTATGTTTAGTTTTTACAGTGAAGCTACTAGATTTACGTTTACAGCATGGGCGCATGATATACTACTTTTGAGATGCTTTAGAAACTTTATGATTTAATCTTTTGCTCATCGAAATCAGGAACAAGAAGCAAGAAATTATTTTATTGCTGCCGAATCCTATATCTACGGGCCAGATGAATTGCTACATGCCCGTTTCTGAACATTGAATAGCAGTATCATAAACCCACAGCTCAGCACTTCGATGCATCGACAATCACGAAATTCCTCCTTGAGCCTGACCCGCATCCCCACCTTGTTAACTATTGCGACAACTTGGTGGACGAGTGCTTGTGGTCTAAGCGAACCATCCAAGGAACTAAAACCACGGTTGATTCGCCAATTGGGTCAACGTACACGTTTACCATATATTATCAAAATAAGAATACCTTAGAATATTCAAGTTTTTATACATGTGACTCATGAAATTATTCCTACTAAAACTACTCCTAGAAACATTTTATGACACTACCGTGCATGAATATTTAAACATTTCCAAATTATGTATTGCAAATATATAGGATATACTGTAAATAAAGGCCTTTAATCTAATTTTTGCCTCTGATCTTATTGATAAAAACTATAGTTAATATTTATTAATGTAAATAAAATGAAACATTAACAATGACTAGAGATTGAATTATGGCAAAATTAATTGAGATGTATTTCCAACCATATTCTAGAAGTTTATATAGATTTTCCGAGGTATTAGTTATTTGTTAGAAATAAATATGGATTTTCAATCAATTCAACAAAACTTCAATGTAACAAAACATTTGATCCGAGTTATGACAAGAAGTAAAAAATTAGCAAGTAGAGAAGCAATCTTCCATCATAATGTTGAAAATATAATAAAAATTTCAATGTTTTGGTTGAATTGCACCAAATATTCAAATATTTTTATATGGTAGCGTATAGAGGGTGCCCCAAGTTTCAATAATCAAATTTCCGCAGCGTTCTATGAGCAGAAATAAGAAAAAATGTTATATAGACAGATTCGCAAACACTTTATTATTACGTTTTATTACAGTGAAAAAATTAATTTATGTTTTCATCTCAAAATGCCGTCTCCCGTTTCGAATACCAGCTTGATATCGTAGGGAAATTGAATTTTATTACTCTCCGATTTCATGTTTATCTTGCTTTAGTTCAGTAAATGCATCATTAATCCTTTCTACTTTTAGTTCTTGTCTTTTCTTCTGCGATTTGACTTTTATACTATACACAATCACTTTCACTATTTCTCACTGATAAAAGTCTATTAATTTAAGATCTGGCGATCCCAACAACCTGGCGGTCCAAATGTGTCTTCCCCGACCAATCAATATTTTTGTTATAACTTTTTCCGAAAGCATTTGCCGTCCTATGTTTATATGACGTTTTTTCTTATTTACATTCACAGAACATACTGATCAAGTTCAATTGTTTAAATTTGGGACACCTTGTATGTTATACAAAGTATTTTAAAATTTTATTAACACTATAACGCAACGCGATTATGGTGATTACATTGGTATTTGAAACGAATCTGAAAATGTATATAGAAGTTACAAGATATTTATTAGGAGTAAATTATATATTTCGCAAAGATCACCAAAATATTTGAACAGTCAATTATTTGTTATATCAATAAGCCACATGTAATGAGACCATCTTTATCACTAATTTTATGTTTAAGACGACTACTCACACTATATACTAATTTTACATAAAATATATGTTCGCAATGAATGTCTAATAACTTCTATAAACTTTTTCGAACCAATTCCTCTTATTATTATAATCATGATGTGTGTTGTTGGTTCAAAAAATTTCGTATAATGCACATAATATATTCATTAAAAAATTCTATGGCGAGTATTCGAATACTTTTGGGAGTTACTGTAAATAAAATATCAAAAGGTTTTTTTTAAATATAATTTTCAAATAGTTCTCATTTCAATCCGTCTACGTTGCGACACACCGACTTTACGGTGAACTAATGTATTGCTTTTGTATCTTGTTAGTAAGATTGATCTTTCGAGAAAGTGTCATTCGTTATTCAGCACGTGCGTGCAAATATTATATAAGATCCCAACGATTATCAAATCGACCGTTTTCGGAGATTTTTAAAACCTAAAATTACATGATGACCACAAACTGATGTTTGAATGTAAGCAAGAAAGTGCAAGAAAATTAAGGCAAACGTATAGAAATAAGTACAATGGCTAATGAATTTAGTAATGCTGAGATAACGTTAATCGAAATCAGAAACGCGATAAAATCGAGAAAAAAGTGAATATTTAAGAGATTGAAAAAATAATTGTTATAGTCAAAGGATTTATATATGTTTATATACCTTATATTGCCTTTAATTGAATGTATAAGATGCAAGGAAAATAAGTGTCGGAACCATCGCAATGTGATCCTGCACTCTTGGTTTGGTGGAGATTAATGTAAAAAAACTGCCGCAAAATTGATTTTGATCTTGACCTAGAATTTCAAGATCAAAAAGTTACATTTTCTGTTTGCATCGTATTACCAACTTTGCAAAAGGAACCATGAGTCATAAATTAATCGTACTCTTGAAAAATTATATTAAAGTTCTATTGGTTTTTGCGGTGACGTTATTTACAATATATTTACATTTCGCAGTCAGATAAGAAATAAATAACGTGATATTAATGCAGAAACAGGGAATTCCTTAGCGCATGAAGTAGCCAACCATAAATAGAATGAAGCAACTAGCTTCATAATTTTACATTATTATAAAAGATATACGATATTATAAAACAAGAGTTGCATGGCCTCGAAAAGGACACGACATGAAGTTATTAGTTTCTTTGCGTGTGGACACGTAGAGTTTTTTAATTCCAAGTTTTTTTAAAATAATCACATTTCTCTATGCGTTGGTTAATGCATCTCGTTTGGCATAAGCAACTTAGTACTTTTTTATATGAAATAATGTGATACAAGGACCAATCCATAGAGAAATGTGATTAACTATTATGATTGTTACAACTATCATGATTATATTGATAAAATTTTAAACGATTCTAAAAATGCAAAAGTTGGAAGATATTTTAGTATAAGTGTATATTTTGCAAAGGTCACAAAAGTATTTAAAAATACAATCATCCACAGTATTACTAAATCTCAGTATTCAATGGGACCATCCTTAACACTCATATGGTTATGGCAAACTATTCATACACATGGTATACTAATTTTTTACTAAGTATTAATTTGCAGCCAACTTACAGATTAGATATGCTAAGTAAATCGAAATTGCATTGACTTAGAAGATTGGGCCATTAGAATATTGTATACCCCATTACTTAGATTTGTAAATGGATATTGGATACATATCCAACAATCCAGCATCTGCATCAGTTCATAAAATGATCAATTTGTAAGAAAGGTGTCTCATCACTGATTTTGATGGGACTTCTTTTTAATTTCCTCGTTTATACGTATAATCAGTGAGAAAAATAGAAGATATAGACGGTCGGATCTCAGTGACCTTGAAAAAAAATAAAAACGTCTTAAAAATGGGAATAAAGAAAAATAATTTTAGGTATAGTACTTAATATTGTTTATAAAAACATACTATACTTTTAATTGAATTGCTTATTAAAGCATACGTATTTGGGTTTGAAGATATTATTTCAATTAGGACAACAAATAGATCAATGATATTTAAAAACACTTTAGCACTCAATAAATGATATTAACACATTGTTACTACTCCGAACTACTTACTACTTCTACACATTGTTAACTACATTGTACTTCTCCATATTTGTATCATAATTTCTCCCCTTTCTCTTTCGCGGTATGTCTCTCCACGCTGCAGTTTCATATTTTTTTAAAGAATCCGGCATTTTCTGATTTCCTCCTATTATTCCCCAAAATCTAACCTTTTTCGATAATAATTTAGAAGTCAAAGTTACACTGTTGTAAAAACTATCTGCATACACATGATGCCATTCTTTCCGATATTGATCCATTTGATTTATACCATAATAGTATTCTCCAAAATAATACTCTTTTCACAATAAAGGAAAGAATGTAAATATATCGTGTCTTCGATTCGCCAATTATTCTATTGAAAATGCCATATTTTATACTTTTGCTCGGATTGTAAACTCGGAGTCGAAGTCTTCCTCTCTATGGAATTATGCCTTCATTAAGTGATAGATATGATTTTAAATTTATTACAAAATAATCTATAGTTTCCTGTACTTTTATTAGCCTGTTGTCATTTGGACGGATAACTGTGTTATTAAAAAAACGGAGGAAAATACAAATTTGCAAAAACCGACGTCTACTCATAATATTGCCAAAAACTGGAATTTCTATAAGTGAATTTGTGGACCAATCTTATTTTTCCTAATTTCCATAATTATTATGAGGGCAAATACTTTCTTCATTTCCGGAACTGTGACCATCGATTCATTTAGATCTATGTGCAAAATTTTTATATCTGTGGCTATTTACATTATGATAACGATTTATTTCGAGGACAATTTTTTCAAATAAATTATGTCCAACGAATGAAGACGTGACATCTGTAACAATTTGAGGATTATCTGGAAAGATTTTCACTCCAGCGACACCTTCGAATTGTTCGTTATGTTTTTCTGGATCAAGTTCGGATCAATCCAATCAATTATTCTCTCCTATTTCTGTTTCTTCTTTATTTGATAGTAACGATGAAAACACGTGTAACAGATGCACTTCTCGTCGTACCGGTCCAATATCAGAGTCTTCACTGTTATATTCATCATCAGCGAATTCTGATAAAATCTTCATATCATTTCCATCGAAAGTAATTCTTCCTCCATTTAAGGATTTTTAATAAAACATAAGAAATAAAATTTTTACTATTCAAACACAGGAAACCACAGGCTGTTGAGAAACACATGCAATAGTTGCGGAGTCCAAAGAAAGACTAACAAATTTTACTCTCGTCCTATCGATGCATAGTCATTTCATCAACCATAAAAAAATATCTTTTATCGTGTTATAAACATAGTTATTACGGCCTGAAGTCCAACCGTCGAATCCGTACTTTATCTCTCTACCGTATACATAAGTCTTAGTATCAATCATCGCGACACATAACAGAAAGTTAAATCCATAAACAATTTTTTCAATTCGTGAGACATCTAACATAGCCTCTTCTAAAGGAAATTGGACCATTTATAATATCTTATAAATTTATTTTGAGACAAATATACGAAGATATTTGATGACATGTTTTCGCATCATCCGTACCCAAGTATAGAACTTGAATAATGCATTTATACTATGATGTATCATTCGTCGCCAATGTGTTAACAAATTAAATTATAATTTAAGGATTTTACAATTCTATAATCCATGATGTTACCCTGCTATGTATTTCTGTCCCTCTTGTTTTTCCTCCTTTTAGCAATAAACTATTTTCTTTCTTCCTTGATGATGACATTAAACCATTTGAATTTGATAGCAAAAATGGCTTTAATTTACTACAAATTGAATGTCGACATGAGTATATAGTTTCACTGAAATGTTGATTTCAAAAAGAAAGGTACAAATTCTACAACCTCTGCCTCAAGTCCATTTTAAAGAAGGGTATAAATGTTAATCTAGATTTGATAAAATTGCAATCAGCAACTCCATCGTATAATGAAGAACCGCAGGTATCAAGAAATACATGGAAAGGTACAAATTACCTTATTCCCATCTTTATCTTGAGTTATATAGGTTTTACTCTTTTAGCAACAACATGCACACGTAATGTGTAAGTTCCGATCAACAATCTCCTTGTGACACACATCAGTTAATATAATACTATTGTCGGGGGCACACATACACGCAACATGACTCACAATATATGTTAATATATATAAAAATATATTAGTAATAAATAATAACTATACTAATATAATTTAACTATACTATATCTTGCAATAACGTTGCCGGTTGCGGATTTATTTACTTCTAACTAACGCTTTCTATATTACTCTTTTAATCCAGCTGGAGATGAGACTTGCACAATCTGTGGCGTCTTCTTCAAGACCGATATTTCCATAAGAATGACATATTTGCATTCACCATAATTTACATCAAAAATACAATAGGTTTCTATAAGCCACTAACTTCTTAAAGTTTTCCTACCTCCTTCCATTTTTAAAAAGGTTTCCTATTTTTGTCAAGATTACCACTAGTCTTTTTATATTTCCCATTGTTTATATATCTACAAGGTAATTAAAAAATCCCATTAAAATCAGTGATAAGTCACTTTTCCTGTAAATTGCGACTGTTATTGATGTGAACTTTATTTTTTGTTACCTCCTTTCAAATCGCTCTACTTAAAAAAAATGTTTTACATAAAGAGATTTAAAGAATTAAAGGACAGTTTTTTTCAAATCAATCCAAAAGTGAGCTTTAGCCTTTTCATGTGGATTAAAATGACGATATGTTGTATTAACTATGTTGTAAAATTTGAAAAAAGGATTGTTTTACCATTTTAGTAAATTTTTGATATAACTTTTAGTTAATTAATATTTACATCTCGTATGGTACATGTATCATTGTAGCAATTATAAATCTTAACAATTTTTAGTTTTCGGCCCGTACGAGATCCACAATGAAAGAGTTGATATTAGAGGTGTACAGATCGTCCCAAGTATCGGGATCCGAAACTTCGAGGCGGGCCGATAGAAATTCGAACAGAATCAGCCCCGATCTATGTAAATTCATGTTGCTCCAACTCCCAAAAGTTTTGGGATCCCAAGTCATGACTCGGGTACAAGCTTGAACGAACAGTCAAACTTTGAATCGGCTCGATAAGAGTCCAACTATTAAGAAGAGATAGATAGGAATGCTTCTTGCATGCTAATTTAACACTATAAAACATTGAATTTTTTGGTGAATCTGTGAAACAGCTACGTCCTTTACGGTTTCCATAATGTTTTAATATATTGAAAAGCTCAAAATTTTAGACAATTTTTTCCTGTACATATAACTCATAGTTTCGAAATATTCGCAAAAAATTATCAATGCCACTAGAGTAAATTGTGCTTATAATTGTACGTCCATAACAGCGTACGTGTTAGTATTGATTGCTGACCGCCCCTCTTTTTTTTATATAGTTTATATAAGCAAAGATTAAGCCATAAAGTGCTGTGCACAACTGCATATGTGAGACTGTAAGAAATATCTGCTATTATTTAATTAAAAATGAATATCATCAATCTATTGTGTGTTGGACTTGGGTTACTTTTTTCAATCCAACCGCCATGAGGCGTTCAGTAACGCTAGCGCAAACAATAACAATTTTTCTAGTTCGTAAAATAATATCAGTTATTTACCCCCTATTACTTTTATAATTAGTTTATTATCATTTTATGCAAGCGTTCCCGGTAGCCACACAGCGGGCGGATTGAAAAACCTACCCTAAAACCAAACCTAATATAGTGATGATATTCACTTTTATTTGAGGTATAACAAACTTTTCTTTCAGTCTCACATATGGAGTTGTGCAGAAGACGTTAAACTAAAAAAAACAGAAGAGGTTCAATCAGTGTATCTTTAGTTGTTTATATTTTTCTCTTTTTTATTTTAACTTTGTCGTCTATGTAAAGTTATTAAAGAATTTTACAATTAATTTAAAAATATTATCAAAATAAAAATAATCCTTCTTTCAAATTTTGAATCTGGTGTTTATTCATCTAAGGCTTATCATCACCATTTTTTATATATATTCTCTTAATAGTTTTATTTGGGGCTTTCAAACCAATTCCATCTGACCTTTGTCGAGTCGATGTAAATTTTGATCGGTTTCCACACCCCTCGAAAATGAGAATGAGAAACATTGAACGAGTATGAAATAGTCAAGGAATGTACTTTAAATTCGTTCAGATATAATCATGTTTAGTGTCACATTCATCAAAAAACATAAGCAATTTCATTGATGTATATGATGTCATAATTCTAAATTTAAAAGCATAAAAATTTTATTTTTTATAATCTGATGATTCAGTAGTACCTAGTAATGACTAGCAGTTAGAGATAACACGCTTGCTCTCTCCCAAGGAGCAGTTCTAAGAATTCATAGGGCAACTATAATCCTATGCCTACTAAGATAAAAATACATCTATTAATCGAGAATTATTACATATTATATACAGGGTGGTTGGTAACTGGTGGTACAAGCGGAAAGGGGGTGATCCTACGCGAAAAAAGAAGTCGAAAATATAGAATAAAAGTTTTTCGTTTGAGGCTTTGTTTTCGAGAAAATCGACTTTGAATTTTCGCTCGGTACGCGTGCACTTTATCACGTCTCGTTATAACGGATCTCACTGTAGATCGTTGTCTCGATGGATATTATCGCAGTTTAAGTTTGTTTTTGCCGTAACGGAAAATTAGGAATACATAATGAAATAATATGAAGTAATCATAAAGTTTATTATTACAAAAATTGCTGAAAATATTGCCCATTCTGCCGAACACATACTTCTGCTCTTCTAATTAAATTTGTATGAACACTTTCTAACGTATTCGATTGTTTTAAAGTATGAAAGGCTACAATAATCTTTTCTTTCAATTGCTCGCAACTTGCGATTTCTTTAGAATAGACAATTGATTTAATATGGCTCCATAAATAAAAGTCAAGCGGAGTTAAGTTAGGAGAGCGTGGTAGCCAAGCTATTGTTTCAGCACTACCAATCCAGCCTTGGTAATGTTGGTTTAAAAAATCTCTCACATGACGACTAAAATGTAGCGGTGCACCGTCTTGTTGAGAAATTAAACTTAATTCCGGTAATAATTCCGGTGTTTTGTAAGAAATCGAAATATGCTGCTGACGTTACATTTCCTTCGAAAAAATATAGCCCAATAATTAGATGTCCCATTATGCCAGCCCAGACGTTTACGTTCCATCTTACTTGAAAATGTGTTTCAAGAATAGAGTGAGGATTCTCATTTTGTCAATTATGCATGTTATGGACATTAAACATGCCGTCCCTTGTAAATTTCGCTTCATCGGTCCATAAAATTTTTAACAGAAATTCTGCATCGTTGGCATGCTGTTAAAGCAACCAGTGACAAAATGCCTTTCGCGAAATCTTATCATGAGGTATGAGTCCTTGTACTCTGGTGATATGATAAGCATGTAAGTTGTTTTTGTGTAGAATTCGAAGAATCGTGAAGCAACTAAGATTATACCGCAAAGAAAGGTTTCTTGCACTTATGTCAGGATGTCCCAAAACATCCTTTAGTATTTGCCCTTCAACATTTACACTAACGCGTCGTCAACGACCACCATGTCGTCTAAGTTTTTCAAAAGAACCATATTCGCCGAGCTGCTCTTTGAATAACACGTCTGTCAGGATGTCAACGATTGGGATACCGGTGTCTGTAATGATCAGCTGCGGTTGATGCGTTACCACCACACGCACCTAACGAAAGTATCATATCCGTATATTCCCGATTGCTGTATGTAGACATGATGGTAGACTAATAGGTGCTGATAGTGGATAGCGATAAAAGTCGGATAGTAAGTTAATAGGTAGGAAAACACTTCGGTCACATTGGAAGTGTTCATCAACATAACGTCAATCGAGACAACGATCTACAGTGAGATCCGTTCTAACGAGACGTGATAAAGTGCACGCGTACCGAGCGAAAATTCAAAGTCGATTTTCTCGAAAACAAAGCCTCAAACGAAAAATTTTTATTCTATATTTTCGACTTCTTTTTTCGCGTAGAATCACCCCTTTCCACTTGTACCACCAGTTACCAACCACCCTATATATATATATATATTACATATATTATTACAAATATATATGTAATATATAATACATATGCATATGTTACATATACATATTATATGCTATGGGTTACATATATATATATATCATATTACATACTATATATTACATATATATTACATATTATATAATATGTATATACATATTATATACTAAATATTACATATATATGTATGTGCGTGTATATATTTATATACCATCTATATCCTACATAGGAACAATATCTACTTCAAATGACAAATCACATAATTGATATGAGATTATTCATATCAGGGATGCAGCGGCATCCGCTTTCGAGTTAACTAGCAAAAGAATTAATCTGTATTTAGGAATAATATCCCTTTATCTTTATAATGATGTTCAGAATAAAGTGTTATTTTCAAATAGAGTTCAAATATGATAGTGAAAAGATAACATGTTGCTTCACTTTAATACATTTTCTAAAGCTTTAACACTAAAATATCTTTGGAAACTATCCAAAAGATAGAAATTAAATTAAATTTTTATTTGTTTAGTTTTTCAATTCAATTTTTAATTCTTGTATGATTTGTCAGTAAGTGGATATGTCTAAAATTTAGAATAAGTAGCGGATTTAAATTATTATCATTTAAATAAACTCATACTTTAACCCTTTGCACTCGAAGCCATCTTGGACGTTACCTACCAGCAATTCGACGCCACTTTATTGCGAAAACGTGAACCTAAGAATCAATATATTATATAGTATAACTTTGGAACCAAGTATTGTAATGATATTTGATTTACATGAATTTGTAGACGTTGAGGATCATATTTTTTGCCACAAAATGAAAATTTTATTTCTTATAATTTTCTACAGTATGATAAATTTTGAAGCAATTCGCAGTATGCACTGCAGATTGGTTTATACATGTTTCACAATAATAAGTTGTTTGACGTCTTCCACCCGGTGTTTTCCTATCAGAACAAACAATACAGTTCAGTTTTTTTTCTCCTACATTGGGAATATGTAATTTGTTGTTCAGTCTATTATCCGACAAAGATGTGAGTGGATATGTTTTTAATTCCCGAAAATTACCTCTCAACTGATTTATAAGACTTTTGACAAACTTGTAATGTCTCATTGATTTTTTATTTTTTCTTCCTTCTGAGGTAAATTAAGAAACCACAAAATTAAATTTATCAAAAGAATATTACTTTTTCGATTTGACTTATTAATACAGGGATCTATCCGTAACGCTCGACGCTTCAATATGAACTGAGTTCAACTTTGAAAATCTTTTTGTCCAGTTTTAGACTTGTTTACTTATATCCTCAAATTTCACTATACAGTGCCAGGTATACTTGTATACCAACCTTTCTTCTACAACTCATCCTTAACGCTCTTTTTAAGTGGAGTAGAGACGCGCTCGAACCGTCGTGAATGCACTTCTCACGTTCTCTTCTGACGTAAAACCTACTGATATTTTCTTCATATATCTTGACAATTATACCATATTTTGATTTGCTTCCTTGTGCCATTTCAACAGAAAACTTCAGGGAAACATGCATTTCTCAGAAAGTTGCGGTGGAATGAGTTCATCCTTCGTAATCACTAATAAGCTTTGATATCCTCTCAGATAAGACATCCGAGTGGTATGTGAGACTTACGATGTCCCCTTTGAAAAGACATCCGAGTGCAAAGGGTTAAGAATTGAATTTCAAAATTTATAATGCTTATATCATAAAAACGAAACTTCAGACTACAAAATGGAATAAAAATCAAGGCTTAGTTTTTTTTTCTCATAATCCTTAATGTTTATAAATTGTTCAGGATACTCCATTAAAAATGTAATGAAATGTGTTGCACATTTATATCAATTTGTAATATCATTTTAAATTCATCTTTGAAATAAGTTTCATATGTTACATAATGCCACATATATTTTTATACTATGAACTATAATACTAGATCAAATACAATAATTCCTTACATGTACAGCTGATGATTCCATAGGGGATATAGAAAGTGAATGTTCTGAAGCATTTGAGTGATCTGCTTGTGACTGTTCTGATTGCTGCTCTGGTAATTGCTGCTGTGATTGTATCTGTTGAGATTGTGACAAATGCTTTGCATGAGATGTATTAATTCCATGCCTACGTTTCATATGCTTATTATAATTTGGCCAATTTGTAAAATGATGTTGACATTCTAAACAACTATATGGACGTTCGCCAGTATGTTGTCTTCTGTGTGTCTGAAAATAAATTTTAAAATGATATTACTTTTTGCTTTTTAAATAATACTGTATTAGTCATTTAATTAACTTACAGTTAATATTCCTTTAAATCGAAAACATTTACCGCAAAATTCACATGTAAATGGCATTGCACCAGTATGTATTCTGTGATGTTCCCTTAAGGTACCTTTTTCTCTAAAAGTTCTTCCACATACAGCACATTGATGTGGTTTAGCACCTGTATGAACTGTCTCATGTTTTTTCAACTGTAGTGGTGTTTTGAAACTGCAAATAACATTAAATATGTAAACATAGTTACAAGTAAGTTATAAATTACATTTTTTTAATAAACATACGCTTTTGAGCATTGACTGCAATTATATGGCTTATCTGCAGAGTGAGTTAAAAAATGAGCTTCTAGATTTCCTTTTTGAATAAAGCTCTTGCCACACTGATCACATGTAAAATTTCTAACACCAGAATGGATACGTTTATGTGTGACTAAATTTGGTTTTGTTGAAAATCTGAAAAACTTCTTTTATTACTCGCATACTACTTAAACTTTACTTATATATCACCCAAGTATAATGCTAAAATTCATGAGGTACTAAAATTATAATCTTGAAGTTTAAGGCCATACTTTTTTTTATTGTATTCTCACAAAAAGGATAATATGTATTACAATAAAAAATAATTTGGTATTTTCAGCTTAATTAACTCTTGGACTGACAATATTTACAATATTATTATTCATATTTTGTCAGCTTACTTTTATTAAAGCAATTCGGAAGATGAAAATTTAGACAAGTTTATGTACATTCAAGAATTAAAATATAGAATAAAGCAACTCCTTTCAAATGTAAGCTTCAATCAACATCAAAACTTTGTGAAAAATTTCATTATGGTTATAAAAATCAGATTATAAGAATATTTACAGCATAATGGTTGCAACATAAAAGCATTTATATGGACAAGTTCATAAAGAAATATTCCTAAGAATAATTATTTTATACATTTGAAAGAGATATAAAAGCTGAAGAAATTAAATATATTGTAAATATAATATTGAATTTCTAAAATAGTCACATCAGAAAAACTTGTGTAATGCTAAAATAATATTTAAGATAATATCAGATTATGACACATGGCTTTTTTGATATTTCTTCTTAAAATTTAGACTTGAATTCTAAAATTAAAGTCAATTTTACAATGTACTTCTTTAGCAAATCTTCATTAATTTAGAGATGTTGATTGAGTCAATCATAATCTGTGTAATATTTTAGTATAGTACATAGGAGATATTTTTAACAAAATAAAATATGAAATTATCAAATGACATATTTTAATCAGTACTTATAAATATTCACAATATAAACTATAAACGTGTGCGTGCGCGCATACACATACAAAGAATATACATTATAAAGTGATATACAAATAAATAAATTTATATCAATAAACAAAAACAAAATTAATATATATATACATATGTATATATATAAAGTTATACCTTTTGTCACACTGATCACATGGAAATCTATTTTTCATAGTATCTGGTAAATGACACCGACTATGAATATATAATGCACTTTGTTGTTTAAATGCTTTCCCACAGGTTTGGCATACATGAGATCGTTCCTTACTATGAATTGCTTTATGAGAATCTAACACCTTTTTATGTACAAATGATTTTCCACAATCTTCACAACTTTATAACATATATTAAATAGTTTCATTAGAAGATTATGTATATTAAACAGTTTATACATAACTTAATAAACCTGAATTTTACCTGAATTTTGTCTTGTTTTTGTGTCGTTTGACATGAGTAAGAAAACCATAATATTTATCATAAACTTTACAACATAAAACACACATATATTTTGCTTGTTGATTGTGAATAGTTTCATGATGTTCTTCTAACTTTTCTAAACTAGGCAATTTATCATTACAATCAGTGCAAAGCCATGGATACCTATTTAAACTTTCTTCTCTTTTGCGTTTTAATATTTCTACTGTATGTGCTTCTATAATTTCTAAGTCTGTATCAGTACCTATATTTAAAAATTACAGTATAAATATAATTTTTCCAATATACTGTCTGATATAATTAACATAACTTTTCAGTATAGACATACACAATTAGAACTTCACTTAAGCATATATTAAAATATACATGATACGAATTACTATTTAGTAAAAATAATATATAAAAAATTCGGGACTTAAATATTAGTACATATTAAAGTAACAAAAAAACATCAGAGACTGACACCATATCTTCAATTATTCATTAGACCAATTTAAGAATTTTGCTGTATTTTCTTCGTGTAATTTTTTTACTATATACAGGAAATTAGCCTTTTCATCCAAATCACGCCTTCTATTTAACTGCTCATATAATACACAAGGTATCAAAAAATTATACCGTTTCTAAAGACTTATAAATCTGTGTGAAAAACGGCATTTAATTTCGTTCAAATGAAAAGGACTTTTATTGATAGATGTAATTATTGTAAATATTGTGTCTAATATTGTCGTTTTAGTTTTGTGTATTTCATGGGTTGGTTGTTATTTCTGCCATTAATTACAAGGTTTATAAAAATTGTAATAACATTAGTTTCATCTATACATTGTACACAATATTTTTTTATAAAATAAAACACATCAGTTCATTACAATCATATGATAGATAGAGTATTTACTGTTATCTATTATTATTTTATACTATATTTACCACTTATAGGTCCAGTATTGACACTGTGAGTGAGAAGATGCTGGAAATACAGAAATAGCAATTGGAAATGATATAAGTATAAAATCGAAGGCAGTTATATGTTATAATACTCTCTATTCTATAATACTCAACTCTATTTATCTGAAGCATATAACTGTACTTCATATAATAGGAGCTGACCAATTTTCCTCATTTATTGTTTTTTGTTGATATGACAGAAGCTTGTGTTCAGATACGTGAATTCGACTAACAAGAGTTAATTAGGCATTATTAGGCAAATAATTAGGCATTAACTAAAATTTCGTTCCAATAAATGAAGATTATATAAATGGAGATTTCTGTACTAATATTTCAATAGAGTAGAAAAAAGACTGTTTTCATCTCTTTATTTTATTTTAGAAAAATCAAGTAATATAGGCAATTCGAACCTAAAGTAAAGAAAGATTTATTCAAATTCTAATGTTCATTAGCGACATTTTTTGCTTCGAAATCTGGCAAATTAATGATCAACTGCTCTAAAACTTCATTTATAGAAGTATTCTTGACAAATATAAGATCTTGAACATTGCTACTAGATTCATGAAATGAATGCTGTCCAAGATTCTTACACCTTTTCCTACAAGAAAAAGATATTTTTTCTCATGATATTAAAGAAACAATGATAGAAAAAGTACCGCCTCCAGACTCTGGCCTTACATGTTCTCAGTTTTGGAAATATTCCATATGGAAATATTGTGTGAGAACTTTGTCCGTTCAAGTCATTTTACTGAATTATAATATTATAAAACTATAATCTCTTATATGTAATCAGCTTTTCTCTTCTAGATTTTAGAATTCATTTAAACATTCGTGGCATAAAAGTGGATATCTAGAGAAAGGAACCTTTCATTCCCAAAATCTGATAGATTGTTGTTTTACAATGCAGGATGATAAAACTCATTGGTGAAATGTATGAGGAGGATTTTTACTTCGATATGCTTGGCATATAAAGAGTATTTATATTTCAAGCATGTTTTCTCAGAACATCGCTATTGTAACAATTACATTGAATAAACTTACTGTTATCGTTTTATATATAATTATACTATATATATATAATATAAATAAATAAATAAATAAATATATTTATAAACACTGGAGTACTAATTATATATAAATAAATAAATAAATATATTTATTTATAATTAGTACTCCAGTGTTTCGAAATATATATATATATTTCTTTTTGAAATAACTAAATTAATTGAAACGACAGGCAGTATACGAAATGCACAAAATAAGAGTAACGATATTATGGATGGAATAGTTACGATAATTACATATTGTTGGACATCGCTGAACTGAGGATAAATAAAAGCCCTTACTCATCTGAAAAAGATTAAAATATCTCAAAAAAAAGGAGAGGTGGAATTTAATTTTCTTAAACAACTGATTTATTTCGAAACATTTTCACACAGATCTATAGATCTTTAGAAAGGTCTCTTGTCCTCTTTTAAAAAATGCAGCAAAATTTTTAAGTTCGGCTAATGACAATTATGCACAGTTTTAGCAAAATCTGCATGCGTTAGTTACCGATGTTTCATTTTAAATAAATAAAGCTTTAATAGAACCCTATAATTCAATAATTCTTTAATTAAATATAAGAAAGTTACGGAAGTACAGGGACCAGCTGAATAACATGTACAAGCGAGCATGAAATGATCTCTTATGAAAAAATAAGGAAAAAATATAGAACGAAAATTTTTCATATGACGTTTACGAAAAAAAGGAGTCTAAAAATTGAATAATATTTGAAGATTAATTCCGTTAATTCCAGACTGGACAGGAGTAAATAGTCAACAGGAAATTATTCAACATGTGAGAGTAAGTTGGAAATGTATAATAAAATTTATTCACAAAATGCGTTGTTTTTCAGAAAAATAAATTTGAAAATTGATCATACGCGTATATTCTTAACTAAACATATCCAAACTCTATTTTCTCGAAAATAAAGCCTTAAATGAAAAAATTTTATTGCGCATTTTTTACTTACTTTCGCATGTAGAATTATTTTTTTGTAATCAGTCGATAATTAATCAAATTCAAGCATACCTGACAAATTTTTAAACTCGATTTTCTCGAAAACTAACCGCAGACGGAAAAATTTTATTCTATACTTTCTTTTTACTGTTTTATAACTAGTCACCTTATATTCGCTTGTACATGTTATTTGACCGATGACATGTATGATAGATTCTGAATATCTGCGACATTTGCAATATTTGCAATTCTGTAAGAAGATATTAAGCACAGATGCTAGTAAAAGAAAACTGTGGCAAAAATTTTTAGGTAATCCTCTGTTTTCATATTTCATGCGATACGTTAAAACCGAAATGTCAGTTACATTATTATAGTAGTGTTTTATAAAATTATTTTAACTTAAAAACTATGTTTATTGATGATTCTTTAGTCTATTTAAATACTATTTATCATATAAATTCTCAACTCTTTTTGCAATCCTTGTTCAATAATGTGAAGACACGCGATAAATTGAAATAAATAATATAGATATACATATAAGTATTATATAACAAATAATAGAAATGCTATTATAAAATGTTGTAAAACGCAATGTGGTAAATAATGTATGACATATATGTTTTCAGTATATTCCTGATTATTCTGTTCCATTCAATCGGCCACAACTTTATCGAGATGAAAACAATTAGCTACCATTCTTTTATATTCTTAATTCGTAATGAAATATTCCAGTAAGTTCAGTTAAAGCGGACACACTACATATGTAAATGATGTAAACATTATAGATATATATGCACACTTTTTTTAATTAATGCTGGATAATTGATAATTGTTTCGTTGTGACTACTAATATTATGAAAAAATATTTGAACAAAAGTTATTCAATACTCAATTGGAAATAAATTACGGTAATAAAGGTTACCAAGAAAAGGTTATTCAATAAAAATTCAAATTTGACTAAGTAAGATCGAAACGAATACACAATATCATACACAGTTGCCTTCCTCCAATTAAAAAAATCAGCTTGAAGTGTGATAAATTTTTTGTTGCATCGAACCGTATATCAGTTTCTATATGTTTCCAATTCACCGTCTTGCGTGATTTCTTTTATAATCACCATATAACATATCAACTTCATGGAATTAAAAAAATATTTCATTCCTGTAGTAGATAGACATATTAAGATTCGTTTATATATATTTCCTTATTTTTTTATATTATTATATTTATCTATATTTCGTTTATATCAAACTGACAAGTTCAAAACGCACTTACTGTAACAATACAAATATATACCATGAGTACGAGACTCAATTTATGACAAGTATTATCATTTATGTTCAGAAAGCTTACTGAATATTTTCATATTTATATGATTATATTTGATTTACGCATTAATAAGGAAATTTATTATACAGGGTAATAAGGTAATTTATTATACAACAGTTTGATTTAACAAGAAAAAATAAGATGAAAATATAGAATAGAACTTTTTCATATAACGCTCCGTTTCCGAGAAGATTTAGTATAAATATTTGACAAGTATAACTAAATTAGACTGAACAAGAGTAAGAATTAAACTATAAATAAACCAAAAATGTACAAAAGACTCTTTCTAACATGCGTTGTTTTCGAGAAAAATGGATTTGAAAATGTATCATGCGCGTGTATCAAACCAGTATTTAATTGAACATATTCAAACTTTATTTGCTTGAAAATAAGGCCTTAAACGTTTTTGACTTATCTTCATACGTATAATAACCACCTGCTGATGTTGATAAATTTTCAAAAAAATTTTCTCTATTCTCAACTTATCTTTTTGGGGCGAACTACCCTGTATCCACTAGAACTACTCACCAGTTGCTGATCACCATGTATTTTAAGTTGATTTTTATTAAGAAATTATTGGGAAACAGCAACTGTTTATGGCATCGCTGAATTTGTATAAGTGTCAATTTTGACACTGCATAAAAAGCAATATATGGTGTCATTTAAGAATGTCATGATGATCTTGATTTTTTATTCAATACAACATTTTTTTGATATTATTATTGCAATTTTTTGCCAAATGAATACTAATTACTTTATTATTCTTTTCGTCACATTAGCGGAAATGCTTCAAAAATCGTACCAACCATTACAGAGAACAGACTGTATACTTTCGGATGAACCGACCATTTATTTATTTGATCATAAATCATAAGTCTGACACATAGGAGTCGGTTAGACAGAAGTCCACTACAAGACAAAAAAGTAGGGACTTTTAACATTTTTAAATCATTCTTTTCTAAGAATATTATTTGAAAATCTTATTTCAAGAAATTCTTATTTAATGAATATTATTTGAAATTACTTGAAAATCTCTATATATGACTTCTATGTAAAATATTTTTCTCATCATTATATTAAATACATTAAATAATATTTGCGATTATTTGTGTAGTTATGACTGAGCACAGATATTCATAATAAGAATAAATTGTCTTTATATATTCATTTAATTTCAAAATAAATTATAAAAATTAAATTAATATTTCTAACGTTTTTTTAACAGTACATTTATTAAAAATTATACTGTTTTATATATCAAGAAACAATACATGCAGGCCAATCAGATTATATATATAAAATTCGCAAAATGATTTTCGTTGTGTACTTTGTACTAATGCTTTTCTAATATTCATCTCTTTAAGTTATTTGCATCTATCAACAAAATAACATAAACGATAGATTTAAGGTGGTTTCATAAGAAATCTAAAGATCGCATGTTGCCCAAACACCCTTTAATAATTGCAAAATTACGAGCTGGAGCTCGGTCTTAATGAAAATACATATCCGTGGTGACGAATAACGTTTCCCAATAATCTTAAAAATGTATATGTAAAGTTCAGGTTATTTTCATTTAAAGTATTGTTGTAAAGATGAACGCCTAATAATATGTTAGTCTTGACCTTGAATTTTAAGGTCAATTTTTTTACTTGCATCGTATTCTATTCATTACGGGGACTAAACTTATTAAAAGAACCATGGGTTACAACTCAGCTGTTCTCCTAAAAAAATGATGTTAAAGTTGTACTTACACTTATATTGACAGTATTTACAATGTTTACATTTCGTCCCTTTGGTTCACTGTTTTATCTGCAGTTTGTAAATCGAAAAAATTGAGTTGGAAGTTTATGAAGTTTAAATTGTTTTATGAAGTTAGGATTAAAAAAACTTAAAAGAATATTTGTTGCTTTCTAAGTAGAATTTTCATCATATAATCATAGATTTATATTCTTTATACGAATGAGACATATATACATGAACTGATTAAGTACATTTTTTTGAAAAATGGAGTTACAACAATTAAAATTTAGGATGACAGTAAGATGACATTAGGATGAAAGTAAATAGCATTGTATTAATGAGGAAACAGGAAATATTCTTTAACACATGAAATACCTCGCTTTCAATAAAGTGAAATACCTAACTTCATGATTTCAAATTATTACAAAATTACTTGCTGCATAAAGACTTCCAACAAGAGCTCAATGGTGCCAAAGAAGCGATTTGATATTATTAGACTTTTGCAGCTGAGGGCGTGAAAGACTACTAAGACACTAAGTGGGCTTTACCAAAAATGTTTATACACCCTGCACATTATTCTACAACGTTATAGTTCACTTTCGTTTAATAATTGCGCAATTAAAGACTTAAAACATATGTATCTATGTAATTCCAAAATTTTATATACAGAATCTATTGAAATATTACATAACGTAGTTACTTTCTGCATTAAAATAAACGGATTTTCTTCAAAATGCAAAAAAAAAATTGTTTATTTTAGTATCTATGTTGCTTTTTCGAATGTATGGTTTCTTCCTACAAATACTTCCATCTTAGTATGGTTTTCGATTGAAATTGCTTATCATTAAGATAGAATCTATGTGAATGTTTTTTTGTATATAGTAATGAATTAGTTGTTCTATTCTTATTTGATTTATAATAAATACACAATATATCCATTTTATCTTCAGTTACATAATGATACACTGTGTGCAACAATGATTTAATTAATAAATAAGACAAATACAAATAATACTTTTAATAATAAACAGAAAATGAATTCAACACAATTGTTACACATTACTTTTTTTTATATGGGTTTTAACTATGAATATTTGCAATATATCAACAATCATATATATAGGTATATATAGGTTGTATTTGTCTAATTTCCATGAATATATAAACAACAATGAAATAATCTGATTATTGATTGGACTACATGTGCAATTAAAAGTGCTTTTTAATACAAAGAATTTCATTCTTAAAATACAATTTTATAACTTTATCTAATAAATGTAGCACTACAAAATATTTTATTAATTTTCGTATTTTAATAAACTTGAACTCAATTATGTTGCAGACTATTGGTTTGTTTCAATAATCACCTTCATATAACATAATAATATTATACATACATTAATAATCATTTTATTATTATGTGGAGACCATAAACAATTTAAAAATATATTCCAGCTATCATATTGTAAAATAGTAAAAGTTTATCTTTCTTCATCTTAATCGTAAATGTCTCTCTTTTAACCAACTATGAGAAAGATGCTGGGAGTTAAAATGGTGTGAATATCCTGTGTATATATGTATATATTCAAAACTTTTTGGTAAACAATAAATAATTTAGAGATATTATATGTGTCAAATAGAAATTACACTTCTTTGGTGTCGTTTTCAAACATGTATAGTATTATGAACTGTTTTCTTAGAGACTACTGTAAAGAGAGATATTGACTTTACTTGTTTTTACTTCAGTGGATTGCATGGGTTAATCGTTAATATGCAAATAAACTTTTCCAGAGTAACTATTAGAGTGACTAGTATGGTAGAAGAGGTAGAAGACCTCTAATAAAATGTAACTACTCTGTAATGAAACACACCTAAAATGAGAAGTATTTATCTTAAATGAAATGTGATATTAATTTTTATTTATCAAAATAATTATTATCCTAATGGATAGTATTTATTTGAAGCATTCTTTTACATTCTCTATAAACAAAGTCGTATAGTGAAAAACAAAATTGGATTCTAAGTACAATTATAAGCAATTATTTTAATTATTTTGATTCCATTTACAAGCATGTTCTTCTATTTGCTTTGTAACTGAGAGGTCTTTGAAAAATTGAATATGAATCAATCATCCTCCTTCATCATCATTCTTTGAAAATGAATAAGGTTAGTCTTGTTTAAATCTTCCAGACAAGTAAACAAACAGTTCTGTTCAATTAATAGGATTATGTAAAGCACAAAACTTTGTATAAACAATGAAGAAAATATGAAGTATGTATGAATGGAAACAAAATAATAACGAAGGAAATATAAAAGTAGGAATACATATAGTATATCTATCAATTACTTCATTAACTGTTCTTAAATGTTTAAACCAGTATTTATGAAAAACCTACTAATTGTTTACAAGACCAAAGGCATCATTTTGGATATTTAATAGAATGATTCTCAATGTAAAATGTGTTTTGTTTTCCTTTCCTCTTTTCACATAAAGTTTCTCTTTAGATAAGCATCTTTTGTCAAAACTTTTTAATTATTAGAATTTATCAGTATGAAAGAAAATGTTTCAAGTAAATGTTATTCAGTCTAATAAAAACTATCCATAAATGGCAAGAAATTAACGCCTTATTCTGCTTAATATAAATAAGGGGATTCATTTTGTTTCACCAGTAGACATCCTAGAAAAATGTATTACCATTATACCATTATCTACCACAATCTATTTAATTAAAAAAAATAATGTTTATATCTATAAGTTTTTGTAAGCAGACGATGGTTTTTGAGTATATGTTTTAGATCCTTGTAACTTTGGTTATACTTGTATTAATATTAATATTTTTATTAAAATCATTAATATCTACTTTCATTCATCTTACTATAAGGTAATAAATTTTTAAGATATTTTAAAGTCTTTATAGATAGTTTTTATACGTGTATATTACTTGCTATTATAATGATTATATTTACCTGTCATATAATTATCTGGAATTTTAATATTTGTTTTCATATCTATATTTTTATGTTCTTTTTTTAAATCAGCACTTATGTATACGTCTGGGTCCTCCATTTTTTGACTTTTTCGTTTTAATTTTTTTCTAGTTTGTTTAAGCGGCGTTTTTTTAAATTGAATTTTACATTTTTTTTGTTTCACATTATCTTGAGGTTCTTCATTTTCATATTTTTGATGGCTATCATTTTTATTTTCTTCAATAAAGTAATTACGTGAAGCATTAGATGTATCATGTATATAATTTGATAAATGACATTCAACAATTCCTTCGCCAATTTCTTCTTTTGGAAATGCAATAGTTTTATCAATATAATTTATATTTGATTCTAATGATTGTGGCTCAACTTTAGGATCTAGAAGTAATTGTCTTAAAGACACTTGCGCTTGATTGGTTTTCTCAAAAAATTCACTACACTGATTCAATAAAATACAACAATCTATACAAACTGTAAGTGGTAATCCATCATTAGTTAATACCTGTAAGCAGTATTTTAGTTTAAATATTACTACAATATACATATATATTCGTAAATATAGACATTAATCCAATAATACTAAAACGTAATATCAGATTAAAAGTCGAAAGAAATTATATTTCATTAGGATAAACAAAAAAATAGAAAGAATTGTTAAATTTATTGCATTAAAAAGAATTATAAAAAAAAGGGAGCTATTTTTACCTGAATTTGTAAACATTTAGCAATTTTAGCTTCTATGGCTAATTTTTGTCCTTCTGCTTCGTAAATTCCAATAAAATTCTCTTTGGTTTCGGCGCAGAGCCGGCAAAGTTCTGACTCTGTCATGATTCACAAACAAAATTCGAGAACAAGTTCCGCAATACAGTACATTGTCAAACAAACAATTAATGCAATCACATCATCTCACATTTATATTGTAATATGTGATAAATAGAAAATTGTGAACGCCAAAAAGGATAGTGGACATATTGTTTCTTTGCACAAGAAAAACAAGTTATTTTGTAATACACGTACAGAGTTTGTTAGTTAATTACATTTATGGAGAATCATAACAAATTTTTATGAAATAATTTAATCGGTGTGTGTAATAGATTGTTCATTACATTATATATGAATGAAGTACACAGTTGTTTCATTACATTCCTTGAAAAAAAGTACATTTGTATATATAAGCGTGTTTATAGCATTGCTAGGGATTTTAAGGTCGTACCACACGTCAATATATAAAATTTCGATCACTGGTCAATCCTAATATTTTATCTTATAGATTTCTTTCTGAGGGCTGTGAATGATACATATTTGTAACAATATTCTAAGCTTATACTATGTATTTTTATATATTAATAAAATATATAACGTTTTTTTCATACTATGTGGGCAATACATATATATATAAATACATATAGGTACATATTAACCTTATTTTCTCCATGTAAAAAATATTTTTAATTCTTTTTATGCACCTATAATATATTCTATGTCTATTAAGGATGTGCGAAATCACCAACAATGATTTATCACATCGATCGCGACTTTTATATTTCGAGTGAATTTACTCATTGTGATCGTAATTCACGACCTTGAGTGAATTATTTTTTATGAAATACTGCAATATAGTTTTGCATAAAAATATCTATATATACTGTAAATTTAAAATGACGTCACGTCTTCCTCATATAACGTAAATTTACTTTATTGAATATTAAAAATAGAAAATAATTAAATTTTCTTTCCTTTATCTTATTTCATTATTTTAATAAGTATTAATTCTTTGGTAAATGTACAGATAGAACAGAACTTCTCCGATTCTGATGCATTTTTATACATTATATTTATATATTATACATTACTTATATTTTTAATATGTAGTGGGAAGCATGATTCTGAACAACTTTTTTTCTAAATATGTTACTGGCGATTGGTCTTAATTTTTAAGATATTTGCAAAAAAAACTTGCTGCTACTACAGAAAATTGGGCGTCTGTGGTAGCATATGTATCTACATTAGTTGCCAGCAACCGGATAAAATAACCCGATCGAAATCTTCTGTTTATATTCTTCTGTTTAATATTCGAGATGAAGGTTTGTGCACGCCTATATACGAAGCTGTAAAAATCTCTGTATAACTCAATTAAAAATGATTGTCATCAGTGTACATATTAAGTTTGGATTTGGATAAATATGTTCAATCCAGCCACCGCGGGGCAGTCGGCAACGCTTACATAAAATGTATATGTAAATGTAATAAGTATTCTATTTCGAAAAATAACATCGATTACATATTCACTCATTAATTATGTCTATAATTAATTTCTTATTATTTTGTACAAGCGGTGACCGGACTGAAAAATCTAGTTCAAAAACAAACCAATACAGTGATGATATTTATTTTTAATTGAGTTATAAAATATTTTCTGTTGCCTTGTATATGCAATTATGTATGGAACATTTAAACTCGCCCAACTCTCGTTTATAAACAGAAGATAAGCAACTGGTGGCCGGCAACTAAATTGACGTATGCGCTGCTACAGATGCACAACTATAAACAAAATTCACTGTAGTGATACTGACTGTTTCTGTGACTATCTCGGAGAAAAATTTATCTTGAAGGCAATTAATCTCAGGAAAACTTTTTTTTAATGTACATGAAATGATCTCAGAAATCGATAGAAACAAATTCTACTACAGCAGAATGAGAAAGCGAAAGGTATTGCATTTTACAACTAAGCAAAACTGATTATGTCTATACTTTAGTCAAGCGCCTGAATGAAAAATAAGCTTTTCATTTGGACATCAAAATATAAATCTTTCAGAAAGCGTACAAGCTTGGAAGATAAACTGAGATAAGCTCATACATTTATATTATACAAATTATACAAATTTAAGATTTCCCGTTTCGTAAGTTAACAAATTGATTGTGCGGAAGCTAACAGACGGATCAATTCGAAATCTGGCATATTATTCTGGTATGACTAGTACTGACTTATCACAGAGTCTTGATATTCTAATTATAGAATTCTAACTAAAGTTGTAAACGATTTAAAAAAAAACGGACTTATTAGCAATGACTTTCTATTGATACGTTTTATGTATGATTAATAGGTTGTAAAACAAAGCGAAATGTAAAAAGAAGTCGTATGTTGTACGTTTACTTGATATTTTGTTTATGACAAGGTGGAGGCAATTTATTTTAACGTCGCTCGTACCGTTCCGAATCAGATTGTGCGAAAACATTTCTACAATTTGTCCCCGAAATCACTTTTTTTTAGACTTAATTCGATTGGATTAAAAGAATTTTGTGTCATTCAAGTATAGATACAGATAAAAAAAATTGTCATTTTTTATATATCTGTTCTATTCTATGACGTCTCCTCTCTCGCGTTTTTAGATAATATATACTTCAGGTAACTTTTTTAAGGAAAAGAAACAACGCCAGCTTCGACAGAGACATCTTGAAAACTGACGATTCGATAGTCGGGCTACAACTCAACAGTGTCGCTTTCGAACGACTGATCGGCCTCGGTTAACTGTATGGATGAACACTGTCGCATTGTGAACCGATGTTTGTCATACGATGTTATACGAATATTATTTGCGATAATCAGATTTTTTACATGTCTCTGTCAAAGTCGGCACTGTTTTTTTTTTTAATGAATATAGTTTTATGAAGTATATATATATTATTAATCGACTGCGGATATTTATGCAAATTCATATTTCATGTTTATCAAGACTTATTTCACCTACTAAATATTACAACACGTGTGCTTTATTTCGTATGTCTGATACATATTTTAATATTACACACATTCTGCCAATTTTTTCACTTCCAAATTTTGCATTAATGTATAAACATTCACAATTTAATTATTAAGAAATACACGGAAAAGAATATCATATAGTAGAACAGATATACGACAGAATAAAATTCTACGAATTTCATCACTTTTATTGTCAGCTACGAGACAATGACAATTTTATGATATTTTAATAAAATGAAACTGTGCAATAACCGACTTTTAACAAATAGAGTTTTTTAAAGTGCCACATGTGTGGGCTGCAGAACAGTCTATTAAAGAAATTGCTGAATGAAGAATTAATGGATTAAGAATACATGACGTTTGACCGTATCATGAAGTCAATCCATCGGCCTCCCTAATATTTATCAGGGATGGTTAAGAGTAACCAATCCCAACGAACACTCAATAAAGCACAAACGCAGTATGAAGTTAATTTATAAAAGTATCCTATAATTAAAAAAATTTTTTAACAAATAATTGAACATAATTGGAACTTAGTACATTAGTTTATATAAATAGATATGAAATAGTAAAAGTTACAATAAGTTCATAAGATAAACTGAAATAAGAAATAGAACAATGGATTTTTAAATCATTAAAATAGGTTTGTTAGGTAGTTCTGAAATAACATAAACAAAAATTTTTATAATTGTATTGTATTAAATTTGATGTGATTTCAAACAGGTATTCGGTTTTATCGATGACTTACCCTGTATATTCCTATGAATGTATATTCCTATGTATATACATAAATATGTGTATCCTGAATGAAAAATAAAAATAAGGGATAAATGTATGATTTCAGTCAGAAAATGTTTTTTACTGTGTTTGGGACGCAGTGCGATGTTCTTGAGTACCCGGGATCAGGTCAATGTTTTTAGAATCAGTCATAAAACAGTCATTAAGCCCGTACGTCCTGTGTGCGATACAGCAAAATAAACTAGTTTTAGTTCCATCAGACTCATATCTGTCGGTACAACAATGCTGTTGTTAACAAGATATTGAATAGTAATAGCTACTGGCTAGTTTTCAAGATATCTTTGTTTATAGCATTTACTAATTAATTAGATTCAAGTATATTAAATTTGGTATTATTTTGTAGTTTCTCTTTCATATACAAGGAAGACTTTAAAAAGAGATCTACAAATCTCTACAAAAATTGTATACTATAAAAATGAAACGTACCTTATAAATACGCTTCATTGAAAAATAAGAGTATGTGCAAATCGTTTTTGTAGCCGCTATCGTCCTTTTTGTACTTAAGAAATTAATAAAATATGACTTCTACTACGGAAGTATACATTCTAGATATTGTGCGTGTGATGCGATAAAGGTTCGAAATTCAAACAATGTGATCGACAAATACGACAGCGTCGCATATTGCACGCATTGTAAATTTGAACGCGCTCATAGAACGTGCTTCGTTTGTTGATGTCGTGTTGGTCGGCGGAACCACTTATACTATACAACATTCAGTTAAGACATATATAGGTTAAAAGTATGTACTTACATTGCAGTCTAATCAGTTCGTCCGTACAATCTTACCGTGGTGTATCTTGGATCATTCTAATGTCTACAACGTACTTTTCATCTAAAGAGCAATAGAATTACAATGGGGAATTATATATCAACTTTTAAGCGATCCTCGCACAGAAAACATTTTTATCTTCGTATTTATCATATGATAATTTGAGTCGTCAACAAAATTTCTAAATTCCGCAGAAATGTTCAATTTTGTAAAATTTTAAGGAAGAAAACCACCTTCACTTTTCCTTTCCGCTTGCTAGCATCTAAGAGTAAGCCTAGCAAGGTGAAAGTAGAGATTTCGCCCTCCAAAATGATCCCAGACATGTTATTGTACGATTTTTTTTAATAAAATTGTAATAGTTCAAAAATTTATAATTTATCGATGGAAATTTATGATTCACTGATTCGTTTTAATTTTGTTGCTGAGTGTAATATTACTTCACTTTCCAAAACGTTTTTTGTTCTTTTTAACGAATTATTAGAAAGAATAAATAATTCAAACAGTTTTCATCAATAACATTATCTATTTGTGTATATATATGCATGCATATGTTATGTATGTATTGTAAGTATTATATGTATATGTATTATATATATATATGCATATATAATACATATATATATATATATATGCATATATAATATATATTATATATATAATGTATTACTTATATATCTTTCATTATAATTTTTGTAAGACGACTTAAATGATTTTTAATATTTATGGCAATTCTTCAAATTTCAATCGTATTATTAACACGTTGCGATTTTTCCCGACGTTTCGTAAACATTCTGGTTTACATCATGACAATTTAAAATTAAAAATTTTTATGTTTATATTTAATATTTTTTTACTTGTGTATATCTTTATAATATAACACAATGATTTTCTCATTTAATGATTTTATCTTTAAATGTGGTAGTATATATAATAGATAATGTATAGCATAGATCTGTTAAACTTACTGAATCAAAATTATTTCATGAATAACAACTTTATTTCTACAATTTAAAGAAATATTCAAATAATGCATTAAATAATACATTTTACTTTATTTTTAAATAATTCTTCATATTCACAATCAAAGTCGCATTCGGTCAATCGGTATAGCATGCTTTTTGGGTTTTCAGGTCACCTACATTACCTCTTAAAATTATTTTCTAACGGTACCTGTAATGTTCGTTATTATGAAGATAAAGGTATTTTGAAAATTGTAACTAAAAAGAAATGGAAGTCTTCCTTATTGATATTCGACCAAATATTTTGAAACTTAATTATACATAATTATTAACTAATCTATCAACATTTGCAATAATAAATTTTTTATCGAAATTTATTTATTGGGAAAGAAAGAATCATTAAGAAAAAAATATATCATTAATTTACAAAGGAAAATTCTACAAGTATGTTACCTAATAACAATTATATTGTTTCATTGTCAAACATTGAATATAAGAAGAATATTTAGGAAATGTTTGTGTTCAAAATATTCTTATGTAACTTAATATTATACACACATATTTAATTCATCATGATTAAAAACTAATAAATAATATATATTTACAATTCGTTTTTGTTTGCATACCAAAAGATACACAATAAATGAAGTGTTTATCAGCATGATTTTAATTATAAATCTTATGTCAAAGCATGTTTGATTTGGTTATTACCAAAGATATGTATAATTTTATCCGTATTATATTTTGCATTATTAATATTTATATTCGTAATTCTTATACAGTATGTGTGTGAGTGTGCGTGATGTGCTAGGAGGGGGGACAAGAATATTTATTCATTGCTCCAAATTAATTAATAGTTTACAATAATATTATTAATAAATAATAAATAGTATTATTTGGTAATAAAATATCGAATCATCTTATTGATAGATTGTTACATATTATATTTTATATTAAAGTACTTCATATTTTGAATTAATACTTCAATATAATACTTCAATTAATAGATTTATAATATTAATAGATAATATAATCTATTGTTTTGGAATATGTACTTTATATACAGAAGAAAGTATAATATGTTCCAAATCGTGTTAGCACTTCTCCAAAAATACTTGTGCAATCGCAAAAGTATTGACGCCATGTCCCCATTATATATATGTATATATATATATAGGGGTGCTTCTGAAGAAAGCATCGCAGTTCTTCGGAGAACGTCTATAGGTAAGCATCGTTGACTTTTCATGGAAAGAAATCTTCAAAAAATATTTAGCTGATTAACTGATTGTAAATACTTTTATTTAAATACTTTACATAAAATACATAAATTTTTACTTATAAATAGTTTGCAGTCTTTATTATTGACAGTGTTTTTGATTATATGATTCAGTACATTAATAATGATTTCCATATTTTTATTTTTATTCAGAGATACCGAGGTATATATGTAGAAAATATGTATGACTATAAGAATAATCTGATTTTAACAAAGCAATTCACATTAATAATAAAAATAATTAATTAATTAATTAAGTTTGATTAAATTTGTGCTGGTTTTATACTTTTGGTTTTATACTGTAAAATAAAAATGTTTATGAATATGAATTATGTGATAATATTAATTTATCAAATTTATCATTAAATTATTATTTAATTAACATTAATTAACATTTAGATAGAACTGACCTGTTTAAAGTAACATAATATTTTATTTTATCAAACTTAACTAAACATTAAATATTCTTGCTAATACTAATATTTCTAAAGAATATTTTTGCATCTAATGATACTGATTTAAAGAGACCAATATTATCCTCATCTGTACCCTTGTCTAACATCATTAGTATTTTTATTGAAAAAGATTGGATATATTTTGTAACATCACTGATGTTTTATAAAGCGGATTGTGTCTTTATTAATGTTTTTATAGTTAGTAACAAATAAAGGAAATTATATACATAGGTTTATATTAAAGTAATCAATCAAAATAATTTGTCATAATGGAAATTATAGAATTACGTTAAAATAATATATACTATGATAGTGGTTCTAAGCATCTCATATCATTATATGAACGTAACATGAATGCATTATAAAATTCTATAAATTTTTCATAGTTAATTAAAAAATTAAAATATATTTTCTTTCCAACAAATTTTTGTAATGTTCATATGTCGATAAATTTATTTATTGGAAGATACAAAATTATGATATAGTAATTAAATTATGATTATTATATTATAATATTAAAACTATCATTGAAAACTATTTATAATTTTGGTATCATCGGGAAAAATTCTTAAATTAGTTTAATCTTTTAATATGATATCCAAATTAATTTAATGTACCGTATATATAATGTATACGTAGCATAAAAGTATTTACGAAATTTATTAAAAATGCAAATGAATGTAATATATTAAGTAAGATGTTAAAATAAATTATATGATTTTGATACTTATGTTCTCATTTATAAAACTGATATTTATATCTTAAAATTTCAGCTATAAAAATGATGCGATTTGTTATACTTGGAACATTGATTGTTTTATCTACGGCTCAGTTTCAATCTACTAGAAGAATTTTAGAAGCACCAATCGCTGCGCTTTGTTCACAAAGTAAGTAATAGATTGATTTTTTATAAATGCTTTTTATTATATTTATTTTTCCTGTCAATATTAACAATACTGAGTCTTACATTTTGTGTTTTTTCTGAATTCGTATTATTATAGATATCGTATTAATAATAAAATGATAAAAATCCAATTTTCGATAGTTAATACATCTATAAAATGACAGGAAGCAATTACTTTTTTAAATTGCAAAATATATATATGTATATATATATATATATATATTTATATATATATATATTTTATATATATATATTTTATATATATATATTTTATATATATATATATAAATTCGAAATCTTCAAATATGAAAAAATATTTATCAAAAGAATTACATCTATAAAATTATAATTAATTTTATAAAACATAAAAACGAGATAAATAATTACAAATAAACATTCTTTTATTGTTAACTTTAAACATAAATTTTAATCAAAAGTAGACATGTATATATATATATATATATATATATATATATATATATATATATACATATATATATATATAGTAGACATGTATATATACATATATATATATACATGTCTACTTTTGATTAAAATTTATGTTTAAAGTTAACAATAAAAGAATGTTTATTTGTAATTATTTATCTCGTTTTTATGTTTTATAAAATTAATTATAATTTTATAGATGTAATTCTTTTGATAAATATTTTTTCATATTTGAAGATTTCGAATTTACGCAATTTTAGAAATTTATTACTTCTCATTTTCCACTTTTGATCTTTTCATATTATCATATCTTTTGTTTAATATATTGACACAGCAAATCATGTGCTAATCGAATTAAAAACACTAAATATTTATATAGATATATATTATATATATTCTTTAAGATTTTTAGTAAAAGAAGAATGAAATTACACAAATTACAAAGACTTTATCAACCAGTACTATAATTTACACTTTTCAATATAGACATTCGTATTTATTTATTTGTAAATACAAAATATCATTTTACGATATATTTGGAAAATATATATTAAGAAACAAATTATACCAATTAATACTAAATAAAAACATGTCTTGCAATATAAGAATTTGTTCATAAAAATTGCTTATCTACAAAATATACATGTATTTTTAAATCTTTTAAATATAAAAACTAAGATGACTTTTCCATGCGCATAGAAGAAATTCTAATAGCATTATAAATTTTTACTTGCAGAATTATACATATGATTTGTATATCTTTATTTCCTATTGAATGTTATCTAATTAATTTTATTTTTTATTGTCTTAGACTTTTCTGTCTATTGTATTGTCTCTGGAATGCATTCTCATTATACTACGTACAACCGAACTTTCTTTCTGTCATTTGAGAAAGTAGCTTGTATAATTAACATACCAATCCAACATTTAAGTCGTGACTGAAATACATATTTAAAATCGTGAGTGTCACTGGTGTAACTTTCTCTTCAAAGGAAACAATGAACAAGAATGGAACTTATGAATTTCAAAGTATTTGATTAGCTTGGTAAACATATTTCATACATTATTAAAAGTCAATCATTTGGTATTATACATTTTATTTCAATTATAAAAGGTACGCGAAGTGTCTCACATAACTGGGACAAACTATATCCTGGAAACGGTAAAAGATAGAAAAGAATTTCATTAAGGGAAATTAAGCGGTTTCGGATGATGTATGATCTGAAATAGGTGCCCACTTTGAAAGTGGCCTCTATTTTTAATTAATTATTAAAATTAGTTAAATAATTAACTATTTAATAATATCACCTTCATTTTTAATTATTTAATTTAAAAAATCACCTTCATTTTTAATTAATTAGTTAAAAAAATCACCTTTACTTCTAATTAATTAGTTTAAAAATATGTTAACTTTGATTGCAATGCAATGGATATATTTATGTTTATGTTTTCCTTGTCCTTCATTCGTTCAATTTGATAAAGTTAAAATATTTACAAATATCTTTTAAAGTTAAGCATTTTCAGATTATTATATTATAGAACTATTTTAATACATTTGTGCAAAGAGTTAAAAACACATTAATTAATATATGAAATTTATAAATAAATCTACAAAAATACGGGTGGTGTAAAAATTTTTGAAATGTCATCACTTCCAGAATGAATATACACACCAGTAGATAATGTATTATTTGGATTTATTTAATTTTACTCAATAATGTTTTATATCTTCTACTGTCACTGAAGTAGGTATAGCCTGTCCCAGTTACGTGGGATAATCATATATGTATGTACAGTAGATATGTTAATTTAGATGTATGTACAAACACAATTATCTTTTTACTTTCTTGAAAATCAAAAATATTTTCGATATTTATTACGAAAACTATATAATATAACCAAGAAACAATTATCAAATTTTTATTTGCAAAAATTGCAATATTAATGTTATTCTTTTGAAATAAAACTATATATTCTTACTATACTTAGATTTTTACGTATTTCAACAAGTATTTAGCAATGTACAAAATTTGTATGAAAGTAGTTTAATTACTATTTTATACTTATGGTATATAAGCATGTGTACAAGTTTTAAAGTAAAATACCAATTAACAATTGATTTTAGATACCTATTCGATATTTCAATCAACTGAATTCAAAAATCATTTTTCTTAAAATGATAATTATTTTAAAAAATATAAAATATTATAAAGTAAATATTTAATAGTAAATGTATTTACGTGAATTTTCCAAAAACTGCAAATTGTTTTGACTGTATAAAAGCTGACGTGTAATATTCTAAATTAGATTGTAATATTTTGATCACAAAAATGTAATATTAGTAATTTTACATCAATGCATATAAGAAATCCATTACATTATATGTTTTAGGGGTTATTCATGAACGTTTCAATGGCAAAGGTTATTACTATTCATGGGCTGATCCAAGAACAAATGGACAAGAACTTGATTGGTTAGCAGGTAGAAATTTCTGTAGGCAACGATGTATGGACCTTGTTTCCCTGGAGACTTCTGCCGAAAATGAGTTTATTAAAAGTCGCATTGTGCAAAGTACTGAAATACTTAATATTTAATATATTTTTCGGTAAAAGCAATAAAGTATGAGTAAAAAAAAATATGATTTCTAGACAATGTGAAATATATTTGGACATCTGGTCGGCTTTGTGATTTCAAAGGATGCGATAGACCTGATCTTCAACCTCTTCATATTAATGGTTGGTTCTGGACTGCAGAATTACAAAAGCTTGCGCCTGCTAATGATCGCGCTAATAATGATTGGTCCGAAAGTGGAGGGTAAATATAATTATTTATTTTCTTTAAAAGTTCATCAAATATTAATGGTTATATTAATAATACCGCTTAGTGGTTAGTAATAGGTAAAAATCAGGAACATCAAAAGATTAAGGATATTCACTTCAAAAGATATTAAAAATAAAAATACGTAATCTTCATATGTATGTATTATTTAAGATATGCATTATTTATGCTTCGGTTTAAGGGATATGAAAATTATTGATTTTTCTCTGCCATTTAATAGTTTTTGACGCGTAGAATCCATAAATGTAAGTCTTAACTTTAGGAATCTAGTAGTTCAAAAGGTAGGTAAAGTTGAATGTTTTTGACGTATTTTACACGTTACTTTGACGCCGCGTTGATTTCTATCCATGATTCGTCCAATAGAATCAATAGCTGTACGCAAATGCACATAAATGGCGACCATTTTGCGAAGGGATTTTAAATCGTGAGTATTGGTTACCCTTACGTTACCATTATTTTTAGGATATTCTTTAGGTTATTCGACCGACGTGAGGCTAGGTTAAGCTAATATAACTAAATTTAACAAAGTTCAGTTTAATACTCATCTGTGCGGAGTGCGGAGTATGATCAACCATGGAGTACAGAAAACCAATCAGATGATAGGTAGAAGCAATATGGTGTTATACTACATATGAAAGCAAAAAATGTTTTACATATGCATAATTCTTGAACCGATAAATTTCAAAAGTTAAGGCTTGCATTTTTTGATTCTATGCGTCGAAAGCTATTAAATGATAAGAAAAAATCAATAATTTCCATGCCCCTTAAACCAAAGTTGAACCCGTTTTATATCTTACCGGTACGACAGTGACTAATATAAAGGGAGACAGCAAAAAAGAAAGCAAAATAGAACTTTAAAATATTTAAGCAAAATAAATAGAATAGTTTTATAATAATATCGTGTTTTATTCTAATCAGAAAAATTTCATCACTGCATCACTCTTGTCTCATTGATGTAAAAGCAAGATGGATTTTGAAAGAAAAGCTGGAATTTATAATGTGGTCTTCTCCAAGGAAATTTTATATAGAAAACCTTTAATGCATTTTATTTTAATTCATTTTTCTTAGAGAAATACACTTGCTTTGAACCATATTACGAATTATTTTGTATTTTCTATATTGAATATAGTGAAAAATAAATTTATTGGTCTTGTAAAAGAACAATTTAAATAAATTATCATAATATATCAAATTAGTAATTAATAAATAGTATGATTTATTTTAGTATTGGAAAACCACAACCTGATAATCGTGAAGCTATACAACAAGGAGGTGCACCAGAAAATTGTTTAGCAGTATTAAATCAGTTTTATAATGATGGAGTAAATTGGCACGATGTTGCTTGTCATCATAAGAAACCATGGGTGTGTGAAGATAATGATTCTTTACTGAGATATGTTCACTTCACCAATCCTAATATTCGTACTTAAAATATGTAAGGTATAATTTATAGTTTTATAATAAATTATATAATTATAATTATTCAATACTTTTTATATGAATTTCTACCTTTTATATCTGTTTCTCATATATCTCAAGGAAAGTATATATTATAATATAATTTAAAATAAGAAGTACAATATACAGGATGTTAATTTTAAATTAATTATTTAAACTATTTCTGTTATTAATAATGATAAAAAAAAATAACTAAACAGAATTTAAATGGTTTCAAGGCACACATTTAGTGGTGATAAAAAAGTCTTATGAAATCATCTTGGCAGTTTTTCTAAAGTCATTGACATTTTTTTAAGTAAGACAACATGTTTTGTTGTGCATTGATCCATGTGCTTTTTTATTCTGTACAAAAAAATACTGAGATAATTGTATCTAAAAGTTATTAGTTTAAAGGATATTTTAACTTTAATTCTGTTAAGCTTATAATATGGAAGATAAAGGAAGATGCAAAACATTATTCCTGTGTTCATATCTTCCTTATCTATTATATGTAAACTCAACAAAATTGAAGTTAAAATATCTTCGAAATTAATCAGTTTCAGACATAATTATCTTAATACTTTTTTGTAAAAAATAAAAAAGCACATTGACAAAGCATTGGTGTATAAAAAAATATGTAGATCTACTTTAGAAAGTATCTATCTGGAAAAAGCTATCAAGATGATTTCTACAAGTCGTTTTTCTAGCAGCACTGGATGCATACCTTGAAACCATTTAAATCCCTACAATTAGTTATTTTTTCTCATTTTTATTAATAATGGAAATAATTAGATGTTCAATTTAAAATTAATATCCTATATGAATAACATTTTGCTTAATATACAGAATAATGTAAAAAATGTATGGCATTTCAATCTTGTTTGTTGCACTATTTTTTAAAACTATTAAATATATTTATAAATATAAAATTTATATACATATACATATTACCTATTTATTAAAATAAAGAAATACAGTTGCCTTTTTTGTTCCATATATAAAGTGTTATGTATTTTATTGTTGTAGTATGACACTACTAAACTGCGGATTTTTATGTATTGACGGGAAATTTGAAACTCCAAATTTGTACAGAATGCACACAATATGACAGAATATATAAAATATTCAAAGCACAGTGCTTTTCATATTATTTGGTACATAAAAGAATTGTCAACCACGGTTTTATTTTCTTCATAATATTCTCAAAAATTATTTCCAGGTAATTTGCATAAAAATCTGTAGCCTATATATTATTATAAGTTAGAAAGAATAATATATAGTATATTGCACAAACATTAAACATTTATTTCACAAACACGCACTCATGAACTTTTTTATGAAAATACAAATTATTTGTAATTGCTTAAGTTGAATGTATATTTATACATTAAATATATAGTATTATGCATATTAATAAATTATTCATTTTTTACCTTCTACCATTATAATATGATAACCAAATTTTGATTTGACTGGTGGATCTGTGTAGATTGGAGAACTAATAGAAGAGATTGGTAATGCAAATGCAGCTTCTTGAAAGGGCCCAACCATTGATCCTCTAGGCATCCACCCAAGGTCACCCTTTTTTAAAAATTTATTTTCAAAATTATAAATTGAAAATGCCTTTTTTTATTTTCAGAAATAATATAAATATATATAAAGAATGTTCACACAATTGTTAGTAGAATTTTTCTCATAAATGCTAAGTATATGAAAAACATTTCTTTCATTGAAAGAACACAAATTTTTTACATGCATATAAATTTTAGGTACACATATTTTTATACAATTTAAAAGCACATATCAAGACAAATCCACACATATGATAAAATGATTTTCTAGTTTACACAAGATTAGAAATCAGAAAACTACATTTTGTATTGTTTGTATTTGCTAATGTTTTTTATTGATAATATATAGTACATTGAATGTGCTGCTATTGTGTATTGTCTAAAATATATATTTTTAGCAGAAAAAGCACATAATTACAGAATAGTTCTTTAAAGAAATTTTGTGAACAGTATGCTTAAAGACAAATAAATTGGAATGTGTGGACTTGTGAAGTGATTTTCCCAAATTCATTATTTCTGGATTTCATTTTGAAGAAAATTCTAAAAAAAAATGTATAATGCCAAGGATAGAACAATTTATACAGAAAATTTGTGGTAATGTATGCATCGATATTTTGAACAACACTGCTAACAGTCCCTAAATATAGTTCCACCACAGCGTGATTCTATATCTCTGGGTCAGACAAATTTTTTTTTTAAATCTACTTTTTTGTTTGTGATGTATATCGAAAAGTATAGGTAATGATAGAAGTACGAGTATAATACTCATAATATTAATATAATGGATAATTTGCAGAGCAGGGGCTTTATCATTGATGAGATTTATTTTAATTATTTTATTTACATATATACATGTTATGGGAAAAATAAAAGAATGAGTGATCCAACCTGGATGATCACACAAAAAATAAAAAAATTCAAAAGGAGGAAAATGGAGAGAAAGCTTAAGAATTTAATAATGTTTTTAAAAACACATTGTACTTAAGGCTTGTATTAAAGGGCAATATGTGTAATGGTATAGAGCAACCATTAGTACTAAGAAATCAATAAAAGAATCTTCTATTTTATTTGGATTTCCAATGTGATTTATATAGTCTTCTCTTCTAGTAGCAATGCATGGTAAAAGTAATAATATGAGTGGTTTTCACTTCATATCAAGGCTGTCTTTCATTTCTTCTCTTTTTTAAGCATCTTTTTATTTTATCACTGATTTTTTTTTTATTTTTCCCATTGTTACTACATATAAGTGAAGTGATTAAAATGAATCCCATCAAAATCGGAGGTCTCTTTTCCACAAGTACATTACTATAATACCTCTAAAGTTTATAATTTTTGTCATAAATAATGTTTAATAATGTTAAAGTAATTACTTCAAGAAAAACTGTACACTTTTCCTTTTGTACATCTGTGATCTGGAGACTGCTGTACGAAGAGAATAGAGTTTAGTGAAAAAATTCAAAATAAGTAGAGGTCCATATTATTGTGCCCTTGAATATAAATTTTGTTTTGGGTTACAAGGTCTAGAAACAAACGAGCTATAAATAGATTTCTATTGCTGTTTCTTGTAGCTTACAGCTAGAGCTACACAGTAAGGTTAACTTTTTGATAATATCCTTTGCTATAAATATGTGAACGTGCTCCCTATCATACTTCCTATTGTATTGCAACACTATAAGAGTGAGGATCTGGATCAGCATACACTATACCTATACTTATCTCAATATATTTTTCTATTACAAATTCATCCACTCGTTCCTCTATCAGTCAACCTCAACAAATAATCTTCCAGCAAATGACTAGAATGCATTATATTTATTGCAAGGATCAAAAGTCTCAAAGAAAATATGATTCGTAATTCAATCATTTCCATGGAAAAAAATGTTATAGATGCTCTCAGTTTTTAAACTGACATTTTTGGTATGTTTACATTTTGCAATCAAATGCAGGAAAAATAGCATTTATTGTCACATGTATATAATTCGACAAATTCATCAGCATTTGATAGTCAAATATCAAAGTATGAAAGTGAAATAAATTCCCTCATATACCCATGAAATTGACATTCATATTAAAAAGATTTGAATAAAAAATTAAGTGTTTTCAGAAATAAGTCATTTAACCAAGTTTTTTTGTAGATAGAGTATATTATATAATATTATAATATACAATAAAATTGTATAATATTATAACAAACCCTATATATAATTATTATAATAGAATATATAATGGCCAATTTTGTTTTTTTAATACAATGCAATAAAAAAAATGTTAATTTTGGGATTTAAGGTCAAAGTTAATTTTACAGCTACTTCTTTCGCTAATTTTTACAGATTCAGATACAGATGATACTCATAACAAATCATTTTCAAACACCTTGCACATGAACATTTTCCAATATTTTAATATCTAGAATTGAGTGTATATCAAACATATTTTATGACATCCTGTTTATTCTAGTAACATAATAAATGCAAGAAAAAGTAAGAAAGTAAGGAATTTCTTGCCTCTAAAATTGCAACTACTCAAAAATAGCTACAAATGAAGTATCCTATATGTAAGATGCAATACATTATAATTATACATTATATGAACATATAATGAATTAAAGTTTATCATTTAATACAATAAAGGTAGCAAATTACATTACCCCAGATCTTGCTTTATCTTCACTATATGTAGCAGCAATTTCATTAAATTTTCCCCCTGCTTTCAACTTTTCCAATACTTCCAGAATTTTTGATTGTTTTTCACAGAGTATGTGTCTAACCTGTAAAATCAAATAATTAAAAAAGAAGTAAAATTAAACAATGCATTTTATATATCTTTAATATGTATATTCAAAAATGGTTTTATAATTTGACACGAATATAAAACGCATACCTTCACAGCATTTCCTCCTTTCTTTTCTTCTTTGCCGCTATTACCATCTACAGCTTTAATTTTATTTGTTTTTGTAGTATTTCCACCTTTTTTTGGAGGCATAGTTAAATTTCTTATTCGGGTCAAGGTATGAAATATAATTTAACCTAATCACACACTATTAAACATTAGTTAAACTGTAGTATCTAATTATGTAGTTTGTATAATGAAAATCAAATGTAAATGAAAAAAAATAAATTCATAAATGTAATTATAAAACTAATTTGCGCTTTTTTCATTAAATCTGAAATATGTTTTATAATACCGTTATTCTGTTTTTTACAAAAAGTATTCCATAGGAAGTAATAAATTTTTACATTATATTTGGCAAGTTATTTTAATTTATAAAAATCATTCATAAAACATATATTATATTATTAAGCACATACATCTAATGAATTGTTATTATTAACCGAACTTAATGCAAGTATCGTGACGTACATGTATACTTACATACGTGGTTGAAGTTTAGCTTCGTTATTATCATTGCTTATATTTAGAGTGCCTGTAGAGAGTGGTTGTAGCTACGATCACCAGTATATAATCCTATAATAACATAAACTCAGATATGAACAGGTCTCAACTCGAGGGTCGCTAGGAAAAATCGTCTAAAAATTTGGTCACAAGAAATCAACATGGAAGACAACAAGGTTCTCGCTCTCGCGGAACAGACAGAAATGAGGAGAATGTTTCTGTCTCTGTCTGAGACATTTAGGGCATATCACATATACACAGATTGTGAACCTTCTCATTTTCTATGTCAATTTTTCATATTTTCTATGCTTTCGCTGTATGGGCGTTAAGACCTGTTTATATGATTGTGTTTTTAGCAGAGATGTATGGGAATATTTTCAGATCAGTGTTAAAAATGCTGAAAGATAGACATTGCGAATAAGGGCCTCTGGTGATCAATGTCTGCATTGTTCGCTAATTTCGTCTCCGGTACTCTTAATGAGAGAAACAACTATACAACGAAAGGAGAAATGTGCAGTCTCGCGATTCTAGTTCATACTGGTGAATAGTGCAGGAGAAATATGCACATGGCACGCAGCACTGGTAGAGCAAACTTACATATGTACATCTTTGTGTAAAACATATATATATATTAAATTCTCGTAAAAGTTTTCAATTTGCTTCTGAAATGAAATTTTCCAAATATTGGCATAATTTTCTATATTTTTAAAAATAACTTTTTGGTAGGGAGTTCTAATTGACTACTTTTCAAATTTTCGTTAAGAGATTTCGTATTTTTGTTTCATCTTTCACAATTTTTCTCTTGGTTTTTTTTCATTCTTTCGCTGGATACGAAATGAGGAATGTCACTTTTTGCAATACAATGTGAAATGTTCATCTTAATATAATTCTTCCAATTTTAACAAGATCAAAATTCATAGAATTAACAAATTTGTATCATTAATGAAAGTACGATGGATAAAAAACGTGGCTCGTTACGTGGTTATACAAATTAGTCGTTACATCTTCATGTTCTTACACCTTACCTATAGTTAGTTTTTCTATTTTTATGGTTTTTGTAAATGAACATGTAAATCAGATACCAGAGATCCATACATTTCGTCAGAAATATTATTCATTGATCACCGATTTACTATTTAACAATTGATATTTAGATTTTACTACACGAAAACATTAACGTGACGAAAGTAAGTGTAATGTTAAATCTAAAATATTATCGTGTATAAAAAATATATTGAAATTATGGCATCATTTCATTGACCCATTATCGTTTGAGAGGTAATATTCTCTTTTATGTGTAAAAAAAGTATAGTAAACAATTAATTTCGCTTTTTTAGACAACATATAACTAGTTTCATTATTGTGTGATTTTGTTATTCTCATACTCGTCTATCTCTGATAGAGAAGTAAATATGAATTTTTCTGCAGAACCGTACAATTAAATAAATTCTTGTAGTATGGAACTCTAGGTTCTTGTCTATGCTAGTGTGCAACCAAACATGGCAGATCTCTAACTTCGAATTTAAATGCGTAGGTTTTTGTATATGCTAACGTGTAATCAATAAAACAGATCCCTAATTTTATAGGTTGTTGTACATGCTAACATGTATTCCTTTTACCTCTAGGGTGTATGGTGCAGCACTTGTAATGTGAAACAACTAAAACTGCGAACGTGACACTCTCATTTCTTTTCTGCTTCTAGCAACAGTTCATAGATGGCGAATAACATTTGATCTTTCCTTCCCTACAAAAAATATAGTAAAAAATTAATTTTTTTCTTAATCAACTTACAATTAGTTTCATAATTGCACGATTTTGTCATTCTCACACTTGTCTATCTCGGAAAATTAATTAATTAATTATAAATAGATATTAATTAATTATAAATTAATATCTACAAAAGTAAATATTAATTTATCTATAGAACCGTACAATTAAATAGATTCTTGTAGAACTCAATAGGTTCTTGCTTAAGCTACTGAGCAACCAAACAGGGCAGATACCTAACTTTAAGCTTAAATACATAGCTTCTATGTTCTAAATTGTAACCGAACAATTTTATAAGTTCTTATATATGTTAACGTTCATTCCCTCATTTGGTTGCATGGTGCAGCGCTTGTACTGTGAAATAATTAGAACTACCGGCGTGAATATTTTCATTTCCTCTCTGCTATGGCGTGATATGGATATGTTTATATAAACAGATTTCGACACTCATATATTGAAGCCTAGGGGAAGCCGTCTGAAAATTAAGTCATGACTAGTTATGAAAAATCAATATGGGAGAAAAGGTTCTCGTCTTGTGCATGTGTAACATGCTATAAATATTTCAATAGAGATAATGATACTCTATTCATCTTTCATTTCATTATTTCATTATTTCTCGTTCGTTAAAATCTCTAGGAAGAAAATTAAGAAGATTCGTTATTCTCGGTTCGTTAGTTTCACGAAGAAGACTTTGCCGTTAGTTCTGAAATACACTTCTGCGTTTAAATGTCTCGGAAATCTTTTCAATTCTCACGCACTCCGGCGATCAGAGCGGGTTTTCAATAGTTCCTACAAAATGTCAAATTTCCACGAATAAGCAAGTTTAATGATCAACTACCAGTTCTTGTGCAAAACGTCGCGCGGGGTTGTTTACTTCTACGAATACCATGGTTATTTTCTCTACGGCTTGTACGATTTAAGCTGCCGCTCATACGTCGTTCGGATTGAGGATCACTGTGCGCTCTGTTGCTTAGGCAGCCTCGCGTAAGAATGTTTGCTCGCGCACAGGGATATATCGGTTAATTTTTAATTGTCAATAACTAAAAGATAAAGCCGAAAACGTAATTTTTTATTCTTGATTTTTATCTTAATTTCGCTTCAAGATTCACTCCTTAAATTTTTTTTACATTTTTAGCCGAACACTCTGTATATTCTATATCTAATTGTTATCGATAACGAAATATTTACAAAAATATTGTTCCAAGTTCAACTACATATTTTAGTTGTAATAGGGACTCAAAGTAATGTTTAGCATTAATTGGTTATTTTTAACTAAAGTTAAAAATAGGCATGATTTAAATAAATAAAACATAGAAATTGTGGAAAACGACCATCCTGATGGAAACTCTCAAAAATTCTTATACTGCCAACTTTTTCATTGCCATTATTGTTGTTTTCATAAATATGATAATTGCTTTTATTGATTTACATTTAATGCCTGAACTATATTTTGAGAGGAATTCACTGCTTAAATAGCTTTATCTTTATCTAAAATTAAATAAATAAAAGATTAATCTATCAAAATATATATTATGAAATAAACAAGCAATAATTTAATAATGATAATATTCAGTAAACAAAAGATAATGTTTTATACCACAGAAATTTTTATAAGTTTTATAATTCTCAGAATAAAACTGACACACTTTCATATAAACGACATCTCTAATAAATTCTTTAATATTTAATTTCCTAATTTACCAGTTTCTCTTGTGCTATAATTGAGCTTACATAATTTTTAATAAGTTTTAATCTGAAAAATGTCCACAAGTGAAATTAGTGATCATCGGGATTGAGTTAGTAACTTTGGTTTTTGAAGAAGAATGTTCTAAAATACTAGAAGAAAGAAGAAAAGAACGTTGACCTTGTCGGCATTGCGCAAAACATAGGATTCAACAGCGAAAACGAATGAAGGTCGATCAGATTTCCTTTTACAAAAATTTGATCAAAAGACTGATCACATGCTTCATTGGAAATGTAAAACTTACGTAATTAAAATCATTTTCAACAATGAAGACACTTTTTTACCAATTTTTATGAGAATGGTTCATTCCCGATTCAAAGGTGTAGGATGCACCTGGAATAGCCGCAACAAAACATTTCTTAACACTCTATACATAGTATAAATATAAGGTTTTTTTATGGTTATGGCTCCCATTCAATTTTCTATAACTAACATAATCTCATATGTTTTTCGGCCTTTGAAAGGAGGGGGGGGGGCTTACAAGTTATTTTTAATAACTAGTATAAACTAAACTAAACTAAAATTAATAAGTATCCTATAAATTATGTTGTAACCAACGAATTATTGTTATTAATAGATTTAACACTTATCTTTAAGATTTTACTCACTTAAAACTTCGCTTTGCGCGGAGTTTGTTGTATAATTGTTGTTACGTCGGGCGACCCTCTACCTAGACCAGGCCATACACCGCGGGCCAGACGGAAACCAGATGTCCGCTCATCCTTACTGCATACCCTCAATAGTCTTAAGGACCCATCATAAATCCCAGTAATTTGCTAGCTAAGGTCCTTCAAACCGAACAAATATCGTTTTTCCAAATTATTTTCTAAACACTATTGTCTACTACGGCTTGACAAGGGAAAGTTAGTTTTTCTCACGTACGATGCTTCCTACTAGCAACTTTCTATCGAGGGCGGCTAAGACCCTTCCTAGTCCACCAACCTTCGTTTATCCAATCAGAAGCAATGTATACTGCCCTCACTTTCCTGACCAAAAATGTCATGAACAAATTCGATGGTCCCGTGCGCTAAACACACCCATCGCTTTTTTTTTTAATATTTTACGTGGAGGAAATCCGCACGGACGCCAGGCCACTTCTGGAGAAAGCGGCGTGGTAGTGTCGGACTCCAACCGACTAAATCCTTCACGATAACCGTCCCGGCTGCGATCGAGAGAGGCCCGGGAACCGCTGTGAGCGTCGCAACGGGGCCTCTCCCGCGCACCTAATACCACTGCTGATGGAGCGGTGTGTGACCATTGTCACACCGCGCCTCGTCGCCGGAGCCGCCGTGCCACGCAGTCCGGTTCCCCTACTGGACTGCTTGGCGGCCCCAAGGCGCTGAGCCGCCAAGCGCCCAAGCCCGAACCCCACGGGGGGGGGGGGCCCAGCGCGTTTCGCCAACGCCACACGGAGACCCAGGCGATCACCCATCCAAGTACTATCCGTGCCCGGCGCTGCTTAACTTTCGTGATCTGACGGAAACGAGTGCACTCAGCGCGGCCAGGGCGTTGGCAGACACACCCATCGCTAGCTTTCCTCCGACACAGCATCGTCACTGTACTTCACTTCTTCTACACCGCTAGAAAACTCATCTACTTCTTCTGCGACATCAGGAGGGTCAACTCAACTACTTCTTCTGCACCGCTAGAAAAGTCAACTACTAAAGTACAAAAATTTAACGCCTAACGTTTAAGTCTAAGCACAACGCTAGAGGAGTGTAACTCACATCAACTATCTAAATCGGTTCTCGGTATTGTCGAACATTCACCTCCTCTATTAAGTATCCTCGAGTGCTACGTCCACTAACATACTAAATTTAACTATAAGAGCTTTGCTCTATTGTGCATATCTATCTTATCTTCGTGCGACAAAGTGTCATCTACGATTTATATCTACTCAACAGTGTAACTTAAGTGTTGGAAATATATAATTTATAATTCTGTGAATCACAGTGTTATACTAACTGAATCTTTTTATTACTACTAACTATTATCTTAACCGAAATCAGGGGATCGATCAACTCGTGGTGTCGATTATTATAATCGTAACGGGAATTTACGACTCCCGTTGACGTCTCTCCTCGCGATTGCGTCTCCCCGCGATTGGTCGAAAATACAATTGTACTATTTTCATATTGCCTGCTTTTGTTGATAACTCCTCTCATCCATTCCTTTCCTTTTCTCAAGCCTTTCAGTATTAGCAACTGTCCTTTGTAGTTCTTGTCAATTCCCTATTAAATTTTCCATCGTCTCTTCCTCTTCAGTGCATAACCTGTATTTGTTTTCTCCGACCATTTTTTAATATTTATCTCTCTTTATGTCACCGCATCTGAACCTTCGTATTACTCTTTAATTTCTTGCATTGTATTTCATGATCAAAAACGTATTTAATACGTATTGCTCTGTATCTTTGCTTGAATTTCTGTTTACTATTTTTTCAACTGCTAGTAGTATACTAGCTTACTACTATTGCCCTTGTTTTATGGTTTTCTGTAGTTCCTCTTTCATTCTCTCAACTTGCTATATTCTTTTTCTTTTATTTATTTTCAACATTATGTTATTATTTTGTTCTTGTTTTTCCCCAGTTTTTTCTTCATATTTTTCCGAAGATGTCCTGTACCTTCACTTCTTCTAGGATAATATATGCAGATGTATTGCAATCCAATCCTAGTATCCATCTTATGTACTTTTATTTGTTCTATTTTCTCGATTTTAGTCGACATCTCCGCTCCATATAACAAAATAACTTCTATAAAGCTTCTAAACAACAATATGCTTCTCCCACTGTTGCTCCTGAATTTCCATTCGCATATTCTACACACTAGCCTGTTGATGGGCAACAAGGATTGTGTGAGGGCAATAAATAACATATCCAGATATAATACTAAACAACCATTACCGCTATTTCTAATAGAACTTGAACCTAAAAACAATAACAAGCAAATTTCCGAAATTAAAAATGTTGTAAACACAATAATTACAGTCGAGCCACTCAGGCACAAAAAAGACATACCGCATGTATGCGGTGTCAACAATACGGACATACAAAAAATTACTGCAACAGAAACCCCGCGTGTGTCAAATGCGCAGAAATGCGTCTAACAATGAACTGCTCATACACGGAAAAAACAAACGATGTAAAATGTTACAACTGCAGTGAAAACCACCCAGCCAGCTACAAAGGCTGTATAGTCAGAAAACAACTTCAACGTAAAGTGTCTCCGCCGTGTCGAAATAGGACATACAATAACTATCACAAACTACAAGACAGCGCAGAAACTGAGACATCAACAAAATGGAATATCAACCACAATAATACCAACACCATCGGTAGCCGAAGCTACGCGCAAGTAACCAAACAATCAACACCCTTTGTTACGTCGCGTAACACTCTGCCTAGACCAGGCCACACACGGCGGGCAAGATGGCAACCAGATGTCTTCGGATACTTACTGCGTACCCTCAATATCCTCAAGTACCCCCCATAAATCTCCGGAATTTCCTAGTCGAGGTCCTTCAAACCAAACAAACGTCTGTTTCCGAAGAATTTCTAAAGACTATTGTCTACCACGGCTTGACAAGGGAAAGTTAGTTTTTCTCACGTATGATGCAACTTTCCTCCCACTAACCACTTTCTCTCGAGGGCGGTTAAGACCCTTCGTTTAACCAATTAACAACGAAGCCTATTTCTCTCACTCTCTTAACTAAAATCGTCACCAACAAATCCGATGGTCCCGTGCGCTAGACACACCCATCCTTAGCTTTCCTCCGCCACAGCATCGTCTCCGAACAGTACTGATTTTACACCCTTCGAACAGTCAACATCCCTTGACCGGGTATACACACCCGTAGATCAGCCACTCATTCATCTCGTACATACGCACCAGCGTAACTGCCTTCGTTATAAGTTGTTGGAATAAACGGTGAAATATAACTTACTAGACTGTGTCGTGTTCATTTAACCACCTCTGTTATCTTAACCGAAACAGGGGAACGACTACTTCGCGGCGTCGATTAACCGAATCGTAGCGAGAATTTACGCCTCTCGCTGACGCGTTTTCCTCGCGACCGCGTCTCTCAGCGAACGGTCGTAACACCCTTAGACAACCAAAAACAGAACAATAACATCAGTGGCGCTACACAAATCAAAGAACTACTAAAGCAATCCATCAAAAACACTGAAATGCTAATAAAAATGATAAGCGAACAAAACTCGGTCCTCAGACAGCAAACGCAACAAATCACAGTCATGCTACAATTACTTACAAACATGCTAAGCAAAAAATAAAAATGGACATGCTTAAAGTAGCAGCCTGGAACTCTAACAGCCTACGACAAAGGGTCCTAGAAACTAAAACATTCCTGTATAACAATAATATCGACATACTACTCGTATCGGAAACACACTTCACTACAAAAAGTTACATAAAAATACCGTACTACACCATATATGATACCAAGCATCCCTCAGGAAAAGCACACAGAGGGACCGCAGTAATAATAAGAAACGACATTAAACAGTACTTACACAGCCAAGTTAGTAAGGAATATATACAAGCAACCACCGTTAATGTACAAACTAGCAGCAACCATTTACAGTTGTCAGCAGTATATGTACCACCGCGACACAAAATTACATCGCAAATGTGGGAAGAGTAGTTTCAACACTTAGGTGACAAGTATATCGCAGCTGAAGACAACAACTCAAAGCACACACTATGGGGATCAAGAATCACCACACCTCGAGGTAGAACCTTGGAAAAATACATTAGAAATAATAACCTCAATATATTATCCACAGGAAGACCGACATACTGGCCGACAGACCTGAGCAAAATACCTGACCTACTAGATTTTGCAGCTACAAAGGGACTACACGCAAATAAACTAAACATAGCACCCAGCCTCGAGCTTACATCCGACCATATGCCCATAATAATTACATACAGAAACAAACTAATACTTTACAGCAACTCAGAGACGCTATGCAATAAAACCACCAAATGGCAAACATTTAAAGAAATAATTGAGAGCAAAATAAGCTGCAACATTCCACTGAAAACACCTGAACACATCGAACAGGCAGTCACAGCACTGACAGAAACTATCCAAGAAGCAGCATGGACAACCACTATACCTGAAACAACCAACAGATAAACAAGAATAATTCCACCAGACATACTTGAAAAAATTAGAGAAAAAAGAAAAGCTAAAAACATAGAATACGGGAAAACAAAAAATACCTAAACAAACTTGCAAAGGAAATAAAAAATAAAATAAAAGAACACAACAACAACGAATTCACAAAATTCATAGAGTCACTCTCTGCACACAAGAATTCCAACTACCCCCTATGGAAAGCCACAAAGAAATAAAGAAACCAATAAAACTAGTCCCAGCAATCAGAAAAGCAAACAACACATGGGCAAGAAGCAACGAAAAGCAAGCTGAAGAATTTTCCAACCACCTTTACAACACATTTACACCACATAATATCAACAACAGCAACCCCAAATGCCGTACGGACGAGGATGCGCAAACCACTAGTACTTCAACTGACAAACACTACACCATACTTAAAACAACAGCACAAGAAATTAGAAACATAGTCGAGAAAACAAAAAACAATAAAGCACCAGGATTCGACCTAATCAATGGTAAAATCTTGAAAAACCTTCCGCCAAAAGCAATAAGACTAATGACAATAATATTCAATGCAATACTAAGAATCCAATACTTTCCTAAACTATGGAAACTAGCACACATCATAATGTTACCTAAACCAAGCAAAGACCCATCAAACTACATCATACAGACCAATATCATTACTTCCTGTGTTCTCAAAAATACTAGAGAAAGTAATTTATGACCGCATAAAACCAATAATAGAGAAGGAAAAATTAATACCGGATCAACAATTTGGATTCAGAAACAAACACTCCACTATAGAGCAAATGCACAGGCTCATTAACGAAATAATACTAGCATTAGAAAACAAACAATACTGTACTGCCCCCTTTATTTGCATTTGAGAAAGCATTTGACAAAGTAAACCACGAAAGCCTACTACAAAAAATCAGGAAAAAATTCCCGGAGCAAACATACCAATTAATAAAATTCTACTTAAGCAGCAGAACCTTCGTAATAAAAATCAAGGACACATACTACGAAGTCAAGGACACCAAGGCAGGGGTTCCGCAAGGAAGCGTCTTAAGACCAATACTATACACACTATACACGACCAACATACCAACAACTACTAATAGCAAAATACTGACATTCGCGGATGACACAGCTGTACTAGTCAGGCACGCTAACCCTGCAACAGCAGTTACATTACTACAAGAACATATCACAGAAATAGAAAAGTGGCTTCAAGCAAAAGAAATTAAAGCAAACCCCGATAAATGCAAACACATTACATTCACACTGCGAAAACAGAAACCACCAAACATTGTACTAAACGGCACACACATAATACAAACAAGGCAAGTCAAATACCTAGGACTCCACTTAGATACACGACTCACATGGAAACAGCATATTAAAGCAACAATAGACAAAATACAGATGGCAAGGAGACAAATGTACTGGCTAACAAGTCGAAAATCTAAACTAAGCATAGAAAACAAACTAAAAATATATAAAATGGTCAAAAAACCAATCTGGACGTACGGAATAGCACTATGGGGAAACAGCAGTAATGAGCCATATAACCAAAATAGAGGCAACGCAATCTAAAATACTCCGAACAATAGTAAACGCGCCATGGTACGTTAGAAACGAGGACATTCGGAAAGACCTGGGAATACCAACGGTCAAGGAGGAGATTAACAGAAGTGCAAGAAGGTACGGAGAAAGAATAGCAACGCACCCAAACCGGCTGGCAGCGGAAACGGTCGACACGTCAAGCATAAAAAGAAGATTAAAAAGGAAACACCCAACAGATCTCACAAAGGACATAACCTAACAAACACGATGATGGTACCCCGCTGGGGGTAGCCACCCACATGCTATACTAGGATACCGCTATAATATTTTACCAAATGTCCTACTGGACATTTCTCGCTACATTGTTTATAGTTCGCCCGATATCTCTTAGGCTTTTCGTCCACGATACTACACTCGGCCATCCTGCAATAACATCTGCCCTCAGATGTTGCCTTCTATCTCGCTGTCATCAGATGCGTCACTTTCGGCGTTTATGACCCAAGGTTTCATAAAATCGAGGTGTGCGCGGGTCCTTCCTTCGGTACTGCTTCGCACGCTTTCTTCTTTTCTTGTAATTTCGCAGGTTCCCTTCTAGCTTACCTATGTTTCGTTCGGTTAGGCTACAGTCAAGGCAGTCGGATACCACCTGTTCGACCTTTTCGCGTAACCCCTTGAACCAAAAGTCCTTCTTGACCATAGCTTCTGTTTTGGTAACCCCGAAATGCCCAGGCTCGTGCGCTTGCCTGACTACTTGAGCCCGCATCGCCTTCGGTACTACTATTAGCACATCGTCCTTACACTCCTGATACAAAATATTGTTTTTTATTACATACCCATCGGCCTGACTGCACGTTGCGGCGTCCAAAATCCTAAGGACTTCAATGTCCTTGTTCTGTGCCCTTCTCAACCGTGCAATCAGCCCGTCTTCACTCTCCGTTACATACATAGTGCTCGGCAGGGGGTTCCTACTCGGAGCATCTACATGCTGCATACTTTTCCCCGGCCGATGACACACCTGATACTTAAACTCGCCTAGTAACAAGGCCCATCTAGCCACACGCACACACATGTCTTTCTTTCTCATCGTCCTGGCGAATGCTTGACAATCCGTAACAATAGTAAACGGCACGCCTAACAGATATACCCTGAACCTTTTCAACGCTTTTACTATTGCTGGCACCTCTAGTTCGTAGCTGGTGTACTTCGCTTCCGCGGGAGTTGTTTTTCCGCTGGCAAAGTAGACCGGATGGAATTTACCGTCGTTTAGATCTAGTTGCATTAATATTGCTCCGTAACCCTCTGCGGACGCGTCCGTATGCAACTCGGTCTCTGCGCCTATTCTATAAAGTGTTAACACAGGCCCGCTGGTAAGCGCTGCTTTCAAGGTTTCGAAGGCTTCTGATTCCCGATCCCCGAACCTGAAGTCTATCTCCTTTTTCAACAGATCAGTTAAGGGTTTGGCAATCTTCGCGTAACCTCTAATGAATTTTCGAAAATATCCCGTAAGTCCCAAGAAACTCTGGACTTTTCTAACCGATGTTGGCTTGGGAAAGTTTGCAACGGCCTTGGTTTTATGAGCGGTTTTATATTATGCCTTCATTTGTCCATAATTCCATCAACTCGTCCACCTCTTTTTTCTCCGAAGGTGCCAATCTTCGCGGCCTTCGAACCACAGGTTTGTCACTCTTTAAAACGATTTTTGCCGTTATCCCAACGTCCCGCTTTTTCTCCGGCCTATACCCCCTAATGATATCGCGAATCTCTTCACGATAATGCGGTTCCTGCACGTGTGTTAGGTCTGTTTCGTCAGTCTGTTCTACCATGTTAATTCTAAACAAATCCGGCACGTCTTTGTTAGTCTGTTCGTCAAACCGCAAGAAAGTCACTTCGCCTCGTTTAACCCGTAACTCTACCTGATCCAGAAAATCAGTGCCTAACAACAGGCCGTGCTTCGTCAATATTTTGTTTGAAGCAACGTATAAAGTGATTGGCAGTTTACACCCATCAACCATCATTACCTTGGTGAATTCACGCCAGGTCTCATTGCCAGCGGAACTAAAACCGTCGAACTTAAGCTTGCATTTACCTAGCGGTGGTGACCCTAACCTTGCATACTCGTCTGATCGAATGAACGTGAGATCACTAGCCGTATCCACTAATGCCACAAACCTACAATCATCTATCGCCACTTCCTTCATATACTTCCCCTTTTCGGATCTTGACACTACGCAAGTCTCTTTCGGTCGTGCCGTACACCTCGCTGCAATATGTCCAAATCCGCTGCACTCGAAACACCTAACACCTTCTCCCCTCTCCGGACACTTAACGCTTAGATGATCCTCACTACCGCAAATGAAGCATCTTCTTTTCTTCATTGCATCTACAGATTCATTGCATCTGGGTTTTAGCCGGCTTCACAACCGACTTTACTCTGCGACTCTTCTGCTCTTCGTACATCACTAACCTCTTCCCCAACTCTTTGATTGACGTAGCGCCGTACAATATAGCCTTATTGTTCTCGTCGTCTATTATTCCATCCACTATGTATTCCACCTTTGCTTCCTCCTCTATGTCCACATGGCTGGCTATTTCGAGCATGCGGCACATGTAAGCCAAACATGCTTCATCACTCTCCTTTTTTGTTTCTTCAAGTTTCTGATGTACTTGCCTACTGTTGACTTTCCTCGAAAATTCTTTCACTAGCCCCCTCTTCAACTCATGCCAAGTCCTGGCATGACACTCGAAGCTCGCAAATATTTTCGCTGATCCCTTCAGCAGCTTCCTCGCGTAGACTGCCTTCTGCCCATCCGACCACACGCACGTATCAGCGACTTCCTCGAACGATTCGAACCATCGTTCGACATTTTCACCTTTGTTGCCACTAAACGACTCTAATGCATCTTCGACGTCTCTAAAACTCAGTGTCGAACCAACACATGCCCTTCGACAATATTCATCACGGTCCTGATACACCCTTCGCGTACCTCTCTTGTATCCTCTTGCGTTTTTTTTGTCATCTTCATCCTCACTTTCGTCGTCGCTTTCTTCTTCCGACGATATGTCATTACCATCCATGGCCACTTGTAGCCGTGCGCGTAATTCTACTTTTCTTCCCGTCGTTTTTAAACCCAAACTAGCGAGGCGCTCCTTCAACTCCTTCGTATTCATTTTCTCAAAATTTTCATCTTCGTTACAATCACGTTCAGCTCTCTGTACATTTCCTAAATCTCGTTGACTGGTTAGCTCTTCACCGCCCGTCGATCCCTTAGGATACGATTGTCCAGCCCTACACGCCCGATTCAGCCTTGCAATCAGCACTGACCTCGCACCAGATATAGGGAGGTTCATTCGCGCGAGCTTACTCCTCAGCTCCTCCAGCGTCGAACCCTCTTCACCCGACAATCGTTCGTCCCCAACGTTTGCCATTTTTCACACTACACAAACTTAAACAGTCAACGATATCGTCTTTTATCGCACCGCGTACCGGTAAATTCACAACTAGCTCGAATAGCTCTGTTAAACCGTTTCGTTTTCTGTCTTGTTCAATCCCGGACGAGCCCCCAAAAATGTAATATCGTGATATAATATATTTACAAGGAATGGATGATACAGATGTTAATCGGATAGAAAAAGACGATTGTTGTTCAACCTGAACTATTCACACCAAACGTACAGAAAACAGCACAACTAAATAATTAGATAACGACTCGACTTTCACAAAATGCCATCAACATTCTCTCGGCAACGCCACTCGCAAACTCTGCTTCTCGACTAACACTCATCGTTCATTCGTCTTTTTCCCTTAGCGTCCCTTTGTCTATTTTCTTAGCCCCACCACGCACGTGCTCCGCAACCGCTCGTGGCCAGAGTCACGTAGGCCTTCTCGGCGTAACTATTCGATCGAAGGACCGACGATACATCGTTGGGCCTGTCGGTACTTCGATTTTCTCGCTACATTGTTTATAGTTCGCCCGATATCTCTTAGGCTTTTCGTCCACGATACTACATTATTTTTTGTTTTCTCGATTATGTTTCTAATTTCTTGTGCTGCTGTTTTAGGTATGGTGTAGTGTTTGTCAGTTGAGGTACTAATGGTTTGCGCATCCTCGTCCGTATGGCATTTGGGGTTGCTGTTGTTGATATTATGTGGTGTAAATGTGTTCCAAAGGTGGTTGGAAAATTCGTCAGCTAGCTCTTCGTTGCTTCTTGCCCATGTGTTGTCTGCTTTTCTGATTGCTTGTACCATTTTTATTGCCTTCTTTATTTTTTTTTTGTGGCTTTCCATAGGGAGTAGTTGTAGTTCTCGTGTGCAGATAGTGATACGATGAACTTTGTGAACTCGTTGTTGTTGTGCTCTTTTATTTTGTTTTTTATTTCTTTTGCGAGTTTGTTTAGGTGTTTTTTGTTTTCTTTTGTTCTGTGTTTTTGCCATTTTGCTTTCGCTTTTCTTTTTTCTCTAATTTTTTCGAGGATGTCTAGTGGTACTGTTTTTGTTTGTCTGTTGGTTGTTTCAGGTATAGTGGTTGCCCTTGCGGCTTCTTGGATAGTTTCTGTGAATGTTGTTACTGCTTGATCGATGTGTTCAGGTGTCTTCAGTGGGATGTTCCAGCTGATTTTGCTCTCTATTATTTCTTTGAATATTTACCATTTGGTGGTTTTATTGCATAGCTTCTCTGTGCTGCTGTAAAGTATTGGTTTGTTTCTGTATGTAATTATTATGGGCGTATGGTCGGAGGTAAGCTCGAGGCTGGGTGCTATGTTTAGTTTATTTGCGTTTAGTCCCTTTGTAACTGCAAAGTCTAGCAGGTCAGGTATTTTGCTCAGGTCTGTCGGCCAGTATGTCGGTCTTCCTGTGGATAATAATATTGAGGTTATTATTTCTGATGTATTTTTCCAAGGTTCTGCCTCGAGGTGTGGTGATTCCTGATCCCCATAGTGTGTGCTTTGAGTTATAGTCTGTCGCTGCAATATACTTGTCACCTAAGTGTCGGAAGTAGTCTTCCCACATTTGCGTTGTGATTTTGTGTCGCGGCGGTACGTATACTGCTGACAACTGCAGTTGGTTGCTGTTAGTCTGTACGGTAACGGTGGTTGCTTCTATATGTTCTTTACTGACCTGGCTGTGTAGGTGATGTTTAATGTCGTTTTTTATTACTACTGCCGCCCCTCCGTGTGCTTTCCCTGAGGGATGCTTGGTGTCGTATATGGTGTAGTGCGGTATTTTTATGTAGCTTTTTATTGTGAGGTGTGTTTCTGAGACGAGTAGTATATCGATGTTATTGCTATACAGGAATATTTTAGTTTCTAGGGCCCTTTGTTGTAGGCCGTTAGAGTTCCAGGCTGCTATTTTAAGCGTGTCTATTGTTATTTTTTGCTCATCATGTTAGTAAGTAATTGTAACATGACTGTTATCTGCTGTGTTTGCTGTCTGAGGAGTTCATTTTGGTCGCTTATTATTTTTGTGAGTATTTCGGTGTCTTTATGGAGTGTTTTATTAACTCTTTGATTTCTGTAGCGTCGTTGCTGTGGTTGTTCTGTTCTTGATTGTCTAAGGGTGACGACCGGTTTACTACTTAGTGTGGTTGTTGTTCCTTGCGTGCTGTGTTTTTGGTGTTGACGTAGGTTCTGTGTTGTCCTGTGGCGTGTGAAGATTGTTATGTGTCCTGTTACGAAGCGGCGGAAAACGTTTGCCTTGAAGTTGCTTTCTTACTAGACAGCCTTTGTAACTCGCTGGGTGATTTCCACCGCAATTGTAGCATTTTACGTCGTTTATTTTTTCCGTGTGTAGGCAGTTCGCTGTTAGGTGCTTTTCTGCGCATTTGATAGACGCCGGGTTCCTGTTGCAGTAATTTTTAGTGTGTCCATATTGTTGACACCTCATGCATTGTGGTATGTCTTTTTTGTGCCTGGGTGGCTCGACTGTGATTAAGATTTTTTTAATATCGAAAATTTCCTTGTTGTCATTTTTAGGTTCTAATTCTATTAAGAATGGCGGTAGTGGTTGCTTCGTATCGTACCTTGTAATATTGTTTATAGTTCTTGTTTGGTGGCCCATCTTTGCTAATTCGTCACTTAGTTTTTTTGTGCTGATTTTTGGGAGCAGTCCTCTTATAACTACTTTGTAGCTCCTTTCCGTTTTGAACAGGTGCGTGTGGTATATGCCATTTTTTCTCCTTAATTCTTTTATAACTTTTCTGTAATTTTCTGGTGTGTTTGTTTGGATTTTTATTTGTTCTAGTTTTGTTTGTTTTAGTGTGTAACTATCCTTTCCAACAATATTGTTAAGTTGATCGATAAGCGGATCTATTATTTGCGCCTCAACATATATTGGTGGTGGTTTTGTGATGTGTGTTGATTGGGTTGTGGTGTTGCTTGTTGGGTCGACGTCTGATTCTTCTGTTACCGAGCTGAAGGAGTTTCTTAGCGGTAATTCTTGCAGCCATCGCTGCTTTTTCATTTCTAGGTTGGCTGTTGTTTTTTTTTTTTGTTATAGCTGGCTACCTTCCAGCTTTCGTCCTGTTGAGTTGTTGCTTTGTTGTTTTCCATGTCAACTTCTATTGTGGCTGAGCAGTCCTGTCCTTGGTTTGTTGGTTGACTTGTTTTTAATGTATCTGTTGTTTCGTGTATGTAATATTGTTCTTGTTTGTTTATAATTCTTATCGATGGAATATTTTCCATAGTTGGTTTGCTAGTCTTCTTGATATAGGACACGGGTTTCCACCGTTTGGCTATAGGCGTAACCGTTCGTAGTTTTCTCTTCCCCACTTGCCGCACTTTCTCCTGAGCACTGTTTCACACGCCCGTTTAGCTCGGCTGCTCGGGCAGAACTGTTCTCAGGCTAACTGAACATGTATTGTGGAGATGCGTCTGCAGCTGGTAACCATCATACCCGAAGAATGGAGTCTGCGTATGGCGAGTCACGGGATAGAAACCGTTAGAATGTTTACTGTCGCGTGCCGCTACAAATATTTCTTTTAAGGAGAGCTATTGAATTACTCCGTACCTTTGTTAGACAAAGCGTTCATCCCGTGACCGCGGCTACGTTTGGCGACTGGCTGTCGCCTTGAGCCCAAGATCATTATCACAGGTCTCGAACAATTACAATCGAATTCAATAATTATAATTGTTTAATTACAGCTATGGTAGACTCTAGATTACAATGTTGGGGGGTTATCCAAAATTCCAAAGGCTCCGGTGTTCTTTTATCTCCGACATATATATATATTCTTTTCATACTGTGTACTTTTCTATTGCATCTTGTAGGTTGCATTTTAAGCATTTCACTGAATAATACATTTTGAAATAATACTACTATTTCATGATAATAAGTTTTAAACATGCTATTTGACAAATATTCTTTAATATAATAGGTGTCTTTAGTCATTTGAGCTATGAAAACAAATTTTAACGTGTAAATCATTTTACCTATTATAGAATATTTCACATTATCATTTGAACATTTATTAATGAATTGAGGTGATTTATTTGCGTGAGGTGATTTATTTAAAACCGTACAATAATTTTTGAATAATGTATGATATTGAAAAATTATAGCTAAAGTGTTAATAAGTTTATTAGTAGTAAGTATTAATAATAAGTAAAATAAGTTTGATGAATAGAAGCAAATATAAACTTAAAAGGAATAGATCAAATAAAAATAATCAGAAACCATCTTACTGTTTGTGGAACCAAACGATAATAAACTTCAGCAGAAGAAGAGTATTTGAAAAAGTAACGCTTAACCCGTCTAATAAGTCTGTTAAATCGGCCGCTTTAACATGAGTAAGACAATATGAATATTGAAATATTAGAAACGTTGACATCACTGTTGTCCACATGATATATTTGAAAATTCGACATGAAGAATTTGGCCATGCTCCAATCAAACGAAGGGTGATTTCAACTGGATAGCTAATAATACCCCTTATAGCCATTGACGATAATATTCCCTGTAAATATAAATATTACTTCTTATTATTTACAAATTTGTATAACTCCGCAAGATCTAGTAGCGCCACATATAATCGTTTGGCACTAATTATTGACAAACATATAAAAAGCGCTTAAAAGAATTTATTCAATTTGAAAGTACGTGACACTATTTCTATTTAAAAAGTTTCCTATTTGAAAAGTATATGAATCAAATAAATGATAATTTCACACTCTTGAGACTCGTATTAAACTAAGAAATATTTATTATCATTAGAGCGTGGATTGTAATGCAAATTCGTATTTTTGTAAACTTATTTAAACAAAAAAAGTCTAAATGACAAAAATCCGCGATCTAATTGGCACGATCAAAATATTTTGTAAAAATAAAAATAAATATTTTGTAAAATATATTTTCCCACATACATATACCAAAATAATCTTCACATAATATTAAGAACACGAATAAACATGTGTAAAAAGGGTGTATAAAAACTAAGTGTAGAAATCAATTGTAGTATAATTCTATACTTCTGGATCGGTACAGATCTATAAAAAAAAGTTCGCGCAACATTTTTTGTCGTAACTTATTCCATTGATCACGGGGAACAAAAGTTTCAAAGGAACTATGGTTCCTTAATGATTCCTTCTCACGGACAAAAATCTTAAAGCTTTAATAATTCATAAATTGACTTTGTGGCATGATGGTGAATTGCATGGTGGTCTGCCGCGATGTATTTACATTTGAATTCGCTTTTAATAAGGAAGTACCGTGCTTTTTATAGAAAAACAGAAAATTACAGATTAGCTCGTGAAATATATCAGAATACAGAAATAATGGTAGATTTCTGTGTGCAGGAGACATTTTGTGATAATGCGATTTTCAGCGGCTATGTTAATAATGCGGTAATCAAGAATTAATATTGTAACGTCTGAATGTAGGAATATTGGGTGTCGGGTATAATCGATACAGAAACTAACGATTACAGAACGAGTGTAGCTAAAAATTGAGAAGCGAGAAAACCATAAAGGCTACGAAGTCGGAAAACAACTACAACGAAAACTGTTTCCTTCGCTTTGAAGCAGAACATACAGCAACTATCCCTCACAACAAGAAATTGCAGAACCAGAGCCAACACCAAATATACAAAACGTATCGAACTCTAACCATAGAAACATCAACACCTTTGGCAGCCGAAGTTATGCACAAGTAACTAACCAAATACCACTCTTAAACAACCAAAACCAAAACGACAACAATAAGAACGCTACAGAATTCAAGGAACTGCTCAAGCAATCCATCAGAAACACTGAAATGCTAACAAAAATGATAGGAGAACAAAATGCAGTACTCAGACAATAAACACAACAAATTACAGTCATGCTACAACTACTTATAAACAGGTTAAGTAAAAAATAGAAATGGACACGCTGGAAATAGCAGCTTAGAACTCCAATGGTCTACAATAACGGGCCCTCGAAACTAAAACATTTCTGTATAACAATAATATTGACATATTACTTATTTCAGAAACGCATTTCACGCCAAAAAGCTACATGAAAATACCAAAATATTACACCAAAAATACCATATGGTACCAAACACACTTCAGGAAAAGCACACGGAGGGGCCGCAATGATAACAAGTGTTCAAGTTATTAAGTCTTCAAGAAAAACTCTACATCTTTACTTTTGCATATCCGTGACTTGGACCCGCTGTCACGCAGAGTATAGAATTTAGTGAAACAAAAAATATTCCAAATAAGGAGAAGTCCATATTATTGCGCCCTTGAATATAAATTATGTTTTGGGTTACAAGGTCTAGAAACAAAGGTGCCATAAATGGATTTCTATTGCTGTTTCTTGTAGCCTTTAGTTAGAGCTATAAGGTTAACTTTTTGGTAATGTTCTTTGCTATGAATATACGAACGTACTCCCTATCGCTTCTGTTGTATCGTAACACATGAACATCGTTGGATCAGCATATACTATACACTATACTTATACTTATACTCACACCTTTATTTATTTCAATATATTTTTCTATTACAAATTCATCCACTCGTTCTTCTATCAGTCAACCTCAACTATAAGAAACGATATCAAACAACATTACATAGGTAAATTAGTCAAGAACACGTTCAAGCAATGTTATAATAAAAACTAACAGCGATTACCTCCAGATGTCTACAGTATATGCACCACCGCGACACAAAATGACATTACAAAAATGGGAACAGTATTTTCAATCCTTAGGTGAGAAATAAATCGCAGCGAGATACTTCAATGCAAAGCACACGCCATGGAGCTCAAGAATTAACACACCTCGAGGTAGAACACGAGAAAAATACATTAGAGCTAGTAATCTGAACTAGTAATCTCATATTATCCACACGAAGGCCAACATACTGGCCGACAAATCTAAACAAAATTCCCGACTTGTTTGATTTTGCAGTTATGAAAGGACTAAACGCAAACAAATTAAAAATGACACCCAGTTTAGCTCCGATCATACACCGATAATAATAGAATACACAAGCAAACCAATACTTTATAGCAATCTAGAGTCGCTTTGTAATAAAACCACCAAATGGTAAACATTTAAAGAACTAATTAAGAGCAAAATCAATTGTAATATTCCACTAAAAGCATTCGAACACATTGAACAAGCAGCAACAACATTGACAGAAACTATTCAAGAAGCAGCATGGACAACCACTATACCTGAACCAACCAACAGACAAACAAAAATGATTCCAACAGACATCCTTGACAAAATCAGAGAAAAAAGGAGAGCAAGAGCAAAATGGCAAAAACATAAAACATGTGAAAACAAAAAACATCTAAACAAACCAGATCACCAATTTGGATTCAGGAACAACACCGTACGGTAGAGCAAATGCACAGGCTCGTCAACGAAATTGTATTAGCAATAGAAAAGAAAGAATAGTGTACAACCACTTCATAGACATAGAGAAAGCATTTGATAAAGTGAACCATGAAAGATTTCGCGGAACAAATCCACCACTTTGATCACAAGAATCTTAACAATTCAATGTAACAGAAGCAGTTTTTCAAGTTGCAGCATTCTGAATCAACAAAGTACCAAAATTTAGACTTACAGAAAACAACATGCAATGGTTGAAATATTTAATCATGGACGATTCACCACAAACATATAGGGAAAAATTATTGGAAATCATATTATTGAGCTCATCTTTTAGCCTATATCTGTGATCTTCTGTGGTATTATATATTGTAAAAAGTCTAACATATTTGCGATTTATTTACTGAATGTCCAGCTGCACAAATTGTAAAGTACAAATTAAATAATAACAAAAATATATTTACGATTTTTACGCTTATGTCTCCTAAGCGAATTGTAAGAAATTATATCATACCAAAGTCATCACTTTGTCTATTTTATGTACGATAGTGGTCCACATGATCATAACCGACAGGTTCGCCAATTTTTAAACGAAAAATTTCAAGCGCCGCGGATATTGTACAAATCTACTCTTCACATGTGACTTCCTTGTTCATAAAATTTGACGGCAATGTACTTTTTCCTTTCAGAGAGGAAACCATTTACAGTTCAAATGGACAAATTACATCCGTTAAATAGTTACAACATACAGTTGAAAGTGGTGGACCATACAAAATCACTGTGTAACCGTGGAGGAAAACTTGGCGAAACTGTAGAAATACGAGTTCAGTGCTTTTTAAATAGACAAGAAGAAAAAAGGAAGAACAGAAAAAGAACGAAAGATATGGAAGATATAATGGTAGATCTGGGATATCTATGTGCAACAGTAGGTGCTATTTTCCCTACATTTGACTACAAAATGTAAATGCATTGTGAATAAAGCCAGTTTGAGAATTATTAAAGCTTTAATATCTTTTCCAGAAGAAGGAATCTTTTGCTATTCATGGTTTCTTTGAAACTTTCGTTCCGTATAATAAGTAGAATACGTTGCAATAAAAATATCTCGACCTTGAAAATCGTGATCGGAGTCAATTTTGCATGAATTTATTTTTACAAATTTTCACCGATCCGGAGGTGTAGAACTACAGTGACTTCTATACTTGCTTTTTATATACGCTGTACACTTAGATCTCCTGCCTTTAGAACATCGCGAACACGCAAAATTTCTGGATCTCTCCTGAACCAGTAAATCCTTTAATGGAGTACCTTCACTCGATTCTATCCCATTCCGGTCCAGCCCGTCCGCTACATTATTTCGTTTGCCGTTACGATGTTCGATTTGATGACGATACTCCGATAACCGTATAAACCACCTACCTACTCCGAAAGTTAAGTCAGTTAAATCTGAATCGTGAAAAATATATCTATCAGGTACTCCCTAAATTTTTCTTGATTGCAAGCAATGATTTGAGTTCGAAAATACAATACTTCGCGTCCGTGTCAGTAGTCCTTTTACTATTATTATTAAACAACTCAGCTAATCATTCTAGACTAATTTTTGCAAAAGGACACCATTGATTCCTATACTATTCGCATTTGTGTGTACTTCCGTTGGCGATTCCAGATTATAAAGCATTAATATAGATCCACTTAATCGACCTTCTAATTTATTGAATACGTTATTTTAATCCGCGTTCTAGCGAAAGTTCGCTCCTTTGGCTAATAAGTCTGTCAACGGCCTGGTTACAAACGCAACACTTCATGAATCGTGTAAAATAACTGGCAACACTGATAAAATTTCTAATAACGCGAGTACCTTTCGGTACAGAGAATTGTTCAATAATATATAACTTCGCCTTCCTGGATTCTATACTCTGCCTGGATATTTTGAATCCTAAACACTCAATCTTTTGCTCAAAAGATGGCATTTTCTTAAATTTATAATAAGCGCTATTATCCTAAAGTTCCTAAAACTATCTAAAATCATATCCATCAATTAAGTAGGTCATTGCTGTGTCATATTGCAGAATTCTCGGAGCTCCAACAAACTCCACTAATCAACCGAACCTCAACAGCGCGTTACAAGGCCCAAAGAACATACGTTTGAACTGATACAGCTCATCAAGTATAGCGAACGCGATATATCCCGTTATATACCGCGATTTTGATTCTATGGGCATCTCATAGTGTTCGGTATTTAAATCTAAACTTTTAAAATATTCGTATCCCGATAACCAACCTAAGTGATCATCTAATAGCGGTAATGGGATCTATTTTATCTATTCTTTTCCTGTTAATGATACGATAATCCTCTAGACAAGTATTCTATCTATTCCCGACTACATCTAGTAAATTTCTTTAGTGTGGTGAGTGTTTGTATGTTAGGTTACGTCCTTTGTGAGATCTGTTGGGTGTTTCCCATTTAATCTTCTTTTTATGTTTGATGCGCCGACCGTTTCCGCTGCCAGCCGGTTCGGGTGCGTTGCTATTCTTTCTCTGTACCTTTTTGCACTTCTGTTAATCTCCTCCTTGACCGTTGGTATTCCCAGGTCTTTCCGTATGTCCTCGTTTCTAACGTACCATGTCGCGTTTGCTATTGTTCTGAATATTTTAGATTGCATTGCCTCTATTTTGGTTATATGGCTCATTGCTGCTGTTCCCCATAGTGCTATTCCGTATGCCCAGATTGGTTTTATGACCATTTTATATGTCGGAGATGAAAGAACACCGGAGCCTTTGGAATTTTGGATAATCCCGCAACATTGTAACCTAAAGTCTACTATAGCTGTAATTAAACAATTGTAGTTATTCAATCCGATTGTAATTGTGCGAGAGTTGTGATAATGAGCTTGGGCTCGAGGCGACAGCCAGTCGCCGAACGTAGCCGCGGTCACGGGATGAACGCCTTGTCTAACAAAGGCATGGAATAATTCTATAACTCTCCTTAAAAAGGAAATAGTTGTAACACTCGACAGTAAACAATCCAACGGTCTCTGTCCCGTAGCTCGCCACACGCAGGCCCTATTCTTCGAGTGGGATGATTGCCAGATGTCGATGCGTCTCCGCAGTGCATGTTCGACTAGCCCGAGGGCCCGTTATAAATCTTAAGATTTAGCCAATTAAAGTCCTTCAAGCGGATAAGCGGTCTTTGTCCCAGCTGCGGGAAGGTAGGGGAGACCTATTTTTCGACGAGCGGCGTCTCCCACTAGCAACTTTCCCTCGAGGGCGGCTAGCATCTTTTTCTAACCACCGATATGGAGATTGACCAATTAACAGCAACGCCAATTTCCCTTACTTTCTGAACGAAGGCTTTTCTCGACGAATCCGATGATCTCGTGTCCTTAGACACACCCCATTATAGTTTTCCTCTGTGGTATCATCGGGACGGGAAAGTCATTCTCTCTCGCGATCTCATTGACGAAAAGAGTAACCCCTTACGACCAGTGAATTTTGTGAGCACGTTCATCTATCATCCCGTCGACCGCGGAATCGTTGTTGAACCTAGGATCATTGTCATTAGTTTCTCGAGTACCTAACTACCACGGTTACTTGCCCGGTTCTATAATAATCGTATTTGCACTAGTCAATGTCTTCTCTATTGCATAACGACAACGTGTAACCCAAACGAAGATTCGTTTCACGCCCCTAACCCTAATTCTACTGTAAACCCGACATATACATTTTTAGTTTGTTTTCTATGCTTAGTTTGGATTTTCGACTTGCTAGCAAGCACATTTGTCTCCTTGCCATCTGTATTTTGTCTATTGTTCCTTTAATATGCTGTTTCCGTGTGAGTGGTGTATCTAAGTGGAGTCCTAGGTATTTGACTTGCCTTGTTTGTATTATGTGTGTGTCGTTTAGTACAATGTTTGGTGGTTTCTGTTTTCGCAGTGTGAATGTAATGTGTTTGCATTTATCGGGGTTTGCTTCAATTTGTTTTGCTTGAAGCCACTTTTCTATTTTTGTGATATGTTCTTATAGTAATGTAACTGTTGTTGCAGGGTTAGTGTGCCTAACTAGTACAGCTGTGTCATCCGCGAATGTCAGTATTTTGCTATTGTTACTTGTTGGTATATTGGCCGTGTATAATGTGTATAAAATTGGTCCTAGGAAGCTTCCTTGCGGAACTCCTGCCTTGATTTCTTTAACTTCAGAGTATGTGTCTTTGATTTTTACTATGAAGGTTACTTTTTTTTTGTGGCTTTCCATGGGGAGCAGTTGTAGTTCTCGTGAGCAGATAGTGACTCGATGAACTTTGTGAACTCGTTGTTGTTGTGCTCTTTTATTTTGTTTTTTATTTCTTTTGCGAGTTTGTTTAGCTGTTTTTTGTTTTCTTTCGTTCTGTGTTTTTGCCATTTTGCTTTTGCTTTTCTTTTTTCTCTAATTTTTTCGAGGATGTCTAGTGGTACTGTTTTTGTTTGTCTGTTGGTTGTTTCAGGTATAGTGGTTGCCCTTGCGGCTTCTTGGATAGTTTCTGTGAATGTTGTTATTGCTTGATCGATGTGTTCAGGTGTTTTCAGTGGAATGTAGCAGTTGATTTTGCTCTCTATTATTTCTTTGAATATTTGCCATTTGGTGGTTCTATTGCGTAGCTTCTCTGTGTTGCTGTAAAGTATTGTTTTGTTTCTGTATGTAATTATTAACGGCGTATGGTCGGAGGTAAGCTCGAGGCTGGGTGCTATGTTTAGTTTATTTGCGTTTAGCCCCTTTGTAACTGCAAAGTCTAGCAGGTCAGGTATTTTGCTCGGGTCTGTCGGCCAGTATGTCGGTCTTCCTGTGGATAATATATTGAGCTTATTATTTCTAATGTATTTTTCCAAGGTTATGCCTCGAGGTGTGGTGATTCTTGATCCCCATAATGTATGCTTTGAGTTATAGTCTCCAGCTGCAATATACTTGTCACCTGAGTGTCGAAAGTACTCTTCCCACGTTTGCGATGTTATTTTGTGTCGCGGCGGTACGTATACTGCTGACAACTGCAGTTGGTTGCTGTTAGTCTGTACGGTAACGGTGGTTGCTTGTATATGTTCCTTACTAACGTGGCTGTGTAAGTGATGTTTAATGTCGTTTTTTATTACTACTGCGGTCCCTCCGTGTGCTTTTCCTGAAGGATGTTTGGTGTCATATATGGTGTAGTGCGGTGTATTTTTCCCGTGTGTGGGCAGTTCACTGTTAGGTGCTTCCCTGCGCATTTGACGCACGCCGGGTTTCTGTTGCAGTAGTTTTTTGTGTGTCCGTATTGTTGACACCGCATGCATTGTAGTATGTCTCTTTTATGTCTGGGTGGTTCAACTGTGATTATTGTGTTTGAGATTTTTTTAATTTCAAATATTTCGTTGTTGTTGCTTTTCGGTTCTAGCTCTATTAGGAATAACGGTAGTGGTTGCTTAGTGTCAAATCTGGTTATATTGTTGATCGTTCTTACCTGGTGCCCGATCTTGGCCAATTCCTCGCATATTTTGTTTGTATTTGATTTTGGGTGTAGACCTCTGATTACTGCTTTGTAGCTCTTGTCGGATTTGGGTTGGTAAGTGTGATACCCAGCGTTTTTTTCCTTTAGCGCTTTAGTTACTTTTCTGTAGGTTTCTGGGGTATTAGTTTGTACTTTTACCTGGTCCAGTTTGAGCTGTTTGATAGTGTAGTTTTCTTTTCCTACTGTGCTGTTTAGCAGATCAATGAGGGGGTCTATTATTTTAGCGTCTATGTAGATTGGTGGTGGCTTGGGAGTGTGTGTTCTTGGTTTTTCTGTAGGGTCTGTGTCCATCTCTTCTGTCAGTGAGCTGAAGGAGTTTTGTGTAGGAATTTCTTGTAGCCATTGTTGTCTTTCTGTTTCTGTGGTCCTCCTATCATTTGTGTTTGTATTTGTTTTTCTTTTTTTGCTGGGAGTTACAGTCTTCCCGCTTTCGTTATGTTGTGGTAGATCCTTGTTGGTATTGCTCTTTACTTCGTCTTTTTGTATTATTTCCGTCTCTATTTCTTTTGCATTTGAGCAGTCCTGCATTTCACTTGTTGGTTCATTTGGGCTCTGTTGGTCTACTGCCTTGTTTATAGCGTATGTTTCTCTTTTGTTTATTATTCTTATTGTTGGTATCTTTTGAGTGTTTTCCATCCTCGATTGGTTCTGTTGCTCGTCCCTTCTTTCACTCTTGTCGCACTCGCGGAGGCACTAGTTCTCACGTCCGCATAGCTCGACTGCTCGGGCAGAACTGCATCTAGTAAATAGATGCAGCTAGTTTAGTTAACAAGTCTGTACCTCGCGGAAGCTACAATCAGACCCGGGCCCCGCCCCCCAGATCCATCTCAGTTGAGATACGCCCAACCAGCGCGCTTGGTTCCTGACCTTGCTACCTGAAGCAGTTCCGGCCTACGGGGGCCTTCCCTCGTCTAAGGTAGAACGGAGCCGTTGAGACGCTGCTCGCCCACCAACGGCCGTTAGGGAAGCCGAGGCAACCACTTATCGGCCGTCTGACCATCATTTGGCCCTCAACCACTACCCTCACGAGTCCAACCGAAATTGGCCGAGCGGAGGGATCGCCACTCCCTCCGGGCTTAACTCGACCCCCATGGTTCCAACTTTAGTCATTGGTGGGACTATCGGTATGGATAAACGGCCACGTCACTGTCAGCCGGAGTTTCTACTTACCGTTACTCGACAGTTCCAGATAAAACTCACGTAAGCGAAGACCCAAGGCACCCGGCCTTCATTCGACAATCCATTCGACCGTTTCTCGATCGTTCATCTGAATCTGTTACATTTAGTTAGCTTCTCGTAATGATACTCTAATATAGACTGACCTGGTTTTCGCCGATAGTTGAGCGCATTTTTTGTCTGCAACATGACGCTGTCTTGTGATAGAAATTTTTCTTGGAGTATCTTTTTCCAATTTTTTTATGAGTGCTCCTCTCGTAGTAATCTGTCCCTCCACGTCCTGGCCCCTAAGCCTCCACAACGCATGATGTTTCATAGCGATTTCGTTCTATAAGTACAACTCTCCGTATTCCTCCATCTTGTCCGCCCATTGTCCGATCGTTAAATCGTATTCGATCGGATTAAAGTACGGCAACATCTGCAATTCATCGCGAAAGAGACGCTCCACTGTTCCATGACCATCGCCTCTTCCACATCAGAATGCGTTAATCGACTCATTACAATTTGATAACTTTTCCCCTTTGCCGATATCACCACTAGCAACATGTACCTTTTTGCGGAAAAAGCTACCTTTCAAATCGTCATTCATGTTAAATCCGTCAAAACTTCGATCACTATCACCTCGAGAGTCGGTTACAGCTCGACTCTCGTGTATTGACGTCGTTCCTTATTAACGGCCACATGTCTGCAAATTGTAAATTCTTAGTCTCGATCATTATTCGATACACACTGTAACCATACTGCGGTTGTATCCCACTTCTAAGAAAACGTAGTGTCTGTTTAACGCTGAATCTATTATTAATGAAAGTATATAATGGAAATAATATAAATTGTAAAAGAGTAACGATTGCTCTTAATACACGTCTTATCCACATGGGCGCAATTTCTCTACTCTCTACGAATATTACATCATCGGCAAGCCTCGCGGGTAGATGTCACTAACTATACCATGCATGTAACTACATAGAACATGATTATAAGAACATTCGAAGAAAATTGCATACTGGAGACATTATTTTTATTTTGTGTTAATTATATGTTGTTAGAGCAATTTAATGTAAGAAATATACGTACAATAATAAAATATAAAATATAATGAAAATAAGAAAAAACCGAATGTTGAAATAAGAATAATTATGTTTTAACATTTATGTTTAAAAATTAAAATTAATTTAAGCTCCAGCGAAACATTAGTAATGGCAATGTGTATACTTATTAACTTAAATTCTTTTATAAATATGAAATTTACTAAAAAAATAAGAATGTAACAAATACTCAATATTATTGTAAATTCACAATAAGAAATATGATTCCTACTTTTTATTTCTTCTTTCCAGGAAAATAAGTTTATATCCGTTTCCATTAGAAGATGAAGGGCAAGTGCTTACATTTTTAATATAAATAGTGCATAATGATGTTTGTGGCAAATCGATATACAGAAGACTGTTTCTCTCTGTATTTTTTTCTTTTTATTCAGCCGGTAATCGCTGATATTACTACATATTACGCAGGCATTAGTTTCTTTGTAATATGCTGCAGGTAATTACGTTCGATCGATAAACATTTCTGAAGATTGTTTTAGTACTTATAAGTTTTGCTTTTACTTCCAACAAAATGTTTCTCAGTATGCAGTGATCGCTTGACTGTGATTTATTGCAACATCTAGGAAGATATTTTCATATATATAGATACATAAAAGGTACCGTCTTTCGAATGCTAAAAGCTTTCAAAGATAGTTATAGCTTTTTGCACACACACACACACGCGCGCGCGCATGTACGAAAAGTTATCTGTTATGTAATTTTTCAAATATTATTCAAATTGAATTTATTATTTTAATACATAAGATATTGTGTAAAACGTAGTAATTTAGTGCTGCATTCTTGGAACATCTTCAATTCGCTTTTTTCAAATACGAAATTTTATATAAACAAAATTTTATCTTATTTTTTATGGAGAACCACATTCTGCTCTAGCATACACTACCAGTTATAGGAACATATAAGATTTTTCTTTTTTATTTAATTTGTACTTTACAATTTGTCAGCTGGACATTTGGTAAATTTTTCTAACTTTATTGCTAAATAACATGTGGATGGCTACTCCCAGCGGGATACCATCTTCGAGTTTGTTTATTTTACTTCTTTAGTGATGTCAGTGGGATGTTTTCTTTTTGTCTTCCTTTTATATTGGTTTTACCTGTTTCAGTAGCCAGGTGGTTAGGATGTGTTACTATTCTTTCCTCACATTTTTTTTGCGTATCTGATATTAAATAGGTTTTGGAGTTTGATATTTATTGATTCACACAGATTCAGTTTTTACGTTCTGTATTTCACCACCATGTACAGCCATATGAACACACCGGATACATTCAGATAATTAACACGTTGCCGACGCCAAAGACAAAGGAGCATCGTTAGAAGTCGTACCAACTTAGCATGTAGGAACTAGTGATCATACCAACCTAATATTTCCTCAAGACTCCCCTTTGATCATAGTTTCTACAAGTCCCATAGCTTCGGTAAAATATTGAGTCTTAATCCTATTTAAACCTTTGGTAAGAATATCAGCAACATTTTCAAAACTTGGCACATAAACATAATCTAGTATACCTTTTGACATGCAATTCTTGACGTAGAAATAATGGACTTGAACGTGCTTAAAACTCTCAGCGACTACCTCATCTTTGGAGCATGACATAGCTCCAATATTATCGCAGAACATTTTTCATGGGCGAGGGCAATATGACAATTGACCCAACTCCCTTAACAGTAAGGATATCCACACAGTCTCCTTTGCTGCCTCTTGCATCGCTACAAATTCTGCTTCACACGTCTACTGAGACATAATTTGCTGTTTCTTTGACAACCAAGATATTGTACCACCAGCAGGTATGAAGACATACTCACTCCTAGATTTTCTATCTACTGAACAGCCCGCAAAGTCCGAGTCGCAAAACACCTTCAGAGGTTGCCCTGTCTTTTGGTATACTGGCTTCAAGTCTTTGGTTTTTAACAGGTACCTAAAAATCCGCTTCACAGCTTTCTAATCAGACACAGTCGAATTTGCACATCTTTGGCTTAGTTTACCTGTTGCACATGCGACATCAGGACGGCTTACAATAGCGGCATACATTATATGCCCAACAGCCTGTTCATACAACTTATTATCAAACGGCTCATCGCATTCAATGTCAAAACCAGCATCACACTCTCTAGCTAATGGTGTTGATACTCCAGTCTCATGAGTAATGTCAAACAGATCCAAAATTTGAGTTATCTGCACAGATTGATCAAACACAACAGTAGTGTTGTTTGGCTTACTCAAATGGACGGACAAGAATTGAGTATGAGTACCTAGCATTCTAACATTTAGTTTTCTTTAATACTAGACTTCAATACATAAATCGCAGTCTTCGTTCCAAATGCAAGAATCTTCAAACCGCTACATCAGATCTTTGGACGCAGTCACATACACATATAGGTCACTCATACGTGGGTTCAGGTTCATACCCTTCAAAATATTATTAATGTGTCTGAACCACATTCTTCCGGCTTGCTTCAATCCATACAGGCTCTTCTTCAGTTTGCACACATATTGAGTCCTGTTCTTCCTAGAACTTCAAAGAATTCAGGTTGCTCCATCTATATGTTCTCATCCAAAGGACTGTTGACGTATGCACACTCTAAATCAATATGTTCATAACTCCACTCATACTCAGCGCACAGTGCAAGCAAAATTCTCAAAGTTCTGCGTTTTACAATAAGGCTGAAGGTTACAATTAGGCTACGCGCAAGTAGTCAACCGGTCGTCACCCTTAGACAATCAAGAAACTTCCCATAAAAGGGATCGCACTCATCACATGGATTTTTAATGCTATTCTTCACCTTGAACACTATCCTAAGGCCTGGAAAATCACACTGATTATCCTCATCCATAAATCCGGTAAACCGATATATGAAACCAGCTCCTATCTCCCAATCAGTCTTTTACCTACCCTGTCTAAACTATTCGAGAAGATGCTCACGAATCGACTCCTTCCACTCCTAAAGGACTTGAAAACACTCCCAGATCACCAATTCGGCTTCCGAAAACAGCATTCAACAGTAGAGCAAATCTATCGCATAACCCATACGATCAGCCAAACCCTCGAAAAGAAAAAATATTGCTCAGCGGTTTTCCTAGACATCCAACAGGCATTCGAGAAAGTATGGCATGAAGGGCTACTTTACAAGCTTAAAAAGATCTTACTTGACTCCTACTACTCCATCCTAAAATCCTACCTAACCAATAGACAATTCGTGGTTAAATGCCTAGACGCCACTTCCGCAACATTCCCAATAGAATCGGGCATACCCCAAGGTAGTGTCCTCGGACCCCTACTGTACTCCATCTACACTGCCGACTAACCTATATCAAACGAGATAACAATATCAACATTTGCTGACGACACAGCGCTATTAGCTACCCAGGCGGACCCGGTAATAGCCTCATCCATTCTCCAGCGAAGTCTCGACTCCATGGAAAAGTGGTTTCATAAATGGGGCTTCAAAATCAACGAAAAAAATCCACACATGTAACCTTCACGCTCCGAAAGCAAACCAGCCCCCAGATCACCATCAACAATGCAACAGTTCCTAGCAGAGACTCAGTCAGATACCTGGGCATGACCCTGGACAAGAGACTAACGTGGAAAAAACACATCTCAGATAAAACGAAGCAACTAAAGGACAGACTAAAAAAATTCTATTGGCTCACGGGCCGACGCTCCAAACCAAACATACAGAATAAAATTACTCTCTACAAGACCGTAATAAAACCTGTCTGGACCTACGGAATCCAACTATGGGGAACAGCAAGTAACTCCAACATTGAAATACTTCAACGCTTCCAATCGAAAACGCTAAGATCCTTAATAGACGCACCTTGGTACGTTACCAACGAAACAATTCATCGCAACCTCAAGATACCCACAGTCAAAGAGGAAATAGCAAAATATAGCGACAGATATAGCAAAAGAGTCAACAAACACCGAAACCCCCTAATCACTGGACTTCTTGATACGACGGATCAGATTCGCAGGCTGAAGAGGCACTACCCGCTAGACCGAAACGCTAGATTCAATTAGTTATCTAAATTAAGTAATATTTACTTATTTATAATACTTACTTATAAATTATACTTATCTATAATAAGTATTAACTTATTATAAATAATCAGGCATGTCACTGCGCCACGCCAGAAAAATTACTGAAAATTCTCAACGCGAGAATTGATTGTAATTTTAACAAATAAATAAAAAAAAAACCTTATTTCTCTGTTTTAATACTCCTTCGCTCTGTTCTTTCCACCCGCTGTCAAATATTTCCTCCATACTCGTAACTACTTCTTCCCTGTCCACGATATGATTTCTCTCCAAATTCAATAATTATTACATATTTTTCGCAACTTTCACTTGTTTGTATTTTTCCGTGAAATATTATATTATGTTAAGGAGCATCAGTGATCCGTACAGTTGGATAAATTATTTCATTTAATTTGTTACGCTTTTTCCATTGAAACATTACATAAAACGTTTAAGTTCTTCCTCTTTTTATGTATTTCTACGGATTATAAGATACGTATTAATGTAAAGTAAAAAATTATAAAATTTTAATATTTTGTAGTTGAATATTGCTACTTATCAGATTTTAGCTGAAATTAATGTATCCAGTCCGGCTCTATAATTATTTCAAGACTATAGACCGACACATGAATTATATATGAGACACTTCCTACGGACTAAGAATTTACATATGCATTTATTACTAGTGCTACTTTATTAAATTTTTTCTTATGTATATAATAAACGATCAGTATCATACATATCGTGATGGAAAATGTACGGGATTGAAAGTATTATTAATAGGAACGAAATTATCATTAAATAGAAAGTATATGTGTCATTGACAAAGAAATACCCTCTACTATGTTTGATGAATATAAATTACATGGCGTTTGATTTATGAATGAATCCTTCCGGCGGTCATGCGATGATTTTTATATCGGTTATCGGTACGGTTTTTGTAACGTTGAGGAATTTTATTTAATACAACGCTCTGAAATGAGATTAAAAATGTGCCGCAAGTAATGTTTCTATAGTTACTATAGCTTACTATAGATAACAGTAAATACGCAGTGTATAATCTATTATAGCTTTATCGACTAGTTGTGTGAGTCAATAAAGAATAGATACAATCTGCATTCAAAAAGAGAGAAATTTAAATATTAAATATATTTCATAAGCTACCGTTGAAACGTTTATTAATTCACATAACTAAGTGTCAGAAAATATGGAATTTCGAAGGAAGCATGTATTTCCATGCAAAACCCTAATTACTTGCAAGGGATAATACCATCCGGTGACTTTTTACACCCGTCAGAATTATCCCTTGGTCGAAACGGCCACTCGCTACGTCAATACAATTAGTTGGACCGTAATAATCATAAGGAACTGTCGTAAAAATAGGCATGTCGATTTACCGTTAAGGCCGTCAAGTGATATAAAACTTTTGGAGTTAAGAGGTTCCTTATGGTTAAGCTCCATCAGGTAAAAAGTGGGGAAACGTGGGTTTTCCCATTTTTCCCCGGTATTGACACCCGCGAACGACCAGTGGCGGGGCGATCAACAGAAACAAGAGTTTTAAGGGGTGATTCTTGGCACGAAAATAGGACGAAAATAAAGAAAAAAATATTTGCGTTTTCGGCTTTGTTTTTTAGTTATTAGAAATTAAAAATTGGCCAAAATATCCGTGCATACGAATAAATCTCCTTACATGAACGAAAGGAAGTCAGCCTAAGCAGCGGGGTGCACAGTGATTCTCAGTCCGAACGACAGCCTACCTCTTACAAGTCGCAGAGAAGAAGACGTAGAGAAGTATTCAGAGACGTAAACAATCCCGCGCGACGTTTTGCAAAAGAAATGGCAGACTAAAATTAAACCTGCTTACTCATGGAAGTCCATAAGAACATATCGAAAACCGTCCTATGATATTTCCGAGTAGGGAGGATTAATGTTTCCTCTAGTCCTTTGCTTCCGCGAGTGTTCACAGCAAAATCACACACAACATAGAAAAGAAGCACAACTATCGCATTTATTATTATTTTGAAGCAAATATTTTGACTATGTTCGTGGAATAATACAAAATATTAATTTCATATTTTGTAGGAACTGTTGAAAATCCGACTATATGTTTTTCGGTAAATATTCATTTTTCATCACAAATTATCAAATTAATATCTTATATTATTCCACGAATTTTCTTTCGATTTTGTCTGGTTGTCGTCAAATCGCCTACTTTGTATCTTCGCGAGGCAATCCGCCCCTTATCGAACTGTCGTCTTTGGAACTGTACGCATCCGCTTCTTGTCTACTTAATGTTTCATGGAGCTTGAAAGCAAATTTGTCGTATTACTGGGCGTGCAAATAACCCTATGACCTTATCATTAAGAACGATGTTGCACGGAGTCCAACTCTTTATTCTATGCTGAGAATTATTTATCGTTCATTGCAGTTGACACAATTTCTTGTTCAAATATTCCCCTGTAATCAAATCAGTTATCGCTGATAGAAAGTTAAAAAATACGCTCTACTTGACCATTCGCTCGTAGTACGCTTGTCGCTATCTTAATATATTGAGTCTTCGCATATTTACGGAATTCTTCAAAAATATACGCCGAAATGCTGCACTTCTGTCCGTAATTATACGACCAGATTTGCCATAGTGAGATATGAACTCGTTCACGATTCGCAAAATGGACTGTACTCCCGCGTCCATGACTGCTTTCAAGACTACGTGTTTGCTATAACCACAAATAATTGTTGTTACATGTCGGTTTCGTAACTCTGCAATGATTCCGAATGGTCTACATGTACCGTGTGGAATGGTGTGTTATTCTTCTTAAGCGGATTCAAACAGCCAAGATACAGACAACAAGAATGCTTAATTCCCGACACTTCACATGCAAACAATTTATACATCGATTGATATAATTCATGATACAGGTTCTTATTTCCGGAAAATACTATTCTTTTTTCGCTTTATCAAGAGTTTTGTCTATTTCAACATTCCTTAATGCTTGATAAGCCTTTGATATAATACGACTTGATAACGTAGATCCTCAGGCATGTATAATCGCCAAGTCCGTTAGCTATCCTAAAGACCATGCGCGTTATACATAATGAATTTCGTGTGCGCATTTCGATCGCCCATTTCGAGTCTGTTTCGCCACGCTAAAATCGTGGTCGTTGTAACGTCGTCATCCAATGGGTACTATCCTAAACTTTTCTTTCTTGCTCGTGGAGAAATTCTCATGGACACTCCGCTGCTGCTAATAATCGGCAACAGCAGAGTATTGTCGGAATCTTACCGACTCCACGATGACCATTCTACGCGTGCGACAGGAGTGCTCCAGGAACCTCTTATGAATTAACTTCAGTTGCACCCCCTTCCGCGTCCTCTGATTCGAGCCAGTCCTATCAATTCCATGACTGTGGAATTTGGTGCCAGGGGGTCCATTGCCCTTAGCGACATCCCCCCTTCTAATCGCAGTCCTTTGGGACGGCGATGAAGCGGCTCTAGGCCGCCTGACTGCCATCCCCCTCCATCGCGTTATCCTATAAGGGTGAGAGTTTCTTTTTCTCTCCCTTTCTGCCCGTTCTGTTGCGAGCATAACTCGCTCGCAGAAGAGGCGGGCAGCCTCGTATTCCTGTGGCCTGCTCAGCATCGCTTCTACGATCGCCGAGGGGGTCAATCTCTCGCCTATGACGTGACGCAGGGTGTAAAGGGACAGCTCCCACGCCGGACAAAACTCCAGCGTGTGCTGCGCCGTGTCCCAGCCCTCCACGCAGTGGTGACAGATGTCCGTCGTTTCTCGTCCGATTTTCATCAGGTACTCGCCGAACACGCCGTCTCCCGTGAGCACCTGGATCATCCTGTAGGTGAGCGGGAGACCGCGGTGGCTTCTTCATGTTTCCCAATTTGGGAGGACCGTTTCCGCGCCTCGATGTTCGCTTCCCTCGTTGATCAGCTGGGATCGCCACTGGTCCCACGCGTCCTCCTTGGCGGTTCCTAGGCGTTTGTTTCCCAGGATCCCATACTCTCATGTGGGTGTATCTCCTCTTGAGCACCAGTGCCCGAAGCTTTACGGAGCAAGACCAGCCTCGTCGTTCGCCATGCCCCGGGGGTAGACTCCCTCTCTCAGACATATCGTGTAAAGGAGCCGAAGTTTGGGAGCTATGACCCCCATCACTTCCCCCAGATTCGGTCCGGGATTCCGTCCGGGGCCCGCGACACGTTGCGGGGGGCCATTCTTCTGGTCGCTTCCCACCGCTCATCCTCCGTGACTTCCCAGTCGTCTGTCCATTCCACTGTCCAGGTTGTTTCCCACGACTATTCTGCCGCACTTTCCTCTTCCGAGGGGAAGAGCGTTCCGATGATCTGCAGCAGCAGCGCAGGTTCCATCTCCATCGATGCCAGGGGGCTCTTCGCGCGAAGTTTTCGCGTCACCTTCCTGTATGGCCTTCCCCATGGGTCAGACTCGACTGGATTCTGGTGGGGGGATATATGGGAGGCAGACGTAGAGGGGACGGAGCTGCGAGCGTAATCGAAATCTCCGGAAAACTGGAGAGCTTAGGCAAGGGAGGTAACCAGAATGGAGGACTAGTGCCTGTGAACGCAAAGCGGGTGTAGATACAAGAAATCTGGCTTGGACAAGGCGTTAAAGCAAAACCAACCAAGTGTGAGATTAGGACGGTGGAGTAGCCATATTAGGACGCGTGACAACAGCGCCGCTACACGGGCTACCCGAGGAACTACCCAGACGCAGCCATATTGGCACGTGCGCCGAAGCGCGTCGCGTGGGCCACTCGAAAGTGACAGCGGCTGGCAGAGTGACAAGTGCTGACTGAGCGACATTTCCAGCCCAACGGGGAAACAGACGCAACCATGGCGAAAGAGAAGGAGGTAGAGGAAAACGCTAGGGGACGGAGGGAAACGGAACTGGCTGCGGAACCGCCACACGTCAGCACCAGGAGCATGACGAAGGCGATGCCGTCAAAGGAGGGACCCTCCCGCTTCACGCTGGACAAGGAGGGAATATGGACGGAAGAAACAACAGAGGAGGAGGAAACCCCCGCCAGAGAAGCACCCCGTGCGAAGAGAAAGAAGGCCAATGAATCCCCCGAACTCCCCGCGGACCCGGCTGAAGAAATGAGAACAGCCATAACGGCGGACATAGGAGCCGAACTGATCCGCCGCGCCGCCGAGGTGGCCAAGGCTGCCGAGGCACCCCGCAGCCACAAGGGCACGCAGGGGAAAACCCTGAAGGAGGCGGCGAGAACCATCACCGCGGGCGTGACAGAAATAGTGAGGAGAATGGACCCTGTCACCGACGCACTCACTATAGCGCAAGGACGCATAACAACACTGGAGGCTGCGGTAGAGGCACTCCAAAAAGAGCTGGCCTCGCGCCCCACCGCGGATGAGAGCAGCTACAGGGCACGTCTCGCTGCAGTCGAATACCATGTAGAGGAGATGAGACCCTCGCTGCACCGACTGGAGGAACGACTGCAGAGAATAGAAAAAGGAGAAGGAAAGGAGGTCGCTCCTGCCGCAAACACGAGAGGGATGGAGCCTGGAGCCCCAAACGCCCCAGCGCCCAAGGGAGGCCGAAGAACTGTCACGGAATGGCAGACCATCGAAAGAAAAAGAAGCGGAAAGAAGAAGGAGGCAGGGAAGAAGCAGCCGACGAAGCTGATCCCCGAGACAGGGGCGGAGAGCCAGAGGAAAACTCCGGAGAGTGGATTGGAGAACGCACGAAGAGGGGGAGGCAGGGGGCCCCTCCCGCGCGCACCGCGAACGTCAGTGGTAACAATTACCCTGACGGACAAATCGAGCCAATCGTACGCGGAGGTGCTGGCTGCGGCCAAGGAAAGTGTCTCTCTGACCGAGCTCGGCATCAATACGATGAGGATGCGGAAGACCATCACCGGAGGCGTCATCTTAGAGGTCCCTGAGGACCAGGGAAGGGAGAAGGCCGCAGCGCTCGCAGCACAGCTGACGCGGGCTCTGGACCCGAACGAGGTCCGCGTGGCAACACCCTTCCAAGCCGCGGAGGCAAGGGTGTCCCTGATAGACATAGCGGCCACCAAGGCGGAAATCCAGAACACCCTGGCGAAGGAGAGCGGCTGCAAGCCGGAGGACCTCCGGCTGGGAGAAATCCGCCCCGCCCGGAACGGACTTGGCACCGTGTGGATACGAGGCCCTGCCAGTGCAGTGAGGAAACTGGCCCAGGCTGGAAAGGTCGCCATAGGCTGGTCGACGGCGAAGGTCGAAGCCATCGAACGGAGACCGTTGCAGTGTTACAGGTGCCTTGGGACAGGACACACGGGGAAGATCTGCACCGCCAAGGAGGACAAGGGGCATCTGTGCTTCAGATGCGGCGAACCAGGGCACCAGGCGAGAGCATGCATTACTGCGAGCCCGAAATGCCTGCTCTGCGAGGCGCTTGGAGCACCGTCGGTGCACAGGATGGGGGGACCGGCCTGCGCCCCCCCGAAGAAAGGAACGAAAGGAGCCGCCCGCGGATCCACGGCTGCAAGAGGCAGCGAGAAAGGCTCCCCGTCGCAAAGCGACCCTAAGCCCGCGAACAAGGAGGTGGGCACGGAGGAAGCCACAAGTAACGAAAGAACACCAAAGAACTGAGAATGCGCATCCTCTAGACTAACCTGGGAAGGTCAAGGCGAGCACAAGACCTGCTCCACCGAACCATCCGGGAGAGCACGGCCGCCCTAGCGGTGGTGGCGGAACCATACAGAGTTCTGGATTCCCCGGAGTGGGTCGGAGACACGGACGGAATGGTTGCCGTCACCTGGACGTTCGCCCACGGAGCCCTGCTGGAACGCGGCAACGGGTACGCCGCGGTCGAGTGGGCAGCGATGATGGTGGTGGGGGTGTACGTGTCACCTAACAGCGGACGGGCAGCATTCGAGAAATTCCTAGACGGAGTTGGCGACTGCGTCAGGCGACAACTCCCCCGACAAGTGCTCGTCCTGGGAGACTTCAACGCGCACTCCACGGAATGGCGGAAAGCCAGGATCAACGCGCGCGGCCGCACGCTATCAAACTGGGCCGCGGGACTTCGACTTCTGTTGGTGAACAGGAGCTCGACCAGTACCTGCGTGACGTGCAGAGGGAGCTCCATTGTTGACATAACATGGGCCTCCCACGAGGCATTCAGGCGGATCTCAGGCTGGAGAGTGGCCGAAGGGGTCGAGACGCTGTCGGACGACCTCTACATATTCATGGAGGTGGACGCACCTGGACCTGGAATGCCGACGACAAACGAAGGGCGCGGCCCGCCGAGAAAAAGACGAGCCGAGGCCTAGATGGAAAATAAAGGAAAGGAATGAAGATCTACTCCGGGCGGCTGCTATAGCAACAGCTTGGAACTGGGAGGCCTCGACAACGACGACCGAAGCAGACGTGGAAGAGGAGGCCGAGAACCTCCGCCAAGCCATGACAGCAATCTGCGACGCATCCATGCCACGGGCCACACCGGGCACGGTGCGAAGCAGAGCAGTCTACTGGTGGAACCCCGACATCGCAGAACTGAGGACGAGGCGTGTCCGGGCCCGAAGACAGTACCTAAGGGCCCGCAGCTGGCGACGACGCGACGAAGAAGAAGTCTCCTTGCGCTACCGGGCGTACCGCGCGCTACGGCGCTCGCTACAAAAGGAAATTAAAAAAGCGAAGGACCGTGCCTGGTCCGAACTGGTCGAAACAGTCGAGTCGGACCCATGGGGAAGGCCATACAGGACGGTGACGCAGAAACTACGCGCGAAGGGCCCCCTGGCAACGACAGAAATGGAACCTGCGCTGCTGACGCGGATCACCGGAACGCTCTTTCCCCCACAAGAAAACAGAGCGGCGGAACGGCCACGGCAAACGACACGACCGCTGGAATGGAGGGACGACTGGGAAGTCACGGAGGAAGAGATATGGGAGGCAACCAGAAGAATGACATCCCGCAACGTGGCACCGGGCCCGGACAGAATCCCTGGCCGGATCTGGGGGGAAGTGATGGGGGTCATGGCCCCCAGACTCCGGCACCTCTTCACAAGATGCCTGAGGGAGGGAGTCTACTCCCGGGCGTGGCGGACGGCGAGACTGGTCCTGCTCCATAAAGAGGGCCGACCGACGACCTCGCCGTTGTCACAGACGAAATTCGAGCAACTGTATATAACAAACCGAAATTCCGAACGCCTTATCGCGTGTGACCGTCCGGTCAGCACCCGTTCTCAGCCGCCTGAGTGGCATTCGATCACTCCAGCCGTTCTCCGAATTTTACACTAAGTATAAACAAAACCTTCTCCCACTCCAACGAATGGAAGAATATAAATGCTCCCTTCAAAATCATCCAGTCAGTCTAATAAAAAAATTCTTAACTAATACAAGTATCGAAAGTGTATCATCGCGAACCGAAAAAATTGTATAAATTGAGTAAAAAATAAAAAGAACTTTATCTCCTTTTCGGAAATTAACAAGTTCCTTACTTTTTACCTTAATTTTACGCCACATTTTTGGCGATCCGTGCCAGGATCTATTCACTTCAGTGCAAACGAAATTACGATTTCGGCGTACGCGCATCATTGAAGATCGAAGGATCAACGGACCCAGTGCGAATCTTTGCTACTACGAAGCCCTGCAGCAACTTTCAACGTTCCATTACGATGAAACTAGACGAGAGGACTACGGTCAGCGCAGAGCAAGCCTACGAATAAGATTCGGAATCTAGAGCCAACCAGAGAGGAAACATCCCTGAGACTCCTCAACGGTCATAGCTACTACGGTAAGCTGAAAAATCTGGATTCATTTTCACGATACCGTGTGAGAAAACCCAGTTTCTCAAGCGCTTCGAGTCCAAATAGCAAATAGTAGTTCAGACTCAATAAGCTCAATTAGAATCATGCCCACATCACGAAAAGACAAAGTCGAAACTATTGAAACCGTTTCTACAAACGGAGGTACGGACAATTCGATTCGTGCCATACTCGACGTAATTCAAAAACAAATTGAAATTCTTGCGCAACGTGTAGAAGAGACACAACGTACGGCCGACAGTGAAAATAAGAAGCGTGCAGCGGAAATAGAACTATTAGGCAAAAATATCTCTAAAATAAAAATAGGACGCGACGCTACTACAGAATTAGGCTCCCTTATTACTATGGACGAATCTGTTGCCGCGAGAGACAGAACTTCCCCACCATGCGTTCCAATTCGAACAGAAGAAGACAACCATCCCTCTTACGAAGACCGTCCACCGCAATTCGCCTCTCCGAGCTTACGGACCAAAGACGCGATAGTATGTATTCCGCAATTAAACGGCGAAGACAATATCGGAGTAGAAGAATTCATACGCGAAGTACGCGAATTACGAGCCATGTGTAGCGAACCCACGTTACTATTAAAAATGATCAAAATCGGGAAAATCACGGGTAAAGCCGCAATGGCCATCTGCAATATATCGATATACGAATACGGACACCTGTACGATGCCCTAAGACGAAACGCAGCCACCCAAGACTCTGTTAGAGAACATCAAGACCAGCTACGCGAAACGAGACAGCGTCACGACGAAAGTGTGCAAAGTTATATCATCAGGTTCCGCAGAGCACTCAATAAGTTACAATACAGTATAACGAACGAATACCGTGACGAAATTACTAGACCAGCTATGAACGACAGGATTTTAAAAGACTCCGTGATCGATTTTATCCGAGGCCTGAAAGGCGAAATAGGACAATTACTACTCGCCAATCCACCATACAATATCCTTGAAGCCGAAAAGAAAGCCACCGACATCGAGCGATTCTTCAGGGAAGATCGAAATCGACGACTAAAACCAATAGAACGATTACGACTTCCTGAGCAGCAACGACTAACAACCAATAATCCTAATCCGATCACTAAAAAACCAACTCCAACACCCAATCCAATGCCAAGAAGCTTCCGACAAATCGAACAAATACCACTTGCCCAAAGGACACAATTAAAATGCTTCAAATGCAACCAAATCGGACATGTCTCCAGTCAATGTAAAAATTTTCGAACACCCAGCCAATTTCCGAGACCACCAGCAGTCCACAATCTCGAGACACACAAGGAAGAAATAGAGGAACCAATAGACCAGACCTACGAATTAACGCCACAACAGGAAGACTACCCACAGTACTTTTACGATCCGACGGACAGCGACATAAATTCCTCATTGACAGCGGAGCAGGAATTAATATACTCAAGCGAAGATGCGTATTACGACCAAGAATAACAAAAGAACGGAAATTCTCGATGGGACACTCTAAATTTAAAACCAACGAACACGCTTTGATAAAACTATTTGGCAAAACTCTAGAATTTTTTGTGGTAGAAGACAACTTTCCAATTATAGAAGACGGCATACTCGGTTTGCCAGCCCTATCTAAATTCAAATTTGAACTCTCGAATCAACAATTAAAACTTGACAATAATATACTTTTATTGCAACAGGAAAACGACGTACCTCCAAAACAAGCAGTGTCAAAAACAGTCTACCTGGAAGGAAAACCGACAACGATATGCTTTATCAATGGTGGTGAGTGCCCAGCCAAAATGACTAATTTTATCGAAAATTCAAATACGTATGATCAAGTCTCCACGTTTAAAGATTTAGTTAGACTTTCGCATATAGAGAAAACCCTGCGTGAACCAATCGAAAAGATATTGCTGTTCTACCTCGACGTATTCAATCTAGAGACCGACTTATTACCATGCACTAATCTTGCTAAACACACAATAACGTTAAAAGAAAATAAAATCATTAACACAAAATCTTACCGACCGCCTGAATGCCATAAAGACGAAATCAAACGACAAATGGACGAAATGCTACAAAAGAACATTATAGAACCATCTGATTCTCCTTACAATTCACCAGTCTGGGTAGTACCAAAAAAGGCAGACGCCTCAGGGAAACAGAAATGGCGAATTGTAATAGACTTCAGAAAAATAAACGAACTAACTGACCAGGACGCATATCCATTACCTGACATAGACGACATACTATCCCAACTAGGCAACGCAAAATTCTTCTCAGCCCTCGATTTATCCTCCGGATTCCACCAAATCCCAATGGACATAGACTCTAAAAAGTACACAGCATTCTCCACACCACAAGGACACTATCATTACAATAGGATGCCATTCGGTTTAAAGAATGCACCTGCAACATTTCAACGCATGATGGATACCGCGCTAAGAGGACTCATAAATAAACGTTGCTTCGTATATTTAGACGACATTATAATATTCGGACAGTCGATTGAAGAGCACAATAGCAACCTCGCGATAGTATTGCAACGCCTACGCGAACTCGGACTCAAAATACAGCCGGACAAATGCGAATTTCTCAAACCAGAATTAGAATATCATGGACATATAGTAACCGCCGAAGGTGTAAAGCCAAATCCCAAAAAATTAGAAGCCGTTAGCAATTTCAAACAGCCACGTAATCCCACAGACATCAAATCGTTCTTAGGACTAGCAGGTTATTACCGTAAGTTCATCAGAAACTTTTCTAAGATCGCGAAACCATTGACCGAACTTACAAAAAAGGAGACACCATTTCATTGGACAGATAAAACCCAGGAAGCATTCCAGACATTAAAAGACAAACTCTGTTCATCACCCGTACTAAAATTCCCAGACTTTGCGAAACCATTCACATTAACGACTGACGCCAGTAACGAAGGTATAGGTGCAATCTTATCACAGGACGGACATCCATGTTGTTATATCTCGCGAACTCTAAACCCACCGGAACGAAATTATTCCACTACAGAAAAAGAACTTTTAGCAATAGTATGGGCCGTGAAACGCCTCCGACAATATCTGTTAGGACGGAAACTCCTCATCCGAACCGATCACCAAGCACTAAAATGGTTAGAGAATTGCAAAGACCCCTCATCACGCTTGATGAGATGGCGATTAAAACTAGAAGAATAGGAACACGACATAGAATACACGAAAGGAAAAGATAATACTGCAGCCGACGCACTATCTAGAATACATGTTCTGACCAGACGACGCGAAAATTTGAACATAGAACTCGATAAAAAATATCACGATTGGGAAAAATCTACCGACGCGTTACCCAAAATTCTCAAAATGACTCCGAACCGTAAATCTTTCTATCAATTATCCAAAACAGAGCTAGGAAATTACGACAGAATCGAATGGTTAACTATCCGGCCGATATGCCTACTGGACGAGGTCGGCAAACTACTCGGGAGGGTAGTCGCCGCCCGCTTGGAACGACACATAGCGGGCCAAGTGCCAGGTTTGCACGAAAGCCACGGCTTCCGGAAGGGGCGCTTGACGATTAACGCGGTCAGACGCGTACGAGCGATTGCGGAGGACATGGTCTCCCGGAAAGGCGTGGCGCTGGCGGTTTCCCTGGACATCGTCAACGCGTTCAACACCATGCCATGGGACAGGATAGTGACGGCCCTGGAGCACTTCTAGGTTCCCAGCTACCTCGTGCGACCCGTGCCGTGAACGAACTGGGCCTGAGAGTCTCCCCTGCGAAGTCGGAGGCCACCTGGTTCTTTGACAGGAAAAGGCGAGGGACACCACCGCCCGGCCTATGCATAAACATGGCGGGTGAAACCGTCCGGGTGGGATCACAGATGAAGTATCTGGGACTCACCATCGACAGCCAGTGGACGTTCGAGCCGCACTTCAACTCACTGATCCCGAAGGTGTCAGCGGCTGCCAATGCCCTGTGCGGCCTACTACCGAACATCGGCGGGGACGGAGACGCGGTGCGCCGACTTTACGAGGGCGTCGTTCGGTCACGAGTGATGTACGGGGCCCCAGTATGGGTCGACGACCTGATGGCAAGCCGTCGCAGCATTCTGCTCCTGAGAAGTCTGCACAGAGTGACCGCCATCAGAATCATTAAGGGATACCGGACGGTGTTTCACGCGCCGGCGTCCACCCTAGCCGCGCCCCCCCCCCCGTGGGAGCTGCGGGCGCTGGCGCTCAAAAAGAGATACACCCACTGGAGAGAATGGCACCCGGGAGAAGACCCTACCGAGCAGGCGGCTCCAAACGACACAGGAACAGCCGAGGAGGATACATGGAACCTGTGGCGATCCCAACTGATCAACGGGAGAAGCGACCATCGAGGCGCGGAAGCGGTCCTACCAAACTGGGAGGCATGGAGGAGCCGCCACGGCCTCCCACTCACATTCAGGATGACACAAGTGCTCACCGGACACGGCGTGTTCGGCGAGTTCCTGAAGAAGATCGGACGGGAGACAACGGACATCTATCACCACTGCGGGGAGGGCAGGGACACAGCCCAACACAGCCTGGAGCTCTGCCCGGCGTGGGAGCTGCTCCGCTACACCCTGGGACACGCCATAGGCGAAATACTGACCCCCTTAGCTATCGTGGAAGCGATAATGAGAGGGGCACAGGAATATGAGGCCGTCCGCCTCTTCTGCGAGCGAATTATGCTCGCGAAGGAGCGAGCGGAAAGGGAGAGAAAGAAAAACTCTCACTCCTGCAGGATAAGACGATGGAGAAGGATGGCAGTCAGACGACCCAGAGCCGCCCCGCCACCACCCCAACGGACTACGACCAGAAGAAGTGACAGCGCTAGGGGCAACGACCTCCCCCTAACGCCTACTCAATAGCCGGCTCGAACAAGAGAACGCGAGAAGGGAGTGCAACTGAAGTTAATTCATAAGAGGTTCCTGGAGCACCCCTGTCACACGCATAAGATGGTCATCGTGAAGTTTTAGTCGGTAGGAGTCCGACACTACTCTGCTGTTACGCGATTATTGCAGCAGCGGAGTGTCCATGAGGATTTCTCCACGTACAAAAAAAAAAAAAAAAGAAAGGGTCAGACTCGACTGCTTCAACTACTTCGGACCTGGCACGGTCCTTCGCGTTCCTGATCTCCTTTTGTAGCGAGCGCCGTAGCACGCGGTACGCTTGGTAGCGCACGGAGACTTCTTCTTCGTCGCGTCGTTGCCAGTGTCACGTAAAGTTGGTACTTGGATTGTAGTAAGAAGGCTGAGTCGTAACCCAGCTACTAATTTTCCTTTATAAAACTTTATTATAAATGTTAACACTTACAAAATAATACCGAACCGGAGAAAAGGGGTTGTATGAGTACAGTAGTACTAGAAGAAGAACAAGAACTGCCCGAGCTGGGCGAAGTCTCGGTTTATATACGTTTTGGTTTTAGGATGTTGAGGGGCTAAGTGTAGGTTATGATGTGGAAAAGTGTCCGAAGGTCGGGGGTCCATATCCTATCTCTGATGTGGACTAAGGTGTGTCACAGCCTTGGTGTATGCTATGATGATAAGGTGATGATGTGTCCAAAAGTGTCCGAAGGTCTGCAGTCGATGTCTTATCACTGATGTAGGTTGAGATGTGATTGATGTCACACCAGCATCGGGCCCTCAGGTACCGTCTTCGGGTTCGGACACATCTCGCCCCCAGCTCCGCGATGTCGGGAGTCCACCAACACATGGCTCTGCTTCGCCCGGTGTCCAGCGTGGTTCGCGGCATGGACGTGTCACATATGGCCGTCATGACTCGGCGGAGGTTCTCGGCCTCCTCCTCCACGCTTGTTTCCGTCGGAGTCGTCGAGGCCTCCCAGTTCCAGGCAGCCACTATTGCGGCCGCTCGATGCAGATCGTCGTCCCTTTCCTTGATTTTCCACCTTAGTGGGGTGCTATCCTAAACTGACGATACTATAACATCTACTGCCTGATTTGCTTCGACCGAATTTCTATTCAGCTTGTCTACTACTTCGTTTCTTTCAACGTACTTGTAGTACCTAATTGCATAATTGAATTCCGAGAACCTGATAAATCATCTCTCAATATACAGATTAAAATCTAAATTTAATATCTACATTTAATCTAAATCTAAATTTAAAATCTAAAATTAATTGCTATAATAAATACCACGCTTAAATTTCTTTCTTTTTAACTTTTTCTGCATGAAGGGAACGTTCGAAAAATTAATATTTTATAGTGCAACCTGTATTCGGTGTATGATCAAGTTCTTACAATATGTTTCTTGAGTAATAAATTTTGAATAAAAAGTTGGTAAGTACATATTCTTATGCTAATAAACAGTTGTAATCTTCTAAATATGGATTACTCATAAAATAATTGTTGCATATTATTCGTTTTTAATGAATACAAGATTTGAAAAATTTTTCGATCACGTTAAATGATTTAAAACGTTTTATGTGTCAAGTCTATTACATATTTATATACATATCATCTCATTGTAAAGATAATTTAATGTAGAATATTGTGTACTATTGTACTTCTCTAATTTATAGTATTATATTAGAGATACTATAATATTATTATTATTATTTCAAATGTAACTAACAATCCATTTTTCTAATGTAATCAAGGCGATAATGAAGTAAAATAAATTTTATAATAAGCATTAAAGAAGTGAGCGCGGTCCACATTATATCATGTTTTATTAATCGGAAAGATCTCACCAGTATGTTTAAAAAACATTCACACAAAAACAAGTAAAATTAAAGAAGTTATGACAGTATTATTAATTATTATGCCGTGAAATCTCGTTAAAAAATCACGTCGCGTGTCGCACCGTGTTCGACCTCTCGCAGAGAGACGCGGACGCGGTAGAGCACGCCAACGAGAGTCGTAAATTCTCGTTACGATACGATGACGATGCCACGAATCCGCCGATCTTCTATTTCGATTAAGATAATAGGAGTGGTTGGAATGATTATAACACTGAGTTAAGTGGTTAAATATACACTTTATTCCAACAACCTTTCCTCGAAGCATACAAGGTGAAGAGATGACTAACAATTTGAAATGTATGAAGTTATGTTTTGTTCGCGAAGGCGGTATTTATACTCAACTAACGATGGGTGCTGGTCGCCCACCAACGGTACTTGGCTTGTGGAGATGACCGTTGAACATAGGAGAAACTCGCTTTTCCCATTTTTTACCAGATGGAGCAATAACTCTAAGGAATTTCTCGATTTGAAAAATGTTTTGTAGTAATTAAGGGTCTTGACGGTAAAGTAAAAAATGTTTAATTTCATGGCCGTTCTTTAGGATTATTGCTGTCCGACTAATTATATTTGTACAGTTGGTGGCCGTCTTGTTTGATGGATGGATTCTGGTTTATGTAGAGGGTAACGGGACGTAACATAACTTATGCTTGACTGGCTCCGACCAACATAACAGAGGCATAGGAGTAACGTATACTTAGATATAGGCAGAGTAGACAATGCGAAGAGCACCCCACACTAAGTATCCTACAATCAAATTGTTAACAATAAACCCTTTTCATCCGAAATTTGAAATATAACATTGCTAATAAACAGTAAAATATCGACGTGACTTAATTTCATTGTTCCTCAGATTCTTAATTAAAAGATGATTAGCAAACCTCGGCAGTTGTTACACGCTTTTTTTCATAAAGATATTATTATTCCAACATACACTTTATACATTCCTAAATGCATCTCAAAATACATAGTAAGTTCACAATATTAGAAATAATGAAGCGGGTCAAAGGAAGTATTGCAAAACCTTTTGTTTTAAACCGATAATGATATGAACATCGATTTCTCTTGAATAAAAAGAAATTATAATCTTGATATATGTTCATCTTTGTTGATATGTTATTGGTAGCGGAATTAGTTCCTCTTTTTCAACCATGATTATTACAATAAAGGCTTCTCCATATTATTAGAAGATGATATTTATTGTGCTGAATTATTTACTGACAATAAGATGCGCAAAGAGGTGAAGATGGAGAAAGCATTGGACAGGTACTGAAATAATACGAATTTAGTATTTGTTATCTTTGAGTAATTCATTCAGTATAATTATTGACATTCGAATTTTAACTTGCTTTACCGAACAATAATAACGCAAAGAAAGTTCTGGCACTAGATAAGTGATGGAAATAATCACTGGTTTTTTATATACCAATACGTTTAGTAGATACTTTTGCATTTCTAAAGTCTGTTCATACCAAGCTATGTCGTACACACTCTGTGATACGTTTGCGCTCTAAATATCATGGAAGATTGACTGAGTTTAGGAAAATATAACCCATAGAATACATACAGTCAGTTACGAAAGTTTACATATACCTCGAATTTTGTACATCTGACTTACTAAAAAAGTTGAAAATGTACTTTGTCACAAAATTATTTGTATTTAGCTATTAATACAATCTATTATTAACGTATTTTTAAAAAGAATTTTAAATGCCAAAACATTTAACTCATAAAAATCTTGGGTTAAATCTACATCAGAAATTATAAAACTTTTAACTTTTTCAATGTCAAAGAAGGCAGTGGTACATTATGGATGTTTATGTCAGGGATCTATTGGACCTACAAGATATTAGTATAATATTAAGCCTATTTTTATTATTACATGTAAATATAACAGATGTATGTAATTCTGCAACGTTGTATTTTATAGGATTTTATATTTCTTTTTTCTTATTAAAGATGAAACCAAATAAAGTGTGTTACAGTTTTACAATATGTTTTAATCTGTTAAAAAATTCATACAGAACGTTTTTAGTATAATATTTCATATTTAAGGTGTGTATGTAAACTTTTGTGATTGACTGTATAAATGATATTATAAAACATGATTTACCATATCCTTCATGTGATCGGCTGGCCACGCGTACATATAAACTTCCGTGAGTACAGTGAGACATGCGGCCATGAACTGCATTTTTACAATTAATGGTGGGTTCTGCTTGTAAATTGCATTATAATTTAGCTACGTTGTATGTTTAATATCGTAAGTATGACTTACCATGAATACTATAATACAAGACAAAGTTATAGTAAATGTTGTTACTATTGTAGTATAAAGTATTAGGAAACGAAAAGAATTGATCACTTCGTTTGCATATCTATAATAAAAATCCATTTACGATAAATGAAAATATACTGTTTAGCCTATATGTCGTGGAAAATATAACACTTACCTCCTTAAAAGTAATTGTTTCTTTACGCAAGTGATCACCATATCAATATTTGAACTTTTTTTGAATTCCACGGCCAAACATTCGAATCTTGCAGCCGTAAACCAAAGTAAAAGCGCACCAGATATGCATAGACATATATTTGCAGCGCATTGACAGCAAACAAAAGATTGATGCAAATATATTATAGCATTTACAGGCGTATAATTAACGTTAAATGGATATTCTGCATCTAATGGAAAAGAAGTTGACAAGATTACTGGTCCTAGCAAAAAGGTAGTCACAGTCACGTATGCGAATAACATGCAACTTCCGTAAAGGATGCTACATTTTGCAATATACTTGCAGAAAATTTCTCTTTCGTATTGTTGCGCCTCTTTGACATAGGTCACCATTTCTCCGATTACACGCTGTAACCCATAGTGAAAATATATACTCGTGTAGTGACGAACATACAGGGTCTGTACAAGATAGGACATAACAAGGATCGGTCCGATAAAAGGAATAACATATAAAAGCGGATACGACATAATTCCTTATGAAAATATAAGAAAAAGATATAGAATAAAATTTTTGTAACGTTACGTTCCTTCGACTGGCGTATAACGCGTGTCGTGTTTTTATAAATGAAATAAATAAAATTTATAAATGAAAAAGATTCTATTTTATTAAGTACAAAATCGTTGAAAATGTTATCCTTGTTGTCGGATACATAGCTGTGCCTGTCTAATTGTCGCAGCATGAACCTTAGACAACGTATTTCATTTACAATTCCTCAAATGCGTGATTAATTACTCATACTAACTGATTCCGACTTCTGATATCTGCACTATGCACTTCTTCTGTAATGTGTCTTTACAAATAAAAGTCTTAGATGTATTAGAAGGCGTATTAGATGTGGAAACTTTGAAGGTCAGACGATTGTTCCTTCATCGCCTATTCAACAACGATAATTATCGTTCAGAAGTCCTCTTAGTACATTGCACTATCACGCACTATCAGCACTATCATGGTGGAAGATCAGTCGTTGTCGAATACGATAAGGCACATTGTCTAACAATGTTGACAAGTCCTCACGAAGAAAATTTCAGTAAATCTATTCCGTTAGAGAATATAGCAAAATGTACGGTCCGATTATGCGATTACTGACTATTCCAATCCAAATGTTAACACTCAACTTTCCTGGAAATGAGTTTCTCGTGTTTCATAAGAAATTGTGAAGGACTATAGATTTGTATTATGGACCTTAAAAGCACCATCTCTATAGAATTGTGGACATATGCATATGTCATTTGTCCATAAAATGTACGACATAAATTGTGGATTACTATTATGTTGTTCAAATAAACCAATGCGAAAATGCCATTCGTGGTACGTCATCACTCATGCATGCACAATGCATACACTCGTGTTGCATGATACAGGTACATTCTATCATCATGTAATATGCAACGGATGGTCTTTTCAATGACGTCATAATTATGACACAATGAAGTTACACTAATTGCAGAACTGTTGTCAATATTTTCCAAAACATTGTCTTCGATAAGTGTTCGTCGACAGACACGACCGCAATTTCGACGCTAAGATACGAAAGATTCAAGTTCTAGACGACTTTGCCATATTCCTTGAATAGTTCCTATACCTGGAACACGCCGATTAGGATATCGCTCTCTATAGTAGTGAACAGTACGAGTTAGAACAGTTACAAGTTCTTAAAGAACAGATCACGTTGACGCAATTTATCTAGTCTTGTAACTCATCATCGTGTATTTGAACGAAAACTGATCGGCATAGGTTACGAATTATATGTCACTCGACGGATCGTAATTTTGCCATAACAGCGTGGAAACGCCGCGAACTTCTAAACTTGATTTTCTTGAAAACTAAATTGAGAATAAAACAAATTTATTCTATGTTTTCTTCTGACATGTCATAAGCTTCTACATGTCATTCTGACGGATCCTGTATATTAACGAAACTATAGATTTAGAATTTTCAATCAGTATCTTTCAATTAACTTAAATATTAATAATACAACAGCAAATAACTTTAATGTCATTTTTTAGGGACACAAACTTACGAATAATTACTTATTTACTTTTGAAAATCTTCTAAAATGGTCTTAAGGCCAGGAAAAACAAGTCTATATGGCAAAATTTAATAGAATATAAGCGATGAAGAACACAGTAATCCTCAAATCAAGGATATTGTGGTAAATTTTTAAATGGCAATAACCAATAAACGAATCCTCAAATGCAATTTTTGGATTGTTCATTTTATGTTACACTAGCTACTCGCCCGCACAGTATTTATTTTTATGGTAATATATGTTTATTACCTTCTGTTTGAACAGCATTTAGAAATTGAATTTCGGAATACATATTTATCTATCTCTGATGAGGAGTTCATATGTTGAATTTTACGTCCTAACTTTAGAAATTCATGGGATATGGGTATGCTTTAAAAAAACCTACCCCGTTTTACCTTTTTAGGACAAATATTTCCAAAAGTCCTGTCTCATTTTATGTCTACGTTATAGAAGAAGTATGCTCTTCAAATCTCGCTTTTTTAGTTACAACGATTTGGACTGGACTTTCATGAGTGAATCAGAAACTTTTGTATTTTGTATTTTGTATTTTATATTCATGTTATGATTAAGATTAGAGGCGTGAAACGAATCTTCATTTGGATTACACATTGTCGTTATGCAACAGAGAAGACATTGACTAGTGTAAATACGATTATTACAGAATTTGACAAGTAACCGTGGTAGTTAGATACTCGAGAAGCTAATGACAATGATCCCAGGTTCAATAACGAATCCGCGGTCAACGGGATGATAGATGTACGTGCGCACAAAATCTAAGTCAGACTCCTTGTTAAAACGTGGAATATCCACCGAGCGTAAGGACGCTAAGTAACTCGCTAGTACGACCTCACGAGAGAATGACTTTCCGTCGCGATGATGCTGCAGAGGGAAACAATGATGAGGTGTGTGTAAGGACACGAGATCATCGGATTCGTCGAGGATAGCCTTCGTTCAGAAAGTGAGGGAAATTGACGTTGCTGTTAATTGGTCAATTTCCATGTTAGTGGCTACAAAAGGATGCTAGCCGTCCTTGAAGGAAGGTTGCCAGTGGGAAGCATCATTCGTTGAAAAATAGATCTCCCCTATCTTCCCGTAGTTGGGACAAAGACTGTTTGTCTGTTTGAAGGACTTTAGGTAACTGGATCTTAGTGTTTATAACGGCCCTCGGGCTAGCTGATCACGTACTGTGGAGACGCGTCGGCATCTGGTAACCATCATACCCGAAGAATAGGGTCTGCGTATGGCTAGTCACGGGATGGAAACCGTTGGAATGTTTACTGTCGCGTGCCGCTACAAATATTTCTTTTAAGGAGAGCTATAGAATTACTTCATACCTTCGTCAGACAAAGCACTTATCCCGTGACCGCGGCTACGTTCGGCGACTGGTTGTCGCCTCGAACCCAAGCTCAATATCACAAATCTCGAACAAATACAATCGGATTGAATGACGACAATTGCTTAATTACGGCTATGGTAGAATCTAGATTACAGTGTTAAGGGATTTTCCCAAAATTCCAAAGGGAAGGTTCCGGTGTCCTTTCGTCTCCGACATATATTATATCCGATTTCACTAGCCCCTGATTCATTCGTACGATTCGAAATACCACATATACATATGTGACATGTCTGCGTACGAATCCACGCTCAAGTATACACAGAAAACCTGTAGACAACAGACTTTAGCATAGATGAAAAAAAGAAATTATACAGGACTGTCATAATGCGACATCTGAGAATAAAACAATTGAGAAAGTAAAGATATTGGCTCGACGAAAAAACTTAGAGAAGGATGTTCTTAATTACTTAAGGAAATGAGATTTATATCAACGATACTAACTGATCAAAATACGCGCAAAGGAACAAGCTATTGTTACCGAAATACCGAGTGAATCAAACGAGTAATCTCCTTCAACAAAAGAATAAATGGAAATAAATATATTCTCTACATTCAGGACTGCCTTCTAATATATTTAAGTCTTTTTCTCTAATTTTTTTCTTTAATTCTACTTTTATCCAAAACGGATTCGATTATTGATTACTCGAGCATAACATTTATACTTTTAGATCCTCAAAACATTACTACTTATTAATCTCTATAACTTACTAATCAAAGCGCGAGCCTAATTTCACAATTAATTTATGCATTTGAAGATGCTTTTAATATAAACACATACATTGCATTGCAATACAGACTATTGCTTTCCATTTCCAAAGTCACGGTGCTCTCGACAGAACACATGCTATTATAAAAGAGTTCATACGAAGCTTTTTCACTGACAAATCAGAACAATGGGATTCATTGTATTTTTTCTTCTACTTATAATTATCAAGATTGAATCTGAACAATATCAGATGTTGATCTGAACATACGAATCAGGAAGAAATTATACAGCGGAACAATTATAGGAGAACGGTATTTATTAATAGCGTTCGTAAGTATGTGTCCTGGAAAATTGAGCAAAATTGAAACAGGACACCTTCGAAGCGATTCGAATATTTTTAATACTGCGATTATCGGTCATCACTTCGAACATTATTCAATACTTAACTCATTTGAGACCGCTGACACAGATTGTGAATTATAGCCTTCTCTATATAGTTACCGACGATTCGATGTCTCAGATTGTAATCAAGAAATTCACTCCGTTAGATTAATAAATTGCACACAAAGATGTCTAAAGCACGAAATAGTCGTTGATTATAAAACCAAATAATAAATGAACATTCCACATCCGTGGACATCAATTTATCTAAAAATAAATTATAATTGCAATTGCGTTTTGTTGAGTATAAACTTGTCAAAATATTCCGGTCTCGAATGTATTGAAACTCAGGAAAGTATTGGAAAATTTGAAATTTTGAATTTTGATAGAGCTTAAGTCAAATTAATTTTTACATACAGGCAGTTCGGCTACAGATGCAAAAATATTTAAGGAACGATTCTCAAAGCCAAAATAAGATGATAATCGAGAATAGAAGAATTGCGTTTTCGGTATTGTTTTTTAGTTATTGACAATTATATATCTGTGCGTTTAAATATTTCTGTGCGTGAGCAAACGGATGATTGCAGGCCGTCTCGTAAAAGTAGCAACAGTGTCATGTATGTTCAAGATTTGGAGTGGTCGCCTGGTAATTGCCGCGACGACATGACCACCAGACGCGAGCCTCGGGTAGGACGACCGTCAAGGGTACCGTAATGCGGACCCATCATAAACAGTGGGCCTATTGTACAGTCCAGGTACTTTAGGACCTCCCGGAAGAAAACCCATAAAATACGAAATTGCTTTATTTTTATGCTACATCTCAGGAAGACCGGACACGCGGGTTTTCCCCAAGTGTAAGGTCACCCGCGCGTGAACCTTCACGAAGGCAGCCAGTCCATCCTAAAACATACGGCTTTACTCAATGACCAAGTAGGAACAGACCTGGGACACACCCACGACGAACCTTCCGCTACAACAGCAACATCCCCAAGACTCACTCTTACAGCAGTATTCGAAGAGTCAACACTTACCAGTATTCAGTCAGTGAACAGTATATTTAACAGGATAATCAGTAAACTTACGGACAGTGTATTCAGAGTAGTAAGTGGAATTTAGTAACTTAAAGACAGTTGTAATCAGAGTATTGAGTGGAATAAGTAAGGTGAACTAAACCTCGCTCTTTACATTTATTATAATCCTCCACCTTGGGCGCTAATAACGTTCAAGGCTCGCGATAAACAACCGATCAGTTGCCACCTGACTGGTCGTTAGTAAGTTGTACGTCGCAACAATGTAAACTTGAGGGTTGGATGATAAAATAAAATAACCGAGTCCTAACATAATTATTAATTTTGTTTTAATTACACTTTATTAAAAATTCAGCAATCAAACTGGAATACACACTGAATTAACATAAATCACAATTCACTCCAACCACGTTATGTAAAACTTAGTTACAATGATACGTTAAGTACGCGACTGTTATAGATGGTAGAGACCGGTAAAGATACGTTGACTATTCTAAGGACACAGAATTTTTTTTATCTATTTATTAAAATTACAATCAATTCTCGCGTTGAGAATTTTCAGTAATTCTTCTGGCGTGGCGCAGTGACATGCCTGATTATTTATAATAAGTTAATACTTATTATAGATAAGTATAATTTATAAGTAAGTATTATAAATAAGTAAATATTACTTAATTTAGATAACTAATTGAATCTAGCGTTTCGGTCTAGCGGGTAGTGCCTCTTCAGCCTGCGAATCTGATCCGTCGTATCAAGTAGTCCAGTGATTAGGGGGTTTCGGTGTTTGTTGACTCTTTTGCTATATCTGTCGCTATATTTTGCTATTTCCTCTTTGACTGTGGGTATCTTGAGGTTGCGATGAATTGTTTCGTTGGTAACGTACCAAGGTGCGTCTATTAAGGATCTTAGCGTTTTCGATTGGAAGCGTTGAAGTATTTCAATGTTGGAGTTACTTGCTGTTCCCCATAGTTGGATTCCGTAGGTCCAGACAGGTTTTATTACGGTCTTGTAGAGGGTAATTTTATTCTGTATGTTTGGTTTGGAGCGTCGGCCCGTGAGCCAATAGAATTTTTTTAGTCTGTCCTTTAGTTGCTTCGTTTTATCTGAGATGTGTTTTTTCCACGTTAGTCTCTTGTCCAGGGTCATGCCCAGGTATCTGACTGAGTCTCTGCTAGGAACTGTTGCTGGTGGTGATCTGGGGGCTGGTTTGCTTTCGGAGCGTGAAGGTTACATGTGTGGATTTTTTTCGTTGATTTTGAAGCCCCATTTATGAAACCACTTTTCCATGGAGTTGAGACTTCGCTGGAGAATGGATGAGGCTATTACCGGGTCCGCCTGGGTAGCTAATAGCGCTGTGTCGTCAGCAAATGTTGATATTGTTATCTCGTTTGATATAGGTTAGTCGGCAGTGTAGATGGAGTACAGTAGGGGTCCGAGGACACTACCTTGGGGTATGCCCGATTCTATTGGGAATGTTGCGGAAGTGGCGTCGAGGCATTTAACCACGAATTGTCTATTGGTTAGGTAGGATTTTAGGATGGAGTAGTAGGAGTCAAGTAAGATCTTTTTAAGCTTGTAAAGTAGCCCTTCATGCCATACTTTCTCGAATGCCTGTTGGATGTCTAGGAAAACCGCTGAGCAATATTTTTTCTTTTCGAGGGTTTAGCTGATCGTATGGGTTATGCGATGGATTTGCTCTACTGTTGAATGTTGTTTTCGGAAGCCGAATTGGTGATCTGGGAGTGTTTTCAAGTCCTCTAGGAGTGGAAGGAGTCGATTCGTGAGCATCTTCTCGAATAGTTTAGACAGGGTAGGTAAAAGACTGATTGGACGATAGGAGCTGGTTTCATATATCGGTTTACCGGGTTTAGGGATGAGGGTAATCAGTGTGATTTTCCAGGCCTTAGGATAGTGTTCAAGGCGAAGGATAGCATGAAAAATCGATGTGATGATTGCGATCCCTTTGTGGGAAGTTTCTTGATTGCCTATTAGGTCGTGTCCTGCTGCTTTCTTGGGGTTTAGGCGACTGATTGTTCCTATAGTCTCTGCAGAGGAAAAGGTTTCGATAGGAGGGGACATTTGGAAGGGGGTGTGCAGGTATTCAGTAACGTCCGCGGCGGCTTTGGGGGAATGGGGTTTGAATACTTTTGACAAGTGTTTAGCAAACAGGTCGGCTTTTTCTATAGGGCTTCGCGCCCATCCACCTTGCGGACGGCGGATAGGTGGAATTATTTGTGGGGGGCGTGTGAGTTTCCTGGAGGCCTTCCATAGTGAGTAGTTGGAGTCGGCTGTGGGTGATAAACTGGCGAGATATTTTTGGAAACAGTCGTTTTTGTAATTTTTTATGGTTTCGGATAGCTTTCTGGTTGCGTTGTTTAGTTTGCGTTTGTCATCCGGTGTTCTATGGGTCTGCCATACGCTTCTTAGTGTATGTTTTTCTGCTATTTTTTTTAATATGTATTGGGGATATTCTTGTTTGCTGTTGGACGTCTTTGTCGGTGTGGAGAGGCGGATTGCGTTTATTATGCTCGTATTTAAGTATTCCGTGGCTGCTTCAATTTGTTCTTTGGTTTTTAGTGAGGTTAGGGCTGGAGTTGAGTGAGTAAAGACTTCTCTGAAGAGCTGCCAGTTGGTGTGTTGGTTGTGAATGGAGCCATCAGGTGTATTCTCGATGATTGTTGAACTGACTGTTGCTATCACGGGAGAATGATCAGAGGAGGGGTCAGCAGAGGAGTTGATTTGGACGTGTCTTAATGAGATATTTTTAGTTACGAAGAAGTCCAGAAGGTCGGGTATTTTGTTAGTGTCAGTGGGCCAGTATGTGGGTTGGTATGTGGTAAGGTAATTGAGGTTGTTGGTTATTATGCTGTTTAACTGCTTTTGGCTTCTTACTATAACCAGTCTGCTGCCCCATTGGGCGTGTTTGGCGTTATAGTCTCCTCCAGTTATGAATCTATTGCCCAGGGTGTCCAGGAAGTTATCAAAGTCTTCTTTGTCGATGGAGTGTCTGGGGGGGGGGGGGAGGCAGTATACTGCTGAAGTGGTGATTTTACCATGACAGTCTTCTATTGCTACGTTTGTTGCTTGGAGGTAGTCGTTCTGGAATGATGGAAGTTCGTAGTGCTTAATGCTTGATTTGATTATGATTCCGGTGCCGCCGTGGGTCTTTCCGCTGGGGTGTTGGGTATGGTAGAATTTGTAACCATTTATTTTCAGATAGTTTTTGTCGGTGAAGTGGGTTTCCGATACGAGCATTACGTCGATTTGCTGGTGTTTTAGGAAGAGTTCTAGATCAAATTTGTGTTGCGCTAGACCGTTGGCATTCCAAAGAGCTATGCGTCTTGGTTTTATTTTGCGTCGGGGCGTATTAATTTATCCACGATGAGTGGTAGTAGCGATAACAAATTATTTGCTATTTATTATAATTATTTGCTTATTATAATAGCTATCGCTATTAGCGGAGCAAATTATTTATTTGCTCCGATTGTTTCTCTATTAGCTTTTCAAGCCTAGAGACGTTGTCTGTGTTAGGTGAATTGGAGACACTATTTTGAGATAGATTCCTTTGGCTATTCGGATTATTTTGGATGCCTTGTACTGCTTGGGCATAGGAGGTTGAGGTAGTGGTGAATTTAGTAGGACTGGGTATTTGGTTGGTTGAGGGGATTGGGGTAGTCGTGAATTTCGGCGGGCTGGGTATTTGGTTGGTTACCTCTTTTGCTCTGAGTTTAGGGTATTTGTTTGTGTACAGGGTTTTGTAAGCTGAGCAGCCCTTGTAGTTGGCAGGATGGTCACCTTGACAGTGGATGGAGTTCGCTGGGGTTTCCGGTGGTTTACTGCATTTGTCAGTGGGGTGTGTACTTGCACATTTAACGCAGCGGAATGTATGGTTGCAGTATTTTTGCGTGTGGCCGTATCTTTGGCACCCTTTGCACCCTACCTCTTTTTTGACAAGCGGTGGCTCGAATTTAACTATTGCGTTCAATAGCCGACTGATTTTGTAGATTTCTTTGTTGTTAGGTTTTGGTTTTAGATCTAAGAAGAATAAGGATAGCAGGTCTTTCGAGACTCTATGCCTTATGTTGCTGACGTTGATGACTTGGCCCACTCATGGCCAAGTTTAATAGTTCGAATTTTAGCTCGTCAATGTTTACTGAGTGGTGGATGTTCCGTAGGACCACCCGGAAAGGCCTTTCTTGTTTGAGTTGGTAGGTGTGGAAGTTGGCGTTCAGTGTCCTAAGTATCTTGGTGAGTTTTCTGTAAGCTTCTGGGTTCGTCGGCAGTATTTTTACTTTGTTGTTGTTTATCTTTAAGTTGTAGTCCTCCTTGGAGATATCTCTCTCTAAGGACTTGATCATTGTTTGGATGTCGATGACATCATCAACAAATATTGGTGGGGGAGGGGGGATTCTCTGTGCGTGTTGGTTTGGCGGCGGGTCTGCGATTTCCATGGCGTCGTTTGTGGATTCCAATACGGCGAACCTGTTGTGGGTGTTTATTTGTATTGTTGATTGTTCATTCTGGGTGTCGATCGTGTTTGATTTTGGTGTTTCTATTTTTCGTTTTTTTGTATTATTGGCGTCATTGGTACGGGGGGATCTGCTGCACTTTTGCCACGGAGGAGGTAGCGCGGGGTAGTTGCGAATTTTCTCAGGAGAGCCTGATCGTGATTGCTGGGCCATCATCGAGCTAGTTAATTCAAAATGACTAACTAGTCGTGAGGCTATGAGGCTATTATTCGGGTTTGGGTTAGGTGCGTGGGATTTTCTTCTCTCTAAAGGGTAGGAAACACTTGGCTGTGTTCACCTTCGACGGTTGGGCGGCACGTGTTTTTTCGAACCTCACTGGGCACTAGAGACACGTCTGCACGCTTCGGCACTCAACAGCGAACTCTCTTACAAATGACGATATTATCATTATGCCTTTATTGTTGCAGTACACCATAATGTCCGAATTGGAAACAATGTTCTTCTTATAATTATTGAAGTGTTCGTCGGAAAATGATGCATTAAAAGATAATATCTTTTATTATTATGAAAATTACGTTTCTTCCATCCTAAAAATTTCCTATATGTAAAGAGGACGATATTGTAAATAACATTTAAGTCCATAAAAAAATCTTCCGAATGTTTATATTAGCGAAGAGAACTTTTTAAAAGAAAATCAGTTCTTCCAAATACTCGTGAACAAACCTCGTAAATAGCAGTGATAAGCTGTATTTACTGATTAATTTTGTTCAGTTACAGAAAAACTACAGAGACATAACGTACTATAATTATGTCAGATCGCAGAGATCACAAACCATTTTTACAATTTTTATGGTAAAACGTGTTTAACGACTTCATTTATATAAAATAAACGATAATAACAAAAGTTGTATTATAATGTCGAAAATAAAAATTTCAGTTTATCTGTATTTTCTAGAATTGCTTGAAGTTCATGAATGTACATGAAAATGGAGTTTACAACAAAAATTAACAATGTAATTTGATGAGATTTAGGTATTTAGTAAGAAACTACATCACATTCGAAATAATGTAAGATAGTTACATAATGTAATAAGGTGAATTTAGAGAAACGTCACGTCCTCCCCGATTTCGATGATTCTGAAATATGATATAGAAACCAATATTTTGAACAACTTTTTCTATACATATAACCGGTGGTCTGCCTTAGTTTCCGAAATATTTGCAAAAAAACTACCGCTACCTTTTTCGTCCGGTCGAGGCGGTCGCTCGCTATGTCAATATGATCAGTTGGACAGTAATAATCATAAGGAGCTGTCGTAGAACCAAGTATTTCGATTTGACCGTTAAGATCGTTTAGTAGTATAAAACACCTTCGAGTCAAAATCTTCCTTATGGTTATTGCTCCATCAGGTAAAAAGTGGAGAAATGTGGATTTTCCCATGTTTACCGGGATTTTTACTCGTAAGCGACCGGTGGTGGGACGACTAACACCCAGCAAGGGTTTTCCTCTGCGATAGTGTGACGACGACCATACCCAAATCCACGTCATTCCACAGTTCTGCCCGAGCAGCCGAGCTTAACGGGCGTGTGAAACAGTGCTCCGGAGAAAGTGCGGCAAGTGGGGAAGAGAAAACTACGAACGGTTACGCCTATAGCCAAACGGTGGAAACCCGTGTCCTATATCAAGAAGACTAGCAAACCAACTATGGAAAATATTCCATCGATAAGAATTATAAACAAACAAGAACAATATTACATACACGAAACAACAGATACATTAAAAACAAGTCAACCAACAAACCAAGGACAGGACTGCTCAGCCACAATAGAAGTTGACATGGAAAACAACAAAGCAACAACTCAACAGGACGAAAGCTGGAAGGTAGCCAGCTATAACAAAAAAAAAAAAAAAACAACAGCCAACCTAGAAATGGAAAAGCAGCGATGGCTGCAAGAATTACCGCTAAGAAACTCCTTCAGCTCGGTAACAGAAGAATCAGACGTCGACCCAACAAGCAACACCACAACCCAATCAACACACATCACAAAACCACCACCAATATATGTTGAGGCGCAAATAATAGATCCGCTTATCGATCAACTTAACAATATTGTTGGAAAGGATAGTTACACACTAAAACAAACAAAACTAGAACAAATAAAAATCCAAACAAACACACCAGAAAATTACAGAAAAGTTATAAAAGAATTAAGGAGAAAAAATGGCATATACCACACGCACCTGTTCAAAACGGAAAGGAGCTACAAAGTAGTTATAAGAGGACTGCACCCAAAAATTAACACAATAAAACTAAGTGACGAATTAGCAAAGAAGGGCCACCAAACAAGAACTATAAACAATATTACAAGGTACGATACGTAGCAACCACTACCGCTATTCCTAATAGAATTAGAATCTAAAAACAACAAGGAAATTTACGATATTAAAAAAATCTTAAACACACTAATCTCAGTCGAGCCACCCAGGCACAAAAAAGACAAGTGTTAACAATATGGATACACTAAAAATTACTGCAACAGGAACCCGGCGTGTGTCAAATGCGCAGAAAAGCACCTAACAGCGAGCTGCCCACACACGGAAAAAATAAACGACGTAAAATGCTACAATTGCGGTGGAAATCACCCAGCGAGTTACAAAGGCTGTCTAGTAAGAAAGCAACTTCAAGGCAAACGTTTTCCGCCGCTTCGTAACAGGACACATAGCAATCTTCACACGCAACAGGACAACACAGAATCTACGTCAACACCAAAAACGCAGCACGCAAGGAACAATAACCACACTAACACCAACACCGCTAGAAACCGAAGCTACGCGCAAGTAGTCAACCGGTCGTCACCCTTGGATAATCAAGAACAGAACATCCACAGCAACGACGCTACAGAAATCAAAGAGTTAATAAAACACTCCATAAAGACACCGAAATACTCACAAAAATGATAAGCGACTAAAACGAACTCCCCAGACAGCAAACACAGATAACAGATCATGTTACAATTACTTACTAACATGATGAGCAAAAAATAAAAATAGACACGCTTAAAATAGCAGCCTGGAACTCTAACGGCCTACAACAAAGGGCCCTAGAAACTAAAACATTCCTGTATAGCAATAACATCGATATACTACTCGTCTCAGAAACACACCTCACAATAAAAAGCTACATAAAAATACCGCACTACACCATATACGACACCAAGCATCCCTCAGGGAAAGCACACGGAGGGACGGCAGTAGTAATAAAAAACGACATTAAACATCACCTACACAGCCAGGTCAGTAAAGAACATATACAAGCAACCACCGTTACCGTACAGACTAACAGCAACCAACTGCAGTTGTCAGCAGTATACGTACCGCCGCGACACAAAATCACAACGCAAATGTGGGAAGACTACTTCCGACACTTAGGTGACAAGTATATTGCAGCGGCAGACTATAACTCAAAGCACACACTATCGGGATCAAGAATCACCACACCTCGAGGCATAACCTCGGAGAAATACATTAGAAATAATAAGCTCAATATATCATCCACAGGAAGACCGACATACTGGCCGACAGACCCGAGCAAAATACCTGACCTGCTAGACTTTGCAGTTACAAAGGGACTAAACGCAAATAAACTAAACATAGCACCCAGCCTCGAGCTTAGCTTCGACCGTACGCCCTTAATAATAACATACAGAAACAAACCAATACTTTACAGCAACACAGAGAAGCTACGCAATAGAACCACCAAATGGTAAATATTCAAAGAAATAATAGAGAGCAAAATCAGCTGCAAAATCCCACTGAAAACATCTGAACACATCGATCAAGCAGTAACAATACTCACAGAAACTATCCACGAAGCCGCAAGGGCAACCACTATACCTGGAACAACCAACAGACAAACAAAAACAGTACCACTAGACATCCTCGAAAAAATTAGAGAAAAAAGAAAAGCAAAAGCAAAATGGCAAAAACACAGAACGAAAGAAAACAAAAAACAGCTAAACAAACTCGCAAAAGAAATAAAAAACAAAATAAAAGAGCACAACAACAACGAGTTCACAAAGTTCATCGAGTCACTATCTGCTCACGAGAACTACAACTACTCCCCATGGAAAGCACCAAAAAAAAAAAAAAGTAAAGAAGATAATAAAAATGGTACCAGCAATCAGAAGAGCAGATAACAAATAGGCAAGAAGCAACGAAGAGTAAGCTGAAGAATTTTCCAACCACATATGCGACACATTCACCCCACATAACATCAACAACAGCAACTACAATAGTCATACGGACGAGGATGCGCTAACTACTAGTACACCAACTGACAATCACTACACCATACCCAAAGCAACAGCACAAGAAATCAGAAACATAATTAAGAAAACAAAAAATAATAAAGCACCAGGAATCGACCTAATTAACGGCAAAATCTTGAAAAACGTTCCGCCAAAAGCGATAAGACAAATCACAATAATAGTTAACGCAAGACTAAGAATACAATACTTCCCGAAAACTTGGAAACTGGCACAAATCATAATGATACCCAAATTAGGCGAGGACCCACGCGAAACCAAATCCTACCGACCAATCTCAGTACTTTCGGTGTTCTCTAAGATACTAGAGAAAATAATTTACGACCGAATAAAACCTATAATAGAGAAGAATCAACTAATACCGGATCACCAATTCGGATTCAGAAACAAACACTCCACAATAGAACAAACGCACAGACTCGCCAATGAAATCTTACAGGCGCTGGAAACAAAACAATACTGCACGGTACTCTTCATGGACATCGAAAAAGCATTCGATAAAATAAACCACACTAGCCTACTTCAATCAATCAGGAAACAGTTCCCGGGGCAGATATACCAATTAATCAAATCATACTTAAGCAGCAGAACCATCATAGTAAAAATCAAAGACACATACTCTGAAGTTAAAGAAATCAAGGCAGGAGTTCCGCAAGGAAGCTTCCTAGGACCAATTTTATACACATTATACACGGCCAACATACCAACAACTAACAATAGCAAAATACTGACATTCGCGGATGACACAGCTGTACTAGTCAGGCACGCTAACCCTGCAACAGCAGTTACATTACTACAAGAACATATCACAAAAATAGAAAAGTGGCTTCAAGCAAAACAAATTAAAGCAAACCCCGATAAATGCAAACACATTACATTCACACTGCGAAAACAGAAACCACCAAACATTGTACTAAACGGCACACACATAATACAAACAAGGCAAGTCAAATACCTAGGACTCCACTTAGATACACGACTCACATGGAAACAGCATATTAAAGCAACAATAGACAAAATACAGATGGCAGGGAGACAAATGTACTGGCTAACAAGTCGAAAATCCAAACTAAGCATAGAAAACAAACTAAAAAATATATAAAATGGTCATAAAACCAATCTTGACGTATGGAATAGCACTATGGGGAACAGCAGCAATGAGCCGTATAATCAAAATAGAGGCAACGCAATCTAAAATACTCCGAACAATAGTAAACGCGCCATGGTACGTTAGAAACGAGGACATTCGGAAAGACCTGAGAATACCAACGGTCCAGGAGGAGATTAGCAAATGTGCAAAAGGTACAGAGAAAGAATAGCAATGCACCCGAACCGGCTGGCAGCGGAAACGATCAACACATGAAGCATAGAAAGAAGATTAAAAAGGAAACACCCAACAGATCTCGCAAAGGATATAACCTAACGAACGCGAAGATGGTATCCCACTGGGGGTAGCCACCCACATAATAATCAAACAGCCAAAAAATTCTACCAAATGTCCAAATGAGACAAATTGTGAATGTAAAAAACTAAATAAAAAAAAGTTAAGCTATTGCTCAGCTACTCCTTTTTTATCACGAATTTTACGTGATGACAGCATCGTCACCGAAGTTCACTATTTCTACGATTACAGTCAACGATCAGTCAACGTCTCTACACTGGGTTCACTACTTTAACTCAGTCAACATATATTCATTAACTATTAACTACTTTCATCATTCATATAATTAACATATATGTCGGGTTTACATTAGAATTATGGTTAGGGGCGTGAATCGAATCTTCGTTTAGATTACACATTGTCGTTATGCAATAGAGAAGACATTGACTAGTGCAAATACGATTATTATAGAATTGGACAAGTAACTGTGGTAATTATTATAGATACTCGAAGATATAGAAACTAATGACAATGATTCTAGGTTCAATAACGAATCCGCGGTCAACGGGTTGATAGATGTACGTGTGCACAAAATCTAAGTCGGACTCTTTGTTAAAACTTGGTATATCCACCGAGCGTACAGACACTAAGTAACTCGCTAATACGACCTCACGAGAGAATGACGAGAGAGACGTTAATACGAACTCTCCGTCTCCGATGATGCTGCAGAGGAAAACTATGATGGGGTGTGTCTAAGGACACGAGATCATCGGGTTCGTCGAGGACAGCCTTCGTTCAGAAGGTGGAGGAAATTGGTGTTGCTGCTAATTGGTGAATCTCCGTATCGGTGGTTAGAAAAAGATGCTAGTCGCCCTCGAGGGAAAGTTGCTAGTGGGAGACGCCGTTCGTTGAAAAATAGGTCTCTCCTATCTATCCTAAATCTTAAGATTTATAACGGGCCCTCAGGCTAGCTGAACATGTACTGCGGAGACGCATCAACATCTGGCAATCATCTTACTCGAAGAATAGGGTCTGCGTGTGGCGAATATCCAAAATTCCAAAGGCTCCGGTGGTCTTTTCATCTCCGACATATATATCTCGGAGATGAAAGGAAAGCCGAAGCCTTTCCTTGGAAATTTTGGGAACATCCTCTAGTACTTTAGCCTAGATTTTATCATAGCTGTAATTGTTCAAGACTTGTGATAGCGAGATTGGGTTTGAGATGACAATTGGCCGCCGAACGTAGCAACGGTCACGGGATAGACGTTTTGCCTAACGGAGGTCTGGAGTGGTTGTATGGGTTTTCCAAGAAGTGTGGTTGTGGCGGCATGCGGCCTCAAGAGCGGGCCTAGCCACGTGTGAGGTTGCCTCGGAGGTGCCGATACAATGGGACATTGTATCAATAATCAAACTCCAGGCAGAAACTGCCTAGCAACGGCGTTTGGAACTTTCTCGATGCTCCTGTCACGTAAAATAACACAAGAGAACAACTACAAAAAAAAAAAAAAATAGAAAAAAAACTTTATTTTTCTTCCAACACAATTCACAATTTTTCTTCCGAGCTCTAGGCGTAACTTTTTAACACTGATTCTTACAACTCGACTTCCGATCAGATTCGGTTATTTGTCTTTTGTCACCCTCAATATCCCCACTATCCTTGAGTTTGTTAGGCATCCGCGATCGCCGCCACGCACGCCTTCTCCTCGAATATTCGGCGGAAGGATCGTTGGGATATTGATGGCTCATTAGGCACTTCGGCGATATACATTGTCACCGAGTGTCGCCACATCTCTATCTCCGATTTTAAAGTGAGCCGGTCGTGACAGCGGCCTGGTCTCTGATGTGGATTGACGTTACACTTCCAACGAGTGTGTATCGAACTCCAGGCAGAGGCTGCCTAGCAACGGGCGTTTGGAACCTTCTTAATGTTTCCAAACGAGTATAGAAAACAAAATGCAATCGTACAGCGAGAAAAATCTCCACGAGGCTGGCATTTGTGCGATTGCCTTGGAGAGTGACATATCGAGCACTTTCGTCAATCGTATTTTGCGCCTAAGATTATTTTACGCTTAGTAAAGAGTTATCTCGTTGACCGTGGATTCGTTTGAACCCGAAAACATTGTTAATAGTGTTCATTAAATTTATTATTCGTAAATCATGTTATTCATTAAACTTACTATTCGTTAAGCTTATTATTCATTAGACTTATTATCTGTTAAACTTAATTATTCGTACAATTTATTATTCACTAACTTCATTGTTCATCAAACTTATTATTCATTAGACTTATTATTTGTTAAGCTTTATGATAGTTTTGTATATACGTGTAAATATAATCTCGGCTTTGTGAAACGATGGCTAATCCACGCGAAGAGTTGTTACGCGCCCAAAATTCCGATCTTAACCCGACATATATATACGTAACGAGCGTAAGCATTTTGTCTACAAGTTGTTGGAATAAAGAGTACATTATAACCTGTTACCTCAGCGTTATAATTAATTCAACTATCTCTATTATCCTAAACGAAATGGGGAATCGATCAGTTTCGTGGCGTCGATTGTGTATCGTAACGGGAATTTACGACTCCCGTTAACGCGCTTCTTGAGATCGCGTTTCTCTGTAAACGATCGAATAAACACAACCACTGCAAATAATTCTACATTGAATTGAGCATCTCTGGCAGTGTTTACATCTCTTTTAGTCGCTAGTGGCAATCTCCCCTTGTAAGGTCCGTATTTCCAAAAATCATTTCTTATTCCATGCCTACGTCTTAAAAGACGTACACTCTCTAATTTTCACGGGTTTTACAGTAGTTTCAGCTGGGTATTGACGATCAGTCAATCAGTCGCTTTTGCATTATACTATATAGGGGAGAGTTATGTAGTAGCGACCATTCAAAATTCTTTTTGTTATCCCTTGGGCTAGAGTCGGTAAAAAGAAAAATTTCAAAAATGAGTTCTAATATAAATGAAATTTAATAAAAGGAGAGAAATTAATTTTGAGAAAATAACTTTTAATACTCAGAATATCAACGTAACGCTTAACGTATCAGAACAACGAAAACAGTGGAATAAACAATATGGTACCGAAATATGTCACACAAAATTATTATATTTATTTATTTATTCAAACAAAATGCTAATATCTAGTGAAAACAGTCAGAACTACTTTTGGCGGTATTGCACGGCTTTTCCCTATATACATAACTGTATATATCCCCTGTGTAAATAACAGATATTTTTTACAGCCTCGCATATACAGTTCGTTTATAAACAGAAGATAAGCAGCCTGCGACCGTCAAAAAATACTGACGGAGAAGACAAAAATACACTGTAATGATTTTGACTATATAGAGAAACTATATAGAAAAAAATTGTCCAAGGTATTGAGCTTCATAACACACTCAAAAATCATCAAAATCGGAGAGGGCATAACGTTTCTATAGGTTTATCAAAAGTTAAACAAAAAATTATTTAATAATGTCGTGAATATTTAGAGAACATATTTTACATGTTCTTTATATTTTGCCGATAGCAATGGATGAATAAAAGTACAATGGAGAAAACGGATATTGTTGCGTCGTACAACACTCTACCTGGACCCGGCCATACACCGCGGGCTAGACAGACCCCAGATGGCCGCGCATCCTTACGGCGTACCCTCAAGAGCCTTAAGTACCCGTCATAAATCCCAATAATTTGCTTGCTAAGGCCCTTCAGACCGAACAAATATCTTTTGCTAAAACACTTTCTAAGGACTATTGTCTACCACGGCTGGACAAGGGAAAGTTGGGTTTTCCCACGTACGATGCTTCCTAATAGCAACTTTTTATCAAGGGCAGCTAAGACCCTTCCTAGTCCACCAACATTCGTTTAACTAATTAACAACAAATCCGATGGTTCCGTGCGCTAGACACACCCATCCTTAGTTTTCCTCCGCTACAGCATCGTCACCGAACATCACTGATTCTTCAACCGTCAAATATACAACATCCTTCGACCGGGTCTACACCCGAAGATCAGTCACTCACTTATCTTATACATACGCACCAGCGTAACTATCTTCCTCACAAAGTTGTTGGAATAAACTGTCATTCATACCTTGTTACATCAGTGTCATATTCAATTAACCACCTCTATTATCCTAATCGAAATAGGGGATCGATCATGTCATGGCGTCCATTATCTAATCGTGACGGGAATTTACGACTCCCGTTGGCGTGCTTCCTCGCGATCGCGTCTCTCCGCGAGTGGTCGAAACAGATATTTTCTCCATTCTTCTCAAACGGCCGGGGATCTGTTCAATGTCTTGCGTGGTAGTATACGGGGTATGCGTGTGATGCAACAAAGATCAAATTTCAGAAAATCTGAGCGATAAGTACGACGTTCTTGGATCGCACAGGTATCTCCTAGAATGCGGTTATTGAGAATAGTGTGTTTGTTTCGTGTCGTGATAGATCGCATGATTTATCGGTTGCGCGACATACAGCTGCGATCTAGGTTAAGGAAGTTTATTCATGCAAAGGCATATTTTTGTCGAGTTTTAATTATTAATGACTAAAAAAACAAAGCCATAACACAATTTTTTATCCTAGATTTTTATCTTATTTTGATTTCAACAATCGCCCTGTAAGTTTTGTTGCATCTGTAGCCGAACACCTTGTATGTATTACACTAACTGTATACTAACAGAGTGTTCGGCTATAGGTACTAAAAATTATAAGGGGTGATTTTTTAGGGTTGATTTGAAGGTGAAAAATTGCGCCTACGGCTATTTTTTAGTTATTGACAACTTAAGATTGGCCGAAATAACCAATTACTCATTATATGATGTAGTAAGTATGGCGAGTAATTATAATTACTCATTGAAATCCATAACAGCATATCGAAAACTGTCTGATGGAATTTTTAACTAGAGAAGATAATCTTTCCTCTAAGTTTTTATTTCATAGATACTTAATGAACAAGAGTACATATAAACAATGTTTACACAAAGTTTACATATGCACTACAACTTTCCTGTCGGTAAATGTTCACAGAAAAATCACATACGTATTAAATATTCTTGGGGTGCTATTGAATGTGGTTGTATGTTGTCTTGCATGAACCACGCACATTTTCCAACACAAATTATTGGTCATTACATATTACGAAATTCACATACATACATATGAATTAAAATATGAAGTAAACAAAACCAAAAATGTTATTTAAACATATGTTCGAAGGATTAATTAAGGCATCGTTTTATGGACTAATGTGTAATAATATACATTAATGTACAATAACATGAAAAATTATATTTATCGCATTGAATAGCTCTTGCAAGTTTTCGTTTTTGTTGTCCAAATGATACTATCCTTGAAAGTCGTTCGTTTTCTCAATAGGTATACCCAACCATGCTTTTAAAGGAAATACCTCAGATATCGTGATTGTCCTTGGCTAATTTCGAGAAAATTATACAAAGAAAATGACAGCGTTGGCGAAAAGTATCGTAATTTTTTCTTCCTGAATGCATTCACCACTACTTATTATGTTTCTACGATTCATCACGATGTTTTACTAGTTTGTTATGTTTCATGGATTTCAGAAATTTGGTAAGAAGGTAAAACAATTCTGGAAGGACAGAATTATTTCGATAACCAAAGAGAAACGTTAGGAGAACTGTATAAATATAAAGTTGGAGTTAATTATAGTTTTAATATAGTTTTAAGTCATTCTGTTGTAGATTTTTTGGGGCCTACCTATTTTTAGTATTTTGACCTTTTTTATTTCCGTTACTTTTCTATTCTTTGTTATTTTTTTAATGTCTTTTGCTTGGTTCCAACGCGAGTGATTTGGCAGTGCAGAGTGTAGTGTGTACAGTGCGCGTTGTATATGTCGTACTTATTGTGTACAATGTTTACAAAGAAACAGAAGTTATATTGAGTATTTACTGTTGTTTCGACCATTCGAGGGGAGACACGATCGCGGGGAAGCACGTCAACGGTAGTCGTAAATTCTCGTTACGATTGGATAATCGACGCCACGAAGTGATCGATCCCCTGATTTCGTTTGCGATAATAGGGGTGGTTAAATTGATTTTACACTGACTTAACGAATACAATTAATGTTTATTCCAACAAATTCTTAACTAGAAATGTACAATTAATTCGATTGATAGATGTTGAAGGTTCAAAAAACGTATAAAGACTGACTTTCTGTAACGATGATGCAGCGGAGGACACTTGCGATGGGTGGGTCTAATGATGCGAGAAAAGCTGATTTGTTAAGACCAAGTTCTTGTCGGGAGAGTGAGGGAAGGACTTCTCTGGTAATAGGTTAATTTTCTGGATTGGTGTGGAAGAATGGAGGAAGGGTGTTAACCGCCGCGAGAGAAAGTTGCTAGTGTAAAACATCGTACATGAGAAAAAAACTTCTCCTATCTTTCCGTAGATTGATATTTTCGTTACGATTTCTCTGTGAACAGTCTGGACACTCTAATTCTTCTGTGGTGCATGTATGAACATAGTATAAACATTATTAATATGTGCTTCATTTATTAATTATTTATGAAGGTATAGGATTAGAGGAAACATTAATACCCTCTATTCGGAAATTCGATAGAGTGGTTTCCGTTATGCCACTATGGATTTCTATGCATAAATATGTTTTATGTTTAATCTTCGATTGCCTTTATGAAACGTCGCGCAGGCTGGTTTACATCACTGCATGATAGTCTTCTTCTCTACGACTTGTACTGAGCTGCTGCCCATGTATCGTTCAATTTGAGGATTGCTGTGCACCTTACTGTTCGAGTTGACCTATTTTCGTTCGTGTGCGGAGGTTTGCCAACGCACAGAGACATTTCAGTCGATTTTGAATTGTTAATAATTGAAAAGCAATACCGAAAACGCAACTCTTTTATTCTTGATTTTTGTTTTATTTTAGCTTTTCGTCCCTCAAATATCTTTGTAACTGTAGTCGAACTGCCTGTATATACATTAGTATACAATATTAGATACTCATCTAACATTCAAGACTTTGAAATCTATCAGGGCTTTCGAAATTTATTGAAACTTTAAAGACTTAAACCTGGCAAAGTTACATATGTAGAATTATCCATTTAAGTCAGAACTTGTTACATGTACGCTTAGTACTAGAATCAAATGTCGCGAGCTACGAGCTATTGCTAGAAGTATAATTAGGCGAGAACACAGAGCAGTTTGGTTTCGCCGAAGAACTTCAAATTTTACGCCAAAATAAGGAGGAGACAAAAAGCTAAGAAAGCGATCCTCGCGGTTTCGCCCGACAATTTCATGTTACTGCACGCTACCGAAGCTTCGAAGCAAGCAAGCACACTCGATTCTGGTACCACATGTAGCTCAATTTTATTTTTTAAGTAAATGATATTTTGGATTATGATTACCTAAAATGTAATTACAATGTAATTTGTTTTATTTAAAATCGCATTAAACTGCCAGAGTTCTTTGTTAATTACAATGAAATTGTTTATATTCTTACAAATATCGAGGTCCTTCTTCTATAATATTTCGTTCGTACATCGTACATCGTACATAAAAACTTATTCACATTCATTTTCTACAAATTGATCACTGTTACCTAATTTTATATCGCTTTGCCGTAAATAAGTCGAGTGTAAGGATGGGAAATAAAGAAAGCAATTAAGATACCCGACACTTCGCAGAATTCATATTTAGGAATACCAGTAAAAAAAATAGAAATTAGTGTAACTTTCGCACGGCAGTGCTCAGGGTCTGTTCGGATTTTTTTTTCTTTTTTTTTTTTTATTTAAATTTTATAATTTGTCCAGTAGGACATTTGGTAAAATATTATAGCGGTATCCTAGTATAGCATGTGGGTGGCTACCCCCAGCCGGGTAGTACCATCATCGTGTTTGTTAGGTAATGTCCTTTGTGAGATCTGTTGGGTGTTTCCTTTTTAATCTTCTTTTTATGCTTGATGTGTCGACCGTTTCCGCTGCCAGCCGATTTGGGTGCGTTGCTATTCTTTCTCTGTACCTTCTTGCACATTTGCTAATCTCCTCCTGGACCGTTGGTATTCTCAGGTCTTTCCGAATGTCCTCGTTTCTAACGTACCATGGCGCGTTTACTATTGTTCGGAGTATTTTAGATTGCGTTGCCTCTATTTTGATTATATGGCTCATTGCTGCTGTTCCCCATAGTGCTATTCCATACGTCCAGATTGGTTTTATGACCATTTTATATATTTTTAGTTTGTTTTCTATGCTTAGTTTGGATTTTCGACTTGTTAGCCAGTACATTTGTCTCCCTGCCATCTGTATTTTGTCTATTGTTGCTTTAATATGCTGTTTCCATGTGAGTCGTGTATCTAAGTGGAGTCCTAGGTATTTGACTTGCCTTGTTTGTATTATGTGTGTGCCGTTTAGTACAATGTTTGGTGGTTTCTGTTTTCGCAGTGTGAATGTAATGTGTTTGCATTTATCGGGATTTGCTTTAATTTGTTTTGCTTGAAGCCACTTTTCTATTTTTGTGATATGTTCTTGTAGTAATGTAACTGCTGTTGCAGGGTTAGCGTGCCTGACTAGTACAGCTGTGTCATCCGCGAATGTCAGTATTTTGCTATTGTTAGTTGTTGGTATGTTGGCCGTGTATAATGTGTATAAAATTGGTCCTAGGAAGCTTCCTTGCGGAACTCCTGCCTTGATTTCTTTAACTTCAGAGTATGTGTCTTTGATTTTTACTATGAAGGTTCTGCTGCTTAAGTATGATTTAATTAATTGGTATATCTGCCCCGGGAACTGTTTCCTGATTGATTGAAGTAGGCTAGTGTGGTTTATTTTATCGAATGCTTTTTCGATGTCCATGAAGAGTGCCGTGCAGTATTGTTTTGTTTCCAGCGCCTGTAAGATTTCATTGGCGAGTGTGTGCGTTTGTTCTATTGTGGAGTGTTTGTTTCTGAATCCGAATTGGTGATCCGGTATTAGTTGATTCTTCTCTATTATGGGTTTTATTCGGTCGTAAATTATTTTCTCTAGTATCTTAGAGAACATCGGAAGTAGTGAGATTGGTCGGTAGGATTTGGTTTCGTGTGGGTCCTGGCCTGGTTTGGGTATCATTATGATTTGTGCCAGTTTCCAAGTTTTTGGGAAGTATTGTATTCTTAGTCTTGCGTTAACTATTATTGTGATTTGTCTTATCGCTTTTGGCGGAACGTTTTTCAAGATTTTGCCGTTAATTAGGTCGATTCCTGGTGCTTTATTATTTTTTGTTTTCTTAATTATGTTTCTGATTTCTTGTGCTGTTGCTTTGGGTATGGTGTAGTGATTGTCAGTTGGCGTACTAGTAGTTAGCGCATCCTCGTCCGTATGACTATTGTGGTTGCTGTTGTTGATGTTATGTGGGGTGAATGTGTCGCATAGGTGGTTGGAAAATTCTTCAGCTTACTCTTCGTTGCTTCTTGCCCATTTGTTATCTGCTCTTCTGATTGCTGGTACCATTTTTATTATCTTCTTTACTTTTTTTTTTTTTGGTGCTTTCCATGGGGAGTAGTTGTAGTTCTCGTGAGCAGATAGTGACTCGATGAACTTTGTGAACTCGTTGTTGTTGTGCTCTTTTATTTTGTTTTTTATTTCTTTTGCGAGTTTGTTTAGCTGTTTTTTGTTTTCTTTCGTTCTGTGTTTTTGCCATTTTGCTTTTGCTTTTCTTTTTTCTCTAATTTTTTCGAGGATGTCTAGTGGTACTGTTTTTGTTTGTCTGTTGGTTGTTCCAGGTATAGTGGTTGCCCTTGCGGCTTCGTGGATAGTTTCTGTGAATGTTGTTATTGCTTGATCGATGTGTTCATGTTGGAATACAACGATATCAGTCGCATGCGGATAGAGTGTTTGATCGTACAGATTCTTCCATTCGTTGCCCAGCGCCATCCCCACTAGCGTACGTTCGTTAGATGTACCGCGGCGGCTGGCGCGTGCATGCTCTTCCGAGAACTCGGCGGAAGAAACATAAGGATATGGATGGAACATTGGGCACGTCGGTGTCGCGCCTTGACAGCGTAGCGCTTTGTATCGAGAAGCTGCTAAAAAGTTCCATGGCACGTGACGTTACACAGACATCTACTCAGGTCACACTCATTATAGAGAGTGGGGGTTCAAAATCTTTACAAGCGCCACAGGTCACTAAGGCAGTTAGTCTGTGAATAACTAGCCAACTGTCTACATTCCAGAACGCACATTTATAACTCTCGAAATAATTGTTTAATAAATATCACATTATATTATTTCAACATAAACATTGTGTCTTCCACAGAATATTAATCCTGATTCCAAGATTAAATTCTAACAGGTTATGGGCCCAGACCCAATGTGCTAGTGTTGAAATAAGTTCGTGACTAAAGTTAATATTAAACAATTAACATAAAGCATTACAGTGAGATATAAGTGTATAAGTGTATAAGTGCGGATTAAAGCAAAATAACAATGGCAAGTAGTGCACGTTTCGAGATTCAAAGACTTAACGGCAGCAATTACGAGACGTGGAGAGATAAACTCGAATTGTTATTGTATTGTATTGTAGATAAAGTTTGGACAGTGATCAGAGATCCAACTCCAGCGCCCGACAAGATGGATCAAAATTGGCTAGATAAAGACGATCAGGCTCGTGCGACAATAGGGTTACTTGTCGAGGATAGTCAGCTTATTCACATTCGGGGCGCAAGATCGGCGAAGCAAGCATGGGAGGCCCTGAAGAACTATCATCAAAAAGCATCATTATCGAATAAAGTATTTCTGCTCAAGGATATATGTCGAATGAACTTAGCTGACGGCGGAAATTTGGAAGATCACTTAACAGAAATGTTGAACATGTTCGATCGGCTAACAGCATTAGGAAAACCCTTGGATGAGGAGATATCGGTAGCAATGATTCTACGTAGTCTACCAGAGTCATACAGTCCCCTAATTAGCAGCCTGGAAAGTAGACCGGAATCAGATCTCACTATGGAATTCATCAAAGGAAAGCTCATCGACGAATATGAGCGGCGCAGGGGTTCAGGATGGACAACAGACCAAAATGAGACGGTAATGAAAGTAAGTGATGGTAGAAGTAATAATATGAAATGTTTCTTTTGTAAAAAACCCGGGCGCATGAAGAAGGATTGCCGTAAATACGCCACATGGAAAACAAAGAAGGATAAAGTGAATAAGGTAATGGAATATAGATCCGATGAAGAACAGCAAGCTTTCGTGAGTACAGAACATAGAGCATCTGAGAAAATTTCCCAAGAACTTTGCCTCGGAATGAGTGATAAAGATACAAGACGTACGCATGCATGGATTATTGACTCAGGGGCCACGAGCCACATGACGGCAGACAGAAACTTTTTCAGCAGCTTCAATCCAGATGAAAAGGGTTTTGTACTACTAGCAGACGAAGTTAGGGCAGTCCAAATAAAGGGCAAAGGATCAGGTATAATAAAGCACCCAAGTAACGGTAAGACAACAAACATGCATATTGACAATGTGTTGTACATACCTGAGCTAAGCTCAAACCTACTCTCGGTGAAAAAACTAACGGGTGACGGCTATAAAGTAAGCTTCGAGAATGACGGTTGTCGTATTGTAAAAGATGGAGTAGTGGAAATATTCGCTAAAGCCTCAAGCAATTCATATCTACTGCCGACCATCGAAAGCGCATGTACAACGAAAGAAAAGGAACACAACGAAAACTGTCAACATACCTGGCATAAGCGTTTCGGGCATAGAAACATAAACGCGATAAAGCAATTAGAAAATGGCCTTGCGACCGGGATAAAGATAAAGGACTGCGGAATAAGTGAAATTTGCAAGTGCTGTATAAAAGGGAGAATGACGAAAAAACCTTTCCCTAAAGAATCAACGACAAGGACGAATAGTATTCTGGATCTCATACATACAGATGTTTGTGGCCCAATGCAGACTGCAACTCCAGGTAAGAAACGGTATGCTTTAACCATAATTGACGATTTCAGTAGATTCACAAAAATATATCTGATGGAAACAAAACATGAAACCACGAAATATATTAAAGAATTTGTGCAATCGATGAAAAATCAATTAAATAAGGTACCTAAAGCAATAAGATCAGATCGAGGAAGGGAATACGTCAACAACAACCTGAGGAATTACCTGCATAATGAAGGTATAAAGATTCAATATACAGCAGGATACTCACCGCAGCAAAATGGAGTCGCTGAAAGGAAGAATCGCTCTCTAATAGAAATGGCTAAATGTATGCTTATTGACGCCGACATGGACAAGAAGTACTGGGGTGAGGCAATACACACAGCCAACTGCCTGCAAAATGTCCTATCCACAAAACACACAGGTAAGACGCCGTATGAATTATGGTATTCTAAGCTACCTGACGTCAAAAATCTTCGTCCTTTTGGTACTATGGCATATGCACATATACCTCAAGAGTGTCGAAGAAAATTAGACGAGAAAGCAGAAGAATTAAGGTTTGTCGGATATTCGGAAGAATCGAAGGCATACAGACTACTCGATACAGCTACAGATAGAGTAAAGATAAGCCGTAATGTGATCTTTCTTGAAACTCATAAGGAACCCGGGACAGAAGAAATTATTTTTGAAGAACAGACCGTTACTGAAGGTACAGCAAATAAAACAGGAGATAACAATAAGGAAATTATTGAAGAAAAAGGACCCAAAGATGAATCCGAAGATATTCAAGGTTCAGAGCCAAGACGATCAAAAAGACTAAATAAAGGAATTCCTCCTGATAGGTACATGGGAGCACTAAACATGACAGTTAGCCTAGAAGAGCCAAAGGATCGAAAGGAGGCACTATCAAGGCCAGATGCAGAACTGTGGATAAAGGCGATGGATGAGGAAATGGATTCGCTGAAGAATAACAAGACTTGGGACCTCATGATTCCACCTAAAGAGCGAAAGATTATTGGATGCAAATGGGTCTACAAGATAAAGAGAAACACCGAAGGGAAAATTGTGAAATATAAGGCAAGGTTGGTAGCAAAAGGTTTTTCACAAAAATTCGGTAAGGACTACGACGAGGTGTTCGCGCCAGTGGTAAGGCACACTACATTCAGAATCCTACTGGCAATAGCAGGTAAGAAACTCCTTATGGTTAAGCACTATGACGCAAAGACGGCATTCTTAAACGGTTATCTAAAGGAAACGGTTTACATGAAGGATACGAGATCGAAGACCGCAGATATGCATGTAAACTGAACAAAAGTATATATGGGCTGAAGCAAGCTGCTCGAGTGTGGAATGAGCAGCTACAGGAGACATTAGTCGAACTTGGTTTTAATCAAAGCGAGGTGGATCCGTGTCTGTACATTCTAGTTAGAGGCGAAGGCTCAATTTACCTCATTGTGTACGTTGACGTCATTCTCATTGCGGCGAAAACAAATGAGAAGATAGGAGAAATAGCCAAGAGTCTTAAGAATCGCTTCCCGATAACAGATCTAGGAGCTCTACACCATTACTTAGGGGTTCAAGTAGAGAGAAATGAAGGTATTTACTACATCCATCAGTCAAACTACATAGAAAAGGTTGCATCTAGTGTAGGACTTGATAACGCGCGTTTTTCTAAAATACCACTGGACCCGGGTTATATGAAAGCTCGACGTGACGACGAACCAATGGAAAAAATGGAACAGTATCAGCAACTTATCGGAGCCTTGCTGTACATAGCAACTATCTCACGACCCGATATATCGGCTAGTGTCACGATACTTAGTCAGTTTAATAAGAACCCAACGCAATCTGACTGGACAGAAGCTAAGAGATACTTGATGGGTACTAAGGATCTCAAGTTAAAGCTCGGTGGAGAATTCAACAACGAATCAATCGAAGGATACGCTGATGCTGATTGGGCTGGATACAGCGTCGAGAGGAAATCTCACAGCGGCTACGTCTACCTACTATATGGAGGATGCATAAGCTGGACGTGCCGCAAACAATCATGTGTTGCATTATCATCAACTGAGGCAGAATACATCGCACTGAGTGAAGCCTGTCAAGAAGGAATGTGGATAAGTTATATCTTAAGGGATCTTCTGGGCAAAGATTCACTAAATTTAATTCTTTACGATGATAATCAAAGCTGCATCCAAATAGCCACAAATAATAGGTTTAGCAACAGAACAAAGCATATAGAGACTAGATATCATTTCGTGAGACAATTACGGCAGAAGAAAATTATTGAGTTAAAATATTGTCCTACTGATCAAATGATAGCTGATTTACTAACTAAACCTCTAAGTGCAACTAAATTGAATTTTCTGTTACAGAAGTGCAATTTGCAGAATCAATGATCAAGCGACTAATATCGTTGAGGAAGGGTGTTGGAATACAACGATATCAGTCGCATGCGGATAGAGTGTTTGATCGTACAGATTCTTCCATTCGTTGCCCAGCGCCATCCCCACTAGCGTACGTTCGTTAGATGTACCGCGGCGGCTGGCGCGTGTGTCGTGTAAAATTAAGGTAAAAATAAGGAACTTGTTAATTTCCGAAAAGGAGATTAAGTTCTTTTTATTTTTTACTCAATTTATACAATTTTTTCGGTTCGCGATGATACACTTTCGATACTTGGATTAGTTAAGAATTTTTTTATTAGACTGACTGGATGATTTTGAAGGGAGCATTTATATTCTTCCATTCGTTGGAGTGGGAGAAGGTTTTGTTTATACTTAGTGTAAAATTCGGAGAACGGCTGGAGTGATCGAATGCCACTCAGGCGGCTGAGAACGGGTGCTGACCGGACGGTCACACGCGATAAGGCGTTCGGAATTTCGGTTTGTTATATACAGTTGCTCGAATTTCGTCTGTGACATTCCCCCCTTCTTAGATTGAACTTGATCCCTCAAGTTTTCTTCAGAAGACTTTTGTGGAATCGGACTTGACGTGGCTTGAAAATTACAGCTGATTCCTCCTCTCCATCTGAGTGGTATGTGTTGGTTGGAATATAGATGTTGGGTGTTGAGCCCAGGGTGAGTGGTACTGGTGGGGCTGTCGCATTGTGGCTGTTGATTACAGTTTCATTTCGGCAGCAAAATAAATTGATACATAATTTGTTCGGTATACATTTCCTGATGCATTTGAATACCCCTATTTTGTTTAATCCATATATACCTAGTATGCCTAATGCTATGTACCCTAATATCTGGAGCGTGGTCAGTCCCCAATACTGTATATTTTTAATTCTGTGTTCGAAATTAAGAGTTTCTATCTCGTCGCCTATTTTATCGATCGTTGTTTTATAGCCTTGTAAATTATCTATTATTTTCGGTGCTTGCTCGAGTTTATCTAATAGATGAGTGAAACTATCGTTTGTTTTGAGCGCTAGGGTTTTTGTTTTGATTTCGTATATGACTTCGTTTTTTGTTTCGCCTATACGCATGTGTTCGTCTTTGTACAATATATCGCAAGAAGTGTTAGCTCTTATGATGGAAGGCTTGTCAAGTTTTTGTAAGGTATGTTTCGTTTGGCAAATTGTGTCTATTTCTATCGGATTTGCTGGTATCGCAATGTAACAGTTGCTAGTTTTGAGCGGTATAAAGCTAATGTCTTCAATCTTAAGTACAGTTATTCGACAATGTTCAATGTGTGGTTTGAAATTTATTATTTCGCTGCGACAATCGGTTTTTGAATTTCTGTCATGGATTGGTAGTGTTTGTTTGCATATAGTGGTTCCGGCTCGATTCTTACAAAGTTTGTTGAAATACTCGATATCAGCGTTTATAAATGAAAGACCTGAAGTTAAATATATCTGATGTTCGACTACTGGAGCCAAAAATACTCCATTTCTTTTACTCGGGATAGGATATACTTGTAATATGTTCCATTCTGTGTTAGAGACTAAAGGTACTATGATTTTGAAAAATATTTTGTCATCTATTGTGAAGATTTTAAGATCACTGATGTCGAGTATGAATTGAAAATGTTCGGTTTTGGCAGAAATCGCGGTGTTGTACATCTGGCTACCTATTGCCTTGGCGTAATTTTCTATGAATTCATTGGGGTCAAGTATTTGTGGACTAATTATTCCTTGTTTGCCTAATATCATGACGTTAAGTATTTCATCTAATTAGAAGTGTAAAGTTTGCATCGCGGTGTCGACTTTCATGATCATCTTAAGCATAGATCTATCGATATTTGCCTGCTGTTGTAATTTTAATATATCACTATATGATCTCTCTAAGTGGTTTAGGTTTTCTGAGTTTACAATTTTTCTAATAAGTGCTGTTTGATTAGCTATTATGGTCTTGATTTTATTATTATCATCGAATAGTTTGTCCATATTTTTGTTTATGAGCGTAAGATCATCATCGTCGAGAGTCCCGAACAGACTTTTCGATACGGAACCTATGATGTTAAGCAAACCTCGTGTGCTCCGGGTATGTGTTAACGCTTTCAAGTGTTTTGCGAGTTGTTTTAGGTTATTGATGCGATTTTGTAATCCGCCTAACTCTTCGACGTATTGTTTGCTGATTGCACGTGAGTCTATCGTTAATTTATATGATTCTATTGCGCTTATCTGTTCGTATATGTCGCTAGTGTCTAATCCTACTATTACATTGGCAGTGTCGCTGTATAAATATCCTTTTCCTACGTTTTCTACGAATACAGAGTTTCCTTCTAATGGTGTAATATTTATTTGCGCGGATACTATTCCGGCAAAGAGGAGCGTCGACCTGGAAAGTAAGGTTTTAAACGATTACCGTGTATCTTTTTGTCTTGAATCAGATAGTATGGAGTACATACTTTATCAATCGTGTACGGTCCTAACCATTCCACATCAAGTTTATGCCTTTTATGATCGTTATGTATTAAAACAGAGTCTCCTTCTTTGAAAACTGATTGAGGTTTTATAATTTTACGTTTTTGATCGCGCTGATATCGCTGTTTACTTTTGATCAATGTTTCGCGAGCGTGTCGGAGTCTAGAGTCCCATTCCTTTTTGCGGAACGTGACTTCGTCTGCGTATGTGCGTTGGGGATTCTTGGATATTGTGGAGGGAAGATTGGCTTGGTGTCCGAATGTGAGTTCGAATGGCGTGTAACCAGTAGAGTCGTGTATCATTGTGTTATATGCAAGGCATACAAAGTTAAGTTGATCGTCCCATTCTTCATCCGAATTTCGCTGTATCGATTTTAACATGTCTGTTATTACTGCGTGTGTCCGTTCTAACGATCCGTTACTTTGTGGGTGGAAGGATGTCGTTTTGATATGTTTGATTTTGAACGCGTCTTCGTACTGTTGCATTAAACTAGATATAAAATTCTGTCCGCGGTCAGTTAATATCTTTTTTGGAGCGGAAAAGATGTAAATGTAATGATTCAAGAGTGCGTTCCAAATTGTTTCCGTTTGCTGAGTTTTTAGTGGTACGAGTATTAAGTATTTTGTCAATTCGTCATGTATGGATAGAATGTACTGATCGCCTTTTTTCGTCTTTTTCAGTGGGCCTAATAAGTCCATAGCAATTTTATCGTTTGGTTCGAGGGGTGTGTCGGTGATACAAGGTTCTTCGCGCGGTCTGATACGTGTAGTTTTAGATGTTTGACAGGTGTCGCATGATTCTATATGTTGTTGTATACGTTTCATCAAATCTGGTACTCCGTGCCGTTCACGAATGCGATCGTATGTCTTTTGTATACCGGGGTGTCCTACTAAATCGTGATTTTCTTTCAATAATTCGTCTATTTCTTCGTCGCTATATGTTTGAATTGGTTCCCATGCAAAATTTAATTCTTTTACGGTGTCGTTCAGGAATAGTAAAATTTGTTTGATCGCGTTCTTCTCGGTTTCTGTGAAACTGTCGTCGCCTATACCTATCTTCTCGTTGTATGAATAATTTCGTTTAGTTTGGTTAACCATTCGATTCTGTCGTAATTTCCTAGCTCTGTTTTGGATAATTGATAGAAAGATTTACGGTTCGGAGTCATTTTGAGAATTTTGGGTAACGCGTCGGTAGATTTTTCCCAATCGTGATATTTTTTATCGAGTTCTATGTTCAAATTTTCGCGTCGTCTGGTCAGAACATGTATTCTAGATAGTGCGTCGGCTGCAGTATTATCTTTTCCTTTCGTGTATTCTATGTCGTGTTCGTATTCTTCTAGTTTTAATCGCCATCTCATCAAGCGTGATGAGGGGTCTTTGCAATTCTCTAACCATTTTAGTGCTTGGTGATCGGTTCGGATGAGGAATTTCCGTCCTAACAGATATTGTCGGAGGCGTTTCACGGCCCATACTATTGCTAAAAGTTCTTTTTCTGTAGTGGAATAATTTCGTTCCGGTGGGTTTAGAGTTCGCGAGATATAACAACATGAATGTCCGTCCTGTGATAAGATTGCACCTATACCTTCGTTACTGGCGTCAGTCGTTAATGTGAATGGTTTCGCAAAGTCTGGGAATTTTAGTACGGGTGATGAACAGAGTTTGTTTTTTAATGTCTGGAATGCTTCCTGGGTTTTATCTGTCCAATGAAATGGTGTCTCCTTTTTTGTAAGTTCGGTCAATGGTTTCGCGATCTTAGAAAAGTTTCTGATGAACTTACGGTAATAACCTGCTAGTCCTAAGAACGATTTGATGTCTGTGGGATTACGTGGCTGTTTGAAATTGCTAACGGCTTCTAATTTTTTGGGATTTGGCTTTACACCTTCGGCGGTTACTATATGTCCAAGATATTCTAATTCTGGTTTGAGAAATTCGCATTTGTCCGGCTGTATTTTGAGTCCGAGTTCGCGTAGGCGTTGCAATACTATCGCAAGGTTGCTATTGTGCTCTTCAATCGACTGTCCGAATATTATAATGTCGTCTAAATATACGAAGCAACGTTTATTTATGAGTCCTCTTAGCGCGGTATCCATCATGCGTTGAAATGTTGCAGGTGCATTCTTTAAACCGAATGGCATCCTATTGTAATGATAGTGTCCTTGTGGTGTGGAGAATGCTGTGTACTTTTTAGAGTCTATGTCCAATGGGATTTGGTGGAATCCGGAGGATAAATCGAGGGCTGAGAAGAATTTTGCGTTGCCTAGTTGGGATAGTATGTCGTCTATGTCAGGTAATGGATATGCGTCCTGGTCAGTTAGTTCGTTTATTTTTCTGAAGTCTATTACAATTCGCCATTTCTGTTTCCCTGAGGCGTCTGCCTTTTTTGGTACTACCCAGACTGGTGAATTGTAAGGAGAATCAGATGGTTCTATAACGTTCTTTTGTAGCATTTCGTCCATTTGTCGTTTGATTTCTTCTTTATGGCATTCAGGCGGTCGGTAAGATTTTGTGTTAATGATTTTATTTTCTTTTAACGTTATTGTGTGTTTAGCAAGATTAGTGCATGGTAATAAGTCGGTCTCTAGATTGAATACGTCAAGGTAGAACAGCAATATCTTTTCGATTGGTTCACGGAGGGTTTTCTCTATATGCGAAAGTCTAACTAAATCTTTAAACGTGGAGACTTGATCATACGTATTTGAATTTTCGATAAAATTAGTCATTTTGGCTGGGCACTCACCACCATTGATAAAGCATATCGTTGTCGGTTTTCCTTCCAGGTAGACTGTTTTTGACACTGCTTGTTTTGGAGGTACGTCGTTTTCCTGTTGCAATAAAAGTATATTATTGTCAAGTTTTAATTGTTGATTCGAGAGTTCAAATTTGAATTTAGATAGGGCTGGCAAACCGAGTATGCCGTCTTCTATAATTGGAAAGTTGTCTTCTACCACAAAAAATTCTAGAATTTTGCCAAATAGTTTTATCAAAGCGTGTTCGTTGGTTTTAAATTTAGAGTGTCCCATCGAGAATTTCCGTTCTTTTGTTATTCTTGGTCGTAATACGCATCTTCGCTTGAGTATATTAATTCCTGCTCCGCTGTCAATGAGGAATTTATGTCGCTGTCCGTCGGATCGTAAAAGTACTGTGGGTAGTCTTCCTGTTGTGGCGTTAATTCGTAGGTCTGGTCTATTGGTTCCTCTATTTCTTCCTTGTGTGTCTCGAGATTGTGGACTGCTGGTGGTCTCGGAAATTGGCTGGTGTTCGAAAATTTTTACATTGACTGGAGACATGTCCGATTTGGTTGCATTTGAAGCATTTTAATTGTGTCCTTTGGGCAGGTGGTATTTGTTCGGTTTGTCGGAAGCTTCTTGGCATTGGATAGGGTGTTGGAGTTGGTTTTTTAGTGATCGGATTAGGATTATTGGTTGTTAGTCTTTGCTGCTCAGGAAGTCGTAATCGTTCTATTGGTTTTAGTCGTCGATTTCGATCTTCCCTGAAGAATCGCTCGATGTCAGTGGCTTTCTTTTCGGCTTCAAGGATATTGTATGGTGGATTGGCGAGTAGTAATTGTCCTATTTCGCCTTTCAGGCCTCGGATAAAATCGATCACGGAATCTTTTAAAATCCTGTCGTTCATAGCTCGTCTAGTAATTTCGTCACGGTATTCGTTCGTTATACTGTATTGTAACTTATTGAGCCCTCTGCGGAACCTGATGATATAACTTTGCACACTTTCGTCGTGACGCTGTCTCGTTTCGCGTAGCTGGTCTTGATGTTCTCTAACAGAGTCTTGGGTGGCTACGTTTCGTCTTAGGGCATCGTACAGGTGTCCGTATTCGTATATCGGTATATTGCAGATGGCCATTGCGGCTTTACCCGTGATTTTCCCGATTTTGATCATTTTTAATGGTAGCGTGGGTTCGCTACACATGGCTCGTAATTCGCGTACTTCGCGTATGAATTCTTCTACTCCGATATTGTCTTCGCCGTTTAATTGCGGAATACATACTATCGCGTCTTTGGCCCGTAAGCTCGGAGAGGCGAATTGCGGTGGACGGTCTTCGTAAGAGGGATGGTTGTCTTCTTCTGTTCGAATTGGAACGCATGGTGGGGAAGTTCTATCTCTCGCGGCAACAGATTCGTCCATAGTAATAAGGGAGCCTAGTTCTGTAGTAGCGTCGCGTCCTATTTTTATTTTAGAGATATTTTTGCCTAATAGTTCTATTTCCGCTGCACGCTTCTTATTTTCACTGTCGGCCGTCCGTTGTGTCTCTTCTACACGTTGCGCAAGAATTTCAATTTGTTTTTGAATTACGTCGAGTATGGCACGAATCGAATTGTCCGTACCTCCGTTTGTAGAAACGGTTTCAATAGTTTCGACTTTGTCTTTTCGTGATGAGGGCATGATTCTAATTGAGCTTATTGAGTCTGAACTACTGTTGCTATTTGGACTCGAAGCGCTTGAGAAACTGGGTTTTCTCACACGGTATCGTGAAAATGAATCCAGATTTTTCAGCTTACCGTAGTAGCTATGACCGTTGAGGAGTCTCAGGGATGTTTCCTCTCTGGTTGGTTTTAGATTCCGAATCTTATTCGTAGGCTTGCTCTGCGCTGACCGTAGTCCTCTCGTCTAGTTTCACCGTAATGGAACGTTGAAAGTTGCTGCAGGGCCTCGTAGTAGCAAAGATTCGCACTGGGTCCGTTGATCCTTCGATCTTCAATGATGCACGTACGCCGAAATCGTAATTTCGTTTGCACTGAAGTGAATAGATCCTGGCACGGATCGCCAAAAATGTCGTGTAAAATTAAGGTAAAAATAAGGAACTTGTTAATTTCCGAAGAGGAGATTAAGTTCTTTTTATTTTTTACTCAATTTATACAATTTTTTCGGTTCGCGATGATACACTTTCGATACTTGGATTAGTTAAGAATTTTTTTATTAGACTGACTGGATGATTTTGAAGGGAGCATTTATATTCTTCCATTCGTTGGAGTGGGAGAAGGTTTTGTTTATACTTAGTGTAATATTCGGAGAACGGCTGGAGTGATCGAATGCCACTCAGGCGGCTGAGAACGGGTGCTGACCGGACGGTCACACGCGATAAGGCGTTCGGAATTTCGGTTTGTTATATACAGTTGCTCGAATTTCGTCTGTGACACGTGCATGCTCTTCCGAGAACTCGGCGGAAGAAACATAAGGATATGGATGGAACATTGGGCACGTCGGTGTCGCGCCTTGACAGCGTAACGCTTTGTATCGAGAAGCTGCTAAAAAGTTGCATGGCACGTGACGTTACACAGACATCTACTCAGGTCACACTCATTATAGATAGCGGGGGTTCAAAATCTTTACAAGCGCCACAGGTCACTAAGGCAGTTAGTCTGTGAATAACTAGCCAACTGTCTACATTCCAGAACGCACATTTATAACTCTCGAAATAATTGTTTAATAAATATCACATTATATTATTTCAACATAAACATTGCGTCTTCCACAGAATATTAATCCTAATTCTAAGATTAAATTCTAACAGTTCAGGTGTTTTCAGTGGAATGTTGCAGCTGATTTTGCTCTCTACTATTTCTTTGAATATTTGCCATTTGGTGGTTCTATTGCGTAGCTTCTCTGTGTTGCTGTAAAGTATTGGTTTGTTTCTGTATGTAGTTATTAACGGCGTATGGTCGGAGGTAAGCTCGAGGCTGGGTGCTATGTTTAGTTTATTTGCGTTTAGTCCCTTTGTAACTGCAAAGTCTAGCAGGTCAGGCATTTTGCTCGGGTCTGTCGGCCAGTATGTCCGTCTTCCTGTGGATAATATATTGAGCTTATTATTTCTAATGTATTTTTCCAATGTTATGCCTCGAGGTGTGGTGATTCTTGATCCCCATAATGTGTGCTTTGAGTTATAGTCTCCCGCTGCAATATACCCTATTTGTCACCAAAGTGTCGGAAGTAGTCTTCCCACATTTACGTTGTGATTTTGTGTCGCGGCGGTACGTATACTGCTGACAACTGCAGTTGGTTGCTGTTAGTCTGTACGGTAACGGTGGTTGCTTGTATATGTTCCTTACTGACCTGGCTGTGTAGGTGATGTTTAATGTCGTTTTTTATTACTACTGCGGTCCCTCCGTGTGCTTTTCCTGAAGGATGTTTGGTGTCATATATGGTGTAGTGCGATATTTTTATGTAGCTTTTTATTGTGAGGTGTGTTTCTGAGACGAGTAGTATATCGATATTATTGCTATACAGGAATGTTTTAGTTTCTAGGGTCCTTTGTTGTAGGCCGTTAGAGTTTCAGGCTGCTATTTTAAGCGTGTCTATTTTTATTTTTTGCTCATCATGTTAGTAAGTAATTGTATTTGACTGTTATTTATTGTGTTTGCTGTCTGAGGAGTTCGTTTTGGTCGCTTATCATTTTTGTGAGTATTTCGTTGTTTTTTATGGAATGTTTTATTAACTCTTTGATTTCTATAGCGTCGTTGCTGTGGTTGTTCTGTTCTTGATTATCCAAGGGTGACGACCGGTTGACTACTTGCGCGTAGCTTCGGTTTCTAGCGGTGTTGGTGTTAGTGTGGTTATTGTTCCTTGCGTGCTGCGTTTTTGGTGTTGACGTAGATTCTGCGTTGTCATATTGCGTGCGGAAATTGTTGTGTGTCCTGTTTCGAATCGGCGGGAAAAGTTTGCTTTGTAGTTGTTTTCTGACTACGCAGCCTTTGTAGCTGGCTGGGTGATTTCCACCGCAATTGTGTCATTTTACGTCGTTTATTTTTCCCGTGTGTGGGCAGTTCACTGTTAGGTGCTTCCCTGCGCATTTGACGCACGCCGGGTTTCTGTTGCAGTAGTTTTTTGTGTGTCCGTATTGTTGACACCGCATGCATTGTAGTATGTCTCTTTTATGTCTGCGTGGTTCGACTGTGATTATTGTGTTTGAGATTTTTTTAATTTCAAATATTTCGTTGTTGTTGCTTTTCGGTTCTAGCTCTATTAGGAATAGCGGTAGTGGTTGCTTAGTGTCAAATCTGGTTATATTGTTGATCGTTCTTACCTGGTGTCCGATCTTGGCCAATTCCTCGCATATTTTGTTTGTATTTGTTTTTGGGTGTAGACCTCTGATTACTGCTTCGTAGCTCTTGTCGGATTTGGGTTGGTAAGTGTGATACCCAGCGTTTCTTTCCTTTAGCGCTTTAGTTACTTTTCTGTAGGTTTCTGGGGTATTAGTTTGTACTTTTACCTGTTCCAGTTTGAGCTGTTTGATAGTGTAGTTTTCTTTTCCTGCCGTGCTGTTTAGCAGGTCAATGAGGGAGTCTATTATTTTTGCGTCTATGTGGATTGGCGGTGGCTTAGGAGTGTGTGTTCTTGGTTTTTCTGTAGGGTCTGTGTCCATCTCTTCTGTCAGTGAGCTGAAGGAGCTTTGTGTAGGAATTTCTTGTAGCCATTGTTGTCTTTCTGTTTCTGTGGTCCTCCTATCGTTTGTGTTTGAGTTTATTTTTCCTTTTTTTCTGGGAGTTATAGTCTTCCAGCTTTCGTTATGTTGTGGTAGATCCTTGTTGGTATTGCTCTTTACGTCGTCTTCTTGTATTATTTCCATTTCTATTTCTTTTGTATTTGAGCAGTCCTGTACTTCACTTGTTGTTTTAATTGGGCTCTGTTGGTCTACTGCCCTGTTTATAGTGTATGTTTCTCCTTTGTTTAGTATTCTTATTGATGGTATTTTTTCCATCCTTGATTGGTTCTGTTGCTCTACTTTTGTCGCACAATGTCGGAGGCACTATATTTTACGTCCGCCTAGCTCGACTGCTCGGGCAGAACTGTGTTCGGACTTGTCGGCAAATGATAGAACTCATCAGTTCATCAACATCAGTATTCAATGTAATCTCAAAATATTGTGTCCGAACGAACATAAATATCGTCTCCCGTGCTGTTGATCGAACCGTCCGTCTTTCGAGGGTGTGCCATGTTCAATATCATCTAGATTGTAAGAATTTCAACAATTTAACTAAAACAATCTTATAACAATAAAATAAACAATGTAAAAACTTTATTCTCTTTATTTTGGCGATTTATGGATAATTGCGTCACCGCCAGGCAAGTTACATCGGCAACTGCTTCGAGCGATCAGTTTCACTTCTAACATAAACAACCATTGTAGTGCGAGAGTTGTGTATTTTTACTTTTTAAAATTGATTTGTCTAAATATGAATTCTGTGAAGTGCCTTATCGTACCTTAATTAGTTTCCTCGTTCCTTATTCTTTCATTCCATGTATTCACAGCAGAACGATCCAAAATCAGGTAGTTTTTTTTATTATTTAATTTGTACTTTACAATTTGTCCAGCTGGACATTTGGTAAATAAATGAGGTAGTAACAGCGAATTTCTACAAAAAAATCACGCCGGCGCATACCACCGGTGGCTCACACCTGAATGTTCCATCAGACGCTGCATACCACGAAAAATATAGTTTATTCAGTAACTAGACAAAATTTCCATACAGTTGAAAATTTAAATAATGGAAATTTAACGCATATTAATTGAAGAAAAAACACGGCGTTTTATTTTGCGAGTCTTATCTTAACAAAATAAGTACAATGTTTGAATAAACAATAGTAGCGCCGCCAGAGGAAGTAAAGCATGAATATGAGCGCCGCTCCACGACGAGAAACATAAATAGCAGTGCCGGCGTGAATATGTTAATACGTTGAAAATGGAAATTACTGAACGAGATAGGAAAAGGGCCTTAATGTTTGTAGGAGTGCGAATAATTTCATTGTACTTTGTTAATAACTCCGGCAGTTGAATGCAATTTTTAATAACAAATTTTAAAAATGATTGGAATTAAAAAGAAAAAATCGACCTATATGTGAGAATAGAATCAGGTGCGCTTCCTTACTTCGATTCTCGGGAGCGCACAAAATTCGTCGGATAAACACGAGGACCTCGCTTTCTCAGTGATCGTTTTTTCCTTATTGTGATATCAAATTTGAAGTTTTTCGGCGTCAATCAAGCCGTTGTGTGATCCCACCTAATTATATTTCGAACAATAGTTTATAAATGAAGAGCGACATTTGATTGTAATACCAAGAGTATATATTACACTGTTGCCGTTCTTAATGGTTGCACGAGCGCAGATTCCGAGTTGAGTGGATAACCTTGTATACTTTATAGTATATAAAAGTATTGATTATTGTTTATAGTTATATTATAATAGTTGGATTGTTTAAAATTAATAGTTAGATTATTGTTTAGCACCGCTTATTGTTTATAGTTTTACATTTTATAAAGTGCTTCGAAATTTCCAAAATTTATGAAATTTTGGAAACTCAAGGCTTATGAAAGCTCAAGATTTACATTTATCAGATATCAAAGTGTTTTAAACTGATGTCGAATCATATTCGAAGTGATTCGAATTTTTCGCTTTGCGTTCGGAGCGTTTCGAAGGATTTTAGGGCGCATCAGTGTCTATAATATAGGAGTAAAAGTTATATGAATAATACTTTTGAAATATAAAAACTGTGACAAATCAGACTATAATGATGTAGAATAAAATGTAATAAAGATTAAGTTATAATTGTTAATATCTTAAGAAAAATAATGAAAATACGTATATTCGTAACCTACAGAATACATCAGAAAGGAGTGAGCGTTTTAAATCTGTATATCTTTTTAACAGGTTTCCAGTGCTATTGCTTTGAGAGATTATTTGCTGTTACGAAGGAAATCTTTTGGTGATAATTTAAAAATTAAAAAGTTGTTTTATAAAAACATTGTTGTTCGTCGAATAACAATGCATACAAAAGTCAATATTGGAAAAACAATGCAAATAGTCAAAGAAGATCTAATACATTAATTTCCTTCTAATAATTCAATAATTAAATTTACTCTATTTATAACTTTTTTGTGTGAAGTAGGTAAAAAGTTATTTCACTTTTTATGGTCACGTTTTATGTATGTGTATAATATTTATGTACTATCTATGTTATATAAAACATTTTGTAATTTAATTAGCACTACCATCCGGTACTATTAGCTTCTACTATCATGATTATATAGATAAAATTTGAAACTAATCTGGAAATAGATATAGATATTACAACGTATTTATCATAAATGTATATTAAGCAATAAATTAATATACAGCATGAATATTCATTATAACAGTATAGTTAGTATTCAATATAATCCTATTGAATAGTGAACTTTATTAACATAACGGTTAAATGCGTTTAAGATCTTTGTGAAATAACCGCACTAAATATCTTGTAATTGTAATATTATTGTTTTAAGTTTGTTTCGAACTGTACCAATATAATCACAATACACAAAATGTTTTGTATAACAGACATAATATATTCATAAAAAGTTTGTACAAATGTGTGAATACGCTTGTGAGCAACTGTATCTGCGTTGTTGTATTCTTTTACATTGAATATTAAGAGAAAATGAATAAGAACTTACTTGAAAAGAGTCGTGCTTGATGAAACATATGAAAGTGTGAACAGCAATTTGACTCACACTCGTTACCGCGGAGAAAGATTTAGAGACAATGACCATATCGTCCAAATGTAAATAAATCGAATACATCAAAGGTAGAAGCATCATAATGGCACTAATAACGGTAGCTACCTGTAGAATTTTGAAACCAAAGACTTTATTCCTGCTGCTACCGACAGGAAGTGGCCAAGAGAAACACAAGGCTACGCTAAGCCAAGTAATGTAGATGACTTTCTCTGGTGTCATTCCTTTGCTTTATGAATTGAATAAAATACATGGAATTTAACTGATAGAACGATATACAGTAGATTCTTGGAAGTCAATTACACTGCTTTAAAAGCATCTATATAATCACAGAGGTTAGCTGCATACAATTGTTTTGTATCCACGAGAAGTTTAATAAATTATACTTAGCCAGCGTAGTACTTCGTGCCAATGTGTCGGTTAATAACTTCCCTCGATGTAATTATTGCGTTGTTAGCTGACTTGCAGATAGCAATTATTGGTTGCATTATATATTGACCTGACATATAGTATTGGACGGATGCAAAGGGAAGTTATCACGCAATAGAACTATAGTCGATCCAACGAAACGATGCAGTAAATATAAATAAGTGCACGTGGTTGACGCATGAGTAGAATACTATCGGTTCACAGGTTCCAGACCCTTGTGTATTAGAAAATAAGAAGGTACTTTTGTTGAAGCTATTTATGTTTTTTTCATACGTGCTTTACTTGATGATTTTGTAATATTTTTCCCTTCAGAATCAGAATTATTCGCAAATATTTTTATGTGAGTTAATTACCTACTAGAAAGAACTATAGAATGAAGGTACCAGTTCGTCCCTGAATATCGACAAGTGAAAATCGATTGGTAGCCACACGTGAACGTTTTGTTATTTGCTACCTCGTCTTGTTAGATGGACAATAGTCAGTAGAACTCGCCGTAGGATTAGATTATAAACGTAATAACTTCAAAAAGGAATGTTGCAATGTTACGTATGTACATTAGGTTACCTATTTAGTTACATAAGAAAAATGTGTCAGTTTAAATGCGTCAAATTTTTATAAATGCAGCAAAATTTCTTTTATGGCAGGTCTCATTGATGTCATTTAAGTACGTGAAGAGATACGAGGCGGCCTTTTCCTATGTCGTCATTTAAAGAAAGCTTGTTGCAGACGAAATTGAGATATATGTACTCGATCAGAAGTAAGTACAGTGATACAACAAATAAAATTTATTGATTTCTCGAGTCATGGTTGATATGATAAGGTCACATATTATGTAACGACGAATCATTTTTTCTGTTTTCCTCTAAATATGTTTGGTCGGTTTACTATAAATTAAATGAAATATAAAACACCTATTTAAAGTCCTTTCAAAAGTGCGCGATATAATATTTTATGTGTAATAATGTGCATTTGCTTTACACATTATGAACTACATACATTGTACCGAACAAATTAGTGTCATCATTTAAATATTAGTACATCGAACCCACAAATGATTAAATTTTCCAAAAAGGGTATTGCAATCGTATTCATACAGATCATTGAAATCATCACGTGCAAATCGTGTTGGAAATACATTTATAATGAGAAAAAATCTATCCAAAAGACTAAAATGTTAATATATTATATTTGGAAATTTTTATTTACAGCATATGTTGAAGAATTAGTCAACAACTTTAAAACAAGCACTAAAACATTGCAACACTATAGTCACCACAAGTGAGATTAAATTATGTATTATCGCTTTACTTAACTTCAACATTTTTGATTACCTAAAATTAAAAAAAGAAAAACGATCCATGAAAGTTAAATAGTTTTATGGAGGTCGCTGTACGGTAATGATTTCACGCTGTTGAAAAGAATTAATGAGATAAACAGATCGCAAATCAAGGTTCGTTCTTTAAAATAATCGCCATGCTTTATTTATCTTGTCATTGAGATAACACTGACATTTTCTTTCATAATATTTTATTAAAACAGTCAGTTAAAATTATACTGGATTTTGACAGCGTTAGAGAGTTTACTAAGTCGATTTTACATAACAGTCCGTGTATACGCAAAAAATGAGGAACTAATTGTGTTTTAGGTCACATATGAGAACCCTTTTATACTGTGGCCTTTCCACAGGGTAAGGATGCACTTAAGGGAAGAATTTCTAACACTAAATCGTAAGATGGGTTACACGCATTAATATTGATGAAAACGAAGATTGTATCGGCAAGGTATATAAAAATTTTGGAAGTGAACTGAGAACATCCGGTCTTCACCTACACCCTTTACATTCCTTGAAGAGCATATAAGAAATAGAAACATCTTTATTCTAAACATTTATCTAAGCAATAAAGTGGCATATCTGCGATTGCTCGTGATAGACATCTCCTCCTCGGAAATCTTGAAGGATGAATTTTTCCATATACATAAAATAAATTCTTAATCTATCCTTATCGTAAAATTTTGGGATTTTATTTCAACTGAACACTGAATGTGTAACTTTGTAACCTCAGGTCGCATTCATTAAGAACTCGTATAGTAAGATATATTTAAGTTCTCTTTCGATCAAACCGTTAACCTTATAGAATTTGCGAGTAGGCATAAATCCTATTCGGCATTACTTTGAAACTGCTCTTAGTCATCGCATTTCCACTGTGCAAAAGACTGTGCATTTCATTTATACAAATACGTAACAACGCTTAAGAAAACATATTTCTTTATTAAATAGCATATTAAGCATATTGCAACCTTTTCCGAGGCGATGAAAAAATAAAAATTTTCTTCTGTTAAAAGGTCTAATTCTTTTAATTCTTCTATTAGTGCTTAAGTATTAATAATGTACAGATTCGTGCAGTTACGTATGTGACACGTCAATTTTGTGGCTAACTCCTGATACAGTCGTTGCAATTACGGGTGTGATGCAATTGTAAGTAAACATAGAGTGTGATAACTTTAAAGTTTCATATTTTTCCTTACAACCCATTGATAGCCAGGTTTACTTTACTGATATCAAATCATAAGCGGCGTTATTTTTCATGTCAGTGTCGAATTTTAAATTTTGCTTTGCCTTCAAAAAGATTGCAATATATCCAATATGCTATTTAATTTTTTTACTAATTTAATATTTATATGTATTTATTATTTACATAATATTTACAAATAGTTATAGTGTCGTGTGTTTTAGGTACCTTAAGCGACAAGTACTCCAAAAGTCATATGAATGTTGATACTTACAGTAGTATTGTTTATATGATGAGAGTAAAATTATATTGTAGAAAGTGTATGAAATCTAAAGAATGTTTTCGTTTCATTTTTGTAATTGTACAGGGGTAACAATTTATCACTACCGGAGTTACATGAGATTTTTTACTCTGCTTTTGTATTTGTTAGAAAATCGTTTGATTTCGTCAAGGATATAGAGGATGTGTAGTGCTTTGCGATTATCGTCATTTCTAACTGTTGAGAATTGTGGATCTTTGAGGCCGAAATAATGTTATAGGAACACTAAATTTATACTGAGGATTAATATTAAAACAATGATATATTTAATTCGTGAACGATTCCTTATATATTCATCGATACACACTTGCACGCGTCTCAGCACTTTCTTCTATATCCGACTGTAAACCCACTCTTCGACGACTCTTAACCGACTCTTCGACGGATCTTAACCGACTGAAGAGTTTACATTCATTTGTGTTCGAGACGCTTCGGACACACATACTTTCACACACTGATATTCACATACAAGTATCTCTACTACGTATTTAACCTAGTCCAGCACAGAAAATTATACATATCTCAACACTAACGTAGCCAGATATGTTTGTGATTGCACGGAGGATGCATGCATGACACGCAAGCATATACGAAAGGAGTTCCAGCACATCTTTTAACCGAGAAAACGTGAGCCTCTAGGGCTAACCTGACAATGTGTAGACATACCATTATGTGGCGCCAATCAAATGAAATTTCAAATCAGTCAACTGACTCGAGCGAAGGTTCAGTCACGAATTAGTGACTATACCGCAGAACTAACATTTCTGGTTATCGACAAAGTCTTACGGTCGGTTTCATCACAAGATATCGAGTTTCCTCTGCGACAGCGTCGTCACCGAACTTCACTGGTTTTTCATCCTTAGATCAGTCACTACCTCTTGACTGGTTCTCTGTTTATTGACCAGACATTAACTTAATTTGTTGCTACAAAGTTGTTCAACCACCTCTATTATCCTAACCGAAATAGGGGATCGATCGACTCGTGACGTCGATTATCAAATCGTAACGAGAATTTACGACTCTCGTTGGCTCGCTTCTTCGCGATTGCGTCTCCCCGCGAAACGGTCGAACAATGAAATTGTGTTGTGAGAGTAAATAACACTCAGTAACGTATTCATTGTATTTTATTTTATATTCTGTAAGTTGGTTGGTTTTGATCTCTTTAGTCTTCTAATTGTCGGTATATATGTATATGCCTTAAATTGTTAGTCAATTCGTTCGAACCATTTTTTCATGCTTTTATGCTTTACCGCAAATCTTTCTATTTGTTCCTTTTATTTGTTCATGTCGTACGAAAGATTGAGCGGAGCCTGTGAGCAGTTTCTTCACGAAAACTGTGGATGTGGAACCACACACTCCTGCCATTTCTTCAAAGTCCTCGATCCACCGATTTATACTCATCAGATCATCCCCGCTGAATTTCTCTAACGAGTCCTCTACGTCTCTGAGCGTTAATACCGTGCACCTAGGCTCGTCTTGCCTCGCTCGTCTTATCACTGGAGGAGTTATCCCAACTCCGCCGTCTTGATGATTGAGATCGCGATTTTCTGGACCGTTGACGTCTAAACGGTCCCCGACAACGCCAATCTCATCGTCGTCGTCTTCTTCTAAATCGTCGTCGTTGTCATCCTCTGGATCATCTTCTCGCACACCGTGTTCCCGCTCTACGCGTAACGCAGCAAGCAATCGTGCCACCAGCTCGCGTTTTCTGCCCGCTAGTCTCAGCTGCTGTCTTCTCAGTTCGTCTTTCAGCTCAGGTATTTGCATCTGAGCCACCTGCTCGTTGGGCAATCCTGATTATCGTGTACTGTAGTCAGCAATTGTTCTAAAATATCACTTTCACGAATACAGTCATTTAAACCCTTCACTTGTCACTTGGCACTCTAAATCCCGGGCGAGCCCCCAAATTGTAGTATCGTAAGCTGGGCTTAGTGCTGCAGATGTCGCTGCTGGGTACAGCAGCTCTTCTTCTCATTTTTTGTATCGTGGAAGAAAAATCGGACTCCGGTCGCCGGGATTCGAACCCGGGTTCCGAACGTTCGCAACCTAAGGCGCTAACCACTGCGCTGCCGTCATCCGACACTAGTTAGTGTCGAGTGGTGGTATTTGCTATCGAGTGCCACCACAGGCCTTTTTTCCACGATATTACATTCAGATTACTTTTTTTGGCACATGACCATAATTATATGGCACAGGTACATATTGGAATGATTGCAACTGTACATGTGATTGCGATATGTACAAGAGTCTTATTTTGTAATGTAAGCGGACACTTGTGTCCTAATACCTACTATAAACTTGTCAATTTTAGATCCAGTTGTCTCCTCGTTGTTTATCTGTGATTTTTCCATGTCAGTTTTTTTATCTGGATGCATACCAAGATATTTGACATTGATCTTTCTGATTTAATTTTATTTGTTCACTCTTCTAAGTACTTCTAAGTACATTACGTGTCTCGTGGTGAAAGGAATGTGAACTGACTGCTCAGGATATTAAGTTGTCCTAAGGTTTATGATACGGACAACATATCTGCTAGTTTTTGGAAAGCTGGAATTTCCCACAGTGCATATTGTGGGATCTATAACTCGAACTACATCGAGAAGTTAAATACCATTCTAAGCGCTCGACGGGTCTGCTCCACAATAAACCACGTGTCATAAATCTTGACGCCCGATGGGTTTCGGCAATAGACCTTCAACCAGGTACACACAAGACGCACCACATATGGGACGACCACGACAGTTCGACAGTCATAGGACTGGGCAGAAACAGATTCCCACTTCACAGGAAACGTTGACGAAAGTATACGCCCTACACGGACAGTTAGAATATAAGCACCAAGCGCTGCAAGAGAAAAGAGACTCATCACGCACTTGCCTACGTTTAAACTCTGCCATTTACAGCTCGTATTCTTCCATTTATACTAAGCAGTCCAAATAAACACACTGAACACAAGCTTACTAGAAATTTAACCTACTCCGACTTAACCTGCCTCTACCTCCATCGTCTGAGGTTCGTGATCTCAATGACTTCGTGACAGTTGCAACCTGACTGATCGTCACCTAGTTTATAGGTTGCAAAACCGACATTTTTGCGTTAATTTTAATTTTCCATTTCTTGGTTTACTCGGCTGTGTGGCGGTATTCGACGACGAAAATTTCCGATGGCTTCGCGACATAAAGCATCACCGAAACGTAAGGCCGACATGCTTAATGAGTCATCGATATCCCTACGCTTCTTCAAAAAAAATCGAATCCGATCGAAAGTCGAGTTGTAAGAATATCAGTCTTGAAAAATCACAGCTGGAGCTCGGAACTAAACTATCATTGTTGTAACAAAGGTGTTAGTAAATAAATTCTTTTTCTTATTTTCATGCCCGATACTTTTTTTACGTGATACAAGCATTTTCGAGAAACGAGAAAGTCATCTAGTGTGTCCTTTGGTAACGGGTTCATTCCTGAGCGTTGACGCTATACTGGCCTCGGACGCTCCTAGAGCCATAGGAGTTGCGGTTGCGCCCAACCAGCGCACAAGGTACCCAGGGACTGTTACTCGTCTCAGGTCGAACGGGGCGCTTTTCAAGCCCTACAGTCTTTCCAGGACGGTTCCAGAGCAGGTGGTACGCTGCTCACCCGCGGACGGCCATTCGGGCCAGCACTTGGCCATCAGCCACTGCCACCACGAGTCCAACCCAAAATAGCCGAGCTGAGGGGTCGCAACTCCCTCCGGGCGTTATACTCGAACTCCGTGGTACCAACCTTAATCATTGGTGGGACTATCGTGTGAATGTACTGCCACGTTACTGCCGGTTGGCGACCTGCTAACCTAGCTCGACAGTTCCGGATGGGGCTGATGTAAGCGGGGGCCTCAAGGCAACGGGCATCGGTTAACGTCGTATTGATCGAATTTAAGGTCATATCTGTTTTGGAAGGAAAACTGGCGGCATACAGAGAGGACGCATTTACGTCGCTCCGTACTCTGCAGACTAAATCATAGCGAAAACAAGGAAAGGCGACAAAAAAGTGGACCAGAGTGTTGTGCCAGTGCGTGAGTGCGAAGTGCGCAAGAAAATTAGCGAGGAACTGGAGAAAATTAGGAGGACAGGATGGGACAGGAAAGCAAGAGATAAAACTCAGCCCTGTTGACGAAGCAATAAGGAAGACAGGTTAGGACGCGCGCCGGCAGCGCCGCCCTGCGGGTACGCCTCGTGGCACACGTGGGCAGACGCAGATATTTTGCGACGCGCAACAGCAGAGCAGCCACACGGGCTACCTCGGAATCTACCCGAGAGCACGTGCGCGCAAGGCCCCTCCACGTTAAAGGACACCGGACGAGCCCCCGCGTCCGACGAGGAGAATACCAACAGTAGAAAGCAGCATATGGAGGAAGGAATGGAGTCTGCATCAGAAGTAACCAGAAAATCCATGAGGCTTGCAAATAAGAGTAATAAAACGGGAGATTAGGCATGGATCTGGTAATGGCTCCAGGCGCCGAATCAGATGCGGGAAACACCACGGCAAGAAACTCGCAGGGAAGTGCGAGTTCGGACGTCGAAAAGCTGAGGGCCTATGGGGTCCCATCCTCATCCTCAGCAGAAGGAGAAAGAGGGAAGAAAAAGAAAAATGATGCCCACATTTCCAGACATACCTATGGAACTGACCTTGGAGATGAGAACATCCTCCACAGCGGACATAGGAGCCGAACTAATTCGGCAAGTAGAGGAGATAATAAAGGTGGCCACAACATCGTCGAATTTAAAGAATACGTACATCAAGGCCTTAAAGGAGGCAGCAAACACCATTGCCGCTGGCACGGTGGAACTGACTATGAGAACGGGGCCCGCCTACGGCACTGGAGCTGCCAGGATGGCGGAGATGCGGGTAGAAGCATTAGAAAAGAAGATCGAGGTCTTCCGGAAAGAGCAAGCAGGTAAGGTCGGGGGTATCCGTCAGGAGAACGCACGGTGTCACGCCTCTACTTCAGAGCTGGGACACCCTAAGAAGGATGACGGGGGGCAGAAGTATCGTCTCTCTGCCCTCGAGAGGATATTCGAAGACCTCGGGCTTTCACTAATGAGGGCCCTGGAAGAACGCCTACAGGACTGGCGTCATAGCCCGGAAGAAGGACAGGGAAAGATAACCACGGTTGAGGGCAGTGCCACCCAAATATCATCGCCCTCGAAGGGACAAGAGGATGGTGAATGGATGGTGGTCGAACGCAAGAGAAAAAGCAAGGATACGAAGAGACCAGCTACTGCCAAGGCGCATAGGACCTCACAACGAATAGGAGACCAGGAAGATGGTGCTCCCTCCCCCTCCGCGGCCATCTTTGGTGACTTTAACGCTGAGCGAGGAGACGAAAACAACATGTGTCGAAATGCTGGCGATGGCTAGACAGAAAGTCCCGCTAGCCGAATTCGGCATTGAACAGGTTAAAATCAGGAAGGGGATGACTAGGAGCATCATCCTAGAAGTTCCCGGGGACGAAGAGACGGAGAAAGCACCCTGGATCCGACCACGGTGAAAGTTGCGGCCCCAACAAAAACGGCGGAGCTAAGGATGACTAAGATCGACATCTCGGTTGGCAAGGAAGAACTTCGGGGCACCCTGTCGAGGGCCGGAGGATGCAAGGTATTGGAAGTTCGAGTAGAAGGCATCAGGACTTCCAGAGGTGGTCTTGTGTCAGCACGGATAAGATGCCCGACAGCAACAGCGCGGAAAGTGGAAGCCAAGTGGAGAGAGTTCTTGTGGGCTGACCAATGGCTAGGGTCGAAGCCATCCCGAAGAAGCCCCTAAGACGCTATAAATGCTTAGATCTGGGACACGTGAGAGAGACCTGCGGATTTACGGTAGACTGGGGGTAGTAGCTATGCTACAAATGCGGAGGCATCGGTCATCAGGCCAAGAATTGCTCTGCCTCCGTGCCCAGGTACCCGCTCTGTGAGTCGCTTGATGCGCCCGCCACACACAGAATGGGAGGGGCGGCATGCGTTCCGCCGAAAACTAAAGGGACCAGCTGGATTCGGGAGCCTGCTACAGACAGAAGACAGGGCGACAACGCGAGATGTCTACCGCAATAAGAGGAAGAAATCACGAATAGGGCAGATGGCGGGGGGAGACCATGGATATGGACTTAGTAAAGTAGATTCGTGCGGCTCCTCCGGACCAACTTGGGACGATCGAAACGGGTACAAGACCTGTTCTTCCAGACGATAAGGGGGAGCAGGATTGCCCTGGTAGTGGTAGCCGAGCCCTACAGTATACCAGACACCCCTAATTGGGTCGGAGACCTGCACGGATTAGTCGCTATGACGTGGACGTCAGCACCGGGCACATCCGCCGCAAGGAACCTGCTCGAGCACGGCAAGGTGTATGCCGCGATCGAGTGGGCTGGCATGGTGGTGGTGGGTGTATATGTCTTTATGAACAGTGGTTTGGTCGCGTTTGAGGAGTTCCTAGGCGGGACTGGCGATTGCATGAGACGATATCTTTCATCTCAGGTCCTCGTCCTGGAAGACTTTAACGCTCACTCCTCGCAATGGGGAACACGAGGACATATGCTCGGGCCCAGGTGTTGTCAGACTGGGCTGCGGGCCTCGGGTTCCTCTTACTTAACAGAGGCTCGACGACATGCGTGGCATGGAGAGGATCTTCCGTCGTCGATATTACATGGGGTACCTCCAATGCCTTCCGGCGGGTCTCAGGCTGGGGAGTAGCCGAAGCGGTTGAGACTCTCTCAGACCGCCTCTATATATTCGTGGAGGTCGACCCGGAGACAATGCCCGCGAGAGAGGCCCGCGGCATTGGGAGAACGGAGCGCTCCCGCCAGCTATCGAGATGGCGCCTCAAGGATAGAGACAATAAGATGCTTCAGGCAACAGCCATTGTCCTGGCCTGGAACTGGGGCGCCCGCACAGAAGAGTCAAGCGTGGACGAGGAGGTGGAGAACCTTCGCCGAGACATGAGAGCGGCATGTGATGTGTCAATGCGTAGCTCCATGCCTGAGTCCAGACAATACGGAAATGTGTACTGGTGGACCCCGGAGATCGCAGAACTACGGCCCAGGTGCATTCGGGCCCGCAGGCGGTGCGAGAGAGCCCGCCCCGACATATAGAAAGTCACATATCTTACAGCGGAGGATCAAGAGCGCTGAAGCTCAAGCCTGGATGGACACTAGTCCAGTCAGTCGAATCCCACCCGTGGGGGTGGCCCTACAGGATGGTGATGAAGAAGCTGCGTCCAAGGGCCTCACCACTGACGGCAGAGATGGATCCGGCAGTGTTGGAAGAGGTCATTCGTACACTGTTGCCGCCACTGGAGGACAGCCCAGGACAGCCGCGCACCACCTCGACTTGGATAGTGGAATGAAGAGAGGAACTAGGGTTTGCGGAGGAGGAGATGCTGGATGCGACGAAGAAGAATGGCCCGGCCGGAGTCCCGGGACGGATATGGGCGGAAACGATGACGATCATGGCCTCCAGACAACGTCATCTATTTACAAGGTGTCTGACGGAGGGGGTATACCCTCGGATATGGCGCATGGCGGGGTTAGTCCTGCTTCGCAAGGAGGGACGACCGACAGACTCGCCGTCCGCATATTGCCCGGTATGCCTACTGGATGAAGTGGGCAAGCTCTTCGAAAGAGTTCTTGCCGCCCGTCTGGAGGCCCACATGTCAGGGCAAGTGTTCGGTTGGCACGAAAGCCAGTACAGCTTCCGGCGAGGCCGCTCGACGATGGATGCGGTGAACCGGATACGAGAGATGTCACAGGCTATGGTTTCCCGGGGTGGGGTAGCGCTGGCAGTCTCTTTAGACATAGTCAATGCATTCAACACCATACCCTGGGACAGGATATTAGAGGTCCTTGAATTTTTCGAGGTACCTCCGTACATCATTCGTGTCATACGGGCTTGCCTGAACGACAGATGGGTCTGCTACACTGGCAAAGATGGAGAAGACTGGTGGCCCGTTGAACGCGGGGTTCCGCAGAGTTCGGTTTTGGGTCCCATTCTGTGGATCATTGGATACGACGCGGTGCTTCGTTAACCCATGCCCCCAGACTTAGGCATGGTTTATTACGAAGACGACACATTGGTCTTGGCCAGAGGACGCTGGTGGCGCGAGAAGCTGCGCCACGCAGAGCTTGCCGCCGCTTGCGTGATACGGTCTATACGAAGACTGAGCCTGAAAGTGTCTCCAGCCAAGTCGAAGGCCATATGGTTTTATGCCTACCGACGTAGAGGGACTTCACCGCCCGACCTCTGTCTGGACATAAGCGGAGAGGAGGTTGAGGTAGGACGATAGATGAAATACTTGGGCTTCACCATCGACAGTCAATGGACGCTCGGGCCGCACTTCAAGCTCCTGGTTTCCAAAGTGACGACGACAGCCAACGCCCTATGTGGACTGCTGCTGAATATTGGTGGGGCAGAAGTCGGAGTTGGAGGCGCCGACTGTACGAAGGAGTCATCCGCTCGCGGGTCATATACGGGGCTCCGGTGTAGGCGGAGGATCTGATGAAAAGTCGACGCAGTCTACTCTTGTTGAGGAGGCTTCATAGAATGACTGCCATCAGGACCGTAAGGGAATACCGGACGCTATCATATGCGTCGGCGATTGTCCTGACGGCGTCTCCTTCGTTTGAGCCCTAACGCTCCGACGGGTATATCATCACCTGCAGGGCCTGTGCTCGGGCGGGTATACGCCCTCTGCCGGCCAGTTGGTCCATGACATCCTGGGGGAGGCAAGTTTCGAGAATTGGGAACGGTGACGCAGTTAGCTCGCCGATGCCGCGGTGCGGCCTCATCGGGCTGTTGGAGCAGTCCTAACGAACTGGGAGGCCTGGAGAGATCGTGGCGGGCTGCCACTGACGTACAAGATGACGCAGGTGCTCACCGGGCACGGAACGTTCGGAGAGTACCTGCTAAGGATTCGGCGGGAGGTAACTAGCACGTTCCACCACTGCGAGAAAGAGGAAGACACGGCACAGCACACGCTGGAGTTCTGTCCGACATGGGAGGAACCGCGCCATGTCCTACGACTCGTCATCGGCGAGAGTATGGCCCCCGAGGCAGTCGTAGAAGCAATGCTGAGGGGGCAACAGGAGTACATCGCCGTCCGCTCCTACTGCCAGCAAGTCATGCTCTTAAAGGAGCGCGCCGAGAGGGAAAGGGTGAGTAGTCATCATCCATCGAGGGTGCCGTCACGCCGGGGATGGTCTGGCCCTCCCCCCTCGGACTTGAATGCGGCCCAGGCAGCGAGGCGTTAGGAGGAGTTGTTCCTCATAACGGCCCAATCAACTAAGGATTGCTCCCGATTGCACCATCAGGGAGAAGACGAAGTAGTGTCTCAGCAGTAATACGTAGATGGTCCAGGGCACTCCTACCAATCTTCGGGACGACCACCGTGGAGGTTTTAGCCGGTACGAATCCGTCACAACCCCGGAGGGCGCGGGGTGCGTATGAAGGTTTCCCCCACGAAAAAAAATTTGAAATCCGGCACAAGTGACCGGATACCATGACCTGACCCAAACTAAACTCTTGTCTTTTGTTTGTAACATAATATAGTGACTTATTTGTCGGAGATGAAAGGAAAACCGGAGCCTTCCCTTTGCAATTTTGAGGAAGCCTTCTAATGCTTTAGCCTAGATTTTATCATAACTGTAATTAAGCAATTGTCATTTGTAATTGTTTGATATTTGTGAAAGCGAAAGTGGGTTCGAGGTGGCAACTGGTCGCTGAACGTAGCCACGGTCACGGGATAAATGTTTTGCCTGACGAAGGTGTGGATCGGTTGTATTGTTCTCCCTAGAAATCACATAGAATTGTACTTTAGAGATGTCGATATAATGGGACACACGTTGTATTAGGAATCAATCTCCAGACAGAAACTGCCTAGCAACGGCGTTTGGATCTTTCTCGATGTTTCCAAAGAGTATACAACAAATTTTTGACAGAAACTGCCTAGCAACAACGATTGGAACCTTCTCGATGCCTCCAGCGAGCATATAACAAACAAATGCAGTCGTATAGCGAAAAAGATTTTCATCATTCGTGTGATCGCCTTGGAAAGTGATACATCGAGCAATTTACCGAGTGTCTCAGCAATCGTATTTTTGTGTTTAAAATTATTCTACGCATAGTAAAGAGTTATCCCGTTGACCGTGGATTCGTTTGAACCCCGGAACATTGTTAATAGCGTTAATTAAATTCATTATTCGTAAAATCTATCAATCGTTAATCTCATTATTCGTTAAATTTATTATTCGTAAGACATATTATTCGTTCCTCTTATTGTTCGTTAAACTTATTATTCTTTAATCTAATTATTAGTTAAACTTATCGTTTGTTAATCTTACCATTTATTAAACTCATTATTCATAATATTTTGTAAAATCTTGTTTATTCGCGTAAATATATTTTCTGTTTCGTAAAACAATGGCTTATTCAAACGAAGAATCGTTACGCGCCTTAAATCCTAATGATAACCCGACATATTTATGTAATATCGTGATATAGTATATTTACAAGGAATGGACAATAGAGATGTTAATCGGACAGAAAAAGACGATTGTTGTTCAACCTGAACTATTCACACCAAATGTACAGAAAACAGCGCAACTAAATAACTAGATAACGACTCGACTTTTACCAAATGCAATCAACACTCTCTCGGCAACGCCACTCGCAAACTCCGTTTCTCGACTCGCACTCTGCTTTTCGAATCACCCATCGTTCCTTCGTCTTTTTTTCCTTAGCGTCCCTTTGTCTATTTTCTTAGCCCCACCACGCACGTGCTCCGCAACCGCTCGTGGCCAGAATCACGTAGGCCTTTTTTTTGCGTAACTATTCGACCGAAGGACCGACGATACATCGTTGGGCCTGTCGGTACTTCGACTTTTTCGCGACATTGTTTATAGTTCGCCCGATATTTCCTAGGCCTTTCGTCCACGATACTACATTTATTTTATATATTTAATTACAACGATGGAACAGGAAATCATGATTATTTAACTAGAACTATTTCTTAATATGTTAATATAATACAACTAAAACAACTGAATCGGTACAATTAGGCAACTTTTAAATGATAACTCACAACTCGCAACTCACGTCAACCAACGACAACAACCGACAAAAGAACGATTGATATAGTAGTTATGCGAGGAATAAGAAATATTTGTATTAAACGTACAGCTCAAATCCTCTCCATTGTATGTATCAATGGTTTTACATCGGAGATAAATTTTTATGTCCTTGTTGATAGTTATTTAAAATATGATGTCGTGATTGGTCGTGAAATATTAAGTCAAGGTTTTGACGTAATATTACACAAAGTAGCGTCGCTATGTGTAAAATAAACATAATTAGTGTCTGTAATAAAACCGCTGAAAACGGGATTGATATTAATGAAGGTAACACTGATGTACCTTGTAATGATAAAAGTCGATGAATTTCTCTTCTCGAAAAATTCAAAGCTTCATTCGTTACGGATTTCCTATGTACTCGCGTAAATATAGGCCAGTTAGAAATATAATTAATTGATCCTAACATCACCGTACAAAGAAGTCCTTATAGACCTGGCGAGGAAGGGCGCAGAACAGCAGAACAGTACGTGAGAGAATGAGTGAATTAGTTAGAGCAAAAAATAGTAATTCACCGTTAGCGAGCCCTATGTTACTCCTGAAGGCGAACGATGGTTCAGATAGATGATTGGTAGATTTTCGAGAACTAAATAAAAATATGGTCGCGGATCGGTATCCTTTACCCCTTATTGCGGATCAAGTCGCGAGATTGCAAAAGCGAGATATTTTATTAGTCTGGACATGACCAGCAGGTTTCGCCAAATCCCTATTCGTCCTAATTCTAGGAAATATACAGCATCGGTTACCTCCGTTGGACGATTTGGACAATAAGTTGTTTTCTTCAAATTCTTTTGTGCCTTTGTTCGGACCATTCGACGTCTTTTATTTGCATAGCATGGTTGCGTGCGCGTCTAATGCTTCTTCCGGAATCATTTTTGCGAACGGCGATATTACGCTAACTCCGTCGAAGACAAGGATTTTTTATATTTCCAGACAACCCTAATAATTTTGCAGCTAATAACTCTCTAAATGTTCTAATATTTATATCCTTCCTTGTTGTAATTTTGTAAAACGTCAAAGAGTTTACAATATAAATTCCCAGAAGAAGTTAAATGCCAAGTTTTCTGTACCATTTGATTCCATTTCTAATTGTGGTGGCATAAGAAACCATTTAGTCGGAATAATCTGTACCACGCTTTCCCTCATTATATTCAATAACAGTTAGTGGTTTTAATGTTGCGAACAAACGAAACGAGACCCGAAAATTGATTGTAAAGATGTATAAAATTAATTACAGAATGAAGAAATGAATTGCTCACATGGTTTTTACTATACTCCGTACCCTTTTGGCGTACTCGGTCATGATGTTAACTTCATAATTCAGTCTATCATTTGACTAATCCCTCACAAATGGCGGTAAGTAGCATCTTACATTGCAATTTGATTAGTCTCATGCAATCAAAATCTATGCATCAAGGTATGTAAAGCACAATAAGTCGTATCTCTTCTCCTTTCCTGATACAACAATATCTTTCATACACATTAAGAATATGCAGAATAATACGTATCGTTGATGAGGAGCCTGGGGGGGGGTGCAGATAATAAACAAGCGGTTGCTGAGCCTGAGTCTAAGACAAAAGACAAGGGGTTGCTAGAAGACAATAAACGAATTAACAGCAGTACGAGTTAAGATGTCAAAGAGTGCGGATTGCGTTGATAAGGGTCATTGATTAATTACCTAGTTGTGTTAATTATTATACGTTTGTTGTGATTAGTTCATGTTTAATGAACATTATTTTCTGTTCAATTAACACCTGTTCAATCTACTTATCATTAATAAACTAACTATAGTAGTTACGATACTGCATTATGTTATTCGTTTTTTACAGAACATTTATCGCCATTATTTTTAGAAGGTTTATAATTTCGAATCTGTCATATTATACACTTCTTCAAATATGTCGTACCAAAATACTTTTCTGTAGTCTCTCAGTGATGTAAAAGTCACAAATTCAACAAAAATCAACTTATCATATTTTCCCGTGTGGATTTTAGGCAGACCGTAATATAATAGAATAGTAATAGAAAATGGGAAGTGAAACAAAAGATTTCTTTACCTTCGCACCACTGATAATGTAATTCTCTTGTTTTATCTATGCCCCAGCTGCCGCATTAATTAAAGAAGCACGCCTGCTCTATTACGGTATTTAAACTAAACTAAATTATAATTTGAATTAAACTAAGGAACCACACGAAGTTTGCCATCTACAATCAACCACCGATTAATTTAACAAAAGAGAAATTGTCACATTAGTACGTATAGAATACATTTAAAAAATGTGGAATTTTGTGAGAAATTCGACGAACATCACAATGCTGGTGTGTGATTACTGAATGATTATTCAATATAGTTATTCATTAATATAGTAGATACTTATATATGTATCAATCAATCAAAGTTTCTATAGAGGACAGTCGATTACAAATTAATATTTACATACCTGCGTTGTTATATATCGCTCGTTGATGATAACATAATAATAATGTATATAATCGTTGACATGATCAGTTCCGAATATTTACTTTGATCAGGTCAAATTCCGGCAACCGTAGTGCATGTTTTGATTATTTTCATGTACTTTTCTTCCAATGTCGTTTTGTCCATAATAAGATAAAAAATAACGTAAAAATTGCACGACGTGTATACGACTGACATATGAAGAATAACACCGAAATTTGTTGAGTGGTAGGAATTGGTCTGTACACTTCCACTTCCTTTCGACCATGCGAAATCTATCGGAACAATGCTTGTAAATACGAAAGTGCGTACTGCGTACCTGCTGTCATCGCGACCCTTGTAAAACATAGTGATGGTTTAATAATTTATTCTCCTATATTAATTCTATGTTTTTAAAGTATATCTTTGACAATGGCGTGCAAGTAAGTAATCGGTGGAAGCATTAGCTACTGATAAATGTCTTATTCTTATCGCATTTTATAGAAAAAATGTATTTTGTGTAAAAAGACAATTGAGAGTCATCAAATATTCTTTGCGTAATTCTTAATAACGATTAACGTAAGTATAGATACTCCGGGTATCCTAAATTAATTTGATAACGAAAAGCTTGAGAAAGAACAGTTGCATGCGTAGATAGTTGAACGGTAGTAGAACGGTAACAGAACGTGAAAGGATGAAGTATAGGGATGAAGTTAAAGATCGAAAAGAACTATGCGCATTTTAATCTTGTTATCTTTTACGTTGAGCCATAAATAGTGAAAACACATTTTGTCTTCCGTCTGTATTCACTCTGTGAGAAGCGTCGCGAGCTTCGTCCACGTTTGAGCTGACCTACTCCCACGATCCAGATTTCAAATTAATATTTTGCAATGAGATCAATAAGCGTCCAATGCTGTATGCGTGAATAATTTAATTTCTTACCACGATTAATACTAATATTTTTCTTAGTGGTGCTAGTGCTACCATGATACTTACACTTATAAAAAATGCCAAATCTAATGGAATTGTGCAGATAAGTGAAATAATATGTAATACCTATTACATTTTAAATCGATAGATATACGATAAAGACATTTCTGCATATATTGTACATATTATGCGAAACATTTTGGAATTCCATCAACACTGTAATGGAGCATATTGGTACCATTTGATACTACTTTAAAGACATATATAAAAGTTGCAAAGAGTTTACTGCAAACAAATATTTACCACGACATTAATCTATAGCTGGAATTGCTATTCTAAATAATAGTATAATAAATGTTACGCATAGTTCCAGTAAATATTGAGATTCATTAATACGTATAATAGATAATTGACTATTTACCAAACCCTTTTTTTAGTTCTTATACATATTTTTACATTGGTTTCAAATTTTAGGGATATTGACATTCATAATAATGAAATTTCAAAATGTTGCGTATAATATATTATTAATAAAATAAATATATATTAATAAAATAGTAATATATTAATAAAAAACTTCTACAAGTGTTCAAATATTTTTATTTGTTTCTGTAAGCAGAAACGAAACTGTTATTTACTAATTGTTGATTTCGATAATACTCGTATCTGTATTATGAATTGAGATAATATTAGGACAGTTTTATCAAGTTATTTTACACCATCAATTGTAATAGTATTGATAAAACGATCATTCCAAATAACGTATCTAGTGTGATTAATTTAACATAAAGGAGTCATCACAAATCACTGAATATCGATCCGTTGTTCATGTTGATCTCAACACTGTATAATATGAAACGCACAGTTTTATCACCTGAAATATACCAATATTGTTCCAGCGAATGCGGCGTAATTATTGAAGATAAGACTATTAATACATTACTTCTGAAAAGCTTTCCATGTTCAACCGTATTAAACCGCCAGCAGTTAAATAGCATGGAGTTAGACTTCGCCGCAACGCTAATAAGTATAACGCTTGCGTTTTTGGATTCGTGTTGTACCATGATGCCTCGTATCTACAAATTTCATTATAATCTATAAATTAACATTATATTAATACAAATTAACATTATACTAAATATAAATATTTCTGTCGCATGAACAACTATTCGAATAAACGAAAATAAGTTAGAAATTTTCTGTTTTCATAAGCCAATGGCAAATATTATTTTATTTTTATCTTAATTCTAAAAGCTATTATAAAGGACAATTTAGAAGATCACAAATAAATAAAAGAACTAGCAAATTGTTTAAAGTACTTTAAATTATATATGTAGTCTAGTAATAATATACATAGCATAAGCATAATCTGTACTTCTTTTGCATTGTTGATAATTCATGCAAGCAGTTGATAACACTACAAATAATGGAAGGAAATAAAGTTGTTGTTGAGAATTGTGGATCTTAATTGCCGAAATAAAAGTAAAGGAAAACTAAGATTATACTTAGAATTTATATTAAAATAGTTTTAGATTTATTTAATAAACGATTTGCAGGATCTTCGTCGATATACATTTGTACGCGTCTCAGCACTCTCTTTGTCTCACCATCTTCTATACTACGCCAACGGAACAGTTACATTTATCTGTTTGTCGAGACGCTGTGCACACACATGCTCCCATACACTCATACTCACATATGTGTGTCACTACTACACGGCTAATCTAGTCTAACACAAAATTGTACATATCTCAATAGTTTTCATAATATGTATTATACTCACATTGCATCATAAATCTCATCAGACGAATTTATGATGAACTGTCCCTGCATCGTTAGACAGAACAGATGCAAGAACTGAATCACCAGAAAGCTGATAAATTTGTAAAAATCCACACATATTTCCATCGTAGCGATCTAATTTCAAACAATCGACAATCTATTGATAAATCATGTTCAAAGATATAAAGTCGATTAAAAGAAGCTTACCTGTGCCATTGTAATACTAACGCACAAGACTACTATGCCCATACACATAAAAAGGTATGTAACGTGTGTGCTCTCGATTTTTTCCAGAAACCTGTTTCACAAGTAAAATTAAGAAAAACGTTTCTCGGCAACAGAAATCTCCGAAAAAGGAGCGGGAAAATACATGATTAAAAATGGAAACCTAATAAATATAGTAATATATATAAAACCTAATAAGAATAGTAATCACTTTAAAAATTATGAGAAGGTTAATTTTTGTTTAAATGGAAAACAATAATCACTAAATATTCATGAGATTTATTAAATACTGAAATTGTAAAAGATATCTATCTATTTCAATGTTGACGATTGTTGAAAGTATAATTGAGTATTGAAAGTAACCAAAAACAATCTCTGTCATCTATAATGATTACCAGTAAATAAAAATAATTAAATCATTTATCGTAGTTATTCGTAACCAAAATCATTGAAAATAAAATATGAATTCTTATACCATAAATTTTTCAATTTAGATTATAACATTTGTATTCGCTGGTTAATATGTACTGACATTATTGCCCGCTGGTGCGCCTGTATGGAGAAGCGTACTCTTTCATATGTCTCCTTCGCCTTCTTTTCGGAATCCTTTGTATTGAGAGAAAGGTCGTTGATTGCATTTTTGTAGCGGTATCTAAAAACATGCAATTTATTCAATAAAATTTGGAAAATGGAAGAAATTTTTGATTTGCTTACCCCGTCACAGTCAACAATCCGCAAGCATGCTGCACAAGGACCATGTAACAAGTATCGCAACCGATGAACACGATGAGCACCACATATATAGAGAGGCCCAGATACATTTGAATATAATAGTAATATTTGCGGTCATCTTCGACAAAATAGTAAGCTGGTATAGTGTATAACATTGGTGATGATGTATTGTGTGGTTTCATCATGTGCACCAGACGCGCCGTCCATGGTAATTGTAAGAAAAGGAATGCACATATGCACGCGTTTACTGAAAGCAAATGGTTGCTACCTTAATTCATTATAGGTGTTTATGCATATACGTACCTATTGTGGCAAAAACGTGTCGAAAGATAGAACCTAAACAAATGTTTGTTTCATTCTCGAAATTGTAGAATAAATGCTATACTTTGAACAGTTTCTACTTTTACATATGATGTTAATTTCGTGCATTTTAGCACCTTTAAATTTCCCATAAATGCATAAACATTCGCAGTCTATTAATTAAATTATAAAATGTAAGATAATGAACTCTAGCATGGACAAACGGTACCCATTTCTATATTCCTTTCAAGTTTTTCATTTTCTAATTAAAATATTACAAAGCACCATCAGATTGCCATTTTTTGTGTGTTTTGCGTTGAAAATTGTAACGTTTTTTAATATTAATGTTTCAATTTTGCTTATGTATTTATTATGCAACCGCGGAGATGTTGTTTTGGTTGTTTGGTTGTTTATATATATAACTGTTAGCCAGATCTGTTCATGTTGTAGTCTAACGAGATTATCGACTAAAATTGCGATTGACTTTTTTAAGTACGTATATCGACTTACCAAAGTAGAACATCGCAAGAATGCTTCCTCTATTAGCGTATGTGGCCATAATGGCAAATTCTTCTTCCAAACGATCGATTGCCCAGTCCTCGGACATGTCATTCAAAAGGGACTTGAGCTATAATATTTGTGAGGTTGGTGTGCAAACTAGAAGAATCTTGTTGTGATTGGCAAATATTTGCTTACCTTCTTTGCGTTCAGAACATAGTTACCATGTTTTATGATCATGAGAAATCCCGCACCTATTAAGGACGACTGCTCTATCACGACTTCCAAACTGCCTATATGTATGACTCTCGCTACCTTGAATTGAAATCAATGGTATATCCTTAATTATTTGTAAATAGTACTTGTATCTATTATTAATAAAGGCTATTATTAAGAAAATCGCGATAATGCTATTTAAATTTTTTAGTTTAGAAACCGGGCATTTGAATTTCAAAGAAATTAAGTATTTTATAAGTATTTATTATTATTCATGATTTTATTAAAAGAAACAACATTCTTTTTTAAACGAGATATTGATATCAAAACAAAATTCGCAAGGTGTGAAGTTTCGGTAATGATTGCATTTAAGAGTTAATTATGTCTTTCTAAAATTATTTAAGGACTCTAAGAACTTTTTACATGATCGTCCAGGACTCTTTTTACCATGAAGCTTTCTTAAAATTGAAAGTTATGTTTTGAAATGTAAAAGATTAGGACTATCCATGAATTTTATTTACATTTCATATCGGTTAAAACAAAGGAGCAATGGGAGGTAATTTAAGTCAGTATCGTTGAATGTTTCATTATGATGTTGTATTGTGAATGTTAGTGGATTGCGACATAAATTGATAGACGTGTACCTGTACAATGATAGACGATCCCATAGTAATATACACCATAGCCCATAAAATGAATTTTACTTTATTTTGATCTGGCCAAACCCCATTCAGTTTCGCGAATATTTTCGTTATCTTTAAGAATCGCGCCTCTAGTGTAGCTCTATTCATGATGAAAGTTCAGTCTCAACTAACTAAGTCTGAACACTCGACATTTCTGTAAATCATTACTGTCATACTGTAAATGGAACCTTTTAACGCACATGAAAAATATATCTACGATAAAGTGCTTCTGTCCTTAACTCACTGTCAATCATACGTCACAAATGCAATGTATGTGTTCCATATACATCATGAATATTGAATCATTACATTTGGAGAAGGAACTAGCAGGTACCCTCGTTATGCGTATGTACTTCTTACATATATTATGTATGTCACAGATGTTGGAAACGAGAGATATCTAGATACACAATTGTACATCGACGACATAGAGTTTTAAAGATAATGTGAAAAGCAAAATACTGTAATATAAGTTGCAACAGACCAACGAAGACAATGAATTTGAGAGTGTCTAATTGTTTTCATAAAATTAATAATCGTAACTGTATTTTGTGTTAAAAATTTGTAGAGTAATGAGCAAATTCGATAATAAATGAACGAATAACTACAATTATGTACATTTCATTGGTATAATTCGTAATAAATTATGTTTCGTCATGTTCTACAACCACTTTCATATAACAAATATTTTAATTAACTAACATCTCGCACAAATTATGTAATTTGCTTTATTTACGTTACGTTTTCATTACTTCGTTTTCATCACCGTGTAATAAGAAACGGCTGCTTTGATGATCTAAAAACAAAAACTCCGCTCATACAAACGTACGTTTGAAGTTCTTGAGGTTATTCGATGTGTAAACAGAGAAAACTCGTGGATAAATTGTAAGGCAGAAAATATATTTAAATAGAAGTGTAATTATAAGTAAGAATACAATTTGAGCTGGTCCAGATCCGCATGCTAGCTGTGTTACCCAATCACTGAAAACCCCGAAGCCAACGCCGCCTGTCTACTGTCTATGGTCTGTCTTCGACGCAGTCTTTTGTCTACACGCTGTCGATGGCTTCAGTGTTTGAGAAAACTAAAAAGACCAGATGTAGAGTTTTCTTAGAAGTGGTAACCACTTCAACAGAAGTGTTTAAAGCCAGTTTGGTAACAGATTGTTATGACACGTCTGCGAAAGATCGTAAAGTCAGTACTATTAAATCGAGTTCGCTGTGGAGTGCCGAAGCGTGCAGACGTGTCTCTAGTGCCCAACGTAGTCCGAAAACAACACGTGTCGCCCACCGTCGAAAGAGAACACAGCTAAGTGTCCCTTACCCTTTAGGGAGAAGAAAATCCCACGCACCTAACCCCAACCCGAATAATAGCCTCATAGCCTCACGACTAGTTGTTCATTCCGAATTAACTAGCTCGATGATGGCCCAGCAACCGCGACCAGGCTCTCCGGAGCAGACTCGCAGCTACCCCGTGCTACCCCCCCACCGTGGCAGAAGTGTAGCAGAACTCTCCGCACCAACGACGCTAATACTACAAAGAAAAGGAAAATAGAAACATCAAAACCATACACGATCGACACCCGGAACGAACAATCAACGATACAAATAAACACCCACAACAGGTTCGCCGTACTGCAATCAACTAACGACACCATGGAAATAGCAGACCCGCCGCCAAACCAACAATCACAGAGAATCGCCCCGCCCCCACCAATGTATGTAGATGACGTCATAGACATACAAACAATGATCAAGTCCTTAGAGAGAGATATCTCCAAGGAGAACTACAACTTAAAGATAAATAACAATAAAGTAAAAATACTGCCGAGGAATCCAGAAGCTTACAGAAAACTCACCAATATACTTAGGACCCTGAACGCCAACTTCCACACCTACCAACTCAAACAGGAAAGGCCTTTCCGGGTGGACCTACGAAACATCCACCACTCAGCAGACATAGACGAACTCAAATACGAACTCTCAAAACTCGGCCACGAAGTCATCAACGTAAGTAATATATGGCATAGAGTCTCGAAAGACCCGTTATCCTTATTCTTCCTAGACATTAAACAAAAGCCGAACAATAAGGAAATCTACAACATCAGTCGCCTAATGAACGCGATAGTAAAGATCGAACCACCGCTCGTGAAAAAAGAAATAGTGCAATGCAAAAGGTGCCAAAGTTACGGTCATTCGCAGAAATACTGCAACCATACTTTCCGCTGCGTTAAATGCGCAGGTACCCACTCCACTGACCAGTGCGCCAAATCACCGGAAACCCCAGCGAAATGCATCCACTGCCAAGGGGACCACCCTGCCAACTACAAAGGCTGCCCAGCATATAAAACACTATACACGAACAGGTACCCTAAGCTCAGAGCAAAAGAGGTATCCAACCAAACACCCAGCCCGCCGAAATTCACGACTACCGCAACCCCCTCAACCAAACAAACACCCAGTCCTACCAAATTCATCTCCACCTCAACCTCCTATGCCCAAGCAGTACAAGGCATCCAAAATAACCCGAACAGCCAAAGGAACCTTCCCCAAAACAGTGTCCCCAACCCACCTAACACAGACAACTCCTCAAGGCTTGAAAAGCTAATAGAGAAACAATCAGAGCAAATAAATCACTTGCTATCGCTACTAACACTCATCGTGGAAAAATAAGCACGCCCCGACTCAAAATAAAACCAAGGCGCATAGCACTCTGGAACGCCAACGGTCTAGCGCAACACAAACTTGAACTAGAACTCTTCTTAAAACACCAGCAAATCGACGTAATGCTCGTATCGGAAACCCACTTCACCGACAAGAGCTACCTGAAAATAAATGGTTACAAATTCTACCATACCCAACACCCCAGCGGAAAGGCCCACGGTGGCACCGGAATAATAATCAAAACAAGTATTAAGCACTACGAACTTCCATCATGCCAGAAAGACTACCTCCAAGCAACAAACGTAGCAATAGAAGACTGTCATGGCTCAATCACCACCTCAGCAGTATACTGCCCTCCCAGACACTCCATCGCCAAAGAAGACTTTGATAACTTCCTGGACACCCTGGGCAATAGATTCATAGTTGGAGGAGACTATAACGCCAAGCACATCCAATGGGGCAGCAGACCGGTTACAGCAAGAGGCAAAAACCTCTTAAACAGCATAATAAACAACAACCTCAACTACCTCACCACATACGAACCCACATACTGGCCCACTGACACCAACAAAATACCCGACCTTCTCGACTTCTTCATAACTAAAAATATCCCATCAAGACACGTCCAGATCAACTCCTCGGCTGATCTCTCTTCTGATCATTCTCCCGTGATAGCAACAGTCAGTTCAATAATCATCGAGAATACACCTGATGGCTCCATTCACAACCAACACACCAACTGGCAGCTCTTCAGAGAAGTCTTTACACACTCAACCTCAGCCTTCACCCCACTAAAAACAAAGGAAGATATCGAAGCAGCTACGGAATACTTAAACACGAGCATAATAAACGCAATCCGCCTCTCCACACCGACAAAGCCATCTAACAGCAAACAAGAATATCCCCAATACATACTAAAAAAAATAGCAGAAAAACGTAGACTAAGAAGAGTATGGCAGACCCATAGAACACCGGAGGACAAACGCAAACTAAACAACGCAACTAGAAAGCTATCTAGAACCTTAAAAAACTATAAAAACGACTGTTTCCATAAATACCTCGCCAGCTTATCCCCCACAGCCGACTCCAACTACTCACTATGGAAGGCCTCCAGGAAACTCACACGCCCCCCACAAATAATTCCACCTATCCGCCGTCCGCAAGGTGGATGGGCGCGAAGTCCTATAGAAAAAGCCGACCTGTTTGCTAAACACTTGTCAAAAGTATTCAAACCCCATTCCCCCAAAGCCGCCGCGGACGTTACTGAATACCTGCACACCCCCTTCCAAATGTCCCCTCCTATCGAACCCTTCTCCTCTGTAGAGACTATAGAAACAATCAGTCGCCTAAACCCCAAGAAAGCAGCAGGACACGACCTAATAGGCAATAAAGCAATCAAGGAACTTCCCACAAAAGGGATAGCACTCATCACATCGATTTTTAATGCTATCCTTCGCCTGGAACACTATCCTAAGGCCTGGAAAATCTCATTGATTACCCTCATCCCTAAACCCGGACCCCTACTACTCCATCCTAAAGTCTTACCTAACCAATAGACAATTCATGGTTAAATGCCTAGACGCCACTTCCGCAACATTCCCAATAGAAGCCGGCATACCCCAAGGTAGTGTCCTCGTACCCCTACTGTACTCCATCTACACTGCCGACCTACCTATATCAAACGATATAACAATAGCGACATTTGCAGACGACACAGCGCTGTTAGCTACCCATGCAGACCCGGTAATAGCCTCATCCACTCTCCAGCGAAGTCTCGACTCCATGGAAAAGTGGTTTCACAAATGGGACTTCAAAGTCAACGAAAAGAAATCATCACATGTAACCTTCATGCTCCGAAAACAAACCTGCCCCCAGGTCACCATCAACAATGCAACAGTTCCTAGCAGGGACACAGTCCGATACCTGGGCATACCCTGGACAGGAGACTAACGTGGAAGACACACGTCTCAGATAAAACGAAGCAACTAAAGGACAAACTAAAAAAACTCTATTGGCTCACGGGTCGACGCTCCAAACTAAACATACAGAATAAAATGACCCTCTACAAGACCGTAATAAAACCTGTCTGGACCTACGGAATCCAACTATGGGGAACAGCAAGTAACTCCAACATTGAAATACTCCAACGCTTTCAATCGAAAACGCTAAGATCCCTAATTGACGCACCTTGGTATGTAACCAATGAAACAATACATCGCGACCTCAAGATACCCACCGTCAAAGAGGAAATAGCAAAATATAGCGACAGATATAGCAAAAGAATCAACAAACACCGTAACCCCCTAATCACTGGACTACTCGATACGACGGACCAGATTCGCAGGCTGAAGAGGCACTACCCGCTAGACCTAAACGTTAGATTCATTTAATTATCCAAATTAAGCATATGCACTTACTTGTAATACTTATAAATTATACCTATCTATAATAAGTATTAACTTATTGTAAATAAACAGCCATGTCGCTGCGCCACGCCAGAAAAATTACTGAAAATTCTCAACGCGAGAATTGATTGTAATTTCAAGAAATAAATAAAAAAGAGTACTATTAAATGTTAACAGAGTCGGATTAATGTAACACTAATACCTATAACGTACGAATTTTAGGTGGAAAAGCGTTTTGTTAAATAAGAGTATGAGGGATCGGAAGGTTGAAACAGATGACTGAAAATTGGAAACCGGTTCAGAGAGTCAAATATTTTCAGCTTACCGAAGACAATCACAGCCAAGATACGAAGATATTAGTTTTTTGTGGATAAGTGAATTGATTATGTACCCAAAAATGTCATTATATTCGATACATTCGAGGAAGATGTATTTGAATATGATTATCTTCAGTGGCCAAGTAGTTTCTGCATTGATAATTTGTATACGAATGTGTACAAATTTATAGAATATTTAAAGGTAGAGATATTTGGTAGGTGAAATAAATCTCTATGTAAATTTAATTTTTTGATTGCTTTAATAAAAATATGAATTTGCGCAAATAAACGAGGTCTGATTATAATTTGTTTGTATCGATAAATTAAGAGATCAGACTGTGAAAGATTCAATTTTTCTTGATTTTAGTACAGTCAAGTACCATTTTATATTTTAGGGTTAGCTAATTTACATAGCATCTAATTTACATAGTATATTCTTATTGACTTTTTACTTATATAGAGTCATGAATTAGTGTATTTAGTGTATTTATTACAAACTGATCTTGACCTTAAGGCGCTTAAGCGTAAGCGTGTAAAACAATTGAATAAATAAAAGTATGTACTGAACTAGCCATGAGTCACTCATCTCTGTTGCCATATAAGTTTAAGCAATCAATTAATCGATATGGAAAATGTAGGTAAGGTTAATTGTGTCAAATAATATGGCACCAACCTGTAACAATGACATACAGACATACATTATCAGTATTCTCACAGAAATAAGCAAATAAGTATGGTTTCAGTTAGCTCCAGATGTCTACGTTAAAGTGTGCAAATCAGTCTGTCAAAGAAATTTATAAAACCATAGCATCTTCTTTTCTTTGGATTCATCGTCTTCCACTAGATAAAATGAGAACCGAATTCAACTTGCACTGGGAATTGTCAAATCCTATAAAACTGTTTTTATACTTGGCAAACTCCTGATTTTTTGATTCTGATGAACGCTGTTTCCAATTGAAAGTGTTCAGGAGCAGACATCTTATTTTTATAAACTGTCCTACTGTGCGTCTGATGATGCGCCTGATATAACATCCGCAATCGATTAACTGCTGTTACTATAAATGTAACCGGAATATGTATTTCTCATAAGTTAAGAAATAATGCAGATGAAATCATACAAATAGTAAACTTAATATTATATCAGTACCTTACAGATCTTAGCATTGTAAAAAACTGAAGTTTTGTCATTTTTTATGTAAATTGTATCCCAATATTTTCATGAATTAAATATTTTAATTTCGTGATTCCTTTTTGGAATACATGAATAATAATTGTATTCATATGTAAGTACAAATAACTTTGTGACAAACCGCGCTTTTAATTTCTTTGCTAAGTCAGGCACGCACATGTCACATATACACAACAGAAATGTCTAAGTAGATTGTAACGTTTTATTGTTTCGGTCAGATACGTCACAGTTGCACTAATGATCATAAATCTTCCCTACGGCGTTATCACAAAGTAATCTTGTTTTCTCTGTAATTTGTATCTTATCATATTAGATATATGTATAAATATATAAATGAAACCAGTGAGCGATTTACAACAATCCCCGTTTTAGCGATTTACCCAATGTCCCTTTAAGACAAATCGTAAAGATCACTCGAGATTGAAAATATAAAAAATAAAAAATTTACTAGAATGGTCCTTTCACTTCCTTGTGATAGTAAATGGTCGTTTCATATACTACCATTGAATGATGAACATACTTGATTTGTAACGAGAAAATCGTGTCTAAAAGCAAAGGAAATAAAACATCCATATTAAATTGAAATATGAAATGTGAATAAATTTCTAGCTATGTAAAGTTTGAAGATTATACAAAACAAGTTTGCGCTGTTTTTATACACATCTGGTTGCTTGCCTATTCGCTTCCTCGATATCATACGCTTGCTTTTGTCACGTAAACTACAGGGTTGGATGATAAAAAAAATAAAATAGCTGAGTCGTAACACAACTATTAATTTTGTTTTAATCAAACTTTATTATCGATTCAGCACTCACAACGGAATACACACTGAATTATCATAAATCACAATTCACTCCAATCACGTTATGTAAAACTTAGTTACACTGATACGTTAAGTACGCGACTGTTATAAGGGTAGAGACCGGTAAAGATATGTTGACTATTCTAAGGGTACAGAATAAGTGAAGTTTTACCGACGATACTGTGTCTAAGGAAAGCTAGGGGTGGGTATGTCTAAGAGCACGGGACTATCGGATTTGTTGATGACAATTTTGGTTAGGGAAGCGAGGGCAGTAAACACCGTCTCCGATTGGATAATAAGACGGTTGGTGGGCCAGGAAGGGTTTTAGCCGCCCTCGTGAGAAAGTTGCTAACGGAACATACCAGACGTGAGGAAAATTAACTTTCCGTGTTAACTCGTAGGAAACAATAAACGTAAAAGGAAACCTAAGACAAGAGATACTCGCTTGGTCCGAAGGACCTCAACTATGAAAATTCCAAGACCCCTGATGGGTACTTCAGACTATTGAGGGTACGCGCCAAGGATGTGCAGACATCTGTGTGTGAGAGTCGTTAGAAAAAGTAACCACAGTGAAGTGTTAATGTTTTTAAGCTGTTTAGGGAAATTTACATGTGATATATTAATATAGAAAAAAAGATATATTATTAAAGCGTGTTGCAGTTTTGTATGTATATTCTATGCATAAATGCATAACAAATTCGTAGTTTTGCATATACGTACCAATAAATTTTTAATACCTTGAAAGTGAAGGCAATTGGACTCATGACATATGTAGTATTCTTTATTTACAATAACATTTTGAAAACGGTTGGAAAACTTGTCCATATATGTACTTAATACGATTTCACTTGATGATTAACAATGAACTTTTCAAATTTACAGAAGCTACCTATTGATGCACGTGTTCACCGGCGATCAGCTTGTTGCGAACTGCTCGTCGCACGTTAAGATTAAAAGACGAAGAAAAAGTCGTATGCTTTCGGAAAAGCTACAGCGGCTCAGTGTCGCGTCGCCACGACATACAGGCGCAAGAGCACGTACGCTTGCAAATTCTTTCATATGGTATTATATGGTATATAAAGTTTGCTTCATAATTTTATTATTACGGATAAATTATAAGTAGTGATGTATACATGCATAGAAAAAAAAGATTTAATTTGATTTTTTTTTATTTGAGGTAAGCGTTGAGGATTATTTGGTGAGAATAAAAGCATTTAACGTAACTAGATAAATTGCAAATCATAAGTAAATAACAAGAGTACATTACACACGCAAATCTACTCACACATACACGCAATATAAAATATATGTTATATAAATATGTGTTAGTGTATATTATTTTTTGATATTTAACTTATTGCGTATTAATACAATTTTATTTTGTGGATTATAATATTCAATTTCTATAGTTTACTTAAGAAAGCTTATTATACAAATATCAAAGTAAAATTTTATGTTTCTGGCGTCATTATATTTCGTACAAATTCTTTCAAAATATCCTAGTTTCTGGCGTACGTAGAGAAAAAGATTAAGATCTCAATAAATCATCTAATAAGTTATATTCATTTATGTATTTATAATATGTAATAAGTACCATTCATTTATGAAATTGAAAAAACAAATTTTTATCGTGATAAGAGGGAAGCTATTTCAAGTTGATAATGGCTTTTTATGTATACTTATGCAGAAATGTGTAAAACAAGTTTTATTATGAAATTTTCATGTTATTATCACGAAGTGAAAATTCAATATACTTTTCAAATGCGATTTTCAGACTTTTGTTTAATCTGTGCAAATTTTATGACTTTACAATATTTTTCCAATAAGAAACTTTAATTAAACTTCAGTTAATTCGTAATTTTGTTAATTACATAATTCGTTAATTTTGTTCTAGTTTAATTTAGCTTCGAGGTTTCCTCCGGAATAGACTTTACAAAACAGTATTTGGAACTCATTTAACAATCAATTAATAGAATATCATCAACTGAATTTTGCTTTTTGGAGAATAGAAAAACAAGAATATAAAACAAGAATAGAAAACAAAGAATAGAAAAACAGTTGCGAAGTTATTGCTTAAACCAATGTTCTGCACGTTTCCTACTGTTATGGCCTTTGCCTTTATTATTTCTTTTTGCTTTTGGCATCTAATTGTTTGAGTCCCAGGGGTCATTGAAAAAACAGTGTCGAAAAATGTCATTCAGCGCGATAGCATTTGTCGTAATTTATGTTCCTCGATGCTAGGTAACGGGATCGTGCTTTTTCTACGTTGACGAACTTATTGCAGTTGGCAAAGTAATCGGAAGCATTGTTGATTATCATCAAGAAAGAAAAATTATAAGCACAATAAAAAATTCAGTCATCAAGTGACAAAGATGACGACTACATCGTTCTTGTAATATACAAGAGACAAAGTATTTTGAGTACTTCAGATGGCGACAATGATTTTTCGTATCAATGTACAAGCCTTTTCGAATTACCGAAGAAATTTATATTCAACATGATTCCCTCGAGCATACCAAAGAATCTGAATTACTATGTAACTTCTTTAGCGAGAGTAAGCCCATCGAATACTTTGAACTATTTTTTGATTCGTCACTATTGTCACTAATAGTTAAAGAAACTAATAAATACGCGAATATCGGGGCTTTTATCTGAAGAATTAGAATCATCTAAAATAGAGAATTGGACACCAGTTACCAGTGTTAGAGATGAAGGTATTTACGGCAGTGCTACTAGAAATAGGAATTACAAAAAAGCCAATATACGTTTGTATTGGAGCGAAAATTCACGGAATATACCGTGATTTCGAAAAATGTTCTCGAGAAACAGATTTCAACAAATTTTGGAATATTTTCGCTTGATTGATAATTCTTTATGTTTTCCACCTGGTCAGAAATACGATCCATGTACAAAATTTGAGCCACTTGTTAAACACGCTAACAGAGTCTTCAAATTACATTATATATCACATAAAGAATTATCAATTGATGAATCGTTAGTCGGGACGCTGTGTCATTCTAGCATAACTCAATACTTGCCAAATAAAAGACATCATCACTGGGCATAAAATTTTGTATGCTGTGCGATACAGTATCAAAATATTGTTTGAAGTTTTATTGCTACAAAGGTTTTTTTTTATTTAATATTTCGCATTCACAATTTATCCAATTTGGACATTTGGTAGAATTTTTTAGTTGTTTGATTATCATGTGGGTGACTACCCTCAGCGGGGTACCATCATCGTGTTTGTTAGATTATGTCCTTTGTGAGATCTATTGGGTGTATCCTTTTTAATGTTCTTTTTATGTTTGATGTGTCGACCGTTTCCGCTGCCAGCTGGTTTGGGTGCGTTGCTATTCTTTCTCTGTAGCTTCTTGCACATCTGCTAATCTTCTCCTTGACCGTTGGTATTCCCAGGTACTTCCGAATGTCCTCATTTCTAACGTACCATGGCGCGTTTACTATTGTTCTAAGAATTTTAGCTTGCATTGCCTCTATTTTGGTTATATGGCTCATTGCTGCTGTTCCCCATAATGCTATTCCGTACGTCCAGATTGGTTTTATGACTATTTTATATATTTTTAGTTTATTTTCTATACTTAGTTTGGATTTTCAACTTGTTAGCCAATACATTTGTCTCCTTGCTATCTGTATTTTGCCTATTATTGATTCAATATGCTGTTTCCACGTGAGTCGTGTATCTAAGTGGAGTCCTAGGTATTTGACTTGTCTTGCTTGTATTATGTGTGTGCCGTTTAGTATAATGTTTGGTGGTATCTGTTTTCGCGGTGTAAATGTGATGTGTTTGCATTTATCGGGGTTTGCTTTAATTTGTTTAACTTGAAGCCACTTTTCTATTTTTGTGATATGTTCTTGTAGTAGTGTAACTGCCGTTGCAGGGTTAGTGTGCCTGACTAGTACAGCTGTGTCATCCGCGAATGTCAGTATTTTGCTATTGTTAGCGTTTGGTATGTTGGCCGTGTATAATGTGTATACAATTGGTCCTAAGACGCTTCCTTGCGGAACTCCTGCCTTGATTTCTTTAACTTCAGAGTATGTGTCTTTGATTTTTACTATGAAGGTTCTGCTGCTTAAGTATGATTTAATTAATTGGTATATCTGCTCCGGGAATTGTTTTCTGATTGATTGAAGTAAGCTATTGTGGTTTATCTTGCCAAATGCTTTCTCGATGTCCATAAAGAGGGCTGTGCAGTATTGTTTGTTTTCTAGTGCTAGTATTATTTCATTGACCGGTCTGTGCATTTGCTATATTGTGGAGTGTTTGTTTCTGAATCCGAATAGGTGATCCGGTATTAATTTTTCCTTCTCTATTATTGGTTTTATGCGGTCGTAAATTACTTTCTCTAGTATTTTAGAGAACACAGGAAGTAATGAAATTGGTCTGTATGATTTAGTTTCATGTGGGTCTTTGCCTGGTTTAGGTAAAATTATGATCTGTGCCAGTTTCCAAATTTTAGGAAAGTATTGTATTCTTAGTATTGCGTTAACTATTATTGTGATTTGTCTTATCGCTTTTGGCGGAAGGGTTCTCAAGATTTTGCCATTGATTAGGTCGATTCCTGGTGCTTTATTATTTTTTGTTTCCTCGATTATGTTTCTAATTTCTTGTGCTGTTGTTTTGGGTATGGTGTATTGTTTGTCAGTTGATGTACTAGTGGTTAGCGCATCCTCGTCCGTATGACTATTGTGGTTGCTGTTGTTGATATTATGATATTATGTTGTATTATAATGTGTTGCATAGGTGGTTGGAAAATTCTTCAGCCTGCTCTTCGTTGCTTCTTGCCTATGTATTATCTGCTCTTCTGATTGCAGAGACCATTTTTATTGTCTTCCTTATTTTTTTTTCTTTTTGTGGCTTTGTAGTTCTCGTGGCTAGTTGTAGTTCTCGTGTGCAGATAGTGACTCGATGAACTTTGTAAACTCGTTGTTGTTGTGCTCTTTTATTTTTTTTTATTTCTTTTGCGAGTTTGTTTAGGTGTCTTTTGTTTTCTTTTGTTCTATGTTTTTGCCATTTTGCTTTCGCTTTTCTTTTTTCTATAATTTCTTCGAGGATGTCTAATGGAATTATTTTTGTTTGTCTATGGTTGATTCAGGTATAGTGGTTGCCCTTGCTGCTTCTTGAATAGTTTCTGTAAATGTCGTTACTGCTTGATCGATGTGTTCAGGTGTTTTCAATGGGATGATGCAGTTGATTTTGCTCTCTATTATTTCTTTGAATATTTGCCATTTGGTGGTTCTATTGCATAGCTTCTCTGTGTTGCTGTAAAGTATTGGTTTGTTTGTAATTAGTCTGTTTGTAATTATTAAGGGCGTATGGTCGGAGGTAAGCTCGAGGCTGGGTGCTATGTTTAGTTTATTTGCGTTTAGTCCCTTTGTAACTGCAAAGTCTAGCAGGTCAGGTATTTTGCTCGGGTCTGTCGGCCAGTATGTCGGTCTTCCTGTGGATAATATATTGAGCTTGTTATTTCTAATGTATTTTTCCAAGGTTCTGCCTCGAGGTGTGGTGATTCTTGATCCCCATAATATGTGCTTTGAGTTATAGTCTCCCACTACAATATACCCTATTTGTCACCTAAGTGTCGGAAGTAGTCTTCCCACATTTGCGTTGTGATTTTGTGTTGCGGCGGTACGCATACTGCTGACAACTGCAGTTGGTTGCTATTAGTCTGTACGGTAACGGTGGTTGCTTGTATATGTTCCTTACTGACCTGGCTGTGTAGGTGATGTTTAATGTCGTTTTTTATTACTACTACCGTCCCTCCGTGTGTTTTCCCTGAGGGATGCTTGGTGTCGTATATGGTGTAGTACGGTATTTTTATGTAGCTTTTTATTGTGAGGTGTGTTTCTGAGAAATGTAGTATATCGATGTTATTGCTATACAGGAATGTTTTAGTTTCTAGGGCCCTTTGTTGTAGGCCGTTGGAGTTCCAGGCTGCTATTTTAAGCGTGTCTATTTTTATTTTTTGCTCATCATGTTAGTAAGTAGTTGTAGCATGACTGTGATTTGTTGCGTGTGCTGTCTGAGGACTGAGTTTCGTTCGCTTATCATTTTTGTTAGCATTTCCGTGTTTTATATGGACCGTTTTAGTAGTTCTTTGATTTCTGTAGTGTAGTTACTGTGATTGTTCTGATTTTGATTGTCTGAGGATGGCGACTGGTTGACTACTTGCGCGCAGCTTCGGCTACCAACGGTGTTGGTGTCACTGTGGTTATTGTTCATAGCGATTTGATGTTGTCATAGATTTTGTATTATCCTGTTGCGTGTGTCAGTTCGCTGTTGAGTGCCGAAGCGTGCAGACGTGTCTCTGGTGCCCAGAGAGGTCCGAAAGAAGCGCGTGTCGCCCAACCGTCGAAAGTGAACACAGCCAAGTGTTTCCTACCCTTTAGGGAGAAGAAAATCCCACGCACCTAACCCCAACCCGAATACTAGCCTCATAGCCTCACGACTAGTTATTCAATTTGAATTGACTAGCTCGATGATGGCCTAGCAATCGCGGCCAGGCTCTCCTGAGCAAACCCGCAACTACTTCGCGCGACCTCCTCCGTGGCAGAAGTGCAGCAGAACCCTCCGCACCAACGACGCTAATATTACAAAGAAACGGAAAATAGAAACATCAAAACCAAACACGATCGGCATCCGGAACGAAGAATCAACGATACAAATAAACACCCACAACAGGTTCGCCGTATTGCAATTCACTAACGACGCCATGGAAATCGCAGACGCGCCGCCAAACCAACAACCACAGAGAATCCCCCCTCCCCCACCAATATTTGTGGATGATGTCATCGACATACAAACAATGATCAAGTCCTTAGAGAGAGATATCTCCAAGGACGACTACAACCTCAAGATTAACAACAACAAAGTAAAAATTCTGCCGACAACCCGTGACGGATACAGAAAAATCACCAAACTGCTTAAGACCTTGAACGCCAACTTTCACACTTACCAGCTCAAACAAGAAAGACCTTTTCGAGTGGTTCTGCGCAACATCCACCACTCAGCAGACATAGATGAACTCAAACTCGAACTCTTAAAACTCGGCCACGAAGTTATCAACGTAAATAATATAAGGCATAGAGTCTCGAAAGACCTGCTATCCTTATTCTTCTTAGATCTAAAACCAAAACCTAACAACAAAGAAATCTACAAAATCAGTCGGCTATTGAACGCAATAGTTAAATTCGAGCCACCGCTTGTCAAAAAAGAGGTAGGGTGCAAAGGGTGCCAAAGATACGGCCACACGCAAAAATACTGCAACCATACATTCCGCTGCGTTAAATGTGCAAGTACACACCCCACTGACAAATGCAGTAAACCACCGGAAACCCCAGCGAAGTGCATCCACTGTCAAGGTGACCATCCTGCCAACTATAAAGGCTGCTCAGCTTACAAAACCCTGTACACAAACAAGTATCCTAAACTGAGAGCAAAAGAGGTAACGAACCAAACACCCAGCCCGCCGAAATTCACGACTACCCTAATCCCCTGAACCAACCAAATACCCAGTTCTACTAAATTCACCACTACCTCAATCTCCTATGCCCAAGCAGTACAAGGCATCCAAATAATCCGAATAGCCAAAGGGATCTATCTCAAAATAGTGTCCCCAATTCACCTAACACAGACGATGTCTGTAGGCTTGAAAAGCTAATAGAGAAATAATCGGAGCAAATAAATAATTTGCTATCGCTACTACCAATCATCATGGATAAATTAATACGCCCCGACGCAAAATAAAACCAAGACGCATAGCTCTTTGGAATGCCAACGGTCTAGCGCAACACAAATTTGAACTAGAACTCTTCCTAAAACACCAGCAAATCGACGTAATGCTCGTATTGGAAACCCACTTCACCGACAAAAACTATCTGAAAATAAATGGTTACAAATTCTACCATACCCAACACCCCAGCGGAAAGACCCACGGCGGCACCGGAACCATAATCAAATCAAGCATTAAGCACTACGAACTTCCATCATTCCAGAAAGACTACCTCCAAGCAACAAACGTAGTAATAGAAGACTGTCATGGTACAATCACCACTTCAGCAGTATACTGCCCTCCTGGACACTCCATCGCCAAAGAAGCATCCTGGGTAATAGATTCATAGCTGGAGGAGACTATAACGCCAAACACACCCAATGGGGCAGCAGACTGGTTACAGTAAGAAGCCACAACCAGTTAAACAGCATAATAACCAACAACCTCAACTACCTTACCACATACAAACCCACATACTGGCCCACTGACACCAACAAAATACCCGACCTACTTGCCTTCTTCATAACTAAAAATATCTCGCCAAGATACATCCAAATCAACTCCTCTGCTGACCTCTCCTCTGATCATTCCCCCGTGATAGCAACAGTCAGTTCAACAATCATCGAGAATATACCAAATGGCTCCATTCACAACCAACACACCAACTGGCAACTCTTTAGAGAAGTCTTTACTCACTCAACTTCAGCCTTAACTTCACTAAACACTAAGGAAGAAATCGAAGCAGCCACGGAATCCTTAAACACGAGCATAATAAACGCCATCCGCCTCTCCACACCGACAAAGACGTCCATCAGCAAACAAGACAATCCCCAATACATATTAAAAAAAATAGCAGAAAAACATAGACTAAGAAGAGTATGGCAGACCCATAGAACACCGGATGACAAACGCAAACTAAACAACGCAACTAGAAAGCTATCCAAAACCATAAAAAATTACAAAAACGACTATTTCCAAAAATATCTCGCCAGTTTATCCCCCACAGTGCTTCGGAGAAAGAGCGGCAAGTGGGGAAGAGAAAACTACGAACGGTTACGCCTCTAGCCAAACGGTGGAAATCCGTGTCCTATATCAAGAAGACTAGCAAACCAACTATGGAAACTATTCCTCCGATAAGAATTATAAAGAAACAAGATCAATATTACCTACACAAAACAACAGATACACTCAAAACAAGTCAACCAACAAACCAAGGACAGGACTCCTCAGCCACAATAGAAGTTGACATGGAAAACAAAGCAACAACTCAACAGGACGAAAGCTGGAAGGTAGCCAGCTATAACAAAAAAAGAAAAGTAACAGCCAACCTAGATATGGAAAAGCAGCGATGGCTGCAAGAATTACCGCTAAGAAACTCCTTCAGCTCGCTAACAGAAGAATCAAACGACGACCCAACAAGCAACACCACAATCCAATCAACATACATCACAAAACCACTACCAATATTTGTTGAGGCGCAAATAATAGATCCGCTTATCGATCAACTTAACAATATTGTTGGAAAGGATAGTTACACACTAAAACAAACAAAACGAGAACAAATAAAAATCCAAACAAACACACCAGAACATTACAAGAAAGTTATAAAAGTATTAAGGGGAAAAAATTCCATATACCACACGTACCAGCTCAAAACGGAAAGGAGCTACAAAGTAGTTATAAGACGACTGCACCCAAAAATCAGCACAAAAATACTAAGTGACGAATTAGCAAAGATGGGCCACCAAACAAGAACTATAAACAATATTACAAGGTACGATACGAAGCAACCACTACCGCTATTCCTAATAGAATTAGAATCTAAAAACAACAAGGAAATTTACGATATTAAAAAAATCTTAAACACACTAATCTCAGTCGAGCCACCCAGGCACAAAAAAGACATACCACAATGCATGAGGTGTCAACAATATGGACACACTAAAAATTACTGCAACAGGAACCCGGCGTGTGTCAAATGCGCAGAAAAGCACCTAACAGCGAACTGCCCACACACGGGAAAAATAAACGACGTAAATTGTTACAATTGCGGTGGAAATCACCCAGCGAGTTACAAAGGCTGTCTAGTAAGAAAGCAACTTCAAGACAAACGTTTTCCGCCGCTTCGTAACAGGACACATAACAATCTTCACCCGCAACAGGACAACACAGAACCTACGTCAACACTAAAAACACAGCACGCAAGGAACAATAACCACACTAACACCAACACCGCTAGAAACCGAAGCTACGCGCAAGTAGTCAACCGGTCGTCACCCTTAGACAATCAAGAACAGAACAGCCACAGCAACGACGCTACAGAAATCAAAGAGTTAATAAAACATTCCATAAGAAACACCGAAATACTCACAAAAATGATAAGCGACCAAAACGAACTCCTCAGACAGCAAACACAGCACATAACAGTCATGTTACAATTACTTACTAACATGATGAGCAAAAAATAAAAATAGACACGCTTGATATAGCAGCCTGGAACTCTAACGGCCTACAACAAAGGGCCCTAGAAACTAAAACATTCCTGTATAGCAATAACATCGATATACTACACTTCTCAGAAACACACCTCACAATAAAAAGCTACATAAAAATACCGTACTACACCATATACGACACCAACGAGGGCCGCGCACACGGAGGAACAGCAGTAGTAATAAAAAACGACATTAAACATCACCTACACAGCCAGATCAGTATGGAACATATACAAGCAACCACCGTTACCGTACAGACTAACAGCAACCAACTGCAGTTGTCAGCAGTATACGTACCGCCGCGACACAAAATCACAATGCAAATGTGGGAAGACTACTCCCGACACTTAGGTGACAAGTATATTGCAGCGGGGACTATAACTCAAAGCACACATTATGGGGATCAAGAATCACCACACCTCGAGGCAGAACCTTGGAAAAGTACATTAGAAATAATAACCTCACTATATTATCCACAGGAAGACATACTGGCCGACAGACCTGAGCAAAATACCTGACCTACTTGATTTTGCAGTTACAAAGGGACTAAACTCAAATAAACTAAACATAGCACTAAGCCCCGAGCTTACCCGACCATACACCCATAATTATTACATACAGAAACAAACCAATATTTTACAGCAGAACAGAGACGCTATGCAATAAAACCATCAAATGGCAAATACTTAAAGAAATAATTGAGAGCAAAAGCAGCTGCAACATCCTACTGAAAACACCTGAACACATCGATCAAGCAGTAACAACATTCACAGAAACTATCCAAGAAGCAGCAAGGGCAACCACTATACATGAACCAACCAAGGGACACACAAAAATAATTCCAGCAGACATACTTGAAAAAATTAGAGAAAAAAGAAATGCGAAAGCAAAATGGCAAGAACATAGAACACGAGAAAACAAAAAGTACCTAAACAAACTTGCGAAGGAAATAAAAAGCAAAATAATAGAGCACAACAATAACGAATTCACAAAATTCATAAAGTCACTCTCTGCACACGAGAACTCCGACTATTCCCTATGGAAAGCCACGAAAAAAATGAAAAACCAATAAAACTAGTCCCAGCAATCAGAAAAGCAGACAAAACATGGGCAAGAAGAAACGAAGAGCTAGCTGGCGAATTTTCCAACCACCTCTACGACGCATTTACACCACATAATATCAACAATAGCAACCCCAAATGCCATACGGACGAGGGTGCGCTAACCACTAGTACACCAACTGACAATCACTACACCATACCCATAGCAACAGTACAAGAAATCAGAAACATAGTGGAGAAAACAAAAAATGATAATGCACCAGGAATCGACCCAATCAATGGTGAAATCTTAAAAAACCTTCCGTCAAAAGCGATAAGACAAATCACAAGAATAGTTAACGCAATACTAAGAATACAATAGTTTCCAAAAACTTGGAAACTGACACAAATCATAATGATACTCAAACCAGGCAAGGACCCAGACGAAACCAAATCCTACCGACCAATCTCAGTACTTTCGGTGTTCTCTAAGTTTCTAGAGAAAGTAATTTACGACCGAATAAAACCTATAATAGAGAAGAATCAACTAATACCGGATCACCAATTCGGATTCAGAAACAAACACTCCACAATAGAACAAACGCACAGACTCGTCAATGAAATCTTACAGGCGCTGGAAACAAAACAATACTGCACGGCACTTTTTGTGGACATCGAAAAAGCATTCGATAAAGTAAATCACACTAGCTTACTTCAATCAATTAGGAAACAGTTCCCGGGGCAGATATACCAATTAATCAAATCATACTTAAGCAGCAGAACCTTCATAGTAAAAATCAAAGACACACACTCGGAAGTTAAAGAAATCAAGGCAGGAGTTCCGCAAGGAAGCGTCCTAGTACCAATTTTATACACATTATACACGGCCAACATACCAACAACTAACAAGAGCAAAATACTGACTTTCGCGGATGACACAGTTGTACTAGTCAGGCACACTAACCCTGCAACAGCAGTTACATTACTACAAGAACATATCTCAAAAATAGAAAAGTGGCTTCAAGCAAAACAAATTAAAGCAAACCCCGATAAATGCAAACACATTACATTCACACTTCGAAAACAGAAACCACCACACATTGTACTAAACGGCACACACATAGTACAAACAAGGCAAGTCAAATACCTAGGACTTCACTTAGATTCACGACTCACATGGAAACAGCATATTAAAGCAACAATAGACAAAATACAGATGGCAAGGAGACAAAGGTACTGGCTAACAAGTCGAAAATCCAAACTAAGCATAGAAAACAAACTTAAAATATATAAAATAGTCATAAAACCAATCTGGACGTACGGAATAGCATTATGGGGAACAGCAGCAATGAGCCATATAACCAAAATAGAGGCAATGCAAGCTAAAATTCTTAGAACAATAGTAAACGCGCCATGGTACGTTAGAAATGAGAACATTCGGAAGGACCTGGGAATACCAACGGTCAAGGAGGAGATTAGCAGATGTGCAAGAAGGTACAGAGAAAGAATAGCAACGCACCCAAACCAGCTGGCAGCGGAAACGGTCGACACATCAAGCATAAAAAGAAGATTAAAAAGGAAACACCCAACAGATCTCACAAAGGACGTAACCTAACAAACACGATGATGGTACCCCGCTGGGGGTAGCCACGCACATGTTATATTAGTATACAGCTACAACATTTTACCAAATGTCCTACTGGACAAATTGTAAAATTCAAATAAATAAATAATAAAAGAGAAATACTTTGACACGTTTCACTAGACAAAATTCGAAATAATGTAATTTTATTATTTAATCGCCAGCATTCATTTTGAAGTATGTTAGAAAAACAGATATTCATCGATGACTTCTCTTTAACCAGAACTTTCTTAATGTATGGGGATCCGTCTCTCGTATCGCGATAACCAGCATTGGCATTACCACTGGTCACAGGTTTGGCATAATAGGCAATAGACGCGTTAATAATTAAATGTTTGATAACTTCAGAAACTCGAAGGATTTCTCACAGCAGAGCAAGGACCGATCTTGCAAATGATGAATCCTCGTGATGAACTAGCATGCATCCCAGCATGGATCGCTATACATCGAAATATTCTAGTAACCTATGTGAAAGTACACTAGATCCGCGTTAAGGAGATTTCTCATATAACAATAATAAAAGTAAGTGATTTTTATGAATTTTTTTTTAGACTAACTATTGATTATATGAGACTAGACCTTTTTAGGATGTAAATGGGTAATCTTAAAGTTCAGATATAATTTCTTTATTTCGGTTCTTGTTGTTTATTGTATATTACACAAGTCTTTGACAATGTAATAATTGCTCGCGTAGATCGTCAAAGTCATCAGAATGCAAAAGTTAAGGGATGTTCTTAACGTTCTAGTATTTACGCTGAGATAAACCTATTTTTGAAAGAAAGACATGAAGTATTTAAAGGTTATAGTTTTTAGGAGAAAAATTTACTTTCTTCAGTAGATAAATTAAGTTTATATTGTTTAAAAAAAATATTGTAGATTAATAATTGAATAAATATTTGAGGTTCAATCCCTGGAGAAATTTGTAATAAAGTGAACGAACCTTTTCTGAAATTGATTGATTAATTAGTTTGTCAATTATCATGTACACCAGTTTAAAAAACTATTAAACGTGTTAGTTTGAAAAATTAATAAGCAATAAGAAATAATTCAAATGAAAATAATTACATTTGTAGTTCAAGATTATATTTACATCCCAAAAAGGTCTAATCTCATATAACTAGTAGTTAGTCTAAACGGAATTCGTAAAAATCAATTGGTTGTAATATTGTTACGAGGGAGTTTCATCTTAAGGAATATTTTGAATTTTCTGCTGAATTATTTTAAACAATAGTTAACCATGTTTATTTGAAACGTGGTTATTGTGTTACCTTCACAAGAGATTCTATTACTAGATATTGGTACAACTCATAGCAAAATGAGAACATATTCAATATTAGACAATATTACATAGACTTGATGAGTTTACGCTTTATAAATTGCGTATCCTATTATGCTTAAACACGCGGGAAATTGGTTTCATGAATTATGAAAGTAAAGAAGAGAATCTAAATAAAATCTTGTTACATGTCTTATTAGTTACTATCGAGATGTTGTCAAATCAGAGTAAGGCATAGTATATGGTTACCCAATGTTGCATTATTTTCTACTAAACTTTGAAAATAAATCAGGGAAATGATTTTTAAATAATGAAATTTATTGAACTTTGTTACTATAACGGACGAATAATTATATTGTCATAGACAAAGAAATTAGAAGAGTTTAGGTATTAGTAGAATTCAAAGAATAGTTCGTAATTTTTAAGAAATTCTACAACATATGACATCCAGCCACAAAGACACATATACAGAATTTATGGAAATACCTGTAAAGCGTAGGAAATGCGTCAGATGGATAAATGTGTAAAATATCCAGACGCTTATATACAATAATGTACTATGTATTACATCGTAATTTGTCTTGCATCAGTACATGGTGAAAATATCTCTTATAAATCTAAATATCAGCTTTGATCATTATATTGTCAAAAACTTCATACAGGATGATCATTGAAACAACAACATTTCGAATTTTCATTATTTATCCACGCGATTGGCAATTTAAATAATTGGAGGAAGACATGCTTGCGATCAAATAAAAGAGCGCACGGTGCACTACAAAATCATTATTAATAAAGAAACACAGGAAAGGTAAAAAGGAAGTGGGGGCATCAGAACTTGTGCTACAAAATTTGAGACGAAAGCACGAAGATACACGTGATATGCTCAAAACGTGCAATGATGAAAAAATGACAGTGTCACGTTGGAGACACGGGGAGTGGCAAAATTAAGAAATTATTGATGGTTCCCTCGGGTCATTCGAATGATTTCGGGTAAGTTTAAACGTTTCAAGAGCGAGGTAAGAGAAAATGAAGACTTTGGATATTCTGGTGAATCCAATAGAATGACAGTTAAGAATGTTAGAACAGTGTTTCTTGAGAGTTGATTTTGGGAAGGTTTATGGAAAGAGTGTTGCCGGGGGTATCGCCGGGCCCCAAGTCAAAGGTGGCCATGTTGTTAGTGTTTTCTAACACTGGAACACTCTACGTTGTTGTTTCGACCTCCAGGATGTTCCTTAGATCCCCCCGGTTTTTTTTATACCTAATTTATGGCTTGTGAGAATAGCAAAATTAGATGACTGATTGATGCATAGTTCTAATCTCGTCATTCGAAGAAATAAATCTAATTATTTTTTGCGATTTGTAACACCACACATCAATTTTCCAATTCTGAAGAAGTCTTTTCTTGAACATATGGAAACATTCATTACATTAACATAGTTCATTATATTGGTACGTACATTATTTATGTATTTGGAAAGTAGGATCATATCTTATTTGTGAAGAAATCCACAAGATTCCATTATTGGAATTAAAGACTGGATTATGGTGAAATAGCAATAATATATGATATATACATCAAAATATTAAGTATCACTTCGAGTGTATATATGAATGGAACAAAGTAGCGGTCTTAGTATTGATCCATGAGGACCACCTGCGTACAAGTTTCTCCTAACAGTTCCTTCCGTCGTTCTGATTATAATCCTGTTCTCGAAATGATTTTTGAGGAGCGTCAACAGTTTCTTGGGTACCCCTCTAACATCCGCTTCCCGCAAGATCACGCTCCAATTGAGGGTATTAAACGCATTCTTCTCATTAACTGCTACCAACACGGTTATTCTGTTTCTTCTTTTGACTCAGTTGGCAAGATCAACCACAGTGCAGGGCTGTTCAACAGTGCTCCTCCTCCTTCTGAACCCATATTGGTCTTCATGGAATGGGTCCAGTCCCAGGCTTTCCTTGATCAGACCCTTAAACATGTGTTCCAAGACTTTACTCAGTGCTGGGAGCACGCTGATCGACCGGAATGATGATGTCAATGCTGGGTCCCTACCCGATTTGAGAATGAGGACCACCCTCGCCTCCTTCCATTTTGTCAGAATCTTGCCCTTGCCGCTCACCGCGTTCAATCCCCTCAGTACTTTCTCCGCTCTTTGTTCTATCAATACTCTGACCGCCTACACCGACCGCCTTCTTCGGATTAATCTTCTTGCCTGCGCCCCGCAAGTCTTTCACCATAATCCTGCAGCCATCGTCATCCACATCAGTACCTTCGTTCAGATGCCTAGCCCTAGCGTCACTACCTCCAGTTGGCCTTGTCAGGAAGAACTCGTCCACTATGTCACGGACCCTATCCACCTGAAGGCCTTCCATACTCGTTCTCCGAGCCATTCTGGACATGATAGCCCTATACGGCCTCCCCCATGAGTCCCGATCCAGCGTCGCACAGAAATTCTTCCAACACCTCTCCTTAGAGTTCTCAATCATCCTCGCCAACTTCTTCTTGTTCGCCTTAAATTCTTCGCTCAATCGAGCCACGTCGTTTGTGCCTCTCATCCAGGCTCTCTGCGCCTTTCTCTTGCTCTTCATTGTCATTATTCTAAAGTTGCCGATTTTGTCACTCCACCAATAGTTGATACATATCTTCCCTATCGGTGGATGAGCCTTTCTCAATTCCGAGGCACATGTCATCTCCAGTGCCTTCTGCAAACGATCACCATGTGCCTTGTCGTCGTCCGTATTGTCTTCCAGTAAATTATTGTAGTTATTGTCAAATGTTAAAAGAAATTTTGTCATGTCAGTGTCCTTTGTTGAGTATTTAAAATTCTCGGCATTATGCCTGGTCCTTGCAGTGTTAAAATTATGCAGGACGTAGTGGTGGTCCGATCCTGACCAGACATTCGGCATCTTCCCACCAACATAACTCCCCGCCAGTCCCTTGCTCACGCTGATCACGTCAATGAAACTTGTTCTTCCGTTTCCAGAGAACGTCTAATCTGCGCGTGTCATCCTAATTGGTACAATTCCATTCTTCATTATCATATCCAGGAGACAAGTTCTCTTGCGGTCATTTACACTGCCACCCCACGCGGTGGCCTTTGAATTGAAGTCGCCATCGCTGTGTAACTCCTCTTAGCCGCACGTATCAATGTGTCCAGTTCATAGACGTAGAAATTGAACTGTTCCATGCTCACATTGGGGTGCAATAACCCCCAATGCAGAATATATCGTTTAGCGACCAATATAGTGTCTTCAGCTTGTTTTCCTTTGAAGAGGGTCAGCAATAGCGACGCGTCATCGTTGTCATCGTTATACCAGTATGTCTGCTGCCGATATGGCTCCGTGATGAACACTATGTCAACTCTGGATTCGCAGAGTGTCTGTACCTGTTCAAATTAATTATTAGTACTTTTACCTTGCACGTACTATGTCGTTTCCCCTTCCATCCTTCACGACCAGGCATGCCTGGGATCCGGCGACATGCCTCAGGTTACTTCTATTTTCATTGGCGCAAACAATGCACCTAGGCTCTTTGGTGCTCTGTTTAATGGTGTGGTCCCTATCACGACACCGCCTGTACAGCCCCTTATCTAGGCTCATCGCCGTACACCTGGCAGCATTATGTCCCAACATGTTACATCTATAACATATCATTATGTCGGGCAGAATCCTAGCCGTCGCTATTGTTAGCCCTGTTTTAATCCTGAGTGGCCTATCTTTGGGTACGGTGCTCGCCGGCAGCACAAGCCTTTGCGCTTAGCGGACTGATCAAACTCAGTCTGGCTTGCCACCGATATCCTTCGTCGAGTGACCTCATGCTGCTCCGTTGGAGTCATCTGCGTCGCGACCGTTCTACTATCACGACATTCACCACCCGTCTCTGCGTTGGAGTCGATCCACTCGCTCACTTTCTTGATCTCCTGCACGCTTTCACAGCTTAATTTCTTAAGTGTGGTATCCCCCTCGCTCAAGGGCGTAATTCTCGTATCATTCTTTCCATATTGAGAGTTAGTGTTTCCAGACACTTCATCAGTCCTCTCACATCTCGGAGTCCGATTATCGGTCCTCTTCCCTCGTTAGCGGACGACTCTTCCTCCTCCTCACGATCTCTTCTGCGTCCAGCCTCTGACTTCTTACGAGAATCGACCATCCCAACACCACTTCAGGCAGAGTGCGGGTGAATCATTATCTCCTTCAGTGTCCTATCGACACCATCCCCCCTCTAACACTTTCAATTGGTCCCCGGTCGCACTTATCGTAAGAGAGGCGGCCCTGGGGCCGACCATCCTCTCCTTGTTCCTCGCCCTGTCTCTGAATGACCGTCAGACGAGCCTGGCAGGCACCACCCGCAACACCGACGGGGCCTGGGGGCTCAACTAAATTTGCTATTTAGCAATCCGTTAGATTAGTAATTTCGTGTACCAAATATAATAGTCCGTTATATCTTGTTTGATGTTTTGAGGGGCCAACGTGTAACAATCATCTAAATAATTTTTCTCTACGTTTATTCATCTTATATGTGAATATGGATATTTGTTATCTGCGTATTTTGTAAGGAACAGTTGCATTCTTCTGTTTTACGAGACGCTGCGCACGCACATACTCCCCCACACACTCATACTCATATATGTGTGTCACTACTACGCGGTTAATCTAGTATAGCACACAAAATTACACATATCTCAATAATTAAAAAGAATAAAAGAGATGTGTGCTATGATGAATTTGCAAGACTTGAAAAACAACAGGGGAATGATATCCACTCCAGAACCTTTATTACCGTCAAGGAAGTTAATATAAGTAAAGAAGTTGCTGATTGACAGTTAAGTGTTGGAAATATCAACAGTGCTAGTGTAGAAGAAGGAGGGGTGATAGAGAGCTAGAGGAGAAAATGGAAAGAAAGTAATTCGCGAAAGTATCAGCGATCGATTGATCAGGACTGACATTCTCTTTTGACTGACTACTGAGACGAGTTTGCGAGAAAACCAGTTAGGGTAGGAAGAAATTATTGGAGGAACAGACGGTACAAAGGTCTCAACAATAGAGTTGCAATAAAAATAGAGGATATCTCATTACCTCATCTACGCGCAAGAAGGAAAAAAGGAGATCCCAGTCAATAGAGGACTAGTAATCATTAATATCGACACAATCAGCCGATTTAAATACGATGAATCATTTGGTAAGTATAAAATGATGAGATAATTTTCAGGAAGGAAGGAATCGGGCAGGTTCCTTATATAATATATTATATTATTTATATTATTTATTTTTTCCATTTTGATATCATTATTCTTACATTATTTAACAGATCGGTAAAACAAAATTTGGAAAGCGGAAATATGCAGAGGGATGGAAAGGAACTGGATGTTAGGAATGGTGGATATCACAAACAACAACTATAAAATGGTGGTTGTATTTTCAACCGATCGTGGGGAGACGCGATCGCGAGGAAGCGCGTCAACGGGAGTCGTAAACTCCCGTTACGATTCTAAGAATCGACACCGCGAGTTGATCGATCCCCTGATTTCCGTTAAGATAATAGAGGTGGTTGTTGTGGTATAAAGCTGCGATTAACAGTGTTATAAAATATATATTTCCAACAACTTTGTACAATAACACAAGTTCGTAATTCTGCTGCTTAAGATATAGGTGACGAAGAAATGGATTGCTCTGATATTAGAGAATCCGGGTAGAGATGTAGTCTGATCTGAAGACCGAAATTGAGAACGGGTAATTATGTGATCTTCGAAGAAGTCTTGATAGTTAAGCGTATTCGGGCTGAACTGAACTCGTATTGGTACTGTTACTGGTCTGGAACTGAACTTTTTTCTGTACTGTACTGTTTTAGGATTCGAATTGTTCGCTCTTATATACTTACGGAGGAAAGCTCGGTATGTGTGTAATTATTGAACGAAGGAAGCTGAAGGAAGCATTGTTCACACTTGTTGTTATGAAAAGTGTGATTCCCATAGGTTGATGAGTGAAGATAGAAGGAATAGGCATCCTACCCACGTAGCTCATGGGTGACCTTGTTTATGGGAAAATCCAGACATTTACATTAGGTAAATGACCGGGTTTCCCATTATATAATTACCAGTTGTTCCGTAATTTCTAAGAGCGAACAATAAACCTAAGGACATTTTAAGTATCGGCTATAAACCGAAAATATTTGCAGGATTAATGGTTTCTGCAAGCTAATAAGATTAAGTTTATGGCGGGGCCTTAGGTTTGTTGAGGGTGTACATAATGGTCAGCGAGGCGACAACGTTCGTTTTTTGTGTACAGGGACTGTTGCCGTCGGCAGCGTGATACACACAGACTGTTTTCGAAGTTACATGGGTCTCGGTGCAGAAGGATTTATTTATAAAGGAATAAATCACAGTGTGGAATTTGCAGATAAATAACGTTGAGTTTGGTTATGTAATCACTACACTGAAATTTGAATTAGATTTAAGTTACATTTATCTAACTACAGCCAGTGATGGTATCCGCACCCAGAAGATAGAATGTAACACTTAACCAACCGCGCGCGCCACAGCAAAATATATGTTTCTCACCGCGCTTGGCAAGCCAACACTACTAAATTGGTGTATTTTATTATATAATGTACTTTATAAAAGCAGAAAAAGTCCGCAATTAATTCCAGATAAACAATAACTGATAATAAAAAAAGAAAAAAAGAAAATGCGTTGCTAAGGTCAAAATGGGAGGTGTTCCCAATCGATTATGCAACGATTTACTTTAAAGTAGAAGAATCTACCCGATCGGTCATGTAGCGATTCACTTTAAAGTGGGGAGATCTCCCCATTCGGTTGGCTAAGTATTAATTGGCTGCCGACAAACGGTTGAATGCGAGGCAAAGGATGCTTTCATGATGATGCTTCTGTCGACCGCCTATGCGAATTTCTGTGGCAGCGGTATTACAAAACATATCAAGTCGGCAGCATGCAATCTTTGATAAAAGCAGAGGAAGAGCATATTTGAATGCTCATTTATGTCGAGCAATCAGGGTGTGGCTAGAAGCCAATATGGCGTGAGAGTAACCTGCAAAATATACTAAAAACGCACGATTTTATATACACATAACTTTTGAATCAGAGCAATTTGCACCTTAAAATTTGATTTTGTCGGAACACATCGAAATAAGATTACAAAAAAATAAGATGTCAAGAATTTCGCACTCCCTAAAGTATTAGTTTATCCTAGAAACACGTTCGACTTTTTATCCCTGTAACATTAACAACTTCCCTCGTTTGCTGACTATTTCGAACGGATTAAACCACAAGAGTTAAATTAACTTTTATTTTTTTAAAATGGTCTCTCGAAATATGAATTCTGTGAGATATCTTACTGTATCTCATTTACTTTCTTTATTTCTTATTCTTATATTCGACGTATTCACAACAGGGTGATTGGAAAGCAAGTAATATCGATGAATTTGTAGAAATCAATCTTAAATTCGGAATCGTATTAAAATGTTCTATTTAAACATGTAAGTTTTCTCGATCTTCGTCGCTTTCATTGATTTCCGCGGATTGATTTCTCAAACCTTCAACAACACATAAATTTTCTCGAACGATCCTTATTGCCTTCATCGATCTGCGCAGGTTAATTTCTCAAACTTTTAATTAATTTCGAGCCGTTTTATTGCATAGTACGACCTTTCTCAATCAACGTAAAATGCGACGTGTTCTTCTTATGACAACTGCCGTGCTACGCTTCTAGACAAGAGCTACCGTTTCTATTGGTTGATTGATTTTAATGGGTCTATTCCATTTGAAGGATCTAACAAACAATAATTTTTTCGTTAAATAACGTTTTCGTTTTCGGGAACTTTGGTTGCTGTCCACTGTACACTGCACATACTATCTACACGTCGCATTATAGCAGAGAATATGTAATACTTGAATGAGAGACCACGATATTTCGAAGAAAGAAATTCATTATAAATGTTATACAATTAAATCGTGTGGCCAAATAGGAAAATTATGTACGTCAAAGACCGTAATTCTTTTTAACAGTATTTTTCCGAGTTGCTAGGTATATCGAAGGGAATTTCAGGCTAACAGGAAAGGAAAAATAATAAAATTTTGAAAAAGTTTTGTTCCGAACATAACATCTGTAAAAAAAAACGTATTACGTTATAATAAGCCCAAGTTTTAAGTTGCAAAGTAGTGAAAGATGCGAAAAAGCGCGCTTTTCTTATACTGTTATGAACAATTTTAGTTAAAATTATCATACAATATTATGGTTTTGTAATAAGTACTAGTCATATCAAAATGTGGTATGTAGTTTCAAAGTGATTCGTTTGTTATATTTTACATCAGAATATGTTCATCGGGACGACAGCGATGCACCAGAAGTGTTTACAATAGTTTTAAACTAAGCAAAGAACGAATAGGAAACGTACTGTAACACCGTTAAACTTTATTCAAACAAAAAATTTAACAAATGAGACACAATATACTGCACGAAAATTTAATCTAATCTTACACATTAGATAATTATGTAAGTCGAGCGCTGCTATGAAGGCTGAATATCGCGATTATGACACAAGATCGCGACAGTGGGTATACCCGAACCGAGCGCGACACGTGATACGAATAGCAGCAGTGAGGCGAGCGCAGCGCACAGAGCTAATTACGAGAGCGAGTTTGACAATGAGTAGATAAAAAGTACTTATGCTATGCACATATTTTTAGTCGACTGCGGCTTGCCTTATTATTTATATCCCTGCGTGCTCTTCGCCCATTAGTTTCTTTCGATTTTCTGGAACACGTAGGGGTCTAAGTCATATCGGCGGTTGAAAGAGAAAAATTCAATGGCACACGTGTCATCGTAAACAATTACAGTACATCGTTTATCGCTCTGCTGAGTTCCCGACCTTTTGATGAACTATGACAGCCCGAAATTTACAGATCTGGTCGGAGCGGCGGCGCCAATGTTATCAGAAATTTTCGAACGAGACCATTGATTTTCAAGTGATAGAAAAACAAACACGGTGAACTATTCGGCCGAGATATAGGAATTTCTTTTATTATTTAATTTGTACTTTACAATTTGTCCAACTAGACATTTGATAAATTTTTCTAGCTTAATTGCTAAATAATACATGGACGGCTACCTCCAGTGGAATACCATCTTCGAGTTTGTCTACTTTATTTCTTTAGTGAGGACAGTAGGGTGATTTCTCTTTAGCCTTCTTTTTATGCGAGTTTTGTTTGCTTCAGCAGCCAGCTGGTTTGGACAGGTTGCTGTTCTTCGCGTATATCATCGTTTCTGACATACCATGGAATGTTGACTATTGTTCTCAGTATCTTCGATTGTAGCGACTCTAGTTTATTTATGTGGCTCATTGCTGCTGTTCCCCATAGTGGTATTCCGTACGTCCAAATTGGTTTTATTATCGTTTTGTAGATTTTTAGTTTATTTTCCATGCTGAGTTTAGAGTTTCGACTAGTTAGCCAGTACATCTGTCTTCTTTTTATCCGTATTTTGTCTATAATTGATTTAGTATGAGATATAGGAAATGAGGCAAAAACTACGGTCCTCGCCCTACTGCTAAAAAATACTAAAAAGAAACTTCTGTGCGTTTCTTGTTCTTAACAGCATGAGAGAGTTATATTTTGATATGCAACTGTTAAAAAATTTAATCTTATATCTTTTTCAATATTATGTGTGTTCTATTCAGTTTTGCATTAAATTACGAAGTTTCATATAAATGCATAAAACTCCGAAGTATATACATATAATTACTAATTAGAATATAGATATAATAAAAAACCGAAATTGATGCCATTATGATACATTTAAAGTTTATACATAAAAGTTCTTTTAAATAACATTATATATTTTAGATAAGATTATTCTAAATATCTATAATAGTTTACGAAAAAATTGTGCAGGAATTGTAAATTTTATAGATTTACATAAAACATTATAGGAAAATCTGGTCAGTGGTCAATACCTATATTTGTTACGGAATGCCTATCTTTAAATGAATTTTTCTCCTATAAAATACAGAAAATTTGGTAAAATTTGAAGGAAGTAAGAATAGTTTAAATCGACAACTTTCGTAACAAGTTCCTCAAATCGTTTAGTGTTTAGTGCTGTAGTTCCTAAAGCTTTTTTTCGGAAAACTTTCGGAAATGTACAGATATTTTGGCACGTTTTCTATACAAATGCTAAAATTTATAAATTTAAAAGAAGAAGAAGAAGAAGAGAAAAAGAACACTTTTATTCCGGAGCGTCCCCTTCGAGAACCACTGACTTAATATTTACATCCGCTATAAAAAATGTGTAAATACATAGCATAACAGTTTCTTAAAGACGGCTTTTTCTGGATATTTATAGAATGTAGCTCTGGCTATGACAAAACTAAATATTTACAGAAACAAAGTTCGAGAAAATTCTCGTTGCTAAGCCAAGTAACTCATTCTTTACCACCTCTATTTACATTAATCGTTCTCATAAAAATATAAACAAAGTTCTTAATAATTGTTCTACAATATATTAACAAATTTATACAATATATTAAGAAAACAACCAGTACATATATTAAGAAATTTAAAATGTGAAATTACGAAAAACTGTGCAGAATACAATTGGTGATAGGAATATCATTTTTCAAGAAGGTCGCGGACCTAAGTACATAGTAAAATTGTGTACTTAGCAACAATGGTTGTAATTGCGCGATTTTCAATCGGATTCAGGTTTGGAACTTGTTGAGATATGTGTAATTTTCTGTGCTGGACTGAGTTAAGTGCGTAGTAGAAATACTTATATGTATATATCAGTGTGTGGAAGTATGTGTGTGTGCGCAGCGTCTCGAAACAAAGGAATGTAAACAGTCAGTCGGTTAAGAGTCGTCGATGAAGAGTCGGGTGTAGAAGGCGCTGAGACGCGTGCAAGTGTGTATCGATAAATATATAAAGAATTGTCCATGTAATAAATATGTCATTATTTTAGTAATAACTGTCAATATAAATTTAATGTTCCTATAACATTATTTCGGCTTCAAAGATCCACAATTCTCAACATGGTAGCAAAGATCATGGTTGCTGAGATTTAAGGTTATGGAACCACGTGTAACCGGGAGTGAATGTATAAAAGTCGATTTATAAAAAGGAATAAAAAATTGGAAATAAGTTCTGAAGAGATAAAAAGGCTATTGGTAGAACAAATAAAAAGATTTTGGATAATAAAGAGAATTATTTTTTTGAAAAAGAAAAAAAAAGGTGTGAATATAGAAAACGAATCAAGATGCCAAGGGACGACGAAATTAAGGTTCAAATATTCGATGGGCGTGATTACAGAATGTGGAAGAAAAGAATATTAATGTATCTAAAGTGTAAAAAATGTTATGAACCGGCTACACGAGAGAAAATGGACACGGATGCGCAAGATAAGTGGGATGAAAAGAATCAATGGGCGATGAACTACATCTATAGTAGTATAACGAATGAGCAATTAGAATTTGTTGGTGATCAAGACACTGCTTTAAAAATAATGCAAAAGTTTGATGAGATGTATATGAAGATATGAATATGAATGATATGTATATGTCGGGTTTACATTAGAATTAGGGTTAGGGGCGTGAAACGAATCTTCGTTTGGGTTACACGTTGTCGTTATGCAATGGAGAAGACATTGACTAGTGCAAATACGATTATTATAGAACCGGACAAGTAACCGCGGTAGTTAGGTGCTCGAGAAACTAATGACAATGATCCTAGGTTCAATAACGAATCCGCGGTCGACGGGATGATAGATGAACGTACTCACAAAATCTAAGTCGGACGCGTAATATTCACTGGTCGTAAAGAGTTACTCCTTTCATCAATGAGATCGCGAGAAAGAATGTCTTTCCCGTCCCGATCATGCCACAGAGGAAAACTATAATGGGGTGTGTCTAAGGACACGAGATCATCGGATTCGTCGAGAAAAGCCTTCGTTCAGAAAGTAAGGGAAATTGGTGTTGCTGCTAATTGGTCAATCTCCATATCGGTGGTTAGAAAAAGATGCTAGCCGCCCTCGAGGGAAAGTTGCTAGTGGGAGACGTCGCTCGTTGAAAAATATGTCTCCCCTATCTTCCCGTAGTTGGGACAAAGACTGTTTGTCTGTTTGAAGGACTTTAGTTAACTAAACCTTAAGATTTATAACGGGCCCTCGAGCTAGCCGAACATGTACTGTGGAGACGCATCGACATCTGGCAATCATCTTACTCGAAGAATAGGGTCTGCGTGTGGCGAGCCACAGGACAGAAACCGTTGGAATGTTTACTGTCGCGTGTCGCCACGAATATTTCTCTTAAGGAGAGCTATGG